>NC_082727.1:64622333-65250089 GCF_030144855.1 Hypanus sabinus | reverse complement strand
ACTCTGAACTGGATGCTGTATCAGTGATCCTGATGCTGTGTCAATGACTCTGATGCTTTATCAGTGAATTTGATGCTGTGCCAGTGACTCTGAATTTGATGCTGTGTCAGTGACGTTGAAGCTGTGCCAGTGACTCTGAATTTGATGCTGTTTCTGTGACTGATGCTGTGTCGTGAATTTGATGCTGTGTCAGTGACTCTACTGCTGTGTCGGTGACTCTGAATTTGATGCTGTTTCTGTGACTGATGCTGTGTCTGTGAATTTGATGCTGTGTCAGTGACTCTACTGTTGTGTAGGTGACTCTGAATTTGATGCTGTTTCTGTGACACTGAATTTGATGCTTTGTCAGTGACCTTGATGCATTGTCAGTGACTCTGAACTTGTTGCTGTATCAGTGACCCTGATGCTGTGTCAGTGACTCTGACGATGTGTAAGAGTCCCGGATGCTGTTTCATTGACTCTGAATTTGAAGCTGCGTCAGTGACTCTGCCTTTGATGCTGTGTCTGTGACACTGAAGCTGTGTCAGTGAATTTGAATTTGATGCAGTGTCAGTGACACTGAAGCTGTGTCAGTGATCTGATTATGTGCAAGTGACCCCGATGTTGTTTGAAAGACTCTGAATTTGAAGCTGTGCCAGTGAATTTGATGCATTGTCAGTGACTCTGAACTTGTTGCTGTATCAGTGACCCTGATGCTGTGTCAGTGACTCTGACGATGTGTAAGAGTCCCGGATGCTGTTTCATTGACTCTGAATTTGAAGCTGTGTCAGTGACTCTGCCTTTGATGCTGTGTCAGTGACCTGAATGCAGTGTCAGTGACTCTGATGATGTGTATGAGACCCCGATGCTGATCAGTGAATTTGTTGCTGGATCAGTGACACTGAATTTGATGTTGTTTCAGTGACACTGAATTTGCTGCTGCGTCAGTGACACTGAATTTGTTGCTGTGTCAGTGACACTGAATTTGATGCTGTGTCAGTGAATTTGAATTTGATGCTGTGCCAGTGTCACTGAAGCTGTGTCAGTGATCTGATGCTGTGTAAGTGACCCTGATGTTGTTGCAAAGACTCTGAATTTGAAGCTGTGTCAGTGAATTTGTTGCATTGTCAGAGACCTTGATGGAGTGTCAGTGACTCTGAACTGGATGCTGTGTCTGTGACACTGAAGCTGTGTCAGTGAATTTGGTGCGTTGTCAGTGAACTGAATGCAGTGTCAGTGACTCTGATGTTGTGTAAGTGTCCCTGATGCTGTTTCAGTAAATCTGATGTTGCCTCAGTGATACTGAATTTGATGCTCTGTCAGTGACCCTGAATTTGATGCTGCCTCAGTGACTCTGAATTTGATGCTGTGTCAGTGACTCTGATGCTGTGTCAGTGATCCTGATGTTGTATTAGTAACTCTGAATTTGATGCCGTGTCAGCGACTCTGATGCTGTGTACGTGACCCTAGTGCTGTGTCAGTGGCTCTGAATTTGATGTGGTGTCAGTGACCATGATTCTCTGTTGGTGATTCCGAATTTGATGCTCTGTCAGTGACTCTGAATTTGATGCTGTGTCAGTGACCATGATTCTCTGTTAGTGACTTTGAATTTGATGCTGTGTCAGGAACGTCATGCTGTGTCAGTGACCTGATGCTGTGTCAGTGACTCTGATGTTGTGTAAGTGACCCTGATGCTGTTTCAGTAAATTTGATGCTGTTTCAGTGATACTGAATTTTATGGTATGTCAGGTACTCTGAATTTGATGCTGTGTCATTGAATTTTATGCTGTGTCAGTGAACCTGTTGCTGTGTCAGTGACGTTGAAGCAGTGTCAGTGACTCTGAATTTGATGCTGTTTCTGTGACTGATGCTGTGTCGTGAATTTGATGCTGTGTCAGTGACTCTACTGCTGTGTCGGTGACTCTGAATTTGTTGCTGTTTCTGTGACACTGAATTTGATGCTTTGTCAGTGACCTTGATGCATTGTCAGTGACTCTGAATTTGATGCTGTGTCAGTGACCTGATGCTGTGTCAGTGTCTCTGAAATTAATGCTGTGTCAGTGACATGATGCTGTGTCAGTGATCTGACGCTGTGTCAGTGACTCTGATGTTGTGTAAGTGTCCCTGATGCTGTTTCAGTAAATCTGATGCTGCCTCAGTGATACTGAATTTGATGCTCTGTCAGTGACTCTGAATTTGATGCTGTGTCATTGAATTTTATCCTGTGTCAGTGAATCTGATGCTGTGTCAGTGACTCTGAATTTCATGCTGTGTCATTGAATTTTATCCTGTGTCAGTGAATCTGATGCTGTGTCAGTGACTCTGAATTTCATGCTGTGTCTGTGAACCTGTTGCTGTTTCAGTGACTCTGATGCTGCGTCAGTGAATCTGAATTGGATGCTGTGTCAGTGACTATGAATTTGTTGCTGTTTCAGTGAATTTGATTCTGTCAGTGAACCTGCTGCTGTGTTTTTGATTCTGATGCTGTGTCAGTGAATTTGATGCTGTGTCTATGACCCTGATGCTGACTCAGTAATTTGTTGCTGTGGCAGTTAACCTGCTGCTATGTCAGTGAATTTGTTGCTGTGTCAGTGACTCTGATGCTGTGTCAGTGAATTTGATGTGTGGCAGTTAACCTCATGCTGTGTCTGTGTCTCTGAAATTGATGCTGTGTCAGTGACATGATGCTGTGTCAATGACCCAGATGCTGTGCCAGTGACTCTGAATTTGACGCTGTGTCAGTGACTCTGATGCTGTGTCAGTGATCCTGATGTTGTATTAGTGACTCTGAATTTGATGCTCTGTCAGTGACATGATTCTCTGTCAGTGATTCGGATGCTGTGCCAGTGACTCTGAATTTGATGGTGTGTCAGTGGATCTGAATTTGATGCGGAGTCACTGAATTTGATGCTCGGTCACTGACTTTGAATTTGATGCTCTGTCAGTGACTTTGAATTTGATACTGTGTCAGTGAGCATGATTCACTGTTAGTGACCCTGAATTTGATGCTTTGTCAGGAAATTCATGCTGTGTCAGTGACCTGATGCTGTGTCAGTGACTCTGATGTTGTGTAAGTGTCCCTGATGCTGTTTCAGTAAATCTGATGTTGCCTCAGTGATACTGAATTTGATGCTCTGTCAGTGACCCTGAATTTGATGCTGCCTCAGTGACTCTGAATTTGATGCTGTGTCAGTGACTCTGATGCTGTGTCAGTGATCCTGATGTTGTATTAGTAACTCTGAATTTGATGCCGTGTCAGCGACTCTGATGCTGTGTACGTGACACTAGTGCTGTGTCAGTGGCTCTGAATTTGATGCGGTGTCAGTGACCATGATTCTCTGTTGGTGACTCCGAATTTGATGCTCTGTCAGTGACTCTGAATTTGATGCTGTGTCAGTGACCATGATTCTCTGTTAGTGACTTTGAATTTGATGCTGTGTCAGGAACTTCATGCTGTGTCAGTGACCTGATGCTGTGTCAGTGACTCTGATGTTGTGTCAGTGACTCTGAATTTCATGCTGTGTCTGTGAACCTGTTGCTGTTTCAGTGACTCTGAAGCTGCGTCAGTGAATCTGAATTGGATGCTGTGTCAGTGACTATGAATTTGTTGCTGTTTCAGTGAATTTGATTCTGTCAGTGAACCTGCTGCTGTGATTTTGATTCTGATGCTGTGTCAGTGAATTTGATGTGTGGCAGTTAACCTGACGCTGTGTCAGTGACTCTGATGTTGTGTAAGTGTCCCTGATGCTGTTTCAGTAAATCTGATGCTGCCTCAGTGATACTGAATTTGATGCTCTGTCAGTGACTCTGAATTTGATGCTGTGTCATTGAATTTTATCCTGTGTCAGTGAATCTGATGCTGTGTCAGTGACTCTGAATTTCATGCTGTGTCATTGAATTTTATCCTGTGTCAGTGAATCTGATGCTGTGTCAGTGACTCTGAATTTCATGCTGTGTCAGTGACCTGACGCTGTGTCAGTGACTCTGATGTTGTGTAAGTGTCCCTGATGCTGTTTCAGTAAATCTGATGTTGCCTCAGTGATACTGAATTTGATGCTCTGTCAGTGACCCTGAATTTGATGCTCTGTCAGTGACCCTGAATTTGTTGCTGCCTCAGTGACTCTGAATTTGATGCTGTGTCAGTGACTCTGATGCTGTGTCAGTGATCCTGATGTTGTATTAGTAACTCTGAATTTGATGCCGTGTCAGCGACTCTGATGCTGTGTACGTGACCCTAGTGCTGTGTCAGTGGCTCTGAATTTGATGCGGTGTCAGTGACCATGATTCTCTGTTGGTGACTCCGAATTTGATGCTCTGTCAGTGACTCTGAATTTGATGCTGTGTCAGTGACCATGATTCTCTGTTAGTGACTTTGAATTTGATGCTGTGTCAGGAACTTCATGCTGTGTCAGTGACCTGATGCTGTGTCAGTGACTCTGATGTTGTGTCAGTGACTCTGAATTTCATGCTGTGTCTGTGAACCTGTTGCTGTTTCAGTGACTCTGAAGCTGCGTCAGTGAATCTGAATTGGATGCTGTGTCAGTGACTATGAATTTGTTGCTGTTTCAGTGAATTTGATTCTGTCAGTGAACCTGCTGCTGTGATTTTGATTCTGATGCTGTGTCAGTGAATTTGATGTGTGGCAGTTAACCTGACGCTGTGTCAGTGACATGATGCTGTGTCAATGACCCAGATGCTGTGCCAGTGACTCTGAATTTGACGCTGTGTCAGTGACTCTGATGCTGTGTCAGTGATCCTGATGTTGTATTAGTGACTCTGAATTTGATGCTCTGTCAGTGACATGATTCTCTGTCAGTGATTCGGATGCTGTGCCAGTGACTCTGAATTTGATGGTGTGTCAGTGGATCTGAATTTGATGCGGAGTCACTGAATTTGATGCTCGGTCACTGACTTTGAATTTGATGCTCTGTCAGTGACTTTGAATTTGATACTGTGTCAGTGAGCATGATTCACTGTTAGTGACCCTGAATTTGATGCTTTGTCAGGAAATTCATGCTGTGTCAGTGACCTGATGCTGTGTCAGTGACTCTGATGTTGTGTAAGTGTCCCTGATGCTGTTTCAGTAAATCTGATGTTGCCTCAGTGATACTGAATTTGATGCTCTGTCAGTGACCCTGAATTTGATGCTGCCTCAGTGACTCTGAATTTGATGCTGTGTCAGTGACTCTGATGCTGTGTCAGTGATCCTGATGTTGTATTAGTAACTCTGAATTTGATGCCGTGTCAGCGACTCTGATGCTGTATACGTGACCCTAGTGCTGTGTCAGTGGCTCTGAATTTGATGCGGTGTCAGTGACCATGATTCTCTGTTGGTGACTTTGAATTTGATGCTGTGTCAGGAACTTCATGCTGTGTCAGTGACCTGATGCTGTGTCAGTGACTCTGATGTTGTGTCAGTGACTCTGAATTGGATGCTGTGTCAGTGAGTATGAATTTGTTGCTGTTTCAGTGAATTTGATTCTGTCAGTGAACCTGCTGCTGTGTTTTTGATTCTGATGCTCTGTCAGTGACTCTGAATTTGATGCTGTGTCAGTGACCATGATTCTCTGTTAGTGACTTTGAATTTGATGCTGTGTCAGGAACTTCATGCTGTGTCAGTGACCTGATGCTGTGTCAGTGACTCTGATGTTGTGTCAGTGACTCTGAATTTCATGCTGTGTCTGTGAACCTGTTGCTGTTTCAGTGACTCTGAAGCTGCGTCAGTGAATCTGAATTGGATGCTGTGTCAGTGACTATGAATTTGTTGCTGTTTCAATGAATTTGATTCTGTCAGTGAACCTGCTGCTGTGATTTTGATTCTGATGCTGTGTCAGTGAATTTGATGTGTGGCAGTTAACCTGACGCTGTGTCAGTGACTCTGATGTTGTGTAAGTGTCCCTGATGCTGTTTCAGTAAATCTGATGCTGCCTCAGTGATACTGAATTTGATGCTCTGTCAGTGACTCTGAATTTGATGCTGTGTCATTGAATTTTATCCTGTGTCAGTGAATCTGATGCTGTGTCAGTGACTCTGAATTTCATGCTGTGTCATTGAATTTTATCCTGTGTCAGTGACTCTGAATTTGATGCTGTGTCATTGAATTTTATCCTGTGTCAGTGAATCTGATGCTGTGTCAGTGACTCTGAATTTCATGCTGTGTCATTGAATTTTATCCTGTGTCACTGAATCTGATGCTGTGTCAGTGACCTGATGCTGTGTCAGTGACTCTGAAGTTGTGTCAGTGACTCTGAATTTCATGCTGTGTCTGTGAACCTGTTGCTGTTTCAGTGACTCTGAAGCTGCGTCAGTGAATCTGAATTGGATGCTGTGTCAGTGACTATGAATTTGTTGCTGTTTCAGTGAATTTGATTCTGTCAGTGAACCTGCTGCTGTGATTTTGATTCTGATGCTGTGTCAGTGAATTTGATGTGTGGCAGTTAACCTGACGCTGTGTCAGTGACTCTGATGTTGTGTAAGTGTCCCTGATGCTGTTTCAGTAAATCTGATGCTGCCTCTGTGATACTGAATTTGATGCTCTGTCAGTGACTCTGAATTTGATGCTGTGTCATTGAATTTTATCCTGTGTCAGTGAATCTGATGCTGTGTCAGTGACTCTGAATTTCATGCTGTGTCATTGAATTTTATCCTGTGTCAGTGAATCTGATGCTGTGTCAGTGACTCTGAATTTCATGCTGTGTCAGTGACCTGACGCTGTGTCAGTGACTCTGATGTTGTGTAAGTGTCCCTGATGCTGTTTCAGTAAATCTGATGTTGCCTCAGTGATACTGAATTTGATGCTCTGTCAGTGACCCTGAATTTGATGCTCTGTCAGTGACCCTGAATTTGATGCTGCCTCAGTGACTCTGAATTTGATGCTGTGTCAGTGACTCTGATGCTGTGTCAGTGATCCTGATGTTGTATTAGTAACTCTGAATTTGATGCCGTGTCAGCGACTCTGATGCTGTGTACGTGACCCTAGTGCTGTGTCAGTGGCTCTGAATTTGATGCGGTGTCAGTGACCATGATTCTCTGTTGGTGACTCCGAATTTGATGCTCTGTCAGTGACTCTGAATTTGATGCTGTGTCAGTGACCATGATTCTCTGTTAGTGACTTTAAATTTGATGCTGTGTCAGGAACTTCATGCTGTGTCAGTGACCTGATGCTGTGTCAGTGACTCTGATGTTGTGTCAGTGACTCTGAATTTCATGCTGTGTCTGTGAACCTGTTGCTGTTTCAGTGACTCTGAAGCTGCGTCAGTGAATCTGAATTTGTTGCTGTTTCAGTGAATTTGATTCTGTCAGTGAACCTGCTGCTGTGATTTTGATTCTGATGCTGTGTCAGTGAATTTGATGCTGTGTCAATGACCCTGATGCTGACTCAGTGAATTTGTTGCTGTGGCAGTTAACCTGCTGCTATATCAGTGAATTTGTTGCTGTGTCAGTGACTCTGATGCTGTGTCAGTGAATTTGATGTGTGGCAGTTAACCTGATGCTGTGTCAGTGACTCCGAATTTGATGCTCTGTCAGTGACTCTGAATTTGATGCTGTGTCAGTGACCATGATTCTCTGTTAGTGACTTTGAATTTGATGCTGTGTCAGGAACTTCATGCTGTGTCAGTGACCTGATGCTGTGTCAGTGACTCTGATGTTGTGTCAGTGACTCTGATGCTGTGTCAGTGATCCTGATGTTGTATTAGTAACTCTGAATTTGATGCCGTGTCAGCGACTCTGATGCTGTGTACGTGACCCTAGTGCTGTGTCAGTGGCTCTGAATTTGATGCGGTGTCAGTGACCATGATTCTCTGTTGGTGACTCCGAATTTGATGCTCTGTCAGTGACTCTGAATTTGATGCTGTGTCAGTGACCATGATTCTCTGTTAGTGACTTTGAATTTGATGCTGTGTCAGGAACTTCATGCTGTGTCAGTGACCTGATGCTGTGTCAGTGACTCTGATGTTGTGTCAGTGACTCTGAATTTCATGCTGTGTCTGTGAACCTGTTGCTGTGTCAGTGACTCTGATGCTGTGTCAGTGAATTTGATGTGTGGCAGTTAACCTCATGCTGTGTCTGTGTCTCTGAAATTGATGCTGTGGCAGTGACATGATTCTCTGTCAGTGATTCGGATGCTGTGCCAGTGACTCTGAATTTGATGGTGTGTCAGTGGATCTGAATTTGATGTGGAGTCACTGAATTTGATGCTCTGTCACTGACTTTGAATTTGATGCTCTGTCAGTGACTTTGAATTTGATACTGTGTCAGTGAGCATGATTCACTGTTAGTGACCCTGAATTTGATGCTTTGTCAGGAAATTCATGCTGTGTCAGTGACCTGACGCTGTGTCAGTGACTCTGATGTTGTGTAAGTGTCCCTGATGCTGTTTCAGTAAATCTGATGTTGCCTCAGTGATACTGAATTTGATGCTCTGTCAGTGACTCTGAATTTGATGCTGTGTCAGTGACCATGATTCTCTGTTAGTGACTTTGAATTTGATGCTGTGTCAGGAACTTCATGCTGTGTCAGTGACCTGATGCTGTGTCAGTGACTCTGATGTTGTGTCAGTGACTCTGAATTTCATGCTGTGTCTGTGAACCTGTTGCTGTTTCAGTGACTCTGAAGCTGCGTCAGTTAATCTGAATTGGATGCTGTGTCAGTGACTATGAATTTGTTGCTGTTTCAGTGAATTTGATTCTGTCAGTGAACCTGCTGCTGTGTTTTTGATTCTGATGCTGTGTCAGTGAATTTGATGCTGTGTAAATGACCCTGATGCTGACTCAGTGAATTTGTTGCTGTGGCAGTTAACCTGCTGCTATATCAGTGAATTTGTTGCTGTGTCAGTGACTCTGATGCTGTGTCAGTGAATTTGATGTGTGGCAGTTAACCTGATGCTGTGTCAGTGACTCCGAATTTGATGCTCTGTCAGTGACTCTGAATTTGATGCTGTGTCAGTGACCTGATGCTGTGTCAGTGTCTCTGAAATTAATGCTGTGTCAGTGACATGATGCTGTGTCAGTGACCTGACGCTGTGTCAGTGACTCTGATGTTGTGTAAGTGTCCCTGATGCTGTTTCAGTAAATCTGATGCTGCCTCAGTGATACCGAATTTGATGCTCTGTCAGTGACGCTGAATTTGATGCTGTGTCATTGAATTTTATCCTGTGTCAGTGAATCTGATGCTGTGTCAGTGACTCTGAATTTCATGCTGTGTCTGTGAACCTGTTGCTGTGTCAGTGACGTTGAAGCAGTGTCAGTGACTCTGAATTTGATGCTGTGTCTGTGAATTTGATGCAGTGTCAGTGAATTTGATTCTGTCAGTGAACCTGCTGCTGTGATTTTGATTCTGATGCTGTGTCAGTGAATTTGATGCTGTGTCAATGACCCTGATGCTGACTCAGTGAATTTGTTGCTGTGGCAGTTAACCTGCTGCTCTGTCAGTGAATTTGTTGTTGTGTCAGTGACTCTGATGCTGTGTCAGTGAATTTGATGTGTGGCAGTTAACCTGATGCTGTGTAATTGACCCTGATGCTGTGTCAGTGACTCTGAATTTGATGCTGTGTCAGTGTCTCTGAAATTAATGCTGTGTCAGTGACCTGATGCTGTGTCAGAGACCTGACGCTGTGTCAGTGACTCTGATGTTGTGTAAGTGTCCCTGATGCTGTTTCAGTAAATCTGATGCTGCCTCAGTGATACTGAATTTGATGCTCTGTCAGTGACTCTGAATTTGATGCTGTGTCATTGAATTTGATCCTGTGTCAGTGAATCTGATGCTGTGTCAGTGACTCTGAATTTCATGCTGTGTCATTGAATTTTATCCTGTGTCAGTGAATCTGATGCTGTGTCAGTGACTCTGAATTTCATGCTGTGTCTGTGAACCTGTTGCTGTTTCAGTGACTCTGATGCTGCGTCAGTGAATCTGAATTGGATGCTGTGTCAGTGACTATGAATTTGTTGCTGTTTCAGTGAATTTGATTCTGTCAGTGAACCTGCTGCTGTGTTTTTGATTCTGATGCTGTGTCAGTGAATTTGATGCTGTGTCAATGACCCTGATGCTGACTCAGTAATTTGTTGCTGTGGCAGTTAACCTGCTGCTATGTCAGTGAATTTGTTGCTGTGTCAGTGAGTCTGATGCTGTGTCAGTGAATTTGATGTGTGGCAGTTAACCTCATGCTGTGTCTGTGTCTCTGAAATTGATGCTGTGTCAGTGATATGATGAGGTGTCAATGACCCAGATGCTGTGCCAGTGACTCTGAATTTGATGCTGTGTCAGTGACCTGATGCTGTGTCAGTGACTCTGATGCTGTGTCAGTGACTCTGAATTTCATGCTGTGTCTGTGAACCTGTTGCTGTGTCAGTGAATCTGATGCTGTGTCAGTGACTCTGAATTTCATGCTGTGTCATTGAATTTTATCCTGTGTCAGTGAATCTGATGCTGTGTCAGTGACTCTGAATTTCATGCTGTGTCAGTGACCTGACGCTGTGTCAGTGACTCTGATGTTGTGTAAGTGTCCCTGATGCTGTTTCAGTAAATCTGATGTTGCCTCAGTGATACTGAATTTGATGCTCTGTCAGTGACCCTGAATTTGATGCTCTGTCAGTGACCCTGAATTTGATGCTGCCTCAGTGACTCTGAATTTGATGCTGTGTCAGTGACTCTGATGCTGTGTCAGTGATCCTGATGTTGTATTAGTAACTCTGAATTTGATGCCGTGTCAGCGACTCTGATGCTGTGTACGTGACCCTAGTGCTGTGTCAGTGGCTCTGAATTTGATGCGGTGTCAGTGACCATGATTCTCTGTTGGTGACTCCGAATTTGATGCTCTGTCAGTGACTCTGAATTTGATGCTGTGTCAGTGACCATGATTCTCTGTTAGTGACTTTGAATTTGATGCTGTGTCAGGAACTTCATGGTGTGTCAGTGACCTGATGCTGTGTCAGTGACTCTGATGTTGTGTCAGTGACTCTGAATTTCATGCTGTGTCTGTGAACCTGTTGCTGTGTCAGTGACTCTGATGCTGTGTCAGTGAATTTGATGTGTGGCAGTTAACCTCATGCTGTGTCTGTGTCTCTGAAATTGATGCTGTGGCAGTGACATGATTCTCTGTCAGTGATTCGGATGCTGTGCCAGTGACTCTGAATTTGATGGTGTGTCAGTGGATCTGAATTTGATGCGGAGTCACTGAATTTGATGCTCTGTCACTGACTTTGAATTTGATGCTCTGTCAGTGACTTTGAATTTGATACTGTGTCAGTGAGCATGATTCACTGTTAGTGACCCTGAATTTGATGCTTTGTCAGGAAATTCATGCTGTGTCAGTGACCTGACGCTGTGTCAGTGACTCTGATGTTGTGTAAGTGTCCCTGATGCTGTTTCAGTAAATCTGATGTTGCCTCTGTGATACTGAATTTGATGCTCTGTCAGTGACCCTGAATTTGATGCTGCCTCAGTGACTCTGAATTTGATGCTGTGTCAGTGACTCTGATGCTGTGTCAGTGATCCTGATGTTGTATTAGTAACTCTGAATTTGATGCCGTGTCAGCGACTCTGATGCTGTGTACGTGACCCTAGTGCTGTGTCAGTGGCTCTGAATTTGATGCGGTGTCAGTGACCATGATTCTCTGTTGGTGACTCCGAATTTGATGCTCTGTCAGTGACTCTGAATTTGATGCTGTGTCAGTGACCATGATTCTCTGTTAGTGACTTTGAATTTGATGCTGTGTCAGGAACTTCATGGTGTGTCAGTGACCTGATGCTGTGTCAGTGACTCTGATGTTGTGTCAGTGACTCTGAATTTCATGCTGTGTCTGTGAACCTGTTGCTGTGTCAGTGACTCTGATGCTGTGTCAGTGAATTTGATGTGTGGCAGTTAACCTCATGCTGTGTCTGTGTCTCTGAAATTGATGCTGTGGCAGTGACATGATTCTCTGTCAGTGATTCGGATGCTGTGCCAGTGACTCTGAATTTGATGGTGTGTCAGTGGATCTGAATTTGATGCGGAGTCACTGAATTTGATGCTCTGTCACTGACTTTGAATTTGATGCTCTGTCAGTGACTTTGAATTTGATACTGTGTCAGTGAGCATGATTCACTGTTAGTGACCCTGAATTTGATGCTTTGTCAGGAAATTCATGCTGTGTCAGTGACCTGACGCTGTGTCAGTGACTCTGATGTTGTGTAAGTGTCCCTGATGCTGTTTCAGTAAATCTGATGTTGCCTCTGTGATACTGAATTTGATGCTCTGTCAGTGACCCTGAATTTGATGCTGCCTCAGTGACTCTGAATTTGATGCTGTGTCAGTGACTCTGATGCTGTGTCAGTGATCCTGATGTTGTATTAGTAACTCTGAATTTGATGCCGTGTCAGCGACTCTGATGCTGTGTACGTGACCCTAGTGCTGTGTCAGTGGCTCTGAATTTGATGCAGTATCAGTGACCATGATTCTCTGTTGGTGACTCCGAATTTGATGCTCTGTCAGTGACTCTGAATTTGATGCTGTGTCAGTGACCATGATTCTCTGTTAGTGACTTTGAATTTGATGCTGTGTCAGGAACTTCATGCTGTGTCAGTAACCTGATGCTGTGTCAGTGACTCTGATGTTGTGTCAGTGACTCTGAATTTCATGCTGTGTCTGTGAACCTGTTGCTGTTTCAGTGACTCTGAAGCTGCGTCAGTGAATCTGAATTGGATGCTGTGTCAGTGACTATGAATTTGTTGCTGTTTCAGTGAATTTGATTCTGTCAGTGAACCTGCTGCTGTGATTTTGATTCTGATGCTGTGTCAGTGAATTTGATGCTGTGTCAATGACCCTGATGCTGACTCAGTGAATTTGTTGCTGTGGCAGTTAACCTGCTGCTATATCAGTGAATTTGTTGCTGTGTCAGTGACTCTGATGCTGTGTCAGTGAATTTGATGTGTGGCAGTTAACCTGATGCTGTGTCAGTGACTCCGAATTTGATGCTCTGTCAGTGACTCTGAATTTGATGCTGTGTCAGTGACCATGATTCTCTGTTAGTGACTTTGAATTTGATGCTGTGTCAGGAACTTCATGCTGTGTCAGTGACCTGATGCTGTGTCAGTGACTCTGATGTTGTGTAAGTGACCCTGATGCTGTTTCAGTAAATTTGATGCTGTTTCAGTGATACTGAATTTTATGGTATGTCTGGTACTCTGAATTTGATGCTGTGTCATTGAATTTTATGCTGTGTCAGTGAATCTGTTGCTGTGTCAGTGACTCTGAATTTCATGCTGTGTCTGTGAACCTGTTGCTGTTTCAGTGACTCTGATGCTGCGTCAGTGAATCTGAATTGGATGCTGTGTCAGTGACTATGAATTTGTTGCTGTTTAAGTGAATTTGATTCTGTCAGTGAACCTGCTGCTGTGATTTTGATTCTGATGCTGTGTCAGTGAATTTGATGCTGTGTCAATGACCCTGATGCTGATTCAGTGAATTTGTTGCTGTGGCAGTTAACCTGCTGCTCTGTCAGTGAATTGGTTGTTGTGTCAGTGACTCTGATGCTGTGTCAGTGATTTTGATGTGTGGCAGTTAACCTGATGCTGTGTAATTGACCCTGATGCTGTGTCAGTGACTCTGAATTTGATGCTGTGTCAGTGACCTGATGCTGTGTCAGTGTCTCTGAAATTAATGCTGTGTCAGTGACATGATGCTGTGTCAGTGACCTGACGCTGTGTCAGTGACTCTGATGTTGTGTAAGTGTCCCTGATGCTGTTTCAGTAAATCTGATGCTGCCTCAGTGATACTGAATTTGATGCTCTGTCAGTGACGCTGAATTTGATGCTGTGTCATTGAATTTTATCCTGTGTCAGTGAATCTGATGCTGTGTCAGTGACTCTGAATTTCATGCTGTGTCTGTGAACCTGTTGCTGTTTCAGTGACTCTGATGCTGTGTCAGTGAATTTGATGTGTGGCAGTTAACCTCATGCTGTGTCTGTGTCTCTGAAATTGATGCTGTGTCAGTGACATGATGCTGTGTCAATGACCCAGATGCTGTGCCAGTGACTCTGAATTTGATGCTGTGTCAGTGACCTGATGCTGTGTCAGTGACTCTGATGCTGTGTCAGTGACTATGAATTTGTTGCTGTTTCAGTGAATTTGATTCTGTCAGTGAACCTGCTGCTGTGTTTTTGATTCTGATGCTGTGTCAGTGAATTTGATGCTGTGTCAATGACCCTGATACTGACTCAGTAATTTGTTGCTGTGGCAGTTAACCTGCTGCTATGTCAGTGAATTTGTTGCTGTGTCAGTGACTCTGATGCTGTGTCAGTGAATTTGATGTGTGGCAGTTAACCTCATGCTGTGTCTGTGTCTCTGAAATTGATGCTGTGGCAGTGACATGATTCTCTGTCAGTGATTCGGATGCTGTGCCAGTGACTCTGAATTTGATGGTGTGTCAGTGGATCTGAATTTGATGCGGAGTCACTGAATTTGATGCTCTGTCACTGACTTTGAATTTGATGCTCTGTCAGTGACTTTGAATTTGATACTGTGTCAGTGAGCATGATTCACTGTTAGTGACCCTGAATTTGATGCTTTGTCAGGAAATTCATGCTGTGTCAGTGACCTGACGCTGTGTCAGTGACTCTGATGTTGTGTAAGTGTTCCTGATGCTGTTTCAGTAAATCTGATGTTGCCTCAGTGATACTGAATTTGATGCTCTGTCAGTGACCCTGAATTTGATGCTGCCTCAGTGACTCTGAATTTGATGCTGTGTCAGTGACTCTGATGCTGTGTCAGTGATCCTGATGTTGTATTAGTAACTCTGAATTTGATGCCGTGTCAGCGACTCTGATGCTGTGTACGTGACCCTAGTGCTGTGTCAGTGGCTCTGAATTTGATGCGGTGTCAGTGACCATGATTCTCTGTTGGTGACTCCGAATTTGATGCTCTGTCAGTGACTCTGAATTTGATGCTGTGTCAGTGACCATGATTCTCTGTTAGTGACTTTGAATTTGATGCTGTGTCAGGAACTTCATGCTGTGTCAGTGACCTGATGCTGTGTCAGTGACTCTGATGTTGTGTCAGTGACTCTGAATTTCATGCTGTGTCTGTGAACCTGTTGCTGTTTCAGTGACTCTGAAGCTGCGTCAGTGAATCTGAATTGGATGCTGTGTCAGTGACTATGAATTTCATGCTGTGTCTGTGAACCTGTTGCTGTTTCAGTGACTCTGAAGCTGCGTCAGTGAATCTGAATTGGATGCTGTGTCAGTGACTATGAATTTCATGCTGTGTCTGTGAACCTGTTGCTGTTTCAGTGACTCTGAAGCTGCGTCAGTGAATCTGAATTGGATGCTGTGTCAGTGACTATGAATTTGTTGCTGTTTCAGTGAATTTGATTCTGTCAGTGAACCTGCTGCTGTGTTTTTGATTCTGATGCTGTGTCAGTGAATTTGATGCTGTGTAAATGACCCTGATGCTGACTCAGTGAATTTGTTGCTGTGGCAGTTAACCTGCTGCTATATCAGTGAATTTGTTGCTGTGTCAGTGACTCTGATGCTGTGTCAGTGAATTTGATGTGTGGCAGTTAACCTGATGCTGTGTCAGTGACTCCGAATTTGATGCTCTGTCAGTGACTCTGAATTTGATGCTGTGTCAGTGACCTGATGCTGTGTCAGTGTCTCTGAAATTAATGCTGTGTCAGTGACATGATGCTGTGTCAGTGACCTGACGCTGTGTCAGTGACTCTGATGTTGTGTAAGTGTCCCTGATGCTGTTTCAGTAAATCTGATGCTCCCTCAGTGATACCGAATTTGATGCTCTGTCAGTGACGCTGAATTTGATGCTGTGTCATTGAATTTTATCCTGTGTCAGTGAATCTGATGCTGTGTCAGTGACTCTGAATTTCATGCTGTGTCTGTGAACCTGTTGCTGTGTCAGTGACGTTGAAGCAGTGTCAGTGAATCTGAATTGGATGCTGTGTCAGTGACTATGAATTTGTTGCTGTTTCAGTGAATTTGATTCTGTCAGTGAACCTGCTGCTGTGTTTTTGATTCTGATGCTGTGTCAGTGAATTTGATGCTGTGTCAATGACCCTGATACTGACTCAGTAATTTGTTGCTGTGGCAGTTAACCTGCTGCTATGTCAGTGAATTTGTTGCTGTGTCAGTGACTCTGATGCTGTGTCAGTGAATTTGATGTGTGGCAGTTAACCTCATGCTGTGTCTGTGTCTCTGAAATTGATGCTGTGGCAGTGACATGATTCTCTGTCAGTGATTCGGATGCTGTGCCAGTGACTCTGAATTTGATGGTGTGTCAGTGGATCTGAATTTGATGCTCTGTCAGTGACCCTGAATTTGATGCTGCCTCAGTGACTCTGAATTTGATGCTCTGTCAGTGACTTTGAATTTGATACTGTGTCAGTGAGCATGATTCACTGTTAGTGACCCTGAATTTGATGCTTTGTCAGGAAATTCATGCTGTGTCAGTGACCTGACGCTGTGTCAGTGACTCTGATGTTGTGTAAGTGTCCCTGATGCTGTTTCAGTAAATCTGATGTTGCCTCAGTGATACTGAATTTGATGCTCTGTCAGTGACCCTGAATTTGATGCTGCCTCAGTGACTCTGAATTTGATGCTGTGTCAGGAACTTCATGCTGTGTCAGTGACCTGATGCTGTGTCAGTGACTCTGATGTTGTGTCAGTGACTCTGAATTTCATGCTGTGTCTGTGAACCTGTTGCTGTTTCAGTGACTCTGAAGCTGCGTCAGTGAATCTGAATTGGATGCTGTGTCAGTGACTATGAATTTGTTGCTGTTTCAGTGAATTTGATTCTGTCAGTGAACCTGCTGCTGTGATTTTGATTCTGATGCTGTGTCAGTGAATTTGATGCTGTGTCAATGACCCTGATGCTGACTCAGTGAATTTGTTGCTGTGGCAGTTAACCTGCTGCTATATCAGTGAATTTGTTGCTGTGTCAGTGACTCTGATGCTGTGTCAGTGAATTTGATGTGTGGCAGTTAACCTGATGCTGTGTCAGTGACTCCGAATTTGATGCTCTGTCAGTGACTCTGAATTTGATGCTGTGTCAGTGACCATGATTCTCTGTTAGTGACTTTGAATTTGATGCTGTGTCAGGAACTTCATGCTGTGTCAGTGACCTGATGCTGTGTCAGTGACTCTGATGTTGTGTAAGTGACCCTGATGCTGTTTCAGTAAATTTGATGCTGTTTCAGTGATACTGAATTTTATGGTATGTCAGGTACTCTGAATTTGATGCTGTGTCATTGAATTTTATGCTGTGTCAGTGAATCTGTTGCTGTGTCAGTGACTCTGAATTTCATGCTGTGCCTGTGAACCTGTTGCTGTTTCAGTGACTCTGATGCTGCGTCAGTGAATCTGAATTGGATGCTGTGTCAGTGACTATGAATTTGTTGCTGTTTCAGTGAATTTGATTCTGTCAGTGAACCTGCTGCTGTGATTTTGATTCTGATGCTGTGTCAGTGAATTTGATGCTGTGTCAATGACCCTGATGCTGATTCAGTGAATTTGTTGCTGTGGCAGTTAACCTGCTGCTCTGTCAGTGAATTGGTTGTTGTGTCAGTGACTCTGATGCTGTGTCAGTGATTTTGATGTGTGGCAGTTAACCTGATGCTGTGTAATTGACCCTGATGCTGTGTCAGTGACTCTGAATTTGATGCTGTGTCAGTGACCTGATGCTGTGTCAGTGTCTCTGAAATTAATGCTGTGTCAGTGACATGATGCTGTGTCAGTGACCTGACGCTGTGTCAGTGACTCTGATGTTGTGTAAGTGTCCCTGATGCTGTTTCAGTAAATCTGATGCTGCCTCAGTGATACTGAATTTGATGCTCTGTCAGTGACGCTGAATTTGATGCTGTGTCATTGAATTTTATCCTGTGTCAGTGAATCTGATGCTGTGTCAGTGACTCTGAATTTCATGCTGTGTCTGTGAACCTGTTGCTGTTTCAGTGACTCTGATGCTGCGTCAGTGAATCTGAATTGGATGCTGTGTCAGTGACTATGAATTTGTTGCTGTTTCAGTGAATTTGATTCTGTCAGTGAACCTGCTGCTGTGTTTTTGATTCTGATGCTGTGTCAGTGAATTTGATGCTGTGTCAATGACCCTGATACTGACTCAGTAATTTGTTGCTGTGGCAGTTAACCTGCTGCTATGTCAGTGAATTTGTTGCTGTGTCAGTGACTCTGATGCTGTGTCAGTGAATTTGATGTGTGGCAGTTAACCTCATGCTGTGTCTGTGTCTCTGAAATTGATGCTGTGGCAGTGACATGATTCTCTGTCAGTGATTCGGATGCTGTGCCAGTGACTCTGAATTTGATGGTGTGTCAGTGGATCTGAATTTGATGCGGAGTCACTGAATTTGATGCTCTGTCACTGACTTTGAATTTGATGCTCTGTCAGTGACTTTGAATTTGATACTGTGTCAGTGAGCATGATTCACTGTTAGTGACCCTGAATTTGATGCTTTGTCAGGAAATTCATGCTGTGTCAGTGACCTGACGCTGTGTCAGTGACTCTGATGTTGTGTAAGTGTCCCTGATGCTGTTTCAGTAAATCTGATGTTGCCTCAGTGATACTGAATTTGATGCTCTGTCAGTGACCCTGAATTTGATGCTGCCTCAGTGACTCTGAATTTGATGCTGTGTCAGTGACTCTGATGCTGTGTCAGTGATCCTGATGTTGTATTAGTAACTCTGAATTTGATGCCGTGTCAGCGACTCTGATGCTGTGTACGTGACCCTAGTGCTGTGTCAGTGGCTCTGAATTTGATGCGGTGTCAGTGACCATGATTCTCTGTTGGTGACTCCGAATTTGATGCTCTGTCAGTGACTCTGAATTTGATGCTGTGTCAGTGACCATGATTCTCTGTTAGTGACTTTGAATTTGATGCTGTGTCAGGAACTTCATGCTGTGTCAGTGACCTGATGCTGTGTCAGTGACTCTGATGTTGTGTCAGTGACTCTGAATTTCATGCTGTGTCTGTGAACCTGTTGCTGTTTCAGTGACTCTGAAGCTGCGTCAGTGAATCTGAATTGGATGCTGTGTCAGTGACTATGAATTTCATGCTGTGTCTGTGAACCTGTTGCTGTTTCAGTGACTCTGAAGCTGCGTCAGTGAATCTGAATTGGATGCTGTGTCAGTGACTATGAATTTCATGCTGTGTCTGTGAACCTGTTGCTGTTTCAGTGACTCTGAAGCTGCGTCAGTGAATCTGAATTGGATCCTGTGTCAGTGACTATGAATTTGTTGCTGTTTCAGTGAATTTGATTCTGTCAGTGAACCTGCTGCTGTGTTTTTGATTCTGATGCTGTGTCAGTGAATTTGATGCTGTGTAAATGACCCTGATGCTGACTCAGTGAATTTGTTGCTGTGGCAGTTAACCTGCTGCTATATCAGTGAATTTATTGCTGTGTCAGTGACTCTGATGCTGTGTCAGTGAATTTGATGTGTGGCAGTTAACCTGATGCTGTGTCAGTGACTCCGAATTTGATGCTCTGTCAGTGACCATGATTCTCTGTTGGTGACTCCGAATTTGATGCTCTGTCAGTGACTCTGAATTTGATGCTGTGTCAGTGACCATGATTCTCTGTTAGTGACTTTGAATTTGATGCTGTGTCAGGAACTTCATGCTGTGTCAGTGACCTGATGCTGTGTCAGTGACTCTGATGTTGTGTCAGTGACTCTGAATTTCATGCTGTGTCTGTGAACCTGTTGCTGTTTCAGTGACTCTGAAGCTGCGTCAGTGAATCTGAATTGGATGCTGTGTCAGTGACTATGAATTTCATGCTGTGTCTGTGAACCTGTTGCTGTTTCAGTGACTCTGAAGCTGCGTCAGTGAATCTGAATTGGATGCTGTGTCAGTGACTATGAATTTCATGCTGTGTCTGTGAACCTGTTGCTGTTTCAGTGACTCTGAAGCTGCGTCAGTGAATCTGAATTGGATGCTGTGTCAGTGACTATGAATTTCATGCTGTGTCTGTGAACCTGTTGCTGTTTCAGTGACTCTGAAGCTGCGTCAGTGAATCTGAATTGGATGCTGTGTCAGTGACTATGAATTTCATGCTGTGTCTGTGAACCTGTTGCTGTTTCAGTGACTCTGAAGCTGCGTCAGTGAATCTGAATTGGATGCTGTGTCAGTGACTATGAATTTGTTGCTGTTTCAGTGAATTTGATTCTGTCAGTGAACCTGCTGCTGTGTTTTTGATTCTGATGCTGTGTCAGTGAATTTGATGCTGTGTAAATGACCCTGATGCTGACTCAGTGAATTTGTTGCTGTGGCAGTTAACCTGCTGCTATATCAGTGAATTTGTTGCTGTGTCAGTGACTCTGATGCTGTGTCAGTGAATTTGATGTGTGGCAGTTAACCTGATGCTGTGTCAGTGACTCCGAATTTGATGCTCTGTCAGTGACTCTGAATTTGATGCTGTGTCAGTGACCTGATGCTGTGTCAGTGTCTCTGAAATTAATGCTGTGTCAGTGACATGATGCTGTGTCAGTGACCTGACGCTGTGTCGGTGACTCTGATGTTGTGTAAGTGTCCCTGATGCTGTTTCAGTAAATCTGATGCTGCCTCAGTGATACCGAATTTGATGCTCTGTCAGTGACGCTGAATTTGATGCTGTGTCATTGAATTTTATCCTGTGTCAGTGAATCTGATGCTGTGTCAGTGACTCTGAATTTCATGCTGTGTCTGTGAACCTGTTGCTGTGTCAGTGACGTTGAAGCAGTGTCAGTGACTCTGAATTTGATGCTGTGTCTGTGAATTTGATGGAGTGTCTGTGAATTTGATTCTGTCAGTGAACCTGCTGCTGTGATTTTGATTCTGATGCTGTGTCAGTGAATTTGATGCTGTGTCAATGACCCTGATGCTGACTCAGTGAATTTGTTGCTGTGGCAGTTAACCTGCTGCTCTGTCAGTGAATTTGTTGTTGTGTCAGTGACTCTGATGCTGTGTCAGTGAATTTGATGCTGTGTAAATGACCCTGATGCTGACTCAGTGAATTTGTTGCTGTGGCAGTTAACCTGCTGCTATATCAGTGAATTTATTGCTGTGTCAGTGACTCTGATGCTGTGTCAGTGAATTTGATGTGTGGCAGTTAACCTGATGCTGTGTCAGTGACTCCGAATTTGATGCTCTGTCAGTGACCATGATTCTCTGTTGGTGACTCCGAATTTGATGCTCTGTCAGTGACTCTGAATTTGATGCTGTGTCAGTGACCATGATTCTCTGTTAGTGACTTTGAATTTGATGCTGTGTCAGGAACTTCATGCTGTGTCAGTGACCTGATGCTGTGTCAGTGACTCTGATGTTGTGTCAGTGACTCTGAATTTCATGCTGTGTCTGTGAACCTGTTGCTGTTTCAGTGACTCTGAAGCTGCGTCAGTGAATCTGAATTGGATGCTGTGTCAGTGACTATGAATTTCATGCTGTGTCTGTGAACCTGTTGCTGTTTCAGTGACTCTGAAGCTGCGTCAGTGAATCTGAATTGGATGCTGTGTCAGTGACTATGAATTTCATGCTGTGTCTGTGAACCTGTTGCTGTTTCAGTGACTCTGAAGCTGCGTCAGTGAATCTGAATTGGATGCTGTGTCAGTGACTATGAATTTCATGCTGTGTCTGTGAACCTGTTGCTGTTTCAGTGACTCTGAAGCTGCGTCAGTGAATCTGAATTGGATGCTGTGTCAGTGACTATGAATTTCATGCTGTGTCTGTGAACCTGTTGCTGTTTCAGTGACTCTGAAGCTGCGTCAGTGAATCTGAATTGGATGCTGTGTCAGTGACTATGAATTTGTTGCTGTTTCAGTGAATTTGATTCTGTCAGTGAACCTGCTGCTGTGTTTTTGATTCTGATGCTGTGTCAGTGAATTTGATGCTGTGTAAATGACCCTGATGCTGACTCAGTGAATTTGTTGCTGTGGCAGTTAACCTGCTGCTATATCAGTGAATTTGTTGCTGTGTCAGTGACTCTGATGCTGTGTCAGTGAATTTGATGTGTGGCAGTTAACCTGATGCTGTGTCAGTGACTCCGAATTTGATGCTCTGTCAGTGACTCTGAATTTGATGCTGTGTCAGTGACCTGATGCTGTGTCAGTGTCTCTGAAATTAATGCTGTGTCAGTGACATGATGCTGTGTCAGTGACCTGACGCTGTGTCGGTGACTCTGATGTTGTGTAAGTGTCCCTGATGCTGTTTCAGTAAATCTGATGCTGCCTCAGTGATACCGAATTTGATGCTCTGTCAGTGACGCTGAATTTGATGCTGTGTCATTGAATTTTATCCTGTGTCAGTGAATCTGATGCTGTGTCAGTGACTCTGAATTTCATGCTGTGTCTGTGAACCTGTTGCTGTGTCAGTGACGTTGAAGCAGTGTCAGTGACTCTGAATTTGATGCTGTGTCTGTGAATTTGATGGAGTGTCTGTGAATTTGATTCTGTCAGTGAACCTGCTGCTGTGATTTTGATTCTGATGCTGTGTCAGTGAATTTGATGCTGTGTCAATGACCCTGATGCTGACTCAGTGAATTTGTTGCTGTGGCAGTTAACCTGCTGCTCTGTCAGTGAATTTGTTGTTGTGTCAGTGACTCTGATGCTGTGTCAGTGAATTTGATGTGTGGCAGTTAACCTGATGCTGTGTAATTGACCCTGATGCTGTGTCAGTGACTCTGAATTTGATGCTGTGTCAGTGTCTCTGAAATTAATGCTGTGTCAGTGACCTGATGCTGTGTCAGAGACCTGACGCTGTGTCAGTGACTCTGATGTTGTGTAAGTGTCCCTGATGCTGTTTCAGTAAATCTGATGCTGCCTCAGTGATACTGAATTTGATGCTCTGTCAGTGACTCTGAATTTGATGCTGTGTCATTGAATTTTATCCTGTGTCAGTGAATCTGATGCTGTGTCAGTGACTCTGAATTTCATGCTGTGTCATTGAATTTTATCCTGTGTCAGTGAATCTGATGCTGTGTCAGTGACTCTGAATATCATGCTGTGTCTGTGAACCTGTTGCTGTTTCAGTGACTCTGATGCTGCGTCAGTGAATCTGAATTGGATGCTGTGTCAGTGACTATGAATTTGTTGCTGTTTCAGTGAATTTGATTCTGTCAGTGAACCTGCTGCTGTGTTTTTGATTCTGATGCTGTGTCAGTGAATTTGATGCTGTGTCAATGACCCTGATGCTGACTCAGTAATTTGTTGCTGTGGCAGTTAACCTGCTGCTATGTCAGTGAATTTGTTGCTGTGTCAGTGACTCTGATGCTGTGTCAGTGAATTTGATGTGTGGCAGTTAACCTCATGCTGTGTCTGTGTCTCTGAAATTGATGCTGTGTCAGTGACATGATGCTGTGTCAATGACCCAGATGCTGTGCCAGTGACTCTGAATTTGATGCTGTGTCAGGAACTTCATGCTGTGTCAGTGACCTGATGCTGTGTCAGTGACTCTGATGTTGTGTCAGTGACTCTGAATTGGATGCTGTGTCAGTGACTATGAATTTGTTGCTGTTTCAGTGAATTTGATTCTGTCAGTGAACCTGCTGCTGTGTTTTTGATTCTGATGCTGTGTCAGTGAATTTGATGCTGTGTCAATGACCCTGATGCTGACTCAGTGAATTTGTTGCTGTGGCAGTTAACCTGCTGCTATATCAGTGAATTTTTTGCTGTGTCAGTGACTCTGATGCTGTGTCAGTGAATTTGATGTGTGGCAGTTAACCTGATGCTGTGTCAGTGAATTTGATGTGTGGCAGTTAACCTGATGCTGTGTCAGTGACTCCGAATTTGATGCTCTGTCAGTGACTCTGAATTTGATGCTGTGTCAGTGACCTGATGCTGTGTCAGTGTCTCTGAAATTAATGCTGTGTCAGTGACATGATGCTGTGTCAGTGACCTGACGCTGTGTCAGTGACTCTGATGTTGTGTAAGTGTCCCTGATGCTGTTTCAGTAAATCTGATGCTGCCTCAGTGATACCGAATTTGATGCTCTGTCAGTGACTCTGAATTTCATGCTGTGTCTGTGAACCTGTTGCTGTTTCAGTGACTCTGATGCTGCGTCAGTGAAGCTGAATTGGATGCTGTGTCAGTGACTATGAATTTGTTGCTGTTTCAGTGAATTCGATTCTGTCAGTGAACCTGCTGCTGTGATTTTGATTCTGATGCTGTGTCAGTGAATTTGATGCTGTGTCAATGACCCTGATGCTGACTCAGTGAATTTGTTGCTGTGGCAGTTAACCTACTGCTATGTCAGTGAATTTGTTGCTGTGTCAGTGACTCTGATGCTGTGTCAGTGAATTTGATGCTGTGTCAGTGACTCTGAAATTGATGCTGTGTCAGTGACATGATGCTGTGTCAGTGACCCAGATGCTGTGCCAGTGACTCTGAATTTGATGCTGTGTCAGTGACTCTGAAATTGATGCTGTGTCAGTGACATGATGCTGTGTCAGTGACTCTGATGCTGTGTCAGTGAATTTGATGCTGTGTCAGTGACTCTGAAATTGATGCTGTGTCAGTGACATGATGCTGTGTCAGTGACCCAGATGCTGTGCCAGTGACTCTGAATTTGATGCTGTGTCAGTGACAATGATTCTCTGTTAATGACTCTGTATTTGATGCTGTGTCAGGAAACTCATGCTGTTCCAGTGACATGATGCTGTGTCAGTGACTCTGAATTTGATGCTGTGCCAGTGAATTTGATGCTGTGTCAGTGTCTCAGATGCTGCTTCAGTTACTCTGAATTTGATGCTGTGTCAGTGACTCTGATGCTGTGTCAGTGACCTGATGCTGCATCAGTAACTCTGATGTTGTGTAAGTGACCCGATGCTGTTTCAGTAAATTTGATGCTGTTTCAGTGACACTGAATTTGATGGAGTGTCAGTGACACTGAATTTGATGTTGTGTCAGTGACTCTGAATTTGATGCTGTGTCAGTGACTCGGATGCTGTGTACGTGACCCTGGTGCTGTGTCAGTGGCTCTGAATTTGATGCGGTGTCAGTGACCTTGATTCTCTGTTTGTGACTCTGAATTTGATGCTGTGTCAGGAAATTAATGCTGTGGCAGTGACATGATGCTGTGTCAGTGACTCTGATGCTGTGTAAGTGACCCTCATGCTGTTTCAGTAAATTTGATGCTGCTTCAGTGATACTGAATTTGAAGCTCTGTCAGTGACATTGAATTTGATGGTGTGTCAGTGACTCTGAATTTGATGCAGTGTCAGTGACTGAAATTGATTCTGTGCAAGTGACCTGATGCTGCGTCAGTGACCCCGATGCTGTGCCGTTGACTCTGAATTTGATGCTGCGTCAGTGACTCTGATGCTGTGTCACTGAATCTGAATTTGTTGCTGTTTCAATGAATTTGATTCTGTCGGTGAACCTGCTGCTGTGTTTTTGATTCTGATGCTGTGTCAGTGAATTTGATGCTGTGTCAATGATCCTCATACTGACTCAGTGAATTTGTTGCTGTGGCAGTTAACCTGATGCTGTGTCAATGAATTTGTTGCTGTGTCAGTGACTCTGATGCACTGTCAGTAAATTTGATGCTGTGTCAGTGACTCTGAATTTGATGCTGTGTCAGTGACCTGATGCTGTGCCAGTGACACTGAGGTTGATGCTGTGTCAGTGACTCTGAATTTGATTCTGTGTCAGTGATCCTGATGTTGTATTAATGACTATGAATTTGATGCTGTGTCATTGTATTTTATGCTGTGTCAGTGAATCTGATGCTGTGTCAGTGACTCTGAATTTCATGCTGTGTCAGTGACTATGAATTTGTTGCTGTTTCAGTGAATTTGATTCTGTCAGTGAACCTGCTGCTGTGATTTTGATTCTGATGCTGTGTCAGTGATTTTGATGCTGTGTCAATGCCCCTGATGCTGACTCAGTGAATTTGTTGCTGTGGCAGTTAACCTGATGCTGTGTCAGTGAATTTGATGCTGTGTCAGTGACTCTGAATTTGATGCTGTGTCAGCGACCAAATGCTGTGCCAGTGACTCTGAATTTGATGCTGTGTCAGTGACTCTGAATTTGATGCTGTGCCAGTGAATTTGATGCTGTGTCAGTGTCTCAGATGCTGCTTCAGTTACTCTGAATTTGATGCTGTGTCAGTGACTCTGATGCTGCGTCAGTGACCTGATGCTGCGTCAGTAACTCTGATGTTGTGTAAGTGACCCGATGCTGTTTCAGTAAATTTGATGCTGTTTCAGTGCCACTGAATTTGATGGAGTGTCAGTGACACTGAATTTGATGTTGTGTCAGTGACTCTGAATTTGATGCTGTGTCAGTGATCCTGATGTTGTATTAGTGACTCTGAATTTGATGCTGTGTCAGTGACTCGGATGCTGTGTATGTGACTCTGGTGCTGTGTCAGTGGCTCTGAATTTGATGCGGTGTCAGTGACCTTGATTCTCTGTTTGTGACTCTGAATTTGATGCTGTGTCAGGAAATTCATGCTGTGGCAGTGACCTGATGCTGTGTCAGTGACTCTGATGCTGAGTAAGTGACCCTGATGCTGTTTCAGTAAATTTGATGCTGCTTCAGTGATACTGAATTTGAAGCTCTGTCAGTGACATTGAATTTGATGGTGTGTCAGTGACTCTGAATTTGATGCTGTGCCAGTGAATTTGATACTGTGTCAGTGTCTCAGATGCTACTTCAGTAACTCTGAATTTGATGGTGTGTCTGGAAATTCATGCTGTGTCAGTTGCCTGATGCTGTGTAAGTGACCCTCATGCTGTTTCAGTAAATTTGATGCTGCTTCAGTGATACTGAATTTGAAGCTCTGTCAGTGACATTGAATTTGATGGTGTGTCAGTGACTCTGAATTTGATGCAGTGTCAGTGACTGAAATTGATTCTGTGCAAGTGACCTGATGCTGCGTCAGTGACCCCGATGCTGTGCCGTTGACTCTGAATTTGATGCTGCGTCAGTGACTCTGATGCTGTGTCACTGAATCTGAATTTGTTGCTGTTTCAATGAATTTGATTCTGTCGGTGAACCTGCTGCTGTGTTTTTGATTCTGATGCTGTGTCAGTGAATTTGATGCTGTGTCAATGATCCTCATACTGACTCAGTGAATTTGTTGCTGTGGCAGTTAACCTGATGCTGTGTCAATGAATTTGTTGCTGTGTCAGTGACTCTGATGCACTGTCATTAAATTTGATGCTGTGTCAGTGACTCTGAATTTGATGCTGTGTCAGTGACCTGATGCTGTGCCAGTGACACTGAGGTTGATGCTGTGTCAGTGACTCTGAATTTGATTCTGTGTCAGTGATCCTGATGTTGTATTAATGACTATGAATTTGATGCTGTGTCATTGTATTTTATGCTGTGTCAGTGAATCTGATGCTGTGTCAGTGACTCTGAATTTCATGCTGTGTCAGTGACTATGAATTTGTTGCTGTTTCAGTGAATTTGATTCTGTCAGTGAACCTGCTGCTGTGATTTTGATTCTGATGCTGTGTCAGTGATTTTGATGCTGTGTCAATGCCCCTGATGCTGACTCAGTGAATTTGTTGCTGTGGCAGTTAACCTGATGCTGTGTCAGTGAATTTGATGCTGTGTCAGTGACTCTGAATTTGATGCTGTGTCAGCGACCAAATGCTGTGCCAGTGACTCTGAATTTGATGCTGTGTCAGTGACTCTGAATTTGATGCTGTGCCAGTGAATTTGATGCTGTGTCAGTGTCTCAGATGCTGCTTCAGTTACTCTGAATTTGATGCTGTGTCAGTGACTCTGATGCTGCGTCAGTGACCTGATGCTGCGTCAGTAACTCTGATGTTGTGTAAGTGACCCGATGCTGTTTCAGTAAATTTGATGCTGTTTCAGTGCCACTGAATTTGATGGAGTGTCAGTGACACTGAATTTGATGTTGTGTCAGTGACTCTGAATTTGATGCTGTGTCAGTGATCCTGATGTTGTATTAGTGACTCTGAATTTGATGCTGTGTCAGTGACTCGGATGCTGTGTATGTGACTCTGGTGCTGTGTCAGTGGCTCTGAATTTGATGCGGTGTCAGTGACCTTGATTCTCTGTTTGTGACTCTGAATTTGATGCTGTGTCAGGAAATTCATGCTGTGGCAGTGACCTGATGCTGTGTCAGTGACTCTGATGCTGAGTAAGTGACCCTGATGCTGTTTCAGTAAATTTGATGCTGCTTCAGTGATACTGAATTTGAAGCTCTGTCAGTGACATTGAATTTGATGGTGTGTCAGTGACTCTGAATTTGATGCTGTGCCAGTGAATTTGATACTGTGTCAGTGTCTCAGATGCTACTTCAGTAACTCTGAATTTGATGGTGTGTCTGGAAATTCATGCTGTGTCAGTTGCCTGATGCTGTGTCAGTAACTCTGAGGTTGTGTAAGTGACCCTGATGCTGCTTCGGTAAATTTGATGTTGTTTCAGTGATACTGAATTTGACGGTATGCCAGTGACACTGAATTTGATGCTGTCAGGAAATTCATGCTCTGTCAGTGACCTGATGCTGTGTCAGTGACACTGATTTTGTGTAATTTACCCTGATTTTGTTTCAGTAAACTTGATGCTGTTTCAGTGATACTGAATTTGATGGTATGTCAGTGACTCTGAATTTGATGCTGTGTTATTGAATTTTATGCTGTGTCAGTGAATCTGATGCTGTGTCAGTGAACCCGTTGCTGCTTCAGTCACTCTGATGCTGCGTCACTGAATCTGAATTTCATGCTGTGTCAGTGACTATGAATTTGTTGCTGTTTCAGTGAATTTGATTCTGTCAGTGAACCTGCTGCTGTGATTTTGATTCTGATGCTGTGTCAGTGATTTTGATGCTGTGTCAATGCCCCTGATGCTGACTCAGTGAATTTGTTGCTGTGGCAGTTAACCTGATGCTGTGTCAGTGAATTTGATGCTGTGTCAGTGACTCTGAATTTGATGCTGTGTCAGCGACCAAATGCTGTGCCAGTGACTCTGAATTTGATGCTGTGTCAGTGACTCTGAATTTGATGCTGTGCCAGTGAATTTGATGCTGTGTCAGTGTCTCAGATGCTGCTTCAGTTACTCTGAATTTGATGCTGTGTCAGTGACTCTGATGCTGCGTCAGTGACCTGATGCTGCGTCAGTAACTCTGATGTTGTGTAAGTGACCCGATGCTGTTTCAGTAAATTTGATGCTGTTTCAGTGCCACTGAATTTGATGGAGTGTCAGTGACACTGAATTTGATGTTGTGTCAGTGACTCTGAATTTGATGCTGTGTCAGTGATCCTGATGTTGTATTAGTGACTCTGAATTTGATGCTGTGTCAGTGACTCGGATGCTGTGTATGTGACTCTGGTGCTGTGTCAGTGGCTCTGAATTTGATGCGGTGTCAGTGACCTTGATTCTCTGTTTGTGACTCTGAATTTGATGCTGTGTCAGGAAATTCATGCTGTGGCAGTGACCTGATGCTGTGTCAGTGACTCTGATGCTGAGTAAGTGACCCTGATGCTGTTTCAGTAAATTTGATGCTGCTTCAGTGATACTGAATTTGAAGCTCTGTCAGTGACATTGAATTTGATGGTGTGTCAGTGACTCTGAATTTGATGCTGTGCCAGTGAATTTGATACTGTGTCAGTGTCTCAGATGCTACTTCAGTAACTCTGAATTTGATGGTGTGTCTGGAAATTCATGCTGTGTCAGTTGCCTGATGCTGTGTCAGTAACTCTGAGGTTGTGTAAGTGACCCTGATGCTGCTTCGGTAAATTTGATGTTGTTTCAGTGATACTGAATTTGACGGTATGCCAGTGACACTGAATTTGATGCTGTCAGGAAATTCATGCTCTGTCAGTGACCTGATGCTGTGTCAGTGACACTGATTTTGTGTAATTTACCCTGATTTTGTTTCAGTAAACTTGATGCTGTTTCAGTGATACTGAATTTGATGGTATGTCAGTGACTCTGAATTTGATGCTGTGTTATTGAATTTTATGCTGTGTCAGTGAATCTGATGCTGTGTCAGTGACTCTGAATTTGATGCTGTGTCAGTGAACCTGTTGCTGCTTCAGTGACTCTGATGCTGCGTCACTGAATCTGAATTGGATGCTTTGTCTGTGACTATGAATTTGTTGCTGTTTCAGTGAATTTGATTCTTCAGTGAACCTGCTGCTGGGTTTTTGATTCTGATGCTGTGTCAGTGAATTTGATGCTGTTTCAATGACCCTGATACTGACTCAGTGAATTTGTTGCTGCGTCAGTGACTCTGATGCAGTGTCAGTAAATTTGATGCTGTGCCAGTGAATTTGATGCTGTGTCAGTGTCTCAGATGCTACTTCAGTAACTCTGAATTTGATGGTGTGTCTGGAAATTCATGCTGTGTCAGTTGCCTGATGCTGTGTCAGTAACTCTGAGGTTGTGTAAGTGACCCTGATGCTGCTTCGGTAAATTTGATGTTGTTTCAGTGATACTGAATTTGACGGTATGCCAGTGACACTGAATTTGATGCTGTCAGGAAATTCATGCTCTGTCAGTGACCTGATGCTGTGTCAGTGACACTGATTTTGTGTAATTTACCCTGATTTTGTTTCAGTAAATTTGATGCTGTTTCAGTGACTCTGAATTTGATGCTGTGTCAGTGAACCTGTTGCTGCTTCAGTGACTCTGATGCTGCGTCACTGAATCTGAATTGGATGCTTTGTCTGTGACTATGAATTTGTTGGTGTTTCAGTGAATTTGATTCTTCAGTGAACCTGCTGCTGGGTTTTTGATTCTGATGCTGTGTCAGTGAATTTGATGCTGTTTCAATGACCCTGATACTGACTCAGTGAATTTGTTGCTGTGTCAGTGACTCTGATGCAGTGTCAGTAAATTTGATGCTGTGCCAGTGTCTCAGATGCTACTTCAGTAACTCTGAATTTGATGGTGTGTCTGGAAATTCATGCTGTGTCAGTTGCCTGATGCTGTGTCTGTAACTCTGAGGTTGTGTAAGTGACCCTGATGCTGCTTCGGTAAATTTGATGTTGTTTCAGTGATACTGAATTTGACGGTATGCCAGTGACACTGAATTTGATGCTGTCAGGAAATTCATGCTCTGTCAGTGACCTGATGCTGTGTCAGTGACACTGATTTTGTGTAATTTACCCTGATTTTGTTTCAGTAAATTTGATGCTGTTTCAGTGATACTGAATTTGATGGTATGTCAGTGACTCTGAATTTGATGCTGTGTTATTGAATTTTATGCTGTGTCAGTGAATCTGATGCTGTGTCAGTGACTCTGAATTTGATGCTGTGTCAGTGAACCTGTTGCTGCTTCAGTGACTCTGATGCTGCGTCACTGAATCTGAATTGGATGCTTTGTCTGTGACTATGAATTTGTTGCTGTTTCAGTGAATTTGATTCTTCAGTGAACCTGCTGCTGGGTTTTTGATTCTGATGCTGTGTCAGTGAATTTGATGCTGTTTCAATGACCCTGATACTGACTCAGTGAATTTGTTGCTGTGTCAGTGACTCTGATGCAGTGTCAGTAAATTTGATGCTGTGCCAGTGAATTTGATGCTGTGTCAGTGTCTCAGATGCTACTTCAGTAACTCTGAATTTGATGGTGTGTCTGGAAATTCATGCTGTGTCAGTTGCCTGATGCTGTGTCAGTAACTCTGAGGTTGTGTAAGTGACCCTGATGCTGCTTCGGTAAATTTGATGTTGTTTCAGTGATACTGAATTTGACGGTATGCCAGTGACACTGAATTTGATGCTGTCAGGAAATTCATGCTCTGTCAGTGACCTGATGCTGTGTCAGTGACACTGATTTTGTGTAATTTACCCTGATTTTGTTTCAGTAAATTTGATGCTGTTTCAGTGACTCTGAATTTGATGCTGTGTCAGTGAACCTGTTGCTGCTTCAGTGACTCTGATGCTGCGTCACTGAATCTGAATTGGATGCTTTGTCTGTGACTATGAATTTGTTGGTGTTTCAGTGAATTTGATTCTTCAGTGAACCTGCTGCTGGGTTTTTGATTCTGATGCTGTGTCAGTGAATTTGATGCTGTTTCAATGACCCTGATACTGACTCAGTGAATTTGTTGCTGTGTCAGTGACTCTGATGCAGTGTCAGTAAATTTGATGCTGTGCCAGTGTCTCAGATGCTACTTCAGTAACTCTGAATTTGATGGTGTGTCTGGAAATTCATGCTGTGTCAGTTGCCTGATGCTGTGTCAATAACTCTGAGGTTGTGTAAGTGACCCTGATGCTGCTTCGGTAAATTTGATGTTGTTTCAGTGATACTGAATTTGACGGTATGCCAGTGACACTGAATTTGATGCTGTCAGGAAATTCATGCTCTGTCAGTGACTCTGATGCTGTGTCAGTGACCTGATGCTGCATCAGTAACTCTGATGTTGTGTAAGTGACCCGATGCTGTTTCAGTAAATTTGATGCTGTTTCAGTGACACTGAATTTGATGGAGTGTCAGTGACACTGAATTTGATGTTGTGTCAGTGACTCTGAATTTGATGCTGTGTCAGTGACTCAGATACTGTGTACGTGACCCTGGTGCTGTGTCAGTGGCTCTGAATTTGATGCGGTGTCAGTGACCTTGATTCTCTGTTTGTGACTCTGAATTTGATGCTGTGTCAGGAAATTAATGCTGTGGCAGTGACATGATGCTGTGTCAGTGACTCTGATGCTGTGTAAGTGACCCTCATGCTGTTTCAGTAAATTTGATGCTGCTTCAGTGATACTGAATTTGAAGCTCTGTCAGTGACATTGAATTTGATGGTGTGTCAGTGACTCTGAATTTGATGCAGTGTCAGTGACTGAAATTGATTCTGTGCAAGTGACCTGATGCTGCGTCAGTGACCCCGATGCTGTGCCGTTGACTCTGAATTTGATGCTGCGTCAGTGACTCTGATGCTGTGTCACTGAATCTGAATTTGTTGCTGTTTCAATGAATTTGATTCTGTCGGTGAACCTGCTGCTGTGTTTTTGATTCTGATGCTGTGTCAGTGAATTTGATGCTGTGTCAATGATCCTCATACTGACTCAGTGAATTTGTTGCTGTGGCAGTTAACCTGATGCTGTGTCAATGAATTTGTTGCTGTGTCAGTGACTCTGATGCACTGTCAGTAAATTTGATGCTGTGTCAGTGACTCTGAATTTGATGCTGTGTCAGTGACCTGATGCTGTGCCAGTGACACTGAGGTTGATGCTGTGTCAGTGACTCTGAATTTGATTCTGTGTCAGTGATCCTGATGTTGTATTAATGACTATGAATTTGATGCTGTGTCATTGTATTTTATGCTGTGTCAGTGAATCTGATGCTGTGTCAGTGACTCTGAATTTCATGCTGTGTCAGTGACTATGAATTTGTTGCTGTTTCAGTGAATTTGATTCTGTCAGTGAACCTGCTGCTGTGATTTTGATTCTGATGCTGTGTCAGTGATTTTGATGCTGTGTCAATGCCCCTGATGCTGACTCAGTGAATTTGTTGCTGTGGCAGTTAACCTGATGCTGTGTCAGTGAATTTGATGCTGTGTCAGTGACTCTGAATTTGATGCTGTGTCAGCGACCAAATGCTGTGCCAGTGACTCTGAATTTGATGCTGTGTCAGTGACTCTGAATTTGATGCTGTGCCAGTGAATTTGATGCTGTGTCAGTGTCTCAGATGTTGCTTCAGTTACTCTGAATTTGATGCTGTGTCAGTGACTCTGATGCTGCGTCAGTGACCTGATGCTGCGTCAGTAACTCTGATGTTGTGTAAGTGACCCGATGCTGTTTCAGTAAATTTGATGCTGTTTCAGTGCCACTGAATTTGATGGAGTGTCAGTGACACTGAATTTGATGTTGTGTCAGTGACTCTGAATTTGATGCTGTGTCAGTGATCCTGATGTTGTATTAGTGACTCTGAATTTGATGCTGTGTCAGTGACTCGGATGCTGTGTATGTGACCCTGGTGCTGTGTCAGTGGCTCTGAATTTGATGCGGTGTCAGTGACCTTGATTCTCTGTTTGTGACTCTGAATTTGATGTTGTGTCAGGAAATTCATGCTGTGGCAGTGACCTGATGCTGTGTCAGTGACTCTGATGCTGAGTAAGTGACCCTGATGCTGTTTCAGTAAATTTGATGCTGCTTCAGTGATACTGAATTTGAAGCTCTGTCAGTGACATTGAATTTGATGGTGTGTCAGTGACTCTGAATTTGATGCTGTGCCAGTGAATTTGATACTGTGTCAGTGTCTCAGATGCTACTTCAGTAACTCTGAATTTGATGGTGTGTCTGGAAATTCATGCTGTGTCAGTTGCCTGATGCTGTGTCAGTAACTCTGAGGTTGTGTAAGTGACCCTGATGCTGCTTCGGTAAATTTGATGTTGTTTCAGTGATACTGAATTTGACGGTATGCCAGTGACACTGAATTTGATGCTGTCAGGAAATTCATGCTCTGTCAGTGACCTGATGCTGTGTCAGTGACACTGATTTTGTGTAATTTACCCTGATTTTGTTTCAGTAAATTTGATGCTGTTTCAGTGATACTGAATTTGATGGTATGTCAGTGACTCTGAATTTGATGCTGTGTTATTGAATTTTATGCTGTGTCAGTGAATCTGATGCTGTGTCAGTGACTCTGAATTTGATGCTGTGTCAGTGAACCTGTTGCTGCTTCAGTGACTCTGATGCTGCGTCACTGAATCTGAATTGGATGCTTTGTCTGTGACTATGAATTTGTTGCTGTTTCAGTGAATTTGATTCTTCAGTGAACCTGCTGCTGGGTTTTTGATTCTGATGCTGTGTCAGTGAATTTGATGCTGTTTCAATGACCCTGATACTGACTCAGTGAATTTGTTGCTGTGTCAGTGACTCTGATGCAGTGTCAGTAAATTTGATGCTGTGCCAGTGAATTTGATGCTGTGTCAGTGTCTCAGATGCTACTTCAGTTACTCTGAATTTGATGCAGTGTCAGTGACTCTGATGCTGTGTCAGTGATCCTGATGTTGTATTAGTGACTCTGAATTTGATGCTGTGTCTGGAAATTCATGCTGTGTCAGTTGCCTGTTGCTGTATCAGTAACTCTGAGCTTGTGTAAGTGACCCTGATGCTGTTTCGGTAAATTTGATGTTGTTTCAGTGATACTGAATTTGATGGTATGCCAGAGACACTAAATTTGATGCTGTGTCAGGAAATTCATGCTGTGTCAGTGACACTGATGTTGTGTAGGTGACCCTGGTGCTGTGTCAGTGGCTCTGAATTTGATGTGGTGTCAGTGAATCTGATGCTCTGGCAGTGACTCTGAATTTGATGCTGTGTCAGTGACCATGATTCTCTGTTAGTCACTCTGAATTTGAAGCTGTGTCAGGAAATTCATTCTGTGTCAGTGACTCTGATGTTCTGTAAGTGACCCTAATGCTGTTTCTGTAAATTTGATGCTGTTTCAGTGATACTGAATTTGATGGTATGTCAGTGACTCTGAATTTGATGCTGTGACATTGAAATTTAGGCTGTGTCAGTGACTCAGAATTTCATGCTGTGTCAGTGAACTTGTTGCTGTTTCAGTGACTCTGATGCTGCGTCAGTGAATCTGAATTTGATGCTGTGTCAGTGACTCTGAATTTGATGGTGTGTCTGTGACACTGAATTTGATGCTGTGTCAGTGACTCTGATGCTGTGTACGTGACCCTGGTGCTTTGTCAGTGACTCTGAATTTCATGCTGTGTCAGTGAACCTGTTGCTGCTTCAGCGACTCTGATGCTGTGTCAGTGAATCTGAATTTCATTCTATGTTAGTGAACCTGTTGCTGTTTCAGTGACTCTGATGCTGCATCAGTGAATCTGAATTGGATGCTGTGTCAGTGACTATGAATTTGTTGCTGTTTCAGTGATTTGATTCTGTCAGTGACTCTGAATTTGATACTGTGTCAGTGACCATGATTCTCTGTTAGTGACTCTGAATTTGATGCTGTGTCTGGAAATTTATGCTGTGTCTGTGACCTGATGCTGTGTCAGTGTCTCTGATGTTGTGTAAGTGACCCTGATGCTGTTTCAGTAAATCTGATGCTGTTTCAGTGATACTGAATTTGATGCTCTGTCAGTGACCTGATGCTGTGCCAATGACTCTGAAGTTGATGCTGTGTCAGTGACTCTGAATTTGATGCTGCATCAGTGATTCTGAAGCTGTGTCAGTGGTCCTGATGTTGTATTAGTGACTCTGAATTTGATGCTGTGTCAGTGACTCTGATGCTGTCTATATGACACTGATGCTCTGTCAGTGACCTTGCATTTGATGCTGTGTCACGAAATTCATGCTGTGTCAGTGACCTGATGCTGTGTCTGTGACTCCGATGCTGTCTAAGCGACACTGATGCTGTTTCAGTAAATTTGATGCTGTTTCAGTGTGATTGAATTTGCTGGTGTGTCAATGACTCTGAATTTGATGCAGTCTCAGTGAATTTGATGCTGTGTCAATGACTCTGAAGCTGTGTCAGTGATCCTGATGTTGTATTAGTGACTCTGAATTTGATGCTGTGTCAGTGCCTCTGATGCTGTGTACATGACCCTGGTGCTGTGTCAGTGGCTCTGAATTTGATGCTGTGTCAGTGACCATGATTCTCTGTTAGTGACTCTGAATTTGATGCTGTGTCAGGAAAATCATGCTGTGTCAGTGACTCTGATGCTGTCTAATTGACACTGATGCTGTTTCAGTGTGTTTGAATTTGCTGGTGTGTCAGTGACTGTGAATTTGATGCTGTGTCAGTGAATTTGATGCTGTGTCAATGACTCTGATGCTGTGTACGTGACCCTGGTACTGTTTTTGTGGCTCTGAATTTGATGTGGTGTCAGTGAATTTGATGCTCTGTCAGGGACTCTGAATTTGATGCTGTGTCAGGAAATTCATGCTGTGTCAGTGACCTGACGCTGTGTCAGTGACTCTGATGTTGTGTAAGTGTCCCTGATGCTGTTTCAGTAAATCTGATGTTGCCTCAGTGATACTGAATTTGATGCTCTGTCAGTGACCCTGAATTTGATGCTGCCTCAGTGACTCTGAATTTGATGCTGTGTCAGTGACTCTGATGCTGTGTCAGTGATCCTGATGTTGTATTAGTAACTCTGAATTTGATGCCGTGTCAGCGACTCTGATGCTGTATACGTGACCCTAGTGCTGTGTCAGTGGCTCTGAATTTGATGCGGTGTCAGTGACCATGATTCTCTGTTGGTGACTTTGAATTTGATGCTGTGTCAGGAACTTCATGCTGTGTCAGTGACCTGATGCTGTGTCAGTGACTCTGATGTTGTGTCAGTGACTCTGAATTGGATGCTGTGTCAGTGAGTATGAATTTGTTGCTGTTTCAGTGAATTTGATTCTGTCAGTGAACCTGCTGCTGTGTTTTTGATTCTGATGCTGTGTCAGTGAATTTGATGCTGTGTCAATGACCCTGATGCTGACTCAGTGAATTTGTTGCTGTGGCAGTTAACCTGCTGCTATATCAGTGAATTTGTTGCTGTGTCAGTGACTCTGATGCTGTGTCAGTGAATTTGATGTGTGGCAGTTAACCTGATGCTGTGTCAGTGAATTTGATGTGTGGCAGTTAACCTGATGCTGTGTCAGTGACTCCGAATTTGATGCTCTGTCAGTGACTCTGAATTTGATGCTGTGTCAGTGACCTGATGCTGTGTCAGTGTCTCTGAAATTAATGCTGTGTCAGTGACATGATGATGTGTCAGTGACCTGACGCTGTGTCAGTGACTCTGATGTTGTGTAAGTGTCCCTGATGCTGTTTCAGTAAATCTGATGCTGCCTCAGTGATACCGAATTTGATGCTCTGTCAGTGACGCTGAATTTGATGCTGTGTCATTGAATTTTATCCTGTGTCAGTGAATCTGATGCTGTGTCAGTGACTCTGAATTTCATGCTGTGTCTGTGAACCTGTTGCTGTTTCAGTGACTCTGATGCTGTGTCAGTGACTATGAATTTGTTGCTGTTTCAGTGAATTTGATTCTGTCAGTGAATTTGTTGCTGTGTCAGTGACTCTGATGCTGTGTCAGTGAATTTAATGTGTGGCAGTTAACCTGATGCTGTGTCAGTGACACTGAATTTGATGCTGTTTCAGTGACCTGATGCTGTGTCTGTGTCTCTGAAATTGATGCTGTGTCAGTGACTCTGATGCTGTGTCAGTGATCCTGATGTTGCATTAGTGACTCTGAATATGATGCTGTGTCAGTGACCATGATTCTTGGTTAATGTCTCTGAATTTGTTGCGGTGTCAGGAACTTCATGCTGTGTCAGTGACCTGGTGCTGTGTCAGTGACTCTGATGTTGTGTAAGTGACCCTGATGCTGTTTCAGTAAATTTGATGCTGTTTCAGTGATACTGAATTTGATGCTCTGTCAGTGACTCTGAATTTGATGCTGTGTCATTGAATTTTATCCTGTGTCAGTGAATCTGTTGCTGTGTCAGTGACTCTGAATTTCATGCTGTGTCTGTGAACCTGATGCTGTTTCAGTGACTCTGATGCTGCGTCAGTGAATCTGAATTGGATGCTGTGTCAGTGACTATGAATTTGTTGCTGTTTCAGTGAATTCGATTCTGTCAGTGAACCTGCTGCTGTGATTTTGATTCTGATGCTGTGTCAGTGAATTTGATGCTGTGTCAATGACCCTGATGCTGACTCAGTGAATTTGTTGCTGTGGCAGTTAACCTACTGCTATGTCAGTGAATTTGTTGCTGTGTCAGTGACTCTGATGCTGTGTCAGTGAATTTGATGCTGTGTCATTGACTCTGAAATTGATGCTGTGTCAGTGACATGATGCTGTGTCAGTGACCCAGATGCTGTGCCAGTGACTCTGAATTTGATGCTGTGTCAGTGACAATGATTCTCTGTTAATGACTCTGTATTTGATGCTGTGTCAGGAAACTCATGCTGTTCCAGTGACATGATGCTGTGTCAGTGACTCTGAATTTGATGCTGTGCCAGTGAATTTGATGCTGTGTCAGTGTCTCAGATGCTGCTTCAGTTACTCTGAATTTGATGCTGTGTCAGTGACTCTGATGCTGTGTCAGTGACCTGATGCTGCATCAGTAACTCTGATGTTGTGTAAGTGACCCGATGCTGTTTCAGTAAATTTGATGCTGTTTCAGTGACACTGAATTTGATGGAGTGTCAGTGACACTGAATTTGATGTTGTGTCAGTGACTCTGAATTTGATGCTGTGTCAGTGATCCTGATGTTGTATTAGTGACTCTGAATTTGATGCTGTGTCAGTGACTCGGATGCCGTGTACGTGACCCTGGTGCTGTGTCAGTGGCTCTGAATTTGATGCGGTGTCAGTGACCTTGATTCTCTGTTTGTGACTCTGAATTTGATGCTGTGTCAGGAAATTAATGCTGTGGCAGTGACCTGATGCTGTGTCAGTGACTCTGATGCTGTGTAAGTGACCCTCATGCTGTTTCAGTAAATTTGATGCTGCTTCAGTGATACTGAATTTGAAGCTCTGTCAGTGACATTGAATTTGATGGTGTGTCAGTGACTCTGAATTTGATGCAGTGTCAGTGACTGAAATTGATTCTGTGCAAGTGACCTGATGCTGCGTCAGTGACCCCGATGCTGTGCCGTTGACTCTGAATTTGATGCTGCGTCAGTGACTCTGATGCTGTGTCACTGAATCTGAATTTGTTGCTGTTTCAATGAATTTGATTCTGTCGGTGAACCTGCTGCTGTGTTTTTGATTCTGATGCTGTGTCAGTGAATTTGATGCTGTGTCAATGATCCTCATACTGACTCAGTGAATTTGTTGCTGTGGCAGTTAACCTGATGCTGTGTCAATGAATTTGTTGCTGTGTCAGTGACTCTGATGCACTGTCAGTAAATTTGATGCTGTGTCAGTGACTCTGAATTTGATGCTGTGTCAGTGACCTGATGCTGTGCCAGTGACACTGAGGTTGATGCTGTGTCAGTGACTCTGAATTTGATTCTGTGTCAGTGATCCTGATGTTGTATTAATGACTATGAATTTGATGCTGTGTCATTGTATTTTATGCTGTGTCAGTGAATCTGATGCTGTGTCAGTGACTCTGAATTTCATGCTGTGTCAGTGACTATGAATTTGTTGCTGTTTCAGTGAATTTGATTCTGTCAGTGAACCTGCTGCTGTGATTTTGATTCTGATGCTGTGTCAGTGATTTTGATGCTGTGTCAATGCCCCTGATGCTGACTCAGTGAATTTGTTGCTGTGGCAGTTAACCTGATGCTGTGTCAGTGAATTTGATGCTGTGTCAGTGACTCTGAATTTGATGCTGTGTCAGCGACCAAATGCTGTGCCAGTGACTCTGAATTTGATGCTGTGTCAGTGACTCTGAATTTGATGCTGTGCCAGTGAATTTGATGCTGTGTCAGTGTCTCAGATGTTGCTTCAGTTACTCTGAATTTGATGCTGTGTCAGTGACTCTGATGCTGCGTCAGTGACCTGATGCTGCGTCAGTAACTCTGATGTTGTGTAAGTGACCCGATGCTGTTTCAGTAAATTTGATGCTGTTTCAGTGCCACTGAATTTGATGGAGTGTCAGTGACACTGAATTTGATGTTGTGTCAGTGACTCTGAATTTGATGCTGTGTCAGTGATCCTGATGTTGTATTAGTGACTCTGAATTTGATGCTGTGTCAGTGACTCGGATGCTGTGTATGTGACCCTGGTGCTGTGTCAGTGGCTCTGAATTTGATGCGGTGTCAGTGACCTTGATTCTCTGTTTGTGACTCTGAATTTGATGTTGTGTCAGGAAATTCATGCTGTGGCAGTGACCTGATGCTGTGTCAGTGACTCTGATGCTGAGTAAGTGACCCTGATGCTGTTTCAGTAAATTTGATGCTGCTTCAGTGATACTGAATTTGAAGCTCTGTCAGTGACATTGAATTTGATGGTGTGTCAGTGACTCTGAATTTGATGCTGTGCCAGTGAATTTGATACTGTGTCAGTGTCTCAGATGCTACTTCAGTAACTCTGAATTTGATGGTGTGTCTGGAAATTCATGCTGTGTCAGTTGCCTGATGCTGTGTCAGTAACTCTGAGGTTGTGTAAGTGACCCTGATGCTGCTTCGGTAAATTTGATGTTGTTTCAGTGATACTGAATTTGACGGTATGCCAGTGACACTGAATTTGATGCTGTCAGGAAATTCATGCTCTGTCAGTGACCTGATGCTGTGTCAGTGACACTGATTTTGTGTAATTTACCCTGATTTTGTTTCAGTAAATTTGATGCTGTTTCAGTGATACTGAATTTGATGGTATGTCAGTGACTCTGAATTTGATGCTGTGTTATTGAATTTTATGCTGTGTCAGTGAATCTGATGCTGTTTCAATGACCCTGATACTGACTCAGTGAATTTGTTGCTGTGTCAGTGACTCTGATGCAGTGTCAGTAAATTTGATGCTGTGCCAGTGAATTTGATGCTGTGTCAGTGTCTCAGATGCTATTTCAGTTACTCTGAATTTGATGCAGTGTCAGTGACTCTGATGCTGTGTCAGTGATCCTGATGTTGTATTAGTGACTCTGAATTTGATGCTGTGTCTGGAAATTCATGCTGTGTCAGTTGCCTGTTGCTGTATCAGTAACTCTGAGCTTGTGTAAGTGACCCTGATGCTGTTTCGGTAAATTTGATGTTGTTTCAGTGATACTGAATTTGATGGTATGCCAGAGACACTAAATTTGATGCTGTGTCAGGAAATTCATGCTGTGTCAGTGACCTGATGCTGTGTCAGCGACACTGATGTTGTGTAGGTGACCCTGGTGCTGTGTCAGTGGCTCTGAATTTGATGTGGTGTCAGTGAATCTGATGCTCTGGCAGTGACTCTGAATTTGATGCTGCGTCAGTGACTCTGATGCTGTGTCAGTGATCCTGATGTTGCATTAGTGACTCTGAATATGATGCTGTGTCAGTGACCATGATTCTCGGTTAATGTCTCTGAATTTGTTGCGGTGTCAGGAAATTCAAGCTGTGTCAGTGACCTGATGCTGTGTCAGTGACCTGACGCTGTGTCAGTCACTCTGATGTTGTGTAAGTGTCCCTGATGCTGTTTCATTAAATCTGATGCTGCCTCAGTGATACTGAATTTGATGCTCTGTCTGTGACTCTGAATTTGATGCTGTGTCATTGAATTTTATCCTGTGTCAGTGAATCTGATGCTGTGTCAGTGACTCTGAATTTCATGCTGTGTCTGTGAACCTGTTGCTGTTTCAGTGACTCTGATGCTGCGTCAGTGAAGCTGAATTGGATGCTGTGTCAGTGACTATGAATTTGTTGCTGTTTCAGTGAATTCGATTCTGTCAGTGAACCTGCTGCTGTGATTTTGATTCTGATGCTGTGTCAGTGAATTTGATGTTGTGTCAATGACCCTGATGCTGACTCAGTGAATTTGTTGCTGTGGCAGTTAACCTACTGCTATGTCAGTGAATTTGTTGCTGTGTCAGTGACTCTGATGCTGTGTCAGTGAATTTGATGCTGTGTCATTGACTCTGAAATTGATGCTGTGTCAGTGACATGATGCTGTGTCAGTGACCCAGATGCTGTGCCAGTGACTCTGAATTTGATGCTGTGTCAGTGACAATGATTCTCTGTTAATGACTCTGTATTTGATGCTGTGTCAGGAAACTCATGCTGTTCCAGTGACATGATGCTGTGTCAGTGACTCTGAATTTGATGCTGTGCCAGTGAATTTGATGCTGTGTCAGTGTCTCAGATGCTGCTTCAGTTACTCTGAATTTGATGCTGTGTCAGTGACTCTGATGCTGTGTCAGTGACCTGATGCTGCATCAGTAACTCTGATGTTGTGTAAGTGACCCGATGCTGTTTCAGTAAATTTGATGCTGTTTCAGTGACACTGAATTTGATGGAGTGTCAGTGACACTGAATTTGATGTTGTGTCAGTGACTCTGAATTTGATGCTGTGTCAGTGATCCTGATGTTGTATTAGTGACTCTGAATTTGATGCTGTGTCAGTGACTCGGATGCCGTGTACGTGACCCTGGTGCTGTGTCAGTGGCTCTGAATTTGATGCGGTGTCAGTGACCTTGATTCTCTGTTTGTGACTCTGAATTTGATGCTGTGTCAGGAAATTAATGCTGTGGCAGTGACCTGATGCTGTGTCAGTGACTCTGATGCTGTGTAAGTGACCCTCATGCTGTTTCAGTAAATTTGATGCTGCTTCAGTGATACTGAATTTGAAGCTCTGTCAGTGACATTGAATTTGATGGTGTGTCAGTGACTCTGAATTTGATGCAGTGTCAGTGACTGAAATTGATTCTGTGCAAGTGACCTGATGCTGCGTCAGTGACCCCGATGCTGTGCCGTTGACTCTGAATTTGATGCTGCGTCAGTGACTCTGATGCTGTGTCACTGAATCTGAATTTGTTGCTGTTTCAATGAATTTGATTCTGTCGGTGAACCTGCTGCTGTGTTTTTGATTCTGATGCTGTGTCAGTGAATTTGATGCTGTGTCAATGATCCTCATACTGACTCAGTGAATTTGTTGCTGTGGCAGTTAACCTGATGCTGTGTCAATGAATTTGTTGCTGTGTCAGTGACTCTGATGCACTGTCAGTAAATTTGATGCTGTGTCAGTGACTCTGAATTTGATGCTGTGTCAGTGACCTGATGCTGTGCCAGTGACACTGAGGTTGATGCTGTGTCAGTGACTCTGAATTTGATTCTGTGTCAGTGATCCTGATGTTGTATTAATGACTATGAATTTGATGCTGTGTCATTGTATTTTATGCTGTGTCAGTGAATCTGATGCTGTGTCAGTGACTCTGAATTTCATGCTGTGTCAGTGACTATGAATTTGTTGCTGTTTCAGTGAATTTGATTCTGTCAGTGAACCTGCTGCTGTGATTTTGATTCTGATGCTGTGTCAGTGATTTTGATGCTGTGTCAATGCCCCTGATGCTGACTCAGTGAATTTGTTGCTGTGGCAGTTAACCTGATGCTGTGTCAGTGAATTTGATGCTGTGTCAGTGACTCTGAATTTGATGCTGTGTCAGCGACCAAATGCTGTGCCAGTGACTCTGAATTTGATGCTGTGTCAGTGACTCTGAATTTGATGCTGTGCCAGTGAATTTGATGCTGTGTCAGTGTCTCAGATGTTGCTTCAGTTACTCTGAATTTGATGCTGTGTCAGTGACTCTGATGCTGCGTCAGTGACCTGATGCTGCGTCAGTAACTCTGATGTTGTGTAAGTGACCCGATGCTGTTTCAGTAAATTTGATGCTGTTTCAGTGCCACTGAATTTGATGGAGTGTCAGTGACACTGAATTTGATGTTGTGTCAGTGACTCTGAATTTGATGCTGTGTCAGTGATCCTGATGTTGTATTAGTGACTCTGAATTTGATGCTGTGTCAGTGACTCGGATGCTGTGTATGTGACCCTGGTGCTGTGTCAGTGGCTCTGAATTTGATGCGGTGTCAGTGACCTTGATTCTCTGTTTGTGACTCTGAATTTGATGTTGTGTCAGGAAATTCATGCTGTGGCAGTGACCTGATGCTGTGTCAGTGACTCTGATGCTGAGTAAGTGACCCTGATGCTGTTTCAGTAAATTTGATGCTGCTTCAGTGATACTGAATTTGAAGCTCTGTCAGTGACATTGAATTTGATGGTGTGTCAGTGACTCTGAATTTGATGCTGTGCCAGTGAATTTGATACTGTGTCAGTGTCTCAGATGCTACTTCAGTAACTCTGAATTTGATGGTGTGTCTGGAAATTCATGCTGTGTCAGTTGCCTGATGCTGTGTCAGTAACTCTGAGGTTGTGTAAGTGACCCTGATGCTGCTTCGGTAAATTTGATGTTGTTTCAGTGATACTGAATTTGACGGTATGCCAGTGACACTGAATTTGATGCTGTCAGGAAATTCATGCTCTGTCAGTGACCTGATGCTGTGTCAGTGACACTGATTTTGTGTAATTTACCCTGATTTTGTTTCAGTAAATTTGATGCTGTTTCAGTGATACTGAATTTGATGGTATGTCAGTGACTCTGAATTTGATGCTGTGTTATTGAATTTTATGCTGTGTCAGTGAATCTGATGCTGTTTCAATGACCCTGATACTGACTCAGTGAATTTGTTGCTGTGTCAGTGACTCTGATGCAGTGTCAGTAAATTTGATGCTGTGCCAGTGAATTTGATGCTGTGTCAGTGTCTCAGATGCTATTTCAGTTACTCTGAATTTGATGCAGTGTCAGTGACTCTGATGCTGTGTCAGTGATCCTGATGTTGTATTAGTGACTCTGAATTTGATGCTGTGTCTGGAAATTCATGCTGTGTCAGTTGCCTGTTGCTGTATCAGTAACTCTGAGCTTGTGTAAGTGACCCTGATGCTGTTTCGGTAAATTTGATGTTGTTTCAGTGATACTGAATTTGATGGTATGCCAGAGACACTAAATTTGATGCTGTGTCAGGAAATTCATGCTGTGTCAGTGACCTGATGCTGTGTCAGCGACACTGATGTTGTGTAGGTGACCCTGGTGCTGTGTCAGTGGCTCTGAATTTGATGTGGTGTCAGTGAATCTGATGCTCTGGCAGTGACTCTGAATTTGATGCTGTGTCAGTGACCATGATTCTCTGTTAGTCACTCTGAATTTGAAGCTGTGTCAGGAAATTCATTCTGTGTCAGTGACTCTGATGTTCTGTAAGTGACCCTAATGCTGTTTCTGTAAATTTGATGCTGTTTCAGTGATACTGAATTTGATGGTATGTCAGTGACTCTGAATTTGATGCTGTGACATTGAAATTTAGGCTGTGTCAGTGACTCAGAATTTCATGCTGTGTCAGTGAACTTGTTGCTGTTTCAGTGACTCTGATGCTGCGTCAGTGAATCTGAATTTGATGCTGTGTCAGTGACACTGAATTTGATGGTGTGTCTGTGACACTGAATTTGATGCTGTGTCAGTGACTCTGATGCTGTGTACGTGACCCTGGTGCTTTGTCAGTGACTCTGAATTTCATGCTGTGTCAGTGAACCTGTTGCTGCTTCAGCGACTCTGATGCTGTGTCAGTGAATCTGAATTTCATTCTATGTTAGTGAACCTGTTGCTGTTTCAGTGACTCTGATGCTGCGTCAGTGAATCTGAATTGGATGCTGTGTCAGTGACTATGAATTTGTTGCTGTTTCAGTGATTTGATTCTGTCAGTGAACCTGCTGCTGTGTTTCTGATTCTGATGCTGAGTCAGTGACACTTGATACTGTGTATGTGAGCTTGATACTGTGTCAGTTGCTCTGAATTTGATGTGGTTTCAGTGAATTTGATCCTCTGTCAGTGACTCTGAATTTGATACTGTGTCAGTGACCATGATTCTCTGTTAGTGACTCTGAATTTGATGCTGTGTCTGGAAATTTATGCTGTGTCTGTGACCTGATGCTGTGTCAGTGTCTCTGATGTTGTGTAAGTGACCCTGATGCTGTTTCAGTAAATCTGATGCTGTTTCAGTGATACTGAATTTGACGCTCTGTCAGTGACCTGATGCTGTGCCAATGACTCTGAAGTTGATGCTGTGTCAGTGACTCTGAATTTGATGCTGTGTCTGTGAACCTGTTGCTGTTTCAGTGACTCTGATGCTGCGTCAGTGAATCTGAATTGGATGCTGTGTCAGTGACTATGAATTTGTTGCTGTTTCAGTGAATTCGATTCTGTCAGTGAACCTGCTGCTGTGATTTTGATTCTGATGCTGTGTCAGTGAATTTGATGTTGTGTCAATGACCCTGATGCTGACTCAGTGAATTTGTTGCTGTGGCAGTTAACCTACTGCTATGTCAGTGAATTTGTTGCTGTGTCAGTGACTCTGATGCTGTGTCAGTGAATTTGATGCTGTGTCATTGACTCTGAAATTGATGCTGTGTCAGTGACATGATGCTGTGTCAGTGACCCAGATGCTGTGCCAGTGACTCTGAATTTGATGCTGTGTCAGTGACAATGATTCTCTGTTAATGACTCTGTATTTGATGCTGTGTCAGGAAACTCATGCTGTTCCAGTGACATGATGCTGTGTCAGTGACTCTGAATTTGATGCTGTGCCAGTGAATTTGATGCTGTGTCAGTGTCTCAGATGCTGCTTCAGTTACTCTGAATTTGATGCTGTGTCAGTGACTCTGATGCTGTGTCAGTGACCTGATGCTGCATCAGTAACTCTGATGTTGTGTAAGTGACCCGATGCTGTTTCAGTAAATTTGATGCTGTTTCAGTGACACTGAATTTGATGGAGTGTCAGTGACACTGAATTTGATGTTGTGTCAGTGACTCTGAATTTGATGCTGTGTCAGTGATCCTGATGTTGTATTAGTGACTCTGAATTTGATGCTGTGTCAGTGACTCGGATGCCGTGTACGTGACCCTGGTGCTGTGTCAGTGGCTCTGAATTTGATGCGGTGTCAGTGACCTTGATTCTCTGTTTGTGACTCTGAATTTGATGCTGTGTCAGGAAATTAATGCTGTGGCAGTGACCTGATGCTGTGTCAGTGACTCTGATGCTGTGTAAGTGACCCTCATGCTGTTTCAGTAAATTTGATGCTGCTTCAGTGATACTGAATTTGAAGCTCTGTCAGTGACATTGAATTTGATGGTGTGTCAGTGACTCTGAATTTGATGCAGTGTCAGTGACTGAAATTGATTCTGTGCAAGTGACCTGATGCTGCGTCAGTGACCCCGATGCTGTGCCGTTGACTCTGAATTTGATGCTGCGTCAGTGACTCTGATGCTGTGTCACTGAATCTGAATTTGTTGCTGTTTGAATGAATTTGATTCTGTCGGTGAACCTGCTGCTGTGTTTTTGATTCTGATGCTGTGTCAGTGAATTTGATGCTGTGTCAATGATCCTCATACTGACTCAGTGAATTTGTTGCTGTGGCAGTTAACCTGATGCTGTGTCAATGAATTTGTTGCTGTGTCAGTGACTCTGATGCACTGTCAGTAAATTTGATGCTGTGTCAGTGACTCTGAATTTGATGCTGTGTCAGTGACCTGATGCTGTGCCAGTGACACTGAGTTTGATGCTGTGTCAGTGACTCTGAATTTGATGCTGTGTCAGTGACCTGATGCTGTGCCAGTGACACTGAGGTTGATGCTGTGTCAGTGACTCTGAATTTGATTCTGTCAGTGATCCTGATGTTGTATTAGTGACTCTGAATTTGATGCTGTGTCAGTGACTCGGATGCTGTGTATGTGACCCTGGTGCTGTGTCAGTGGCTCTGAATTTGATGCGGTGTCAGTGACCTTGATTCTCTGTTTGTGACTCTGAATTTGTTGCGGTGTCAGGAAATTCATGCTGTGGCAGTGACCTGATGCTGTGTCAGTGACCTGACGCTGTGTCAGTCACTCTGATGTTGTGTAAGTGTCCCTGATGCTGTTTCAGTAAATCTGATGCTGCCTCAGTGATACTGAATTTGATGCTCTGTCTGTGACTCTGAATTTGATGCTGTGTCATTGAATTTTATCCTGTGTCAGTGAATCTGATGCTGTGTCAGTGACTCTGAATTTCATGCTGTGTCTGTGAACCTGTTGCTGTTTCAGTGACTCTGATGCTGCGTCAGTGAAGCTGAATTGGATGCTGTGTCAGTGACTATGAATTTGTTGCTGTTTCAGTGAATTCGATTCTGTCAGTGAACCTGCTGCTGTGATTTTGATTCTGATGCTGTGTCAGTGAATTTGATGTTGTGTCAATGACCCTGATGCTGACTCAGTGAATTTGTTGCTGTGGCAGTTAACCTACTGCTATGTCAGTGAATTTGTTGCTGTGTCAGTGACTCTGATGCTGTGTCAGTGAATTTGATGCTGTGTCATTGACTCTGAAATTGATGCTGTGTCAGTGACATGATGCTGTGTCAGTGACCCAGATGCTGTGCCAGTGACTCTGAATTTGATGCTGTGTCAGTGACAATGATTCTCTGTTAATGACTCTGTATTTGATGCTGTGTCAGGAAACTCATGCTGTTCCAGTGACATGATGCTGTGTCAGTGACTCTGAATTTGATGCTGTGCCAGTGAATTTGATGCTGTGTCAGTGTCTCAGATGCTGCTTCAGTTACTCTGAATTTGATGCTGTGTCAGTGACTCTGATGCTGTGTCAGTGACCTGATGCTGCATCAGTAACTCTGATGTTGTGTAAGTGACCCGATGCTGTTTCAGTAAATTTGATGCTGTTTCAGTGACACTGAATTTGATGTTGTGTCAGTGACTCTGAATTTGATGCTGTGTCAGTGATCCTGATGTTGTATTAGTGACTCTGAATTTGATGCTGTGTCAGTGACTCGGATGCCGTGTACGTGACCCTGGTGCTGTGTCAGTGGCTCTGAATTTGATGCGGTGTCAGTGACCTTGATTCTCTGTTTGTGACTCTGAATTTGATGCTGTGTCAGGAAATTAATGCTGTGGCAGTGACCTGATGCTGTGTCAGTGACTCTGATGCTGTGTAAGTGACCCTCATGCTGTTTCAGTAAATTTGATGCTGCTTCAGTGATACTGAATTTGAAGCTCTGTCAGTGACATTGAATTTGATGGTGTGTCAGTGACTCTGAATTTGATGCAGTGTCAGTGACTGAAATTGATTCTGTGCAAGTGACCTGATGCTGCGTCAGTGACCCCGATGCTGTGCCGTTGACTCTGAATTTGATGCTGCGTCAGTGACTCTGATGCTGTGTCACTGAATCTGAATTTGTTGCTGTTTCAATGAATTTGATTCTGTCGGTGAACCTGCTGCTGTGTTTTTGATTCTGATGCTGTGTCAGTGAATTTGATGCTGTGTCAATGATCCTCATACTGACTCAGTGAATTTGTTGCTGTGGCAGTTAACCTGATGCTGTGTCAATGAATTTGTTGCTGTGTCAGTGACTCTGATGCACTGTCAGTAAATTTGATGCTGTGTCAGTGACTCTGAATTTGATGCTGTGTCAGTGACCTGATGCTGTGCCAGTGACACTGAGTTTGATGCTGTGTCAGTGACTCTGAATTTGATGCTGTGTCAGTGACCTGATGCTGTGCCAGTGACACTGAGGTTGATGCTGTGTCAGTGACTCTGAATTTGATTCTGTCAGTGATCCTGATGTTGTATTAATGACTATGAATTTGATGCTGTGTCATTGTATTTTATGCTGTGTCAGTGAATCTGATGCTGTGTCAGTAAATCTGATGCTGTTTCAGTGATACTGAATTTGACGCTCTGTCAGTGACCTGATGCTGTGCCAATGACTCTGAAGTTGATGCTGTGTCAGTGACTCTGAATTTGATGCTGTGTCTGTGAACCTGTTGCTGTTTCAGTGACTCTGATGCTGCGTCAGTGAATCTGAATTGGATGCTGTGTCAGTGACTATGAATTTGTTGCTGTTTCAGTGAATTCGATTCTGTCAGTGAACCTGCTGCTGTGATTTTGATTCTGATGCTGTGTCAGTGAATTTGATGTTGTGTCAATGACCCTGATGCTGACTCAGTGAATTTGTTGCTGTGGCAGTTAACCTACTGCTATGTCAGTGAATTTGTTGCTGTGTCAGTGACTCTGATGCTGTGTCAGTGAATTTGATGCTGTGTCATTGACTCTGAAATTGATGCTGTGTCAGTGACATGATGCTGTGTCAGTGACCCAGATGCTGTGCCAGTGACTCTGAATTTGATGCTGTGTCAGTGACCATGATTCTCTGTTAGTCACTCTGAATTTGAAGCTGTGTCAGGAAATTCATTCTGTGTCAGTGACTCTGATGTTCTGTAAGTGACCCTAATGCTGTTTCTGTAAATTTGATGCTGTTTCAGTGATACTGAATTTGATGGTATGTCAGTGACTCTGAATTTGATGCTGTGACATTGAAATTTAGGCTGTGTCAGTGACTCAGAATTTCATGCTGTGTCAGTGAACTTGTTGCTGTTTCAGTGACTCTGATGCTGCGTCAGTGAATCTGAATTTGATGCTGTGTCAGTGACACTGAATTTGATGGTGTGTCTGTGACACTGAATTTGATGCTGTGTCAGTGACTCTGATGCTGTGTACGTGACCCTGGTGCTTTGTCAGTGACTCTGAATTTCATGCTGTGTCAGTGAACCTGTTGCTGCTTCAGCGACTCTGATGCTGTGTCAGTGAATCTGAATTTCATTCTATGTTAGTGAACCTGTTGCTGTTTCAGTGACTCTGATGCTGCGTCAGTGAATCTGAATTGGATGCTGTGTCAGTGACTATGAATTTGTTGCTGTTTCAGTGATTTGATTCTGTCAGTGAACCTGCTGCTGTGTTTCTGATTCTGATGCTGAGTCAGTGACACTTGATACTGTGTATGTGAGCTTGATACTGTGTCAGTTGCTCTGAATTTGATGTGGTTTCAGTGAATTTGATCCTCTGTCAGTGACTCTGAATTTGATACTGTGTCAGTGACCATGATTCTCTGTTAGTGACTCTGAATTTGATGCTGTGTCTGGAAATTTATGCTGTGTCTGTGACCTGATGCTGTGTCAGTGTCTCTGATGTTGTGTAAGTGACCCTGATGCTGTTTCAGTAAATCTGATGCTGTTTCAGTGATACTGAATTTGACGCTCTGTCAGTGACCTGATGCTGTGCCAATGACTCTGAAGTTGATGCTGTGTCAGTGACTCTGAATTTGATGCTGTGTCTGTGAACCTGTTGCTGTTTCAGTGACTCTGATGCTGCGTCAGTGAATCTGAATTGGATGCTGTGTCAGTGACTATGAATTTGTTGCTGTTTCAGTGAATTCGATTCTGTCAGTGAACCTGCTGCTGTGATTTTGATTCTGATGCTGTGTCAGTGAATTTGATGTTGTGTCAATGACCCTGATGCTGACTCAGTGAATTTGTTGCTGTGGCAGTTAACCTACTGCTATGTCAGTGAATTTGTTGCTGTGTCAGTGACTCTGATGCTGTGTCAGTGAATTTGATGCTGTGTCATTGACTCTGAAATTGATGCTGTGTCAGTGACATGATGCTGTGTCAGTGACCCAGATGCTGTGCCAGTGACTCTGAATTTGATGCTGTGTCAGTGACAATGATTCTCTGTTAATGACTCTGTATTTGATGCTGTGTCAGGAAACTCATGCTGTTCCAGTGACATGATGCTGTGTCAGTGACTCTGAATTTGATGCTGTGCCAGTGAATTTGATGCTGTGTCAGTGTCTCAGATGCTGCTTCAGTTACTCTGAATTTGATGCTGTGTCAGTGACTCTGATGCTGTGTCAGTGACCTGATGCTGCATCAGTAACTCTGATGTTGTGTAAGTGACCCGATGCTGTTTCAGTAAATTTGATGCTGTTTCAGTGACACTGAATTTGATGGAGTGTCAGTGACACTGAATTTGATGTTGTGTCAGTGACTCTGAATTTGATGCTGTGTCAGTGATCCTGATGTTGTATTAGTGACTCTGAATTTGATGCTGTGTCAGTGACTCGGATGCCGTGTACGTGACCCTGGTGCTGTGTCAGTGGCTCTGAATTTGATGCGGTGTCAGTGACCTTGATTCTCTGTTTGTGACTCTGAATTTGATGCTGTGTCAGGAAATTAATGCTGTGGCAGTGACCTGATGCTGTGTCAGTGACTCTGATGCTGTGTAAGTGACCCTCATGCTGTTTCAGTAAATTTGATGCTGCTTCAGTGATACTGAATTTGAAGCTCTGTCAGTGACATTGAATTTGATGGTGTGTCAGTGACTCTGAATTTGATGCAGTGTCAGTGACTGAAATTGATTCTGTGCAAGTGACCTGATGCTGCGTCAGTGACCCCGATGCTGTGCCGTTGACTCTGAATTTGATGCTGCGTCAGTGACTCTGATGCTGTGTCACTGAATCTGAATTTGTTGCTGTTTCAATGAATTTGATTCTATCGGTGAACCTGCTGCTGTGTTTTTGATTCTGATGCTGTGTCAGTGAATTTGATGCTGTGTCAATGATCCTCATACTGACTCAGTGAATTTGTTGCTGTGGCAGTTAACCTGATGCTGTGTCAATGAATTTGTTGCTGTGTCAGTGACTCTGATGCACTGTCAGTAAATTTGATGCTGTGTCAGTGACTCTGAATTTGATGCTGTGTCAGTGACCTGATGCTGTGCCAGTGACACTGAGTTTGATGCTGTGTCAGTGACTCTGAATTTGATGCTGTGTCAGTGACCTGATGCTGTGCCAGTGACACTGAGGTTGATGCTGTGTCAGTGACTCTGAATTTGATTCTGTCAGTGATCCTGATGTTGTATTAGTGACTCTGAATTTGATGCTGTGTCAGTGACTCGGATGCTGTGTATGTGACCCTGGTGCTTTGTCAGTGGCTCTGAATTTGATGCGGTGTCAGTGACCTTGATTCTCTGTTTGTGACTCTGAATTTATTGCGGTGTCAGGAAATTCATGCTGTGGCAGTGACCTGATGCTGTGTCAGTGACCTGACGCTGTGTCAGTCACTCTGATGTTGTGTAAGTGTCCCTGATGCTGTTTCAGTAAATCTGATGCTGCCTCAGTGATACTGAATTTGATGCTCTGTCTGTGACTCTGAATTTGATGCTGTGTCATTGAATTTTATCCTGTGTCAGTGAATCTGATGCTGTGTCAGTGACTCTGAATTTCATGCTGTGTCTGTGAACCTGTTGCTGTTTCAGTGACTCTGATGCTGCGTCAGTGAAGCTGAATTGGATGCTGTGTCAGTGACTATGAATTTGTTGCTGTTTCAGTGAATTCGATTCTGTCAGTGAACCTGCTGCTGTGATTTTGATTCTGATGCTGTGTCAGTGAATTTGATGTTGTGTCAATGACCCTGATGCTGACTCAGTGAATTTGTTGCTGTGGCAGTTAACCTACTGCTATGTCAGTGAATTTGTTGCTGTGTCAGTGACTCTGATGCTGTGTCAGTGAATTTGATGCTGTGTCATTGACTCTGAAATTGATGCTGTGTCAGTGACATGATGCTGTGTCAGTGACCCAGATGCTGTGCCAGTGACTCTGAATTTGATGCTGTGTCAGTGACAATGATTCTCTGTTAATGACTCTGTATTTGATGCTGTGTCAGGAAACTCATGCTGTTCCAGTGACATGATGCTGTGTCAGTGACTCTGAATTTGATGCTGTGCCAGTGAATTTGATGCTGTGTCAGTGTCTCAGATGCTGCTTCAGTTACTCTGAATTTGATGCTGTGTCAGTGACTCTGATGCTGTGTCAGTGACCTGATGCTGCATCAGTAACTCTGATGTTGTGTAAGTGACCCGATGCTGTTTCAGTAAATTTGATGCTGTTTCAGTGACACTGAATTTGATGTTGTGTCAGTGACTCTGAATTTGATGCTGTGTCAGTGATCCTGATGTTGTATTAGTGACTCTGAATTTGATGCTGTGTCAGTGACTCGGATGCCGTGTACGTGACCCTGGTGCTGTGTCAGTGGCTCTGAATTTGATGCGGTGTCAGTGACCTTGATTCTCTGTTTGTGACTCTGAATTTGATGCTGTGTCAGGAAATTAATGCTGTGGCAGTGACCTGATGCTGTGTCAGTGACTCTGATGCTGTGTAAGTGACCCTCATGCTGTTTCAGTAAATTTGATGCTGCTTCAGTGATACTGAATTTGAAGCTCTGTCAGTGACATTGAATTTGATGGTGTGTCAGTGACTCTGAATTTGATGCAGTGTCAGTGACTGAAATTGATTCTGTGCAAGTGACCTGATGCTGCGTCAGTGACCCCGATGCTGTGCCGTTGACTCTGAATTTGATGCTGCGTCAGTGACTCTGATGCTGTGTCACTGAATCTGAATTTGTTGCTGTTTCAATGAATTTGATTCTGTCGGTGAACCTGCTGCTGTGTTTTTGATTCTGATGCTGTGTCAGTGAATTTGATGCTGTGTCAATGATCCTCATACTGACTCAGTGAATTTGTTGCTGTGGCAGTTAACCTGATGCTGTGTCAATGAATTTGTTGCTGTGTCAGTGACTCTGATGCACTGTCAGTAAATTTGATGCTGTGTCAGTGACTCTGAATTTGATGCTGTGTCAGTGACCTGATGCTGTGCCAGTGACACTGAGTTTGATGCTGTGTCAGTGACTCTGAATTTGATGCTGTGTCAGTGACCTGATGCTGTGCCAGTGACACTGAGGTTGATGCTGTGTCAGTGACTCTGAATTTGATTCTGTCAGTGATCCTGATGTTGTATTAATGACTATGAATTTGATGCTGTGTCATTGTATTTTATGCTGTGTCAGTGAATCTGATGCTGTGTCAGTGACTCTGAATTTCATGCTGTGTCAGTGACTATGAATTTGTTGCTGTTTCAGTGAATTTGATTCTGTCAGTGAACCTGCTGCTGTGATTTTGATTCTGATGCTGTGTCAGTGATTTTGATGCTGTGTCAATGCCCCTGATGCTGACTCAGTGAATTTGTTGCTGTGGCAGTTAACCTGATGCTGTGTCAGTGAATTTGATGCTGTGTCAGTGACTCTGAATTTGATGCTGTGTCAGCGACCAAATGCTGTGCCAGTGACTCTGAATTTGATGCTGTGTCAGTGACTCTGAATTTGATGCTGTGCCAGTGAATTTGATGCTGTGTCAGTTTCTCAGATGCTGCTTCAGTTACTCTGAATTTGATGCTGTGTCAGTGACTCTGATGCTGCGTCAGTGACCTGATGCTGCGTCAGTAACTCTGATGTTGTGTAAGTGACCCGATGCTGTTTCAGTAAATTTGATGCTGTTTCAGTGCCACTGAATTTGATGGAGTGTCAGTGACACTGAATTTGATGTTGTGTCAGTGACTCTGAATTTGATGCTGTGTCAGTGATCCTGATGTTGTATTAGTGACTCTGAATTTGATGCTGTGTCAGTGACTCGGATGCTGTGTATGTGACCCTGGTGCTGTGTCAGTGGCTCTGAATTTGATGCGGTGTCAGTGACCTTGATTCTCTGTTTGTGACTCTGAATTTGATGCTGTGTCAGGAAATTCATGCTGTGGCAGTGACCTGATGCTGTGTCAGTGACTCTGATGCTGAGTAAGTGACCCTGATGCTGTTTCAGTAAATTTGATGCTGCTTCAGTGATACTGAATTTGAAGCTCTGTCAGTGACATTGAATTTGATGGTGTGTCAGTGACTCTGAATTTGATGCTGTGCCAGTGAATTTGATACTGTGTCAGTGTCTCAGATGCTACTTCAGTAACTCTGAATTTGATGGTGTGTCTGGAAATTCATGCTGTGTCAGTTGCCTGATGCTGTGTCAGTAACTCTGAGGTTGTGTAAGTGACCCTGATGCTGCTTCGGTAAATTTGATGTTGTTTCAGTGATACTGAATTTGACGGTATGCCAGTGACACTGAATTTGATGCTGTCAGGAAATTCATGCTCTGTCAGTGACCTGATGCTGTGTCAGTGACACTGATTTTGTGTAATTTACCCTGATTTTGTTTCAGTAAATTTGATGCTGTTTCAGTGATACTGAATTTGATGGTATGTCAGTGACTCTGAATTTGATGCTGTGTTATTGAATTTTATGCTGTGTCAGTGAATCTGATGCTGTTTCAATGACCCTGATACTGACTCAGTGAATTTGTTGCTGTGTCAGTGACTCTGATGCAGTGTCAGTAAATTTGATGCTGTGCCAGTGAATTTGATGCTGTGTCAGTGTCTCAGATGCTATTTCAGTTACTCTGAATTTGATGCAGTGTCAGTGACTCTGATGCTGTGTCAGTGATCCTGATGTTGTATTAGTGACTCTGAATTTGATGCTGTGTCTGGAAATTCATGCTGTGTCAGTTGCCTGTTGCTGTATCAGTAACTCTGAGCTTGTGTAAGTGACCCTGATGCTGTTTCGGTAAATTTGATGTTGTTTCAGTGATACTGAATTTGATGGTATGCCAGAGACACTAAATTTGATGCTGTGTCAGGAAATTCATGCTGTGTCAGTGACCTGATGCTGTGTCAGTGACACTGATGTTGTGTAGGTGACCCTGGTGCTGTGTCAGTGGCTCTGAATTTGATGTGGTGTCAGTGAATCTGATGCTCTGGCAGTGACTCTGAATTTGATGCTGTGTCAGTGACCATGATTCTCTGTTAGTCACTCTGAATTTGAAGCTGTGTCAGGAAATTCATTCTGTGTCAGTGACTCTGATGTTCTGTAAGTGACCCTAATGCTGTTTCTGTAAATTTGATGCTGTTTCAGTGATACTGAATTTGATGGTATGTCAGTGACTCTGAATTTGATGCTGTGACATTGAAATTTAGGCTGTGTCAGTGACTCAGAATTTCATGCTGTGTCAGTGAACTTGTTGCTGTTTCAGTGACTCTGATGCTGCGTCAGTGAATCTGAATTTGATGCTGTGTCAGTGACACTGAATTTGATGGTGTGTCTGTGACACTGAATTTGATGCTGTGTCAGTGACTCTGATGCTGTGTACGTGACCCTGGTGCTTTGTCAGTGACTCTGAATTTCATGCTGTGTCAGTGAACCTGTTGCTGCTTCAGCGACTCTGATGCTGTGTCAGTGAATCTGAATTTCATTCTATGTTAGTGAACCTGTTGCTGTTTCAGTGACTCTGATGCTGCGTCAGTGAATCTGAATTGGATGCTGTGTCAGTGACTATGAATTTGTTGCTGTTTCAGTGATTTGATTCTGTCAGTGAACCTGCTGCTGTGTTTCTGATTCTGATGCTGAGTCAGTGACACTTGATACTGTGTATGTGAGCTTGATACTGTGTCAGTTGCTCTGAATTTGATGTGGTTTCAGTGAATTTGATCCTCTGTCAGTGACTCTGAATTTGATGCTGTGTCAGTGACTCTGAATTTGATGCTGTGCCAGTGAATTTGATGCTGTGTCAGTTTCTCAGATGCTGCTTCAGTTACTCTGAATTTGATGCTGTGTCAGTGACTCTGATGCTGCGTCAGTGACCTGATGCTGCGTCAGTAACTCTGATGTTGTGTAAGTGACCCGATGCTGTTTCAGTAAATTTGATGCTGTTTCAGTGCCACTGAATTTGATGGAGTGTCAGTGACACTGAATTTGATGTTGTGTCAGTGACTCTGAATTTGATGCTGTGTCAGTGATCCTGATGTTGTATTAGTGACTCTGAATTTGATGCTGTGTCAGTGACTCGGATGCTGTGTATGTGACCCTGGTGCTGTGTCAGTGGCTCTGAATTTGATGCGGTGTCAGTGACCTTGATTCTCTGTTTGTGACTCTGAATTTGATGCTGTGTCAGGAAATTCATGCTGTGGCAGTGACCTGATGCTGTGTCAGTGACTCTGATGCTGAGTAAGTGACCCTGATGCTGTTTCAGTAAATTTGATGCTGCTTCAGTTATACTGAATTTGAAGCTCTGTCAGTGACATTGAATTTGATGGTGTGTCAGTGACTCTGAATTTGATGCTGTGCCAGTGAATTTGATACTGTGTCAGTGTCTCAGATGCTACTTCAGTAACTCTGAATTTGATGGTGTGTCTGGAAATTCATGCTGTGTCAGTTGCCTGATGCTGTGTCAGTAACTCTGAGGTTGTGTAAGTGACCCTGATGCTGCTTCGGTAAATTTGATGTTGTTTCAGTGATACTGAATTTGACGGTATGCCAGTGACACTGAATTTGATGCTGTCAGGAAATTCATGCTCTGTCAGTGACCTGATGCTGTGTCAGTGACACTGATTTTGTGTAATTTACCCTGATTTTGTTTCAGTAAATTTGATGCTGTTTCAGTGATACTGAATTTGATGGTATGTCAGTGACTCTGAATTTGATGCTGTGTTATTGAATTTTATGCTGTGTCAGTGAATCTGATGCTGTTTCAATGACCCTGATACTGACTCAGTGAATTTGTTGCTGTGTCAGTGACTCTGATGCAGTGTCAGTAAATTTGATGCTGTGCCAGTGAATTTGATGCTGTGTCAGTGTCTCAGATGCTATTTCAGTTACTCTGAATTTGATGCAGTGTCAGTGACTCTGATGCTGTGTCAGTGATCCTGATGTTGTATTAGTGACTCTGAATTTGATGCTGTGTCTGGAAATTCATGCTGTGTCAGTTGCCTGTTGCTGTATCAGTAACTCTGAGCTTGTGTAAGTGACCCTGATGCTGTTTCGGTAAATTTGATGTTGTTTCAGTGATACTGAATTTGATGGTATGCCAGAGACACTAAATTTGATGCTGTGTCAGGAAATTCATGCTGTGTCAGTGACCTGATGCTGTGTCAGCGACACTGATGTTGTGTAGGTGACCCTGGTGCTGTGTCAGTGGCTCTGAATTTGATGTGGTGTCAGTGAATCTGATGCTCTGGCAGTGACTCTGAATTTGATGCTGTGTCAGTGACCATGATTCTCTGTTAGTCACTCTGAATTTGAAGCTGTGTCAGGAAATTCATTCTGTGTCAGTGACTCTGATGTTCTGTAAGTGACCCTAATGCTGTTTCTGTAAATTTGATGCTGTTTCAGTGATACTGAATTTGATGGTATGTCAGTGACTCTGAATTTGATGCTGTGACATTGAAATTTAGGCTGTGTCAGTGACTCAGAATTTCATGCTGTGTCAGTGAACTTGTTGCTGTTTCAGTGACTCTGATGCTGCGTCAGTGAATCTGAATTTGATGCTGTGTCAGTGACACTGAATTTGATGGTGTGTCTGTGACACTGAATTTGATGCTGTGTCAGTGACTCTGATGCTGTGTACGTGACCCTGGTGCTTTGTCAGTGACTCTGAATTTCATGCTGTGTCAGTGAACCTGTTGCTGCTTCAGCGACTCTGATGCTGTGTCAGTGAATCTGAATTTCATTCTATGTTAGTGAACCTGTTGCTGTTTCAGTGACTCTGATGCTGCGTCAGTGAATCTGAATTGGATGCTGTGTCAGTGACTATGAATTTGTTGCTGTTTCAGTGATTTGATTCTGTCAGTGAACCTGCTGCTGTGTTTCTGATTCTGATGCTGAGTCAGTGACACTTGATACTGTGTATGTGAGCTTGATACTGTGTCAGTTGCTCTGAATTTGATGTGGTTTCAGTGAATTTGATCCTCTGTCAGTGACTCTGAATTTGATGCTGTGTCAGTGACTCTGAATTTGATGCTGTGCCAGTGAATTTGATGCTGTGTCAGTTTCTCAGATGCTGCTTCAGTTACTCTGAATTTGATGCTGTGTCAGTGACTCTGATGCTGCGTCAGTGACCTGATGCTGCGTCAGTAACTCTGATGTTGTGTAAGTGACCCGATGCTGTTTCAGTAAATTTGATGCTGTTTCAGTGCCACTGAATTTGATGGAGTGTCAGTGACACTGAATTTGATGTTGTGTCAGTGACTCTGAATTTGATGCTGTGTCAGTGATCCTGATGTTGTATTAGTGACTCTGAATTTGATGCTGTGTCAGTGACTCGGATGCTGTGTATGTGACCCTGGTGCTGTGTCAGTGGCTCTGAATTTGATGCGGTGTCAGTGACCTTGATTCTCTGTTTGTGACTCTGAATTTGATGCTGTGTCAGGAAATTCATGCTGTGGCAGTGACCTGATGCTGTGTCAGTGACTCTGATGCTGAGTAAGTGACCCTGATGCTGTTTCAGTAAATTTGATGCTGCTTCAGTTATACTGAATTTGAAGCTCTGTCAGTGACATTGAATTTGATGGTGTGTCAGTGACTCTGAATTTGATGCTGTGCCAGTGAATTTGATACTGTGTCAGTGTCTCAGATGCTACTTCAGTAACTCTGAATTTGATGGTGTGTCTGGAAATTCATGCTGTGTCAGTTGCCTGATGCTGTGTCAGTAACTCTGAGGTTGTGTAAGTGACCCTGATGCTGCTTCGGTAAATTTGATGTTGTTTCAGTGATACTGAATTTGACGGTATGCCAGTGACACTGAATTTGATGCTGTCAGGAAATTCATGCTCTGTCAGTGACCTGATGCTGTGTCAGTGACACTGATTTTGTGTAATTTACCCTGATTTTGTTTCAGTAAATTTGATGCTGTTTCAGTGATACTGAATTTGATGGTATGTCAGTGACTCTGAATTTGATGCTGTGTTATTGAATTTTATGCTGTGTCAGTGAATCTGATGCTGTTTCAATGACCCTGATACTGACTCAGTGAATTTGTTGCTGTGTCAGTGACTCTGATGCAGTGTCAGTAAATTTGATGCTGTGCCAGTGAATTTGATGCTGTGTCAGTGTCTCAGATGCTATTTCAGTTACTCTGAATTTGATGCAGTGTCAGTGACTCTGATGCTGTGTCAGTGATCCTGATGTTGTATTAGTGACTCTGAATTTGATGCTGTGTCTGGAAATTCATGCTGTGTCAGTTGCCTGTTGCTGTATCAGTAACTCTGAGCTTGTGTAAGTGACCCTGATGCTGTTTCGGTAAATTTGATGTTGTTTCAGTGATACTGAATTTGATGGTATGCCAGAGACACTAAATTTGATGCTGTGTCAGGAAATTCATGCTGTGTCAGTGACCTGATGCTGTGTCAGCGACACTGATGTTGTGTAGGTGACCCTGGTGCTGTGTCAGTGGCTCTGAATTTGATGTGGTGTCAGTGAATCTGATGCTCTGGCAGTGACTCTGAATTTGATGCTGTGTCAGTGACCATGATTCTCTGTTAGTCACTCTGAATTTGAAGCTGTGTCAGGAAATTCATTCTGTGTCAGTGACTCTGATGTTCTGTAAGTGACCCTAATGCTGTTTCTGTAAATTTGATGCTGTTTCAGTGATACTGAATTTGATGGTATGTCAGTGACTCTGAATTTGATGCTGTGACATTGAAATTTAGGCTGTGTCAGTGACTCAGAATTTCATGCTGTGTCAGTGAACTTGTTGCTGTTTCAGTGACTCTGATGCTGCGTCAGTGAATCTGAATTTGATGCTGTGTCAGTGACACTGAATTTGATGGTGTGTCTGTGACACTGAATTTGATGCTGTGTCAGTGACTCTGATGCTGTGTACGTGACCCTGGTGCTTTGTCAGTGACTCTGAATTTCATGCTGTGTCAGTGAACCTGTTGCTGCTTCAGCGACTCTGATGCTGTGTCAGTGAATCTGAATTTCATTCTATGTTAGTGAACCTGTTGCTGTTTCAGTGACTCTGATGCTGCGTCAGTGAATCTGAATTGGATGCTGTGTCAGTGACTATGAATTTGTTGCTGTTTCAGTGATTTGATTCTGTCAGTGAACCTGCTGCTGTGTTTCTGATTCTGATGCTGAGTCAGTGACACTTGATACTGTGTATGTGAGCTTGATACTGTGTCAGTTGCTCTGAATTTGATGTGGTTTCAGTGAATTTGATCCTCTGTCAGTGACTCTGAATTTGATGCTGTGTCAGTGACTCTGAATTTGATGCTGTGCCAGTGAATTTGATGCTGTGTCAGTTTCTCAGATGCTGCTTCAGTTACTCTGAATTTGATGCTGTGTCAGTGACTCTGATGCTGCGTCAGTGACCTGATGCTGCGTCAGTAACTCTGATGTTGTGTAAGTGACCCGATGCTGTTTCAGTAAATTTGATGCTGTTTCAGTGCCACTGAATTTGATGGAGTGTCAGTGACACTGAATTTGATGTTGTGTCAGTGACTCTGAATTTGATGCTGTGTCAGTGATCCTGATGTTGTATTAGTGACTCTGAATTTGATGCTGTGTCAGTGACTCGGATGCTGTGTATGTGACCCTGGTGCTGTGTCAGTGGCTCTGAATTTGATGCGGTGTCAGTGACCTTGATTCTCTGTTTGTGACTCTGAATTTGATGCTGTGTCAGGAAATTCATGCTGTGGCAGTGACCTGATGCTGTGTCAGTGACTCTGATGCTGAGTAAGTGACCCTGATGCTGTTTCAGTAAATTTGATGCTGCTTCAGTGATACTGAATTTGAAGCTCTGTCAGTGACATTGAATTTGATGGTGTGTCAGTGACTCTGAATTTGATGCAGTGTCAGTGACTGAAATTGATTCTGTGCAAGTGACCTGATGCTGCGTCAGTGACCCCGATGCTGTGCCGTTGACTCTGAATTTGATGCTGCGTCAGTGACTCTGATGCTGTGTCACTGAATCTGAATTTGTTGCTGTTTCAATGAATTTGATTCTGTCGGTGAACCTGCTGCTGTGTTTTTGATTCTGATGCTGTGTCAGTGAATTTGATGCTGTGTCAATGATCCTCATACTGACTCAGTGAATTTGTTGCTGTGGCAGTTAACCTGATGCTGTGTCAATGAATTTGTTGCTGTGTCAGTGACTCTGATGCACTGTCAGTAAATTTGATGCTGTGTCAGTGACTCTGAATTTGATGCTGTGTCAGTGACCTGATGCTGTGCCAGTGACACTGAGTTTGATGCTGTGTCAGTGACTCTGAATTTGATGCTGTGTCAGTGACCTGATGCTGTGCCAGTGACACTGAGGTTGATGCTGTGTCAGTGACTCTGAATTTGATTCTGTCAGTGATCCTGATGTTGTATTAATGACTATGAATTTGATGCTGTGTCATTGTATTTTATGCTGTGTCAGTGAATCTGATGCTGTGTCAGTGACTCTGAATTTCATGCTGTGTCAGTGACTATGAATTTGTTGCTGTTTCAGTGAATTTGATTCTGTCAGTGAACCTGCTGCTGTGATTTTGATTCTGATGCTGTGTCAGTGATTTTGATGCTGTGTCAATGCCCCTGATGCTGACTCAGTGAATTTGTTGCTGTGGCAGTTAACCTGATGCTGTGTCAGTGAATTTGATGCTGTGTCAGTGACTCTGAATTTGATGCTGTGTCAGCGACCAAATGCTGTGCCAGTGACTCTGAATTTGATGCTGTGTCAGTGACTCTGAATTTGATGCTGTGCCAGTGAATTTGATGCTGTGTCAGTTTCTCAGATGCTGCTTCAGTTACTCTGAATTTGATGCTGTGTCAGTGACTCTGATGCTGCGTCAGTGACCTGATGCTGCGTCAGTAACTCTGATGTTGTGTAAGTGACCCGATGCTGTTTCAGTAAATTTGATGCTGTTTCAGTGCCACTGAATTTGATGGAGTGTCAGTGACACTGAATTTGATGTTGTGTCAGTGACTCTGAATTTGATGCTGTGTCAGTGATCCTGATGTTGTATTAGTGACTCTGAATTTGATGCTGTGTCAGTGACTCGGATGCTGTGTATGTGACCCTGGTGCTGTGTCAGTGGCTCTGAATTTGATGCGGTGTCAGTGACCTTGATTCTCTGTTTGTGACTCTGAATTTGATGCTGTGTCAGGAAATTCATGCTGTGGCAGTGACCTGATGCTGTGTCAGTGACTCTGATGCTGAGTAAGTGACCCTGATGCTGTTTCAGTAAATTTGATGCTGCTTCAGTTATACTGAATTTGAAGCTCTGTCAGTGACATTGAATTTGATGGTGTGTCAGTGACTCTGAATTTGATGCTGTGCCAGTGAATTTGATACTGTGTCAGTGTCTCAGATGCTACTTCAGTAACTCTGAATTTGATGGTGTGTCTGGAAATTCATGCTGTGTCAGTTGCCTGATGCTGTGTCAGTAACTCTGAGGTTGTGTAAGTGACCCTGATGCTGCTTCGGTAAATTTGATGTTGTTTCAGTGATACTGAATTTGACGGTATGCCAGTGACACTGAATTTGATGCTGTCAGGAAATTCATGCTCTGTCAGTGACCTGATGCTGTGTCAGTGACACTGATTTTGTGTAATTTACCCTGATTTTGTTTCAGTAAATTTGATGCTGTTTCAGTGATACTGAATTTGATGGTATGTCAGTGACTCTGAATTTGATGCTGTGTTATTGAATTTTATGCTGTGTCAGTGAATCTGATGCTGTTTCAATGACCCTGATACTGACTCAGTGAATTTGTTGCTGTGTCAGTGACTCTGATGCAGTGTCAGTAAATTTGATGCTGTGCCAGTGAATTTGATGCTGTGTCAGTGTCTCAGATGCTATTTCAGTTACTCTGAATTTGATGCAGTGTCAGTGACTCTGATGCTGTGTCAGTGATCCTGATGTTGTATTAGTGACTCTGAATTTGATGCTGTGTCTGGAAATTCATGCTGTGTCAGTTGCCTGTTGCTGTATCAGTAACTCTGAGCTTGTGTAAGTGACCCTGATGCTGTTTCGGTAAATTTGATGTTGTTTCAGTGATACTGAATTTGATGGTATGCCAGAGACACTAAATTTGATGCTGTGTCAGGAAATTCATGCTGTGTCAGTGACCTGATGCTGTGTCAGCGACACTGATGTTGTGTAGGTGACCCTGGTGCTGTGTCAGTGGCTCTGAATTTGATGTGGTGTCAGTGAATCTGATGCTCTGGCAGTGACTCTGAATTTGATGCTGTGTCAGTGATTCTCTGTTAGTCACTCTGAATTTGAAGCTGTGTCAGGAAATTCATTCTGTGTCAGTGACTCTGATGTTCTGTAAGTGACCCTAATGCTGTTTCTGTAAATTTGATGCTGTTTCAGTGATACTGAATTTGATGGTATGTCAGTGACTCTGAATTTGATGCTGTGACATTGAAATTTAGGCTGTGTCAGTGACTCAGAATTTCATGCTGTGTCAGTGAACTTGTTGCTGTTTCAGTGACTCTGATGCTGCGTCAGTGAATCTGAATTTGATGCTGTGTCAGTGACACTGAATTTGATGGTGTGTCTGTGACACTGAATTTGATGCTGTGTCAGTGACTCTGATGCTGTGTACGTGACCCTGGTGCTTTGTCAGTGACTCTGAATTTCATGCTGTGTCAGTGAACCTGTTGCTGCTTCAGCGACTCTGATGCTGTGTCAGTGAATCTGAATTTCATTCTATGTTAGTGAACCTGTTGCTGTTTCAGTGACTCTGATGCTGCGTCAGTGAATCTGAATTGGATGCTGTGTCAGTGACTATGAATTTGTTGCTGTTTCAGTGATTTGATTCTGTCAGTGAACCTGCTGCTGTGTTTCTGATTCTGATGCTGAGTCAGTGACACTTGATACTGTGTATGTGAGCTTGATACTGTGTCAGTTGCTCTGAATTTGATGTGGTTTCAGTGAATTTGATCCTCTGTCAGTGACTCTGAATTTGATACTGTGTCAGTGACCATGATTCTCTGTTAGTGACTCTGAATTTGATGCTGTGTCTGGAAATTTATGCTGTGTCTGTGACCTGATGCTGTGTCAGTGTCTCTGATGTTGTGTAAGTGACCCTGATGCTGTTTCAGTAAATCTGATGCTGTTTCAGTGATACTGAATTTGACGCTCTGTCAGTGACCTGATGCTGTGCCAATGACTCTGAAGTTGATGCTGTGTCAGTGACTCTGAATTTGATGCTGCATCAGTGACTCTGAAGCTGTGTCAGTGGTCCTGATGTTGTATTAGTGACTCTGAATTTGATGCTGTGTCAGTGACTCTGATGCTGTCTATATGACACTGATGCTCTGTCAGTGACCTTGCATTTGATGCTGTGTCACGAAATTCATGCTGTGTCAGTGACCTGATGCTGTGTCTGTGACTCTGATGCTGTCTAAGTGACACTGATGCTGTTTCAGTAAATTTGATGCTGTTTCAGTGTGATTGAATTTGCTGGTTTGTCAGTGACTCTGAATTTGATGCAGTCTCAGTGAATTTGATGCTGTGTCAATGACTCTGAAGCTGTGTCAGTGATCCTGATGTTGTATTAGTGACTCTGAATTTGATGCTGTGTCAGTGAACCTGTTGCTGCTTCAGTGACTCTGATGCTGCGTCACTGAATCTGAATTGGATGCTTTATCTGTGACTATGAATTTGTTGCTGTTTCAGTGAATTTGATTCTTCAGTGAACCTGCTGCTGTGTTTTTGATTCTGATGCTGTGTCAGTGAATTTGATGCTGTTTCAATGACCCTGATACTGACTCAGTGAATTTGTTGCTGTGTCAGTGACTCTGATGCAGTGTCAGTAAATTTGATGCTGTGCCAGTGAATTTGATGCTGTGTCAGTGTCTCAGATGCTATTTCAGTTACTCTGAATTTGATGCAGTGTCAGTGACTCTGATGCTGTGTCAGTGAATCTGATGCTGTGTCAGTGACTCTGAATTTCATGCTGTGTCAGTGACTATGAATTTGTTGCTGTTTCAGTGAATTTGATTCTGTCAGTGAACCTGCTGCTGTGATTTTGATTCTGATGCTGTGTCAGTGATTTTGATGCTGTGTCAATGCCCCTGATGCTGACTCAGTGAATTTGTTGCTGTGGCAGTTAACCTGATGCTGTGTCAGTGAATTTGATGCTGTGTCAGTGACTCTGAATTTGATGCTGTGTCAGCGACCAAATGCTGTGCCAGTGACTCTGAATTTGATGCTGTGTCAGTGACTCTGAATTTGATGCTGTGCCAGTGAATTTGATGCTGTGTCAGTTTCTCAGATGCTGCTTCAGTTACTCTGAATTTGATGCTGTGTCAGTGACTCTGATGCTGCGTCAGTGACCTGATGCTGCGTCAGTAACTCTGATGTTGTGTAAGTGACCCGATGCTGTTTCAGTAAATTTGATGCTGTTTCAGTGACACTGAATTTGATGGAGTGTCAGTGACACTGAATTTGATGTTGTGTCAGTGACTCTGAATTTGATGCTGTGTCAGTGATCCTGATGTTGTATTAGTGACTCTGAATTTGATGCTGTGTCAGTGACTCGGATGCTGTGTATGTGACCCTGGTGCTGTGTCAGTGGCTCTGAATTTGATGCGGTGTCAGTGACCTTGATTCTCTGTTTGTGACTCTGAATTTGATGCTGTGTCAGGAAATTCATGCTGTGGCAGTGACCTGATGCTGTGTCAGTGACTCTGATGCTGAGTAAGTGACCCTGATGCTGTTTCAGTAAATTTGATGCTGCTTCAGTTATACTGAATTTGAAGCTCTGTCAGTGACATTGAATTTGATGGTGTGTCAGTGACTCTGAATTTGATGCTGTGCCAGTGAATTTGATACTGTGTCAGTGTCTGAGATGCTACTTCAGTAACTCTGAATTTGATGGTGTGTCTGGAAATTCATGCTGTGGCAGTGACCTGATGCTGTGTCAGTGACTCTGATGCTGAGTAAGTGACCCTGATGCTGTTTCAGTAAATTTGATGCTGCTTCAGTGATACTGAATTTGAAGCTCTGTCAGTGACATTGAATTTGATGGTGTGTCAGTGACTCTGAATTTGATGCAGTGTCAGTGACTGAAATTGATTCTGTGCAAGTGACCTGATGCTGCGTCAGTGACCCCGATGCTGTGCCGTTGACTCTGAATTTGATGCTGCGTCAGTGACTCTGATGCTGTGTCACTGAATCTGAATTTGTTGCTGTTTCAATGAATTTGATTCTGTCGGTGAACCTGCTGCTGTGTTTTTGATTCTGATGCTGTGTCAGTGAATTTGATGCTGTGTCAATGATCCTCATACTGACTCAGTGAATTTGTTGCTGTGGCAGTTAACCTGATGCTGTGTCAATGAATTTGTTGCTGTGTCAGTGACTCTGATGCACTGTCAGTAAATTTGATGCTGTGTCAGTGACTCTGAATTTGATGCTGTGTCAGTGACCTGATGCTGTGCCAGTGACACTGAGTTTGATGCTGTGTCAGTGACTCTGAATTTGATGCTGTGTCAGTGACCTGATGCTGTGCCAGTGACACTGAGGTTGATGCTGTGTCAGTGACTCTGAATTTGATTCTGTCAGTGATCCTGATGTTGTATTAATGACTATGAATTTGATGCTGTGTCATTGTATTTTATGCTGTGTCAGTGAATCTGATGCTGTGTCAGTGACTCTGAATTTCATGCTGTGTCAGTGACTATGAATTTGTTGCTGTTTCAGTGAATTTGATTCTGTCAGTGAACCTGCTGCTGTGATTTTGATTCTGATGCTGTGTCAGTGATTTTGATGCTGTGTCAATGCCCCTGATGCTGACTCAGTGAATTTGTTGCTGTGGCAGTTAACCTGATGCTGTGTCAGTGAATTTGATGCTGTGTCAGTGACTCTGAATTTGATGCTGTGTCAGCGACCAAATGCTGTGCCAGTGACTCTGAATTTGATGCTGTGTCAGTGACTCTGAATTTGATGCTGTGCCAGTGAATTTGATGCTGTGTCAGTTTCTCAGATGCTGCTTCAGTTACTCTGAATTTGATGCTGTGTCAGTGACTCTGATGCTGCGTCAGTGACCTGATGCTGCGTCAGTAACTCTGATGTTGTGTAAGTGACCCGATGCTGTTTCAGTAAATTTGATGCTGTTTCAGTGCCACTGAATTTGATGGAGTGTCAGTGACACTGAATTTGATGTTGTGTCAGTGACTCTGAATTTGATGCTGTGTCAGTGATCCTGATGTTGTATTAGTGACTCTGAATTTGATGCTGTGTCAGTGACTCGGATGCTGTGTATGTGACCCTGGTGCTGTGTCAGTGGCTCTGAATTTGATGCGGTGTCAGTGACCTTGATTCTCTGTTTGTGACTCTGAATTTGATGCTGTGTCAGGAAATTCATGCTGTGGCAGTGACCTGATGCTGTGTCAGTGACTCTGATGCTGAGTAAGTGACCCTGATGCTGTTTCAGTAAATTTGATGCTGCTTCAGTTATACTGAATTTGAAGCTCTGTCAGTGACATTGAATTTGATGGTGTGTCAGTGACTCTGAATTTGATGCTGTGCCAGTGAATTTGATACTGTGTCAGTGTCTCAGATGCTACTTCAGTAACTCTGAATTTGATGGTGTGTCTGGAAATTCATGCTGTGTCAGTTGCCTGATGCTGTGTCAGTAACTCTGAGGTTGTGTAAGTGACCCTGATGCTGCTTCGGTAAATTTGATGTTGTTTCAGTGATACTGAATTTGACGGTATGCCAGTGACACTGAATTTGATGCTGTCAGGAAATTCATGCTCTGTCAGTGACCTGATGCTGTGTCAGTGACACTGATTTTGTGTAATTTACCCTGATTTTGTTTCAGTAAATTTGATGCTGTTTCAGTGATACTGAATTTGATGGTATGTCAGTGACTCTGAATTTGATGCTGTGTTATTGAATTTTATGCTGTGTCAGTGAATCTGATGCTGTTTCAATGACCCTGATACTGACTCAGTGAATTTGTTGCTGTGTCAGTGACTCTGATGCAGTGTCAGTAAATTTGATGCTGTGCCAGTGAATTTGATGCTGTGTCAGTGTCTCAGATGCTATTTCAGTTACTCTGAATTTGATGCAGTGTCAGTGACTCTGATGCTGTGTCAGTGATCCTGATGTTGTATTAGTGACTCTGAATTTGATGCTGTGTCTGGAAATTCATGCTGTGTCAGTTGCCTGTTGCTGTATCAGTAACTCTGAGCTTGTGTAAGTGACCCTGATGCTGTTTCGGTAAATTTGATGTTGTTTCAGTGATACTGAATTTGATGGTATGCCAGAGACACTAAATTTGATGCTGTGTCAGGAAATTCATGCTGTGTCAGTGACCTGATGCTGTGTCAGCGACACTGATGTTGTGTAGGTGACCCTGGTGCTGTGTCAGTGGCTCTGAATTTGATGTGGTGTCAGTGAATCTGATGCTCTGGCAGTGACTCTGAATTTGATGCTGTGTCAGTGACCATGATTCTCTGTTAGTCACTCTGAATTTGAAGCTGTGTCAGGAAATTCATTCTGTGTCAGTGACTCTGATGTTCTGTAAGTGACCCTAATGCTGTTTCTGTAAATTTGATGCTGTTTCAGTGATACTGAATTTGATGGTATGTCAGTGACTCTGAATTTGATGCTGTGACATTGAAATTTAGGCTGTGTCAGTGACTCAGAATTTCATGCTGTGTCAGTGAACTTGTTGCTGTTTCAGTGACTCTGATGCTGCGTCAGTGAATCTGAATTTGATGCTGTGTCAGTGACACTGAATTTGATGGTGTGTCTGTGACACTGAATTTGATGCTGTGTCAGTGACTCTGATGCTGTGTACGTGACCCTGGTGCTTTGTCAGTGACTCTGAATTTCATGCTGTGTCAGTGAACCTGTTGCTGCTTCAGCGACTCTGATGCTGTGTCAGTGAATCTGAATTTCATTCTATGTTAGTGAACCTGTTGCTGTTTCAGTGACTCTGATGCTGCGTCAGTGAATCTGAATTGGATGCTGTGTCAGTGACTATGAATTTGTTGCTGTTTCAGTGATTTGATTCTGTCAGTGAACCTGCTGCTGTGTTTCTGATTCTGATGCTGAGTCAGTGACACTTGATACTGTGTATGTGAGCTTGATACTGTGTCAGTTGCTCTGAATTTGATGTGGTTTCAGTGAATTTGATCCTCTGTCAGTGACTCTGAATTTGATACTGTGTCAGTGACCATGATTCTCTGTTAGTGACTCTGAATTTGATGCTGTGTCTGGAAATTTATGCTGTGTCTGTGACCTGATGCTGTGTCAGTGTCTCTGATGTTGTGTAAGTGACCCTGATGCTGTTTCAGTAAATCTGATGCTGTTTCAGTGATACTGAATTTGACGCTCTGTCAGTGACCTGATGCTGTGCCAATGACTCTGAAGTTGATGCTGTGTCAGTGACTCTGAATTTGATGCTGCATCAGTGACTCTGAAGCTGTGTCAGTGGTCCTGATGTTGTATTAGTGACTCTGAATTTGATGCTGTGTCAGTGACTCTGATGCTGTCTATATGACACTGATGCTCTGTCAGTGACCTTGCATTTGATGCTGTGTCACGAAATTCATGCTGTGTCAGTGACCTGATGCTGTGTCTGTGACTCTGATGCTGTCTAAGTGACACTGATGCTGTTTCAGTAAATTTGATGCTGTTTCAGTGTGATTGAATTTGCTGGTTTGTCAGTGACTCTGAATTTGATGCAGTCTCAGTGAATTTGATGCTGTGTCAATGACTCTGAAGCTGTGTCAGTGATCCTGATGTTGTATTAGTGACTCTGAATTTGATGCTGTGTCAGTGAACCTGTTGCTGCTTCAGTGACTCTGATGCTGCGTCACTGAATCTGAATTGGATGCTTTATCTGTGACTATGAATTTGTTGCTGTTTCAGTGAATTTGATTCTTCAGTGAACCTGCTGCTGTGTTTTTGATTCTGATGCTGTGTCAGTGAATTTGATGCTGTTTCAATGACCCTGATACTGACTCAGTGAATTTGTTGCTGTGTCAGTGACTCTGATGCAGTGTCAGTAAATTTGATGCTGTGCCAGTGAATTTGATGCTGTGTCAGTGTCTCAGATGCTATTTCAGTTACTCTGAATTTGATGCAGTGTCAGTGACTCTGATGCTGTGTCAGTGAATCTGATGCTGTGTCAGTGACTCTGAATTTCATGCTGTGTCAGTGACTATGAATTTGTTGCTGTTTCAGTGAATTTGATTCTGTCAGTGAACCTGCTGCTGTGATTTTGATTCTGATGCTGTGTCAGTGATTTTGATGCTGTGTCAATGCCCCTGATGCTGACTCAGTGAATTTGTTGCTGTGGCAGTTAACCTGATGCTGTGTCAGTGAATTTGATGCTGTGTCAGTGACTCTGAATTTGATGCTGTGTCAGCGACCAAATGCTGTGCCAGTGACTCTGAATTTGATGCTGTGTCAGTGACTCTGAATTTGATGCTGTGCCAGTGAATTTGATGCTGTGTCAGTTTCTCAGATGCTGCTTCAGTTACTCTGAATTTGATGCTGTGTCAGTGACTCTGATGCTGCGTCAGTGACCTGATGCTGCGTCAGTAACTCTGATGTTGTGTAAGTGACCCGATGCTGTTTCAGTAAATTTGATGCTGTTTCAGTGACACTGAATTTGATGGAGTGTCAGTGACACTGAATTTGATGTTGTGTCAGTGACTCTGAATTTGATGCTGTGTCAGTGATCCTGATGTTGTATTAGTGACTCTGAATTTGATGCTGTGTCAGTGACTCGGATGCTGTGTATGTGACCCTGGTGCTGTGTCAGTGGCTCTGAATTTGATGCGGTGTCAGTGACCTTGATTCTCTGTTTGTGACTCTGAATTTGATGCTGTGTCAGGAAATTCATGCTGTGGCAGTGACCTGATGCTGTGTCAGTGACTCTGATGCTGAGTAAGTGACCCTGATGCTGTTTCAGTAAATTTGATGCTGCTTCAGTTATACTGAATTTGAAGCTCTGTCAGTGACATTGAATTTGATGGTGTGTCAGTGACTCTGAATTTGATGCTGTGCCAGTGAATTTGATACTGTGTCAGTGTCTCAGATGCTACTTCAGTAACTCTGAATTTGATGGTGTGTCTGGAAATTCATGCTGTGTCAGTTGCCTGATGCTGTGTCAGTAACTCTGAGGTTGTGTAAGTGACCCTGATGCTGCTTCGGTAAATTTGATGTTGTTTCAGTGATACTGAATTTGACGGTATGCCAGTGACACTGAATTTGATGCTGTCAGGAAATTCATGCTCTGTCAGTGACCTGATGCTGTGTCAGTGACACTGATTTTGTGTAATTTACCCTGATTTTGTTTCAGTAAATTTGATGCTGTTTCAGTGATACTGAATTTGATGGTATGTCAGTGACTCTGAATTTGATGCTGTGTTATTGAATTTTATGCTGTGTCAGTGAATCTGATGCTGTTTCAATGACCCTGATACTGACTCAGTGAATTTGTTGCTGTGTCAGTGACTCTGATGCAGTGTCAGTAAATTTGATGCTGTGCCAGTGAATTTGATGCTGTGTCAGTGTCTCAGATGCTATTTCAGTTACTCTGAATTTGATGCAGTGTCAGTGACTCTGATGCTGTGTCAGTGATCCTGATGTTGTATTAGTGACTCTGAATTTGATGCTGTGTCTGGAAATTCATGCTGTGTCAGTTGCCTGTTGCTGTATCAGTAACTCTGAGCTTGTGTAAGTGACCCTGATGCTGTTTCGGTAAATTTGATGTTGTTTCAGTGATACTGAATTTGATGGTATGCCAGAGACACTAAATTTGATGCTGTGTCAGGAAATTCATGCTGTGTCAGTGACCTGATGCTGTGTCAGCGACACTGATGTTGTGTAGGTGACCCTGGTGCTGTGTCAGTGGCTCTGAATTTGATGTGGTGTCAGTGAATCTGATGCTCTGGCAGTGACTCTGAATTTGATGCTGTGTCAGTGACCATGATTCTCTGTTAGTCACTCTGAATTTGAAGCTGTGTCAGGAAATTCATTCTGTGTCAGTGACTCTGATGTTCTGTAAGTGACCCTAATGCTGTTTCTGTAAATTTGATGCTGTTTCAGTGATACTGAATTTGATGGTATGTCAGTGACTCTGAATTTGATGCTGTGACATTGAAATTTAGGCTGTGTCAGTGACTCAGAATTTCATGCTGTGTCAGTGAACTTGTTGCTGTTTCAGTGACTCTGATGCTGCGTCAGTGAATCTGAATTTGATGCTGTGTCAGTGACACTGAATTTGATGGTGTGTCTGTGACACTGAATTTGATGCTGTGTCAGTGACTCTGATGCTGTGTACGTGACCCTGGTGCTTTGTCAGTGACTCTGAATTTCATGCTGTGTCAGTGAACCTGTTGCTGCTTCAGCGACTCTGATGCTGTGTCAGTGAATCTGAATTTCATTCTATGTTAGTGAACCTGTTGCTGTTTCAGTGACTCTGATGCTGCGTCAGTGAATCTGAATTGGATGCTGTGTCAGTGACTATGAATTTGTTGCTGTTTCAGTGATTTGATTCTGTCAGTGAACCTGCTGCTGTGTTTCTGATTCTGATGCTGAGTCAGTGACACTTGATACTGTGTATGTGAGCTTGATACTGTGTCAGTTGCTCTGAATTTGATGTGGTTTCAGTGAATTTGATCCTCTGTCAGTGACTCTGAATTTGATACTGTGTCAGTGACCATGATTCTCTGTTAGTGACTCTGAATTTGATGCTGTGTCTGGAAATTTATGCTGTGTCTGTGACCTGATGCTGTGTCAGTGTCTCTGATGTTGTGTAAGTGACCCTGATGCTGTTTCAGTAAATCTGATGCTGTTTCAGTGATACTGAATTTGACGCTCTGTCAGTGACCTGATGCTGTGCCAATGACTCTGAAGTTGATGCTGTGTCAGTGACTCTGAATTTGATGCTGCATCAGTGACTCTGAAGCTGTGTCAGTGGTCCTGATGTTGTATTAGTGACTCTGAATTTGATGCTGTGTCAGTGACTCTGATGCTGTCTATATGACACTGATGCTCTGTCAGTGACCTTGCATTTGATGCTGTGTCACGAAATTCATGCTGTGTCAGTGACCTGATGCTGTGTCTGTGACTCTGATGCTGTCTAAGTGACACTGATGCTGTTTCAGTAAATTTGATGCTGTTTCAGTGTGATTGAATTTGCTGGTTTGTCAGTGACTCTGAATTTGATGCAGTCTCAGTGAATTTGATGCTGTGTCAATGACTCTGAAGCTGTGTCAGTGATCCTGATGTTGTATTAGTGACTCTGAATTTGATGCTGTGTCAGTGAACCTGTTGCTGCTTCAGTGACTCTGATGCTGCGTCACTGAATCTGAATTGGATGCTTTATCTGTGACTATGAATTTGTTGCTGTTTCAGTGAATTTGATTCTTCAGTGAACCTGCTGCTGTGTTTTTGATTCTGATGCTGTGTCAGTGAATTTGATGCTGTTTCAATGACCCTGATACTGACTCAGTGAATTTGTTGCTGTGTCAGTGACTCTGATGCAGTGTCAGTAAATTTGATGCTGTGCCAGTGAATTTGATGCTGTGTCAGTGTCTCAGATGCTATTTCAGTTACTCTGAATTTGATGCAGTGTCAGTGACTCTGATGGTGTGTCAGTGATCCTGATGTTGTATTAGTGACTCTGAATTTGATGCTGTGTCTGGAAATTCATGCTGTGTCAGTTGCCTGTTGCTGTGTCAGTAACTCTGAGCTTGTGTAAGTGACCCTGATGCTGTTTCGGTAAATTTGATGTTGTTTCAGTGATACTGAATTTGATGGTATGCCAGAGACACTAAATTTGATGCTGTGTCAGGAAATTCATGCTGTGTCAGTGACCTGATGCTGTGTCAGCGACACTGATGTTGTGTAGGTGACCCTGGTGCTGTGTCAGTGGCTCTGAATTTGATGTGGTGTCAGTGAATCTGATGCTCTGGCAGTGACTCTGAATTTGATGCTGTGTCAGTGACCATGATTCTCTGTTAGTCACTCTGAATTTGAAGCTGTGTCAGGAAATTCATTCTGTGTCAGTGACTCTGATGTTCTGTAAGTGACCCTAATGCTGTTTCTGTAAATTTGATACTGTTTCAGTGATACTGAATTTGATGGTATGTCAGTGACTCTGAATTTGATGCTGTGACATTGAAATTTAGGCTGTGTCAGTGACTCAGAATTTCATGCTGTGTCAGTGAACTTGTTGCTGTTTCAGTGACTCTGATGCTGCGTCAGTGAATCTGAATTTGATGCTGTGTCAGTGACACTGAATTTGATGGTGTGTCTGTGACACTGAATTTGATGCTGTGTCAGTGACTCTGATGCTGTGTACGTGACCCTGGTGCTTTGTCAGTGACTCTGAATTTCATGCTGTGTCAGTGAACCTGTTGCTGCTTCAGCGACTCTGATGCTGTGTCAGTGAATCTGAATTTCATTCTATGTTAGTGAACCTGTTGCTGTTTCAGTGACTCTGATGCTGCGTCAGTGAATCTGAATTGGATGCCGTGTCAGTGACTATGAATTTGTTGCTGTTTCAGTGATTTGATTCTGTCAGTGAACCTGCTGCTGTGTTTCTGATTCTGATGCTGAGTCAGTGACACTTGATACTGTGTATGTGAGCTTGATACTGTGTCAGTTGCTCTGAATTTGATGAGGTTTCAGTGAATTTGATCCTCTGTCAGTGACTCTGAATTTGATACTGTGTCAGTGACCATGATTCTCTGTTAGTGACTCTGAATTTGATGCTGTGTCTGGAAATTTATGCTGTGTCTGTGACCTGATGCTGTGTCAGTGTCTCTGATGTTGTGTAAGTGACCCTGATGCTGTTTCAGTAAATCTGATGCTGTTTCAGTGATACTGAATTTGACGCTCTGTCAGTGACCTGATGCTGTGCCAATGACTCTGAAGTTGATGCTGTGTCAGTGACTCTGAATTTGATGCTGCATCAGTGACTCTGAAGCTGTGTCAGTGGTCCTGATGTTGTATTAGTGACTCTGAATTTGATGCTGTGTCAGTGACTCTGATGCTGTCTATATGACACTGATGCTCTGTCAGTGACCTTGCATTTGATGCTGTGTCACGAAATTCATGCTGTGTCAGTGACCTGGTGCTGTGTCTGTGACTCTGATGCTGTCTAAGTGACACTGATGCTGTTTCAGTAAATTTGATGCTGTTTCAGTGTGATTGAATTTGCTGGTTTGTCAGTGACTCTGAATTTGACGCAGTCTCAGTGAATTTGATGCTGTGTCAATGACTCTGAAGCTGTGTCAGTGATCCTGATGTTGTATTAGTGACTCTGAATTTGATGCTGTGTCAGTGAACCTGTTGCTGCTTCAGTGACTCTGATGCTGCGTCACTGAATCTGAATTGGATGCTTTATCTGTGACTATGAATTTGTTGCTGTTTCAGTGAATTTGATTCTTCAGTGAACCTGCTGCTGTGTTTTTGATTCTGATGCTGTGTCAGTGAATTTGATGCTGTTTCAATGACCCTGATACTGACTCAGTGAATTTGTTGCTGTGTCAGTGACTCTGATGCAGTGTCAGTAAATTTGATGCTGTGCCAGTGAATTTGATGCTGTGTCAGTGTCTCAGATGCTATTTCAGTTACTCTGAATTTGATGCAGTGTCAGTGACTCTGATGCTGTGTCAGTGATCCTGATGTTGTATTAGTGACTCTGAATTTGATGCTGTGTCTGGAAATTCATGCTGTGTCAGTTGCCTGTTGCTGTGTCAGTAACTCTGAGCTTGTGTAAGTGACCCTGATGCTGTTTCGGTAAATTTGATGTTGTTTCAGTGATACTGAATTTGATGGTATGCCAGAGACACTAAATTTGATGCTGTGTCAGGAAATTCATGCTGTGTCAGTGACCTGATGCTGTGTCAGCGACACTGATGTTGTGTTGGTGACCCTGGTGCTGTGTCAGTGGCTCTGAATTTGATGTGGTGTCAGTGAATCTGATGCTCTGGCAGTGACTCTGAATTTGATGCTGTGTCAGTGACCATGATTCTCTGTTAGTCACTCTGAATTTGAAGCTGTGTCAGGAAATTCATTCTGTGTCAGTGACTCTGATGTTCTGTAAGTGACCCTAATGCTGTTTCTGTAAATTTGATGCTGTTTCAGTGATACTGAATTTGATGGTATGTCAGTGACTCTGAATTTGATGCTGTGACATTGAAATTTAGGCTGTGTCAGTGACTCAGAATTTCATGCTGTGTCAGTGAACTTGTTGCTGTTTCAGTGACTTTGATGCTGCGTCAGTGAATCTGAATTTGATGCTGTGTCAGTGACACTGAATTTGATGGTGTGTCTGTGACACTGAATTTGATGCTGTGTCAGTGACTCTGATGCTGTGTACGTGACCCTGGTGCTTTGTCAGTGACTCTGAATTTCATGCTGTGTCAGTGAACCTGTTGCTGCTTCAGCGACTCTGATGCTGTGTCAGTGAATCTGAATTTCATTCTATGTTAGTGAACCTGTTGCTGTTTCAGTGACTCTGATGCTGCGTCAGTGAATCTGAATTGGATGCTGTGTCAGTGACTATGAATTTGTTGCTGTTTCAGTGATTTGATTCTGTCAGTGAACCTGCTGCTGTGTTTCTGATTCTGATGCTGAGTCAGTGACACTTGATACTGTGTATGTGAGCTTGATACTGTGTCAGTTGCTCTGAATTTGATGTGGTTTCAGTGAATTTGATCCTCTGTCAGTGACTCTGAATTTGATACTGTGTCAGTGACCATGATTCTCTGTTAGTGACTCTGAATTTGATGCTGTGTCTGGAAATTTATGCTGTGTCTGTGACCTGATGCTGTGTCAGTGTCTCTGATGTTGTGTAAGTGACCCTGATGCTGTTTCAGTAAATCTGATGCTGTTTCAGTGATACTGAATTTGATGCTCTGTCAGTGACCTGATGCTGTGCCAATGACTCTGAAGTTGATGCTGTGCCAGTGACTCTGAATTTGATGCTGTGTCAGTGAACCTGTTGCTGCTTCAGCGACTCTGATGCTGTGTCGGTGAATCTGAATTTCATTCTATGTTAGTGAACCTGTTGCTGTTTCAGTGACTTTGATGCTGTGTCAGTGAATCTGAATTTGATGCTGTGTCAGTGACTATGAATTTGTTGCTGTTTCAGTGAATTTGATTCTGTCTGTGAACCTGCTGCTGTGTTTTTGATTCTGATGCTGTGTCAGTGAATTTGATGCTGTGTCAATGACCCTGATGCTGACTCAGTGAATTTGTTGCTGTGGCAGTTAACCTGATGCTGTGTCAGTGAATTTGCTGCTGTGACAGTTAACCTGCTGCTATGTCAGTGAATCTGTTGCTGTGTCAGTTACTCTGAATTTGATGCTGTGTCAGTGTATTTGATGCTGTGTCAATGACCCTGATGCTGTGTTACTCTGAATTCGATGCTGGGTCAGTGTCTCTGAAGTTGATGCTGTGTCAGTGACTCTGAATTTGATGCTGCGTCAGTGACTCTGATGCTGTGTCAGTGGTCCTGATGTTGTATTAGTGACTCTGAATTTGATGCTGTGTCAGTGACTCTGATGCTGACTCTATGACCCTGATGCTCTGTCAGTGACTCTGAATTTGATGCTGTGTCAGGAAATTCATGCTGTGTCAGTGACCTGATGCTGTGTCAGTGCATTTGATGCTGCGTCAGTGACTCTGATGCTGTGTCAGTGGTCCTGATGTTGTATTAGTGACGCTGAATTTGATGCTGTGTCAGTGACTCTGATGCTGTCTATATGACACTGATGCTCTGTCAGTGACCTTGCATTTGATGCTGTGTCACGAAATTCATGCTGTGTCAGTGACTCTGATGCTGTCTAAGTGACACTGATGCTGTTTCAGTAAATTTGATGCTGTTTCAGTGTGATTGAATTTGCTGGTTTGTCAGTGACTCTGAATTTGACGCAGTCTCAGTGAACTTGATGCTGTGTCAATGACTCTGAAGCTGTGTCAGTGATCCTGATGTTGTATTAGTGACTCAGAATTTGATGCTGTGTCAGTGCCTCTGATGCTGTGTACATGACCCTGGTGCTGTGTCAGTGGCTCTGAATTTGATGCTGTGTCAGTGACCATGATTCTCTGTTAGTGACTCTGAATTTGATGCTGTGTCTAGAAATTTATGCTCTGTCAGTGACTCTGAATTTGATGCTGTGTCAGGAAATTCATGCTGTGTCAGTGACCTGATGCTGTGTCAGTGCATTTGATGCTGCGTCAGTGACTCTGATGCTGTGTCAGTGGTCCTGATGTTGTATTAGTGACTCTGAATTTGATGCTGTGTCAGTGACTCTGATGCTGTCTATATGACACTGATGCTCTGTCAGTGACCTTGCATTTGATGCTGTGTCACGAAATTCATGCTGTGTCAGTGACCTGATGCTGTGTCTGTGACTCTGATGCTGTCTAAGTGACACTGATGCTGTTTCAGTAAATTTGATGCTGTTTCAGTGTGATTGAATTTGCTGGTTTGTCAGTGACTCTGAATTTGATGCTGTTTCATTGAATTTTATGCTGTGTCAGTGACTCTGAATTTGATGCTGTGTCAGTGACCAGATGCTGTGTCAGTGGCTCTGAATTTGATGCTGTGTCAATGACCATGATTCTCTGTTAGTGACTCTGAATTTGATGCTGTGTCTGGAAATTCATGTCAGTGTCAGTGACCTGATGCTGTGTCAGTGACTCTGATGTTCTGTAAGTGACCCTAATGCTGTTTTGGTAAATTTGATGTTGTTTCAGTGATACTGAATTTGATGGTATGCCAGTGACACTGAATTTGATGCTGTGTCAGGAAATTCATGCTGTGTCAGTGACCTGATGCTGTGTCAGTGACACTGATTTTGTGTAGGTGACACTGTGGCTGTGTCAGTGGCTCTGAATTTCATGCGGTGTCAGTGAATCTGATGCTCTGGCAGTGACTCTGAATTTGATGCTGTGTCAGGAAATTCATTCTGTGTCAGTGACTCTGATGTTGTGTAAGTGACCCTGATGCTGTTTCTGTAAATTTGATGCTGTCTCAGTGATACCGAGTTTGATGGTATGTCAGTGACTCATAATTTGATGCTGTGACATTGAATTTTAGGCTGTGTCAGTGAATCTGATGCTGTGTCAGTGACTCTGAATTTCATGCTGTGTCTGTGAACCTGTTGCTGTTTCAGTGACTCTGATGCTGCGTCAGTGAATCTGAATAGGATGCTGTGTCAGTGACTATGAATTTGTTTCTGTTTCAGTGAATTTGATTCTGTCAGTGAACCTGCTGCTGTGTTTTTGATTCTGATGCTGTGTCAGTGACTCTGATGCTGTGTATGTGACGTTGATACTGTGTCAGTTGCTTTGTATTTGATGTGGTGTCAGTGACATGATGCTGCGCCAGTGACTCTGAAGTTGATGCTGTGTCAGTGACCATGATTCTCTGTTAATGACTCTGAATTCGATGCTGTGTCAGGAAATTCATGCTGTGTCAGTGACCTGATGCTGTGTCAGTGACTCTGATGTTGTGTAAGTGACCCTGATGCTGTTTCAGTAAATGTGATGCTGTTTCAGTTCCACTGAATTTGATGGTGTGTCAGTGACACTGAATTTGATGCTGTGTCAGTGACTCTGATGCTGTGTCAGTGATCCAGATGTTATATTAGTGACTCAGAAGTTGATGCTGTGTCAGTGACTCTGAATTTCATGCTGTGTCAGTGAACCTGTTGCTGCTTCCGTTACTCTGAATTTCATGCTGTGTCAGTGAACCTGTTGCTGTTTCCGTTACTCTGAATTTGATGTGGTGTCAGTGAACCTGCTGCTGTGTTTCTGATTCTGATGCTGAGTCAGTGACACTTGATACTGTGTATGTGAGCTTGATACTGTGTCAGGTGCTCTGAATTTGATGTGGTTTCAGTGAATTTGATCCTCTGTCAGTGACTCTGAATTTGATACTGTGTCAGTGACCATGATTCTCTGTTAGTGACTCTGAATTTGATGCTGTGTCTGGAAATTTATGCTGTGTCTGTGACCTGATGCTGTGTCAGTGTCTCTGATGTTGTGTAAGTGACCCTGATGCTGTTTCAGTAAATCTGATGCTGTTTCAGTGATACTGAATTTGATGCTCTGTCAGTGACCTGATGCTGTGCCAATGACTCTGAAGTTGATGCTGTGTCAGTGACTCTGAATTTGATGCTGGATCAGTGACTCTGATGCTGTGTCAGTGTTCCTGATGTTGTATTAGTGACTCTGAATTTGATGCTGTGTCAGTGACCATGATTGTCTGTTAGTCACTCTGAATTTGAAGCTGTGTCAGGAAATTCATTCTGTGTCAGTGACTCTGATGTTCTGTAAGTGACCCTAATGCTGTTTCTGTAAATTTGATGCTGTTTCAGTGATACTGAATTTGATGGTATGTCAGTGACTCTGAATTTGATGCTGTGACATTGAAATTTAGGCTGTGTCAGTGAATCAGAATTTCATGCTGTGTCAGTGAACTTGTTGTTGTTTCAGTGACTCTGATGCTGCTTCAGTGAATCTGAATTGGATGCTGTGTCAGTGACTATGAATTTGTTGCTGTTTCAGTGATTTGATTCTGTCAGTGAACCTGCTGCTGTGTTTCTGATTCTGATGCTGTGTCAGTGACTCTGATACTGTGTATGTGAGCTTGATACTGTGTCAGGTGCTCTGAATTTGATGTGGTTTCAGTGAATTTGATCCTCTGTCAGTGACTCTGAATTTGATACTGTGTCAGTGACCATGATTCTCTGTTAGTGACTCTGAATTTGATGCTGTGTCTGGAAATTTATGCTGTGTCTGTGACCTGATGCTGTGTCAGTGTCTCTGATGTTGTGTAAGTGACCCTGATGCTGTTTCAGTAAATCTGATGCTGTTTCAGTGATACTGAATTTGATGCTCTGTCAGTGACCTGATGCTGTGCCAATGACTCTGAAGTTGATGCTGTGTCAGTGACTCTGAATTTGATGCTGGATCAGTGACTCTGATGCTGTGTCAGTGTTCCTGATGTTGTATTAGTGACTCTGAATTTGATGCTGTGTCAGTCACTCTGATGCTGTCTATATGACCCTGATGCTCTGTCAGTGACCTTGCATTTGATGCTGTGTCACGAAATTCATGCTGTGTCAGTGACCTGATGCTGTGTCTGTGACTCTAATGCTGTCTAAGTGACACTGAAGCTGTTTCAGTACATTTGATGCTGTTTCAGTGTGATTGAATTTGCTGGTGTGTCAGTGACTCTGAATTTGATGCTGTGACAGTGAATTTGATGCTGTGTCAATGACTCTGAAGCTGTGTCAGTGATCCTGATGTTGTATTAGTGACTCTGAATTTGATGCTGTGTCAGTGACTCTGATGCTGTGTACGTGAACCTGGTGCTGTGTCAGTGGCTCTGAATTTGATGTGGTGTCAGTGAATTTGATGCGGTGTCAGTGAATTTGATGCTGTGTCAGTGACTCTGAATTTGATGCTGTGTCAGTGCATTTGATGATGTGTTAGTGAATTTGACGCTGTGTCATTGACCCTGATGCTGTGTTACTCTGAATTTGATGATGTGTCAGTGACTCTGAATTTGATGCTGTCAGTAAATTTGATGCTCTCTCATTGAATATGATGCTGTGTCAGTGACTCAGATTTTGATGCTGTGTCATTGAATTTTATGTTGTGTCAGTGAATCTGATGCTGTGTCAGTGACTCTGAATTTCATGCTGTGTCAGTGAACCTGTTGCTGTTTCAGTTACTCTGAATTTGATGCTGTGTCGATGCATTTGATGCTGTGTCAGTGCATTTGATGCTGTGACAGTGATCCTGATTCGGTGTTACTCTGAATTTGATGCTTTGTCAGTGACTCTGAAGTTGATGCTGTGTCAGTGACCATGATTCTCTGTTAATGACTCTGAATTCGATGCTGTGTCAGGAAATTCATGCTGTGTCAGTGACCTGATGCTGTGTCAGTGACTCTGATGTTGTGTAAGTGACCCTGATGCTGTTTCAGTAAATGTGATGCTGTTTCAGTGACACTGAATTTGATGGTGTGTCAGTGACACTGAATTTGATGCTGTGTTAGTGACACTGAATTTGATGCTGTGTCAGTGACTCTGAAGCTGTGTCAGTGATCCAGATGTTGTATTAGAGACTCAGAATTTGATGCTGTGTACGTGACCCTGGTGCTGTGTCAGTGACTCTGAATATGATGCTGTCAGTAAATTTGATGCTATGCTGGTGAATTTGATGCTCTGTCATTGAATATGATGCTGTGTCAGTGACTCTGATTTTGATGCTGTGTCATTGAATTTTATGTTGTGTCAGTGAATCTGATGCTGTGTCTGTGACTCTGAATTTCATGCTGTTTCAGTGAACCTGTTGCTGTTTCCGTTAATCTGAATTTGATGCTGTGTCAGTGACTCTGATGCTGTGTCAGTGGTCCTGATGTTCTATTAGTGACTCTGAATTTGATGCTGTGTCAATGACTCTGATGCTGTCTCTATGACCCTGATGCTCTGTCAGTGACTCTGAATTTGATGTTGTGTCAGGAATTTAATGCTGTGACAGTGACCTGATGCTGTGTCAGTGACTCTGATGCTGACTAAGTGACACTGATGCTGTTTCAGTAAATTTGATGCTGTTTCAGTGTGATTGAATTTGCTGGTGTGTGGGTGACTCTGAATTTGATGCTGTCTCAATGACTCTGATGCGGTGTCAGTGATCCTGATGTTGTATTAGTGAATCTGAATTTGATGCTGTGTCAGTGACTCTGATGCTGTGTACGTCACCCTGGTGCTGTGTCAGTGGCTCTGAATTTGATGCAGTGTCAGTGAATTTGATGCTCTGTCAGTGACTCTGAATTTGATGCTGTGTCAGTGACCATGATTCTCTGTTAGTGACTCTGAATTTGATGCTGTGTCAGGAAATTCATGCTGTGTCAGTGACCTGATGCTGTGTCAGTGCATTTGATGCTGTGTCAGTGACCCTGATGCTGCGTTCCTCTGAATTCGATGCTGGGTCAGTGACTCTGAATTTGATGCTGCGTCAGTGACTCTGAATTTGATGCTCGGTCAGTGACTCTGATGCTGTGTCAGTGGTCCTGATGTTGTATTAGTGACTCTGAATTTGATGCTGTGTCAGTGACTCTGATGCTGTCTATATGACCCTGATGCTCGGTCAGTGACTCTGAATTTGATGTTGTGTCAGGAAATTCATGCTGTGTCAGTGACCTGATGCTGAGTCAGTGACTCTGATGCTGTCTAAGTGACACTGATGCTGTTTCAGTAAATTTGATGCTGTTTCAGTGTGATTGAATTTGCTGGTGTGTCGGTGACTCTGAATTTGATGCTGTGTCATTGACCCTGATGCTGTGTTACTCTGAATTTGATGCTGTGTCAGTGACTCTGAATTTCATGCTGTGTCAGTGAACCTGTTGCTGTTTCAGTTACTCTGAATTTGATGCTGTGTCAATGTATTTGATGCTGTGTCAGTGACCCTGATGCAGCGTTACTCTGAATTCGATGCTGGGTCAGTGTCTCTGAAGTTGATGCTGTGTCAGTGACTCTGAATTTGATGCTGCGTCAGTGAATCTGATGCTGTGTCAGTGGTTCTGATGTTCTATTAGTGACTCTGAATTTGATGCTGTCAGTAAATTTGATGCTATGCTGGTGAATTTGAAGCTCTGTCATTGAATATGATGCTGTGTCAGTGACTCTGATTTTGATGCTATGTCATTGAATTTTATGTTGTGTCAGTGAATCTGATGCTGTGTCAGTGACTCTGAATTTCATGCTGTGTCAGTGAACCTGTTGCTGTTTCCGTTACTCTGAATTTGATGCTGTGTCAGTGACTCTGATGCTGTGTCAGTGGTCCTGATGTTGTATTAGTAACTCTGAATTTGATGCTGTGTCAGTGACTCTGATGCTGTCTCTATGACACTGATGCTCTGTCAGTGACTCTGAATTTGATGTTGTGTCAGGAATTTAATGCTGTGACAGTGACCTGAAGCTGTGTCAGTGACTCTGATGCTGTCTAAGTGACACTGATGCTGTTTCAGTAAATTTGATGCTGTTTCAGTGTGATTGAATTTGCTTGTGTGTCGGTGACTCTGAATTTGATGCTGCGTCAGTGAATTTGATGCTGTCTCAATGACTCTGATGCGGTGTCAGTGATCCTGATGTTGTATTAGTGAATCTGAATTTGATGCTGTGTCAGTGACTCTGATGCTGTGTACGTCACCCTGGTGCTGTGTCAGTGGCTCTGAATTTGATGCGGTGTCAGTGAATTTGATGCTCTGTCAGTGACTCTGAATTTGATGCTGTGTCAGTGACCATGATTCTCTGTTAGTGACTCTGAATTTGATGCTGTGTCAGGAAATTCATGCTGTGTCAGTGACCTGATGCTGTGTCAGTGACTCTGATGTTGTGTAAGTTACCCTGATTCTGTTTCAGTAAATTTGATGCTGTTTCAGTGATACTGAATTTGATGGAATGTCAGTGACTCTGAATTTGATGCTGTGTCATTGAATTTTATGCTGTGTCAGTGAATTTGATGCTGTGTCAGTGAACCTGTTGCTGCTTCAGTCACTCTGATGCTGCGTCACTGAATCTGAATTGGATGCTGTGTCAGTGACTCTGAATTTGATGCTGTGTCTGGAAATTCATGCTGTGTCAGTGACCTGATGCTGTGTCAGTGCACTTGATGCTGTGTCAGTGACCCTGATGCTGCGTTTCTCTGAATTCGATGCTGGGTCAGTGACTCTGAATTTGATGCTGCGTCAGTGACTCTGAATTTGATGCTCGGTCAGTGACTCTGATGCTGTGTCAGTGGTCCTGATGTTGTATTAGTGACTCTGAATTTGATGCTGTGTCAGTGACTCTGATGCTGTCTCTATGACACTGATGCTCTGTCAGTGACTCTGAATTTGATGTTGTGTCAGGAATTTAATGCTGTGACAGTGACCTGATGCTGTGTCCGTGACTCTGATGCTCTCTAAGTGACACTGATGCTGTTTCAGTAAATTTGATGCTGTTTCAGTGTGATTGAATTTGCTGGTGTGTCGGTGACTCTGAATTTGATGCTGTGTCATTGACCCTGATGCTGTGTTACTCTGAATTTGATGCTGTGTCAGTGACTCTGAATTTCATGCTGTGTCAGTGAACCTGTTGCTGTTTCAGTTACTCTGAATTTGATGCTGTGTCAGTGTATTTGATGCTGTGTCAGTGTCCCTGATGCTGTGTTACTCTGAATTCGATGCTGGGTCAGTGTCTCTGAAGTTGATGCTGTGTCAGTGACTCTGAATTTGATGCTGCGTCAGTGAATCTGATGCTGTGTCAGTGGTCCTGATGTTGTATTAGTGACTCTGAATTTGATGCTGTCAGTAAATTTGATGCTATGCTGGTGAATTTGATGCTCTGTCATTGAATATGATGCTGTGTCAGTGACTCTAATTTTGATGCTGTGTCATTGAATTTTATGTTGTGTCAGTGAATCTGATGCTGTGTCAGTGACTCTGAATTTCATGCTGTGTCAGTGAACCTGTTGCTGTTTCCGTTACTCTGAATTTGATGCTGTGTTAGTGGTCCTGATGTTGTATTAGTAACTCTGAATTTGATGCTGTGTCAGTGCCTCTGATGCTGTCTCTATGACACTGATGCTCTGTCAGTGACTCTGAATTTGATGTTGTGTCAGGAATTTAATGCTGTGACAGTGACCTGATGCTGTGTCCATGACTCTGATGCTGTCTAAGTGACACTGATGCTGTTTCAGTAAATTTGATGCTGTTTCAGTGTGATTGAATTTGCTGGTGTGTCGGTGACTCTGAATTTGATGCTGTGTCAGTGAATTTGATGCTGTCTCAATGACTCTGATGCGGTGTCAGTGATCCTGATGTTGTATTAGTGAATCTGAATTTGATGCTGTGTCAGTGACTCTGATGCTGTGTACGTCACCCTGGTGCTGTGTCAGTGGCTCTGAATTTGATGCGGTGTCAGTGAATTTGATGCTCTGTCAGTAACTCTGAATTTGATGCTGTGTCAGTGACCATGATTCTCTGTTAGTGACTCTGAATTTGATGCTGTGTCAGTGCATTTGATGCTGTGTCAGTGACCCTGATGCTGCGTTTCTCTGAATTCAATGCTGGGTCAGTGACTCTGAATTTGATGCTGCGTCAGTGACTCTGAATTTGATGCTCGGTCAGTGAATATGATGCTGTGTCATTGAATTTTATGCTGTGTCAGTGAATTTGATGCTGTGTCAGTGAACCTGTTGCTGCTTCAGTCACTCTGATGCTGCGTCACTGAATCTGAATTCGATGCTGTATCAGTGACTATGAATTTGTTGCTGTTTCAGTGAATTTGATTCTGTCAGTGAAGCTGCTGCTGTGTTTTTGATTCTGATGCTGTATCAGTGAATTTGATGCTGTGTCAATGACCCTGATGCTGACTCAGTGAAATTGTTGCTGTGGCAGTTAACCTGATGCTGTGTCAGTGAATTTGTTGCTGTGTCAGTGAATTTGATGCTGTGTCAGTGAATCTGTTGCTGCTTCAGTCACTCTGATGCTGCGTCACTGAATCTGAATTGGATGCTGTGTCAGTGACTATGAATTTGTTGCTGTTTCAGTGAATTTGATTCTGTCAGTGAAGCTGCTGCTGTGTTTTTGATTCTGATGCTGTATCAGTGAATTTGATGCTGTTTCAGTGTGTTTGAATTTGCTGGTGTGTCAGTGACTGTGAATTTGATGCTGTGTCAGTGAATTTGATGCTGTGTCAATGACTCTGATGCTGTGTACGTGACCCTGGTGCTGTTTCAGTGGCTCTGAATTTGATGTGGTGTCAGTGAATTTGATGCTCTGTCAGGGACTCTGAATTTGATGCTGTGTCAGTGACTCTGATTCTGTGTACGTGACCCTGGTGCTGTGTCAGTGGCTCTGAATTTGATGTGGTGTCAGTGAATTTGATGCTGTGTCACTGACCGTGATTCTCTGTTAGTGACTCTGAATTTGATGCTGTGTCAGGAAAATCATGCTGTGTCAGTGACCTGATGCTGTGTCAGTGACTTTGATGTTGTGTAAGTTACCCTGATTCTGTTTCAGTAAATTTGATGCTGTTTCAGTGATACAGAATTTGATGGTGTCAGTGACTCTGAATTTGCTGCTGTTTCATTGAATTTTATGCTGTGTCAGTGAATTTGATGCTGTGCCAGTGACTCTGAATTTGATGCTGTGTCATTGAATTTTATGCTGTGTCAGTGGTCCTGATGTTGTATTAGTGACTCTGAATTTGATGCTGTGTCAGTGACTCTGATGCTGTGTCAGTGAATTTGTTGCTGTGTCAGTGACTCTGATGCTGTGTCAGTGAATTTGATGCTGGGTCAGTGACTCTGAATTTGATGCTGTGTCAGTGACCTGATGCTGTGCCAGTGACTCTGAATTTGATGCTGTGTCAGTGACACTGAATTTGATGGTGTGTCTGTGACACTGAATTTGATGCTGTGTCAGTGACTCTGATGCTGTGTACGTGACCCTGGTGCTGTGTCAGTGACTCTGAATTTCATGCTCTGTCAGTGAACCTGTTGCTGCTTCAGCGACTCTGATGCTGTGTCAATGAATCTGAATTTCATTCTATGTTAGTGAACCTGTTGCTGTTTCAGTGACTTTGATGCTGTGTCAGTGAATCTGAATTTGATGCTGTGTCAGTGACCTGATGCTGTGTCAGTGACTCTGATGTTGTGTAAGTTACCCTGATTCTGTTTCAGTAAATTTGATGCTGTTTCAGTGATACTGAATTTGATGGTATGTCAGTGACTCTGAATTTGATGCTGTGTCATTGAATTTTATGCTGTGTCAGTGAATTTGATGCGGTGTCAGTGAACCTGATGCTGACTCAGTGAATTTGTTGCTGTGGCAGTTAACCTGATGCTGTGTCAGTGAATTTCTTGCTGTGTCAGTGACTCTGATGCTGTGTCAGTGAATTTGATGCTGTGTCAGTGACCTGATGCTGTGCCAGTGACTCTGAATTTGATGCTGTGTCAGTGACACTGAATTTGATGGTGTGTCTGTGACACTGAATTTGATGCTGTGTCAGTGACTCTGATGCTGTGTACGTGACCCTGGTGCTTTGTCAGTGACTCTGAATTTCATGCTGTGTCAGTGAACCTGTTGCTGCTTCAGCGACTCTGATGCTGTGTCAGTGAATCTGAATTTCATTCTATGTTAGTGAACCTGTTGCTGTTTCAGTGACTTTGATGCTGTGTCAGTGAATCTGAATTTGATGCTGTGTCAGTGACTATGAATTTGTTGCTGTTTCAGTGAATTTGATTCTGTCAGTGAAGCAGCTGCTGTGTTTTTGATTCTGATGCTGTATCAGTGAATTTGATGCTGTGTCCATGACCCTGATGCTGACTCAGTGAATTTGTTGCCGTGGCAGTTAACCTGCTGCTATGTCAGTGAATTTGTTGCTGTGTCAGTGACTCTGATGCAGTGTCAGTAAATTTGATGCTTTGTCAGTGACCTGATGCTGTGCCAGTGACTCTGAATTTGATGCTGTGTCAGTGACACTGAATTTGATGGTGTGTCTGTGACACTGAATTTGATGCTGTGTCAGTGACTCTGATGCTGTGTACGTGACCCTGGTGCTGTGTCAGTGGCTCTGAATTTGATGTGGTGTCAGTGAATTTGATACTGTGTCACTGACCGTGATTCTCTGTTAGTGACTCTGAATTTGATGCTCTGTCAGGAAAATCATGCTGTGTCAGTGACCTGATGCTGTGTCAGTGACTTTGATGTTGTGTAAGTTACCCTGATTCTGTTTCAGTAAATTTGGTGCTGCTTCAGTGATACAGAATTTGATGGTGTCAGTGACTCTGAATTTGCTGCTGTTTCATTGAATTTTATGCTGTCAGTGAATTTGATGCTGTGCCAGTGACTCTGAATTTGATGCTCTGTCATTGAATTTTATGCTGTGTCAGTGAATTTGATGCTGTGTCAGTGACTCTGAATTTGATGCTCGGTCAGTGACTCTGATGCTGTGTCAGTGGTCCTGATGTTGTATTAGTGACTCTGAATTTGATGCTGTGTCAGTGACTCTGATGCTGTCTATATGACCCTGATGCTCGGTAAGTGACTCTGAATTTGATGTTGTGTCAGGAAATTCATGCTGTGTCAGTGACCTGATGCTGAGTCAGTGACTCTGATGCTGTCTAAGTGACACTGATGCTGTTTCAGTAAATTTGATGCTGTTTCAGTGTAATTGAATTTGCTGGTGTGTCGGTGACTCTGAATTTGATGCTGTGTCATTGACCCTGATGCTCTGTTACTCTGAATTTGATGCTGTGTCAGTGACTCTGAATTTGATGCTGTCAGTAAATTTGATGCTATGCTGGTGAATTTGATGCTCTGTTATTGAATATGATGCTGTTTCAGTGACTCTGAATTTCATGCTGTGTCAGTGAACCTGTTGCTGTTTCAGTTACTCTGAATTTGATGCTGTGTCAGTGTATTTGTTGCTGTGTCAATGACCCTGATGCAGTGTTACTCTGAATTTGATGCTGGGTCAGTGTCTCTGAAGTTGATGCTGTGTCAGTGACTCTGAACTTGATGCTGTGTCAGTGACTCTGATGCTGACTCTATGACCCTGATGCTCTGTCAGTGACTGAATTTGATGCTGTGTCAGGAAATTCATGCTGTGTCAGTGACCTGATGCTGTGACAGTGCATTTGATGCTGCGTCAGTGACTCTGATGCTGTCTAATTGACACCGATGCTGTTTCTGTAAATTTGATGCTGTTTCAGTGTGTTTGAATTTGCTGGTGTGTCAGTGACTGTGAATTTGATGCTGTGTCAGTGAATTTGATGCTGTGTCAATGACTCTGATGCTGTGTACGTGACCCTGGTGCTGTTTCAGTGGCTCTGAATTTGATGTGGTGTCAGTGAATTTGATGCTCTGTCAGGGACTGAATTTGATGCTGTGTCAGTGACCATGATTCTCTGTTAGTGACTCTGAATTTGATGCTGTGTCTGGAAATTCATGCTGTGTCAGTGACCTGATGCTGTGTCAGTGACTCTGATGTTGTGTAAGTTACCCTGATTCTGTTTCAGTAAATTTGATGCTGTTTCAGTGATACTGAATTTGATGGTATGTCAGTGACTCTGAATTTGATGCTGTGTCATTGAATTTTATGCTGTGTCAGTGAATTTGATGCTGTGTCAGTGAACCCGTTGCTGCTTCAGTCACTCTGATGCTGCGTCACTGAATCTGAATTGGATGCTGTGTCAGTGACTATGAATTTGTTGCTGTTTCAGTGAATTTGATTCTGTCAGTGAAGCTGCTGCTGTGTTTTTGATTCTGATGCTGTATCAGTGAATTTGATGCTGTGTCAATGACCCTGATGCTGACTCAGTGAATTTGTTGCTGTGGCAGTTATCCTGATGCTGTGTCAGTGAATTTGTTGCTGTGTCAGTGACTCTGATGATGTGTCAGTGAATTTGATGCTGTGTCAGTGACTCTGAATTTGATGCTGTGTCAGTGACCTGATGCTGTGCCAGTGACTCTGAATTTGATGCTGTGTCAGTGAACCTGTTGCTGCTTCAGTCACTCTGATGCTGCGTCACTGAATCTGAATTGGATGCTGTGTCAGTGACTATGAATTTGTTGCTGTTTCAGTGAATTTGATTCTGTCAGTGAAGCTGCTGCTGTGTTTTTGATTCTGATGCTGTATCAGTGAATTTGATGCTGTGTCCATGACCCTGATGCTGACTCAGTGAACTTGTTGCTGTGGCAGTTAACCTGATGCTGTGTCAGTGAATTTGTTGCTGTTTCAGTGACTCTGATGCTGTGTCAGTGAATTTGATGCTGTGTCAGTGACTCTGATGCTGTGTACGTGACCCTGGTGCTTTGTCAGTGACTCTGAATTTCATGCTGTGTCAGTGAACCTGTTGCTGCTTCAGCGACTCTGATGCTGTGTCAGTGAATCTGAATTTCATTCTATGTTAGTGAACCTGTTGCTGTTTCAGTGACTTTGATGCTGTGTCAGTGAATCTGAATTTGATGCTGTGTCAGTGACCATGAATTTGTTGCTGTTTCAGTGAATTTGATTCTGTCTGTGAACCTGCTGCTGTGTTTTTGATTCTGATGCTGTGTCAGTGAATTTGATGCTGTGTCAATGACCCTTATGCTGACTTAGTGAATTTGTTGCTGTGACAGTTAACCTGCTGCTATGTCAGTGAATTTGTTGCTGTGTCAGTGACTCTGATGCAGTGTCAGTAAATTTGATGCTTTGTCAGTTACTCTGATGCTGTGTCAGTGGTCCTGATGTTGTATTAGTGACTCTGAATTTGATGCTGTGTCAGGAAAATCATGCTGTGTCAGTGACCTGATGCTGTGTCAGTGACTTTGATGTTGTGTAAGTTACCCTGATTCTGTTTCAGTAAATTTGATGCTGTTTCAGTGGTAGTGAATTTGATGGTATGTCAGTGACTCTGTATTTGATGCTGTGTCATTGAATTTTATGCTGTGTCAGTGAATTTGATGCTGTGTCAGTGAACCCGTTGCTGCTTCAGTCACTCTGATGCTGCGTCACTGAATCTGAATTGGATGCTTTATCTGTGACTATGAATTTGTTGCTGTTTCAGTGAATTTGATTCTTCAGTGAACCTGCTGCTGTGTTTTTGATTCTGATGCTGTGTCAGTGAATTTGATGCTGTGTCAATGACCCTGATGCTGTGTCAGTGGTCCTGATGTTGTATTAGTGACTCTGAATTTGATGCTGTGTCAGTGACTCTGATGCTGACTCTATGACCCTGATGCTCTGTCAGTGACTGAATTTGATGCTGTGTCAGGAAATTCATGCTGTGCCAGTGCATTTGATGCTGCGTCAGTGACTCTGATGCTGTCTAATTGACACTGATGCTGTTTCAGTAAATTTGATGCTGTTTCAGTGTGTTTGAATTTGCTGGTGTGTCAGTGACTGTGAATTTGATGCTGTGTCAATGACTCTGATGCTGTGTACGTGACCCTGGTGCTGTTTCAGTGGCTCTGAATTTGATGTGGTGTCAGTGAATTTGATGCTCTGTCAGGGACTCTGAATTTGATGCTGTGTCAGTGACCATGATTCTCTGTTAGTGACTCTGAATTTGATGCTGTGTCTGGAAATTCATGCTGTGTCAGTGACCTGATGCTGTGTCAGTGACTCTGATGTTGTGTAAGTTACCCTGATTCTGTTTCAGTAAATTTGATGCTGTTTCAGTGATACTGAATTTGATGGTATGTCAGTGACTCTGAATTTGATGCTGTGTCATTGAATTTTATGCTGTGTCAGTGAATTTGATGCTGTGTCAGTGAACCTGATGCTGACTCAGTGAATTTGTTGCTGTGGCAGTTAACCTGATGCTGTGTCAGTGAATTTCTTGCTGTGTCAGTGACTCTGATGCTGTGTCAGTGAATTTGATGCTGTGTCAGTGACCTGATGCTGTGCCAGTGACTCTGAATTTGATGCTGTGTCAGTGACACTGAATTTGATGGTGTGTCTGTGACACTGAATTTGATGCTGTGTCAGTGACTCTGATGCTGTGTACGTGACCCTGGTGCTTTGTCAGTGACTCTGAATTTCATGCTGTGTCAGTGAACCTGTTGCTGCTTCAGCGACTTTGATGCTGTGTCAGTGAATCTGAATTTGATGCTGTGTCAGTGACCATGAATTTGTTGCTGTTTCAGTGAATTTGATTCTGTCTGTGAACCTGCTGCTGTGTTTTTGATTCTGATGCTGTGTCAGTGAATTTGATGCTGTGTCAATGACCCTTATGCTGACTCAGTGAATTTGTTGCTGTGACAGTTAACCTGCTGCTATGTCAGTGAATTTGTTGCTGTGTCAGTGACTCTGATGCTGTGTCAGTGGTCCTGATGTTGTATTAGTGACTCTGAATTTGATGCTGTGTCTGGAAAATCATGCTGTGTCAGTGACCTGATGCTGTGTCAGTGACTTTGATGTTGTGTAAGTTACCCTGATTCTGTTTCAGTAAATTTGATGCTGTTTCAGTGATACAGAATTTGATGGTGTCAGTGACTCTGAATTTGATGCTGTTTCATTGAATTTTATGCTGTGTCAGTGAATTTGATGCTGTGTCAGTGAACCCGTTGCTGCTTCAGTCACTCTGATGCTGCGTCACTGAATCTGAATTGGATGCTGTGTCAGTGACTATGAATTTGTTGCTGTTTCAGTGAATTTGATTCTGTCAGTGAAGCTGCTGCTGTGTTTTTGATTCTGATGCTGTATCAGTGAATTTGATGCTGTGTCAATGACCCTGATGCTGACTCAGTGAATTTGTTGCTGTGGCAGTTATCCTGATGCTGTGTCAGTGAATTTGTTGCTGTGTCAGTGACTCTGATGATGTGTCAGTGAATTTGATGCTGTGTCAGTGACTCTGAATTTGATGCTGTGTCAGTGACCTAATGCTGTGCCAGTGACTCTGAATTTGATGCTGTGTCAGTGAACCTGTTGCTGCTTCAGTCACTCTGATGCTGCGTCACTGAATCTGAATTGGATGCTGTGTCAGTGACTATGAATTTGTTGCTGTTTCAGTGAATTTGATTCTGTCAGTGAAGCTGCTGCTGTGTTTTTGATTCTGATGCTGTATCAGTGAATTTGATGCTGTGTCCATGACCCTGATGCTGACTCAGTGAACTTGTTGCTGTGGCAGTGAACCTGATGCTGTGTCAGTGAATTTGTTGCTGTGTCAGTGACTCTGATGCTGTGTCAGTGAATTTGATGCTGTGTCAGTGACTCTGATGCTGTGTACGTGACCCTGGTGCTTTGTCAGTGACTCTGAATTTCATGCTGTGTCAGTGAACCTGTTGCTGCTTCAGCGACTCTGATGCTGTGTCAGTGAATCTGAATTTCATTCTATGTTAGTGAACCTGTTGCTGTTTCAGTGACTTTGATGCTGTGTCAGTGAATCTGAATTTGATGCTGTGTCAGTGACCATGAATTTGTTGCTGTTTCAGTGAATTTGATTCTGTCTGTGAACCTGCTGCTGTGTTTTTGATTCTGATGCTGTGTCAGTGAATTTGATGCTGTGTCAATGACCCTTATGCTGACTTAGTGAATTTGTTGCTGTGACAGTTAACCTGCTGCTATGTCAGTGAATTTGTTGCTGTGTCAGTGACTCTGATGCAGTGTCAGTAAATTTGATGCTTTGTCAGTTACTCTGATGCTGTGTCAGTGGTCCTGATGTTGTATTAGTGACTCTGAATTTGATGCTGTGTCAGGAAAATCATGCTGTGTCAGTGACCTGATGCTGTGTCAGTGACTTTGATGTTGTGTAAGTTACCCTGATTCTGTTTCAGTAAATTTGATGCTGTTTCAGTGATAGTGAATTTGATGGTATGTCAGTGACTCTGAATTTGATGCTGTGTCATTGAATTTTATGCTGTGTCAGTGAATTTGATGCTGTGTCAGTGAACCCGTTGCTGCTTCAGTCACTCTGATGCTGCGTCACTGAATCTGAATTGGATGCTTTATCTGTGACTATGAATTTGTTGCTGTTTCAGTGAATTTGATTCTTCAGTGAACCTGCTGCTGTGTTTTTGATTCTGATGCTGTGTCAGTGAATTTGATGCTGTGTCAATGACCCTGATGCTGACTCAGTGAATTTGTTGCTGTGGCAGTTAACCTGATGCTGTGTCAGTGAATTTGTTGCTGTGTCAGTGACTCTGATGAAGTGTCAGTAGATTTGATGCTTTGTCAGTTACTCTGATGCTGTGTCAGTGGTCCTGATGTTGTATTAGTGACTCTGAATTTGATGCTGTGTCAGGAAAATCATGCTGTGTCAGTGACCTGATGCTGTGTCAGTGACTCTGAATTTGATGCTGTGTCAGTGACCTGATGCTGTGCCAGTGACTCTGAATTTGATGCTGTGTCAGTGAACCTGTTGCTGCTTCAGTCACTCTGATGCTGCGTCACTGAATCTGAATTGGATGCTGTGTCAGTGACTATGAATTTGTTGCTGTTTCAGTGAATTTGATTCTGTCAGTGAAGCTGCTGCTGTGTTTTTGATTCTGATGCTGTATCAGTGAATTTGATGCTGTGTCCATGACCCTGATGCTGACTCAGTAAATGTGTTGCTGTGGCAGTTAACCTGCTGCTATGTCAATGAATTTGTTGCTGTGGCAGTTAACCGGATGCTGTGTCAGTGAATTTGTTGCTGTGTCAGTGACTCTGATGCTGTGTCAGTGAATTTGATGCTGTGTCAGTGACTCTGAATTTGATGCTGTGTCAGTGACCTGATGCTGTGCCAGTGACTCTGAATTTGATGCTGTGTCAGTGAACCTGTTGCTGCTTCAGCGACTCTGATGCTGTGTCGGTGAATCTGAATTTCATTCTATGTTAGTGAACCTGTTGCTGTTTCAGTGACTTTGATGCTGTGTCAGTGAATCTGAATTTGATGCTGTGTCAGTGACTATGAATTTGTTGCTGTTTCAGTGAATTTGATTCTGTCTGTGAACCTGCTGCTGTGTTTTTGATTCTGATGCTGTGTCAGTGAATTTGATGCTGTGTCAATGACCCTGATGCTGACTCAGTGAATTTGTTGCTGTGACAGTTAACCTGCTGCTATGTCAATGAATTTGTTGCTGTGTCAGTGACTCTGATGCAGTGTCAGTAAATTTGATGCTTTGTCAGTTACTCTGATGCTGTGTCAGTGGTCCTGATGTTGTATTAGTGACTCTGAATTTGATGCTGTGTCAGGAAAATCATGCTGTGTCAGTGACCTGATGCTGTGTCAGTGACTTTGATGTTGTGTAAGTTACCCTGATTCTGTTTCAGTAAATTTGATGCTGTTTCAGTGATACAGAATTTGATGGTGTCAGTGACTCTGAATTTGATGCTGTTTCATTGAATTTTATGCTGTGTCAGTGAATTTGATGCTGTGCCAGTGAATTTGATGCTGTGCCAGTGACTCTGAATTTGATGCTGTGTCATTGAATTTCATGCTGTGTCAGTGAATTTGATGCTGTGTCAGTGACTCTGATGCTGTGTCAGTGGTCCTGATGTTGTATTAGTGACTCTGAATTTGATGCTGTGTCAGTGACTCTGATGCTGACTCTATGACCCTGATGCTCTGTCAGTGACTGAATTTGATGCTGTGTCAGGAAATTCATGCTGTGCCAGTGCATTTGATGCTGCGTCAGTGACTCTGATGCTGTCTAATTGACACTGATGCTGTTTCAGTAAATTTGATGCTGTTTCAGTGTGTTTGAATTTGCTGGTGTGTCAGTGACTGTGAATTTGATGCTGTGTCAATGACTCTGATGCTGTGTACGTGACCCTGGTGCTGTTTCAGTGGCTCTGAATTTGATGTGGTGTCAGTGAATTTGATGCTCTGTCAGGGACTCTGAATTTGATGCTGTGTCAGTGACCATGATTCTCTGTTAGTGACTCTGAATTTGATGCTGTGTCTGGAAATTCATGCTGTGTCAGTGACCTGATGCTGTGTCAGTGACTCTGATGTTGTGTAAGTTACCCTGATTCTGTTTCAGTAAATTTGATGCTGTTTCAGTGATACTGAATTTGATGGTATGTCAGTGACTCTGAATTTGATGCTGTGTCATTGAATTTTATGCTGTGTCAGTGAATTTGATGCTGTGTCAGTGAACCTGATGCTGACTCAGTGAATTTGTTGCTGTGGCAGTTAACCTGATGCTGTGTCAGTGAATTTCTTGCTGTGTCAGTGACTCTGATGCTGTGTCAGTGAATTTGATGCTGTGTCAGTGACCTGATGCTGTGCCAGTGACTCTGAATTTGATGCTGTGTCAGTGACACTGAATTTGATGGTGTGTCTGTGACACTGAATTTGATGCTGTGTCAGTGACTCTGATGCTGTGTACGTGACCCTGGTGCTTTGTCAGTGACTCTGAATTTCATGCTGTGTCAGTGAACCTGTTGCTGCTTCAGCGACTCTGATGCTGTGTCAGTGAATCTGAATTTCATTCTATGTTAGTGAACCTGTTGCTGTTTCAGTGACTTTGATGCTGTGTCAGTGAATCTGAATTTGATGCTGTGTCAGTGACCATGAATTTGTTGCTGTTTCAGTGAATTTGATTCTGTCTGTGAACCTGCTGCTGTGTTTTTGATTCTGATGCTGTGTCAGTGAATTTGATGCTGTCAATGACCCTTATGCTGACTCAGTGAATTTGTTGCTGTGACCGTTAACCTGCTGCTATGTCAGTGAATTTGTTGCGGTGTCAGTGACTCTGATGCTGTGTCAGTGGTCCTGATGTTGTAGTAGTGACTCTGAATTTGATGCTGTGTCAGGAAAATCATGCTGTGTCAGTGACCTGATGCTGTGTCAGTGACTTTGATGTTGTGTAAGTTACCCTGATTCTGTTTCAGTAAATTTGATGCTGTTTCAGTGATACAGAATTTGATGGTGTCAGTGACTCTGAATTTGATGCTGTTTCATTGAATTTTATGCTGTGTCAGTGAATTTGATGCTGTGTCAGTGAACCCGTTGCTGCTTCAGTCACTCTGATGCTGCGTCACTGAATCTGAATTGGATGCTGTGTCAGTGACTATGAATTTGTTGCTGTTTCAGTGAATTTGATTCTGTCAGTGAAGCTGCTGCTGTGTTTTTGATTCTGATGCTGTATCAGTGAATTTGATGCTGTGTCCATGACCCTGATGCTGACTCAGTGAACTTGTTGCTGTGGCAGTTAACCTGATGCTGTGTCAGTGAATTTGTTGCTGTGTCAGTGACTCTGATGCTGTGTCAGTGAATTTGATGCTGTGTCAGTGACTCTGATGCTGTGTACGTGACCCTGGTGCTTTGTCAGTGACTCTGAATTTCATGCTGTGTCAGTGAACCTGTTGCTGCTTCAGCGACTCTGATGCTGTGTCAGTGAATCTGAATTTCATTCTATGTTAGTGAACCTGTTGCTGTTTCAGTGACTTTGATGCTGTGTCAGTGAATCTGAATTTGATGCTGTGTCAGTGACCATGAATTTGTTGCTGTTTCAGTGAATTTGATTCTGTCTGTGAACCTGCTGCTGTGTTTTTGATTCTGATGCTGTGTCAGTGAATTTGATGCTGTGTCAATGACCCTTATGCTGACTTAGTGAATTTGTTGCTGTGACAGTTAACCTGCTGCTATGTCAGTGAATTTGTTGCTGTGTCAGTGACTCTGATGCAGTGTCAGTAAATTTGATGCTTTGTCAGTTACTCTGATGCTGTGTCAGTGGTCCTGATGTTGTATTAGTGACTCTGAATTTGATGCTGTGTCAGGAAAATCATGCTGTGTCAGTGACCTGATGCTCTGTCAGTGACTTTGATGTTGTGTAAGTTACCCTGATTCTGTTTCAGTAAATTTGATGCTGTTTCAGTGATAGTGAATTTGATGGTATGTCAGTGACTCTGAATTTGATGCTGTGTCATTGAATTTTATGCTGTGTCAGTGAATTTGATGCTGTGTCAGTGAACCCGTTGCTGCTTCAGTCACTCTGATGCTGCGTCACTGAATCAGAATTGGATTCTTTATCTGTGACTATGAATTTGTTGCTGTTTCAGTGAATTTGATTCTTCAGTGAACCTGCTGCTGTGTTTTTGATTCTGATGCTGTGTCAGTGAATTTGATGCTGTGTCAATGACCCTGATGCTGACTCAGTGAATTTGTTGCTGTGGCAGTTAACCTGATGCTGTGTCAGTGAATTTGTTGCTGTGTCAGTGAATTTGATGCTGTGTCAGTGACTCTGAATTTGATGCTGTGTCAGTGACCTGATGCTGTGCCAGTGACTCTGAATTTGATGCTGTGTCAGTGAATCTGTTGCTGCTTCAGTCACTCTGATGCTGCGTCACTGAATCTGAATTGGATGCTGTGTCAGTGACTATGAATTTGTTGCTGTTTCAGTGAATTTGATTCTGTCAGTGAAGCTGCTGCTGTGTTTTTGATTCTGATGCTGTATCAGTGAATTTGATGCTGTGTCCATGACCCTGATGCTGACTCAGTAAATTTGTTGCTGTGGCAGTTAACCTGCTGCTATGTCAATGAATTTGTTGCTGTGGCAGTTAACCGGATGCTGTGTCAGTGAATTTGTTGCTGTGTCAGTGACTCTGATGCTGTGTCAGTGAATTTGATGCTGTGTCAGTGACTCTGAATTTGATGCTGTGTCAGTGACCTGATGCTGTGCCAGTGACTCTGAATTTGATGCTGTGTCAGTGAACCTGTTGCTGCTTCAGCGACTCTGATGCTGTGTCGGTGAATCTGAATTTCATTCTATGTTAGTGAACCTGTTGCTGTTTCAGTGACTTTGATGCTGTGTCAGTGAATCTGAATTTGATGCTGTGTCAGTGACTATGAATTTGTTGCTGTTTCAGTGAATTTGATTCTGTCTGTGAACCTGCTGCTGTGTTTTTGATTCTGATGCTGTGTCAGTGAATTTGATGCTGTGTCAATGACCCTGATGCTGACTCAGTGAATTTGTTGCTGTGACAGTTAACCTGCTGCTATGTCAATGAATTTGTTGCTGTGTCAGTGACTCTGATGCAGTGTCAGTAAATTTGATGCTTTGTCAGTTACTCTGATGCTGTGTCAGTGGTCCTGATGTTGTATTAGTGACTCTGAATTTGATGCTGTGTCAGGAAAATCATGCTGTGTCAGTGACCTGATGCTGTGTCAGTGACTTTGATGTTGTGTAAGTTACCCTGATTCTGTTTCAGTAAATTTGATGCTGTTTCAGTGATACAGAATTTGATGGTGTCAGTGACTCTGAATTTGATGCTGTTTCATTGAATTTTATGCTGTGTCAGTGAATTTGATGCTGTGCCAGTGAATTTGATGCTGTGCCAGTGACTCTGAATTTGATGCTGTGTCATTGAATTTCATGCTGTGTCAGTGAATTTGATGCTGTGTCAGTGACTCTGATGCTGTGTCAGTGGTCCTGATGTTGTATTAGTGACTCTGAATTTGATGCTGTGTCAGTGACTCTGATGCTGACTCTATGACCCTGATGCTCTGTCAGTGACTGAATTTGATGCTGTGTCAGGAAATTCATGCTGTGCCAGTGCATTTGATGCTGCGTCAGTGACTCTGATGCTGTCTAATTGACACTGATGCTGTTTCAGTAAATTTGATGCTGTTTCAGTGTGTTTGAATTTGATGCTGTGTCAATGACTCTGATGCTGTGTACGTGACCCTGGTGCTGTTTCAGTGGCTCTGAATTTGATGCTGTGTCAGTGACTCTGATGCTGACTCTATGACCCTGATGCTCTGTCAGTGACTGAATTTGATGCTGTGTCAGGAAATTCATGCTGTGCCAGTGTATTTGATGCTGCGTCAGTGACTCTGATGCTGTCTAATTGACACTGATGCTGTTTCAGTAAATTTGATGCTGTTTCAGTGTGTTTGAATTTGCTGGTGTGTCAGTGACTGTGAATTTGATGCTGTGTCAATGACTCTGATGCTGTGTACGTGACCCTGGTGCTGTTTCAGTGGCTCTGAATTTGATGTGGTGTCAGTGAATTTGATGCTCTGTCAGGGACTCTGAATTTGATGCTGTGTCAGTGACCATGATTCTCTGTTAGTGACTCTGAATTTGATGCTGTGTCTGGAAATTCATGCTGTGTCAGTGACCTGATGCTGTGTCAGTGACTCTGATGTTGTGTAAGTTACCCTGATTCTGTTTCAGTAAATTTGATGCTGTTTCAGTGATACTGAATTTGATGGTATGTCAGTGACTCTGAATTTGATGCTGTGTCATTGAATTTTATGCTGTGTCAGTGAATTTGATGCTGTGTCAGTGACTCTGAATTTGATGCTGTGTCAGTGACCTGATGCTGTGCCAGTGACTCTGAATTTGATGCTGTGTCAGTGAACCTGTTGCTGCTTCAGTCACTCTGATGCTGCGTCACTGAATCTGAATTGGATGCTGTGTCAGTGACTATGAATTTGTTGCTGTTTCAGTGAATTTGATTCTGTCAGTGAAGCTGCTGCTGTGTTTTTGATTCTGATGCTGTATCAGTGAATTTGATGCTGTGTCCATGACCCTGATGCTGACTCAGTGAACTTGTTGCTGTGGCAGTTAACCTGATGCTGTGTCAGTGAATTTGTTGCTGTGTCAGTGACTCTGATGCTGTGTCAGTGAATTTGATGCTGTGTCAGTGACTCTGATGCTGTGTACGTGACCCTGGTGCTTTGTCAGTGACTCTGAATTTCATGCTGTGTCAGTGAACCTGTTGCTGCTTCAGCGACTCTGATGCTGTGTCAGTGAATCTGAATTTCATTCTATGTTAGTGAACCTGTTGCTGTTTCAGTGACTTTGATGCTGTGTCAGTGAATCTGAATTTGATGCTGTGTCAGTGACCATGAATTTGTTGCTGTTTCAGTGAATTTGATTCTGTCTGTGAACCTGCTGCTGTGTTTTTGATTCTGATGCTGTGTCAGTGAATTTGATGCTGTGTCAATGACCCTTATGCTGACTTAGTGAATTTGTTGCTGTGACAGTTAACCTGCTGCTATGTCAGTGAATTTGTTGCTGTGTCAGTGACTCTGATGCAGTGTCAGTAAATTTGATGCTTTGTCAGTTACTCTGATGCTGTGTCAGTGGTCCTGATGTTGTATTAGTGACTCTGAATTTGATGCTGTGTCAGGAAAATCATGCTGTGTCAGTGACCTGATGCTGTGTCAGTGACTTTGATGTTGTGTAAGTTACCCTGATTCTGTTTCAGTAAATTTGATGCTGTTTCAGTGATAGTGAATTTGATGGTATGTCAGTGACTCTGAATTTGATGCTGTGTCATTGAATTTTATGCTGTGTCAGTGAATTTGATGCTGTGTCAGTGAACCCGTTGCTGCTTCAGTCACTCTGATGCTGCGTCACTGAATCAGAATTGGATTCTTTATCTGTGACTATGAATTTGTTGCTGTTTCAGTGAATTTGATTCTTCAGTGAACCTGCTGCTGTGTTTTTGATTCTGATGCTGTGTCAGTGAATTTGATGCTGTGTCAATGACCCTGATGCTGACTCAGTGAATTTGTTGCTGTGGCAGTTAACCTGATGCTGTGTCAGTGAATTTGTTGCTGTGTCAGTGAATTTGATGCTGTGTCAGTGACTCTGAATTTGATGCTGTGTCAGTGACCTGATGCTGTGCCAGTGACTCTGAATTTGATGCTGTGTCAGTGAATCTGTTGCTGCTTCAGTCACTCTGATGCTGCGTCACTGAATCTGAATTGGATGCTGTGTCAGTGACTATGAATTTGTTGCTGTTTCAGTGAATTTGATTCTGTCAGTGAAGCTGCTGCTGTGTTTTTGATTCTGATGCTGTATCAGTGAATTTGATGCTGTGTCCATGACCCTGATGCTGACTCAGTAAATTTGTTGCTGTGGCAGTTAACCTGCTGCTATGTCAATGAATTTGTTGCTGTGGCAGTTAACCGGATGCTGTGTCAGTGAATTTGTTGCTGTGTCAGTGACTCTGATGCTGTGTCAGTGAATTTGATGCTGTGTCAGTGACTCTGAATTTGATGCTGTGTCAGTGACCTGATGCTGTGCCAGTGACTCTGAATTTGATGCTGTGTCAGTGAACCTGTTGCTGCTTCAGCGACTCTGATGCTGTGTCGGTGAATCTGAATTTCATTCTATGTTAGTGAACCTGTTGCTGTTTCAGTGACTTTGATGCTGTGTCAGTGAATCTGAATTTGATGCTGTGTCAGTGACTATGAATTTGTTGCTGTTTCAGTGAATTTGATTCTGTCTGTGAACCTGCTGCTGTGTTTTTGATTCTGATGCTGTGTCAGTGAATTTGATGCTGTGTCAATGACCCTGATGCTGACTCAGTGAATTTGTTGCTGTGACAGTTAACCTGCTGCTATGTCAATGAATTTGTTGCTGTGTCAGTGACTCTGATGCAGTGTCAGTAAATTTGATGCTTTGTCAGTTACTCTGATGCTGTGTCAGTGGTCCTGATGTTGTATTAGTGACTCTGAATTTGATGCTGTGTCAGGAAAATCATGCTGTGTCAGTGACCTGATGCTGTGTCAGTGACTTTGATGTTGTGTAAGTTACCCTGATTCTGTTTCAGTAAATTTGATGCTGTTTCAGTGATACAGAATTTGATGGTGTCAGTGACTCTGAATTTGATGCTGTTTCATTGAATTTTATGCTGTGTCAGTGAATTTGATGCTGTGCCAGTGAATTTGATGCTGTGCCAGTGACTCTGAATTTGATGCTGTGTCATTGAATTTCATGCTGTGTCAGTGAATTTGATGCTGTGTCAGTGACTCTGATGCTGTGTCAGTGGTCCTGATGTTGTATTAGTGACTCTGAATTTGATGCTGTGTCAGTGACTCTGATGCTGACTCTATGACCCTGATGCTCTGTCAGTGACTGAATTTGATGCTGTGTCAGGAAATTCATGCTGTGCCAGTGCATTTGATGCTGCGTCAGTGACTCTGATGCTGTCTAATTGACACTGATGCTGTTTCAGTAAATTTGATGCTGTTTCAGTGTGTTTGAATTTGATGCTGTGTCAATGACTCTGATGCTGTGTACGTGACCCTGGTGCTGTTTCAGTGGCTCTGAATTTGATGCTGTGTCAGTGACTCTGATGCTGACTCTATGACCCTGATGCTCTGTCAGTGACTGAATTTGATGCTGTGTCAGGAAATTCATGCTGTGCCAGTGCATTTGATGCTGCGTCAGTGACTCTGATGCTGTCTAATTGACACTGATGCTGTTTCAGTAAATTTGATGCTGTTTCAGTGTGTTTGAATTTGCTGGTGTGTCAGTGACTGTGAATTTGATGCTGTGTCAATGACTCTGATGCTGTGTACGTGACCCTGGTGCTGTTTCAGTGGCTCTGAATTTGATGTGGTGTCAGTGAATTTGATGCTCTGTCAGGGACTCTGAATTTGATGCTGTGTCAGTGACCATGATTCTCTGTTAGTGACTCTGAATTTGATGCTGTGTCTGGAAATTCATGCTGTGTCAGTGACCTGATGCTGTGTCAGTGACTCTGATGTTGTGTAAGTTACCCTGATTCTGTTTCAGTAAATTTGATGCTGTTTCAGTGATACTGAATTTGATGGTATGTCAGTGACTCTGAATTTGATGCTGTGTCATTGAATTTTATGCTGTGTCAGTGAATTTGATGCTGTGTCAGTGAACCTGATGCTGACTCAGTGAATTTGTTGCTGTGGCAGTTAACCTGATGCTGTGTCAGTGAATTTCTTGCTGTGTCAGTGACTCTGATGCTGTGTCAGTGAATTTGATGCTGTGTCAGTGACCTGATGCTGTGCCAGTGACTCTGAATTTGATGCTGTGTCAGTGACACTGAATTTGATGGTGTGTCTGTGACACTGAATTTGATGCTGTGTCAGTGACTCTGATGCTGTGTACGTGACCCTGGTGCTTTGTCAGTGACTCTGAATTTCATGCTGTGTCAGTGAACCTGCTGCTGTGTTTTTGATTCTGATGCTGTGTCAGTGAATTTGATGCTGTGTCAATGACCCTTATGCTGACTCAGTGAATTTGTTGCTGTGACAGTTAACCTGCTGCTATGTCAGTGAATTTGTTGCTGTGTCAGTGACTCTGATGCTGTGTCAGTGGTCCTGATGTTGTATTAGTGACTCTGAATTTGATGCTGTGTCAGGAAAATCATGCTGTGTCAGTGACCTGATGCTGTGTCAGTGACTTTGATGTTGTGTAAGTTACCCTGATTCTGTTTCAGTAAATTTGATGCTGTTTCAGTGATACAGAATTTGATGGTGTCAGTGACTCTGAATTTGATGCTGTTTCATTGAATTTTATGCTGTGTCAGTGAATTTGATGCTGTGTCAGTGAACCCGTTGCTGCTTCAGTCACTCTGATGCTGCGTCACTGAATCTGAATTGGATGCTGTGTCAGTGACTATGAATTTGTTGCTGTTTCAGTGAATTTGATTCTGTCAGTGAAGCTGCTGCTGTGTTTTTGATTCTGATGCTGTATCAGTGAATTTGATGCTGTGTCCATGACCCTGATGCTGACTCAGTGAACTTGTTGCTGTGGCAGTTAACCTGATGCTGTGTCAGTGAATTTGTTGCTGTGTCAGTGACTCTGATGCTGTGTCAGTGAATTTGATGCTGTGTCAGTGACTCTGATGCTGTGTACGTGACCCTGGTGCTTTGTCAGTGACTCTGAATTTCATGCTGTGTCAGTGAACCTGTTGCTGCTTCAGCGACTCTGATGCTGTGTCAGTGAATCTGAATTTCATTCTATGTTAGTGAACCTGTTGCTGTTTCAGTGACTTTGATGCTGTGTCAGTGAATCTGAATTTGATGCTGTGTCAGTGACCATGAATTTGTTGCTGTTTCAGTGAATTTGATTCTGTCTGTGAACCTGCTGCTGTGGTTTTGATTCTGATGCTGTGTCAGTGAATTTGATGCTGTGTCAATGACCCTTATGCTGACTTAGTGAATTTGTTGCTGTGACAGTTAACCTGCTGCTATGTCAGTGAATTTGTTGCTGTGTCAGTGACTCTGATGCAGTGTCAGTAAATTTGATGCTTTGTCAGTTACTCTGATGCTGTGTCAGTGGTCCTGATGTTGTATTAGTGACTCTGAATTTGATGCTGTGTCAGGAAAATCATGCTGTGTCAGTGACCTGATGCTGTGTCAGTGACTTTGATGTTGTGTAAGTTACCCTGATTCTGTTTCAGTAAATTTGATGCTGTTTCAGTGATACTGAATTTGATGGTATGTCAGTGACTCTGAATTTGATGCTGTGTCATTGAATTTTATGCTGTGTCAGTGAATTTGATGCTGTGTCAGTGAACCTGTTGCTGCTTCAGTCACTCTGATGCTGCGTCACTGAATCTGAATTGAATGCTGTGTCAGTGACTATGAATTTGTTGCTGTTTCAGTGAATTTGATTCTGTCAGTGAAGCTGCTGCTGTGTTTTTGATTCTGATGCTGTATCAGTGAATTTGATGCTGTGTCAATGACCATGATGCTGACTCAGTGAATTTGTTGCTGTGGCAGTTAACCTGATGCTGTGTCAGTGAATTTGTTGCTGTGTCAGTGACTCTGATGCTGTGTCAGTGAACTTGATGCTGTGTCAGTGACCTGATGATGTGCCAGTGACTCTGAATTTGATGCTGTGTCAGTGAACCTGTTGCTGCTTCAGTCACTCTGATGCTGCGTCACTGAATCTGAATTGAATGCTGTGTCAGTGACTATGAATTTGTTGCTGTTTCAGTGAACCTGTTGCTGCTTCAGTCACTCTGATGCTGCGTCACTGAATCTGAATTTGATGCTGTGTCAGTGACCATGATTCTCTGTTAGTGACTCTGAATTTGATGCTGTGTCTGGAAATTCATGCTGTGTCAGTGACTCTGATGTTGTGTAAGTTACCCTGATTCTGTTTCAGTAAATTTGATGCTGTTTCAGTGATACTGAATTTGATGGTATGTCAGTGACTCTGAATTTGATGCTGTGTCATTGAATTTTATGCTGTGTCAGTGAATTTGATGCTGTGTCAGTGAACCCGTTGCTGCTTCAGTCACTCTGATGCTGCGTCACTGAATCTGAATTGGATGCTTTATCTGTGACTATGAATTTGTTGCTGTTTCAGTGAATTTGATTCTTCAGTGAACCTGCTGCTGTGTTTTTGATTCTGATGCTGTGTCAGTGAATTTGATGCTGTGTCAATGACCCTGATGCTGACTCAGTGAATTTGTTGCTGTGGCAGTTAACCTGATGCTGTGTCAGTGAATTTGTTGCTGTGTCAGTGAATTTGATGCTGTGTCAGTGACTCTGAATTTGATGCTGTGTCAGTGACCTGATGCTGTGCCAGTGACTCTGAATTTGATGCTGTGTCAGTGAACCTGTTGCTGCTTCAGTCACTCTGATGCTGCGTCACTGAATCTGAATTGGATGCTGTGTCAGTGACTATGAATTTGTTGCTGTTTCAGTGAATTTGATTCTGTCAGTGAAGCTGCTGCTGTGTTTTTGATTCTGATGCTGTATCAGTGAATTTGATGCTGTGTCCATGACCCTGATGCTGACTCAGTAAATTTGTTGCTGTGGCAGTTAACCTGCTGCTATGTCAATGAATTTGTTGCTGTGGCAGTTAACCGGATGCTGTGTCAGTGAATTTGTTGCTGTGTCAGTGACTCTGATGCTGTGTCAGTGAATTTGATGCTGTGTCAGTGACTCTGAATTTGATGCTGTGTCAGTGACCTGATACTGTGCCAGTGACTCTGAATTTGATGCTGTGTCAGTGAACCTGTTGCTGCTTCAGCGACTCTGATGCTGTGTCGGTGAATCTGAATTTCATTCTATGTTAGTGAACCTGTTGCTGTTTCAGTGACTTTGATGCTGTGTCAGTGAATCTGAATTTGATGCTGTGTCAGTGACTATGAATTTGTTGCTGTTTCAGTGAATTTGATTCTGTCTGTGAACCTGCTGCTGTGTTTTTGATTCTGATGCTGTGTCAGTGAATTTGATGCTGTGTCAATGACCCTGATGCTGACTCAGTGAATTTGTTGCTGTGACAGTTAACCTGCTGCTATGTCAATGAATTTGTTGCTGTGTCAGTGACTCTGATGCAGTGTCAGTAAATTTGATGCTTTGTCAGTTACTCTGATGCTGTTTCAGTGGTCCTGATGTTGTATTAGTGACTCTGAATTTGATGCTGTGTCAGGAAAATCATGCTGTGTCAGTGACCTGATGCTGTGTCAGTGACTTTGATGTTGTGTAAGTTACCCTGATTCTGTTTCAGTAAATTTGATGCTGTTTCAGTGATACAGAATTTGATGGTGTCAGTGACTCTGAATTTGATGCTGTTTCATTGAATTTTATGCTGTGTCAGTGAATTTGATGCTGTGCCAGTGAATTTGATGCTGTGCCAGTGACTCTGAATTTGATGCTGTGTCATTGAATTTCATGCTGTGTCAGTGAATTTGATGCTGTGTCAGTGACTCTGATGCTGTATCAGTGGTCCTGATGTTGTATTAGTGACTCTGAATTTGATGCTGTGTCATTGAATTTTATGCTGTGTCAGTGAATTTGATGCTGTGTCAGTGAACCTGTTGCTGCTTCAGTCACTCTGATGCTGCGTCACTGAATCTGAATTGAATGCTGTGTCAGTGACTATGAATTTGTTGCTGTTTCAGTGAATTTGATTCTGTCAGTGAAGCTGCTGCTGTGTTTTTGATTCTGATGCTGTATCAGTGAATTTGATGCTGTGTCAATGACCATGATGCTGACTCAGTGAATTTGTTGCTGTGGCAGTTAACCTGATGCTGTGTCAGTGAATTTGTTGCTGTGTCAGTGACTCTGATGCTGTGTCAGTGAACTTGATGCTGTGTCAGTGACCTGATGATGTGCCAGTGACTCTGAATTTGATGCTGTGTCAGTGAACCTGTTGCTGCTTCAGTCACTCTGATGCTGCGTCACTGAATCTGAATTGAATGCTGTGTCAGTGACTATGAATTTGTTGCTGTTTCAGTGAACCTGTTGCTGCTTCAGTCACTCTGATGCTGCGTCACTGAATCTGAATTTGATGCTGTGTCAGTGACCATGATTCTCTGTTAGTGACTCTGAATTTGATGCTGTGTCTGGAAATTCATGCTGTGTCAGTGACTCTGATGTTGTGTAAGTTACCCTGATTCTGTTTCAGTAAATTTGATGCTGTTTCAGTGATACTGAATTTGATGGTATGTCAGTGACTCTGAATTTGATGCTGTGTCATTGAATTTTATGCTGTGTCAGTGAATTTGATGCTGTGTCAGTGAACCCGTTGCTGCTTCAGTCACTCTGATGCTGCGTCACTGAATCTGAATTGGATGCTTTATCTGTGACTATGAATTTGTTGCTGTTTCAGTGAATTTGATTCTTCAGTGAACCTGCTGCTGTGTTTTTGATTCTGATGCTGTGTCAGTGAATTTGATGCTGTGTCAATGACCCTGATGCTGACTCAGTGAATTTGTTGCTGTGGCAGTTAACCTGATGCTGTGTCAGTGAATTTGTTGCTGTGTCAGTGAATTTGATGCTGTGTCAGTGACTCTGAATTTGATGCTGTGTCAGTGACCTGATGCTGTGCCAGTGACTCTGAATTTGATGCTGTGTCAGTGAACCTGTTGCTGCTTCAGTCACTCTGATGCTGCGTCACTGAATCTGAATTGGATGCTGTGTCAGTGACTATGAATTTGTTGCTGTTTCAGTGAATTTGATTCTGTCAGTGAAGCTGCTGCTGTGTTTTTGATTCTGATGCTGTATCAGTGAATTTGATGCTGTGTCCATGACCCTGATGCTGACTCAGTAAATTTGTTGCTGTGGCAGTTAACCTGCTGCTATGTCAATGAATTTGTTGCTGTGGCAGTTAACCGGATGCTGTGTCAGTGAATTTGTTGCTGTGTCAGTGACTCTGATGCTGTGTCAGTGAATTTGATGCTGTGTCAGTGACTCTGAATTTGATGCTGTGTCAGTGACCTGATACTGTGCCAGTGACTCTGAATTTGATGCTGTGTCAGTGAACCTGTTGCTGCTTCAGCGACTCTGATGCTGTGTCGGTGAATCTGAATTTCATTCTATGTTAGTGAACCTGTTGCTGTTTCAGTGACTTTGATGCTGTGTCAGTGAATCTGAATTTGATGCTGTGTCAGTGACTATGAATTTGTTGCTGTTTCAGTGAATTTGATTCTGTCTGTGAACCTGCTGCTGTGTTTTTGATTCTGATGCTGTGTCAGTGAATTTGATGCTGTGTCAATGACCCTGATGCTGACTCAGTGAATTTGTTGCTGTGACAGTTAACCTGCTGCTATGTCAATGAATTTGTTGCTGTGTCAGTGACTCTGATGCAGTGTCAGTAAATTTGATGCTTTGTCAGTTACTCTGATGCTGTTTCAGTGGTCCTGATGTTGTATTAGTGACTCTGAATTTGATGCTGTGTCAGGAAAATCATGCTGTGTCAGTGACCTGATGCTGTGTCAGTGACTTTGATGTTGTGTAAGTTACCCTGATTCTGTTTCAGTAAATTTGATGCTGTTTCAGTGATACAGAATTTGATGGTGTCAGTGACTCTGAATTTGATGCTGTTTCATTGAATTTTATGCTGTGTCAGTGAATTTGATGCTGTGCCAGTGAATTTGATGCTGTGCCAGTGACTCTGAATTTGATGCTGTGTCATTGAATTTCATGCTGTGTCAGTGAATTTGATGCTGTGTCAGTGACTCTGATGCTGTATCAGTGGTCCTGATGTTGTATTAGTGACTCTGAATTTGATGCTGTGTCAGTGACTCTGATGCTGACTCTATGACCCTGATGCTCTGTCAGTGACTGAATTTGATGCTGTGTCAGGAAATTCATGCTGTGCCAGTGCATTTGATGCTGCGTCAGTGACTCTGATGCTGTCTAATTGACACTGATGCTGTTTCAGTAAATTTGATGCTGTTTCAGTGTGTTTGAATTTGCTGGTGTGTCAGTGACTGTGAATTTGATGCTGTGTCAATGACTCTGATGCTGTGTACGTGACCCTGGTGCTGTTTCAGTGGCTCTGAATTTGATGTGGTGTCAGTGAATTTGATGCTCTGTCAGGGACTCTGAATTTGATGCTGTGTCAGTGACCATGATTCTCTGTTAGTGACTCTGAATTTGATGCTGTGTCTGGAAATTCATGCTGTGTCAGTGACCTGATGCTGTGTCAGTGACTCTGATGTTGTGTAAGTTACCCTGATTCTGTTTCAGTAAATTTGATGCTGTTTCAGTGATACCGAATTTGATGGTATGTCAGTGACTCTGAATTTGATGCTGTGTCATTGAATTTTATGCTGTGTCAGTGAATTTGATGCTGTGTCAGTGAACCTGATGCTGACTCAGTGAATTTGTTGCTGTGGCAGGTAACCTGATGCTGTGTCAGTGAATTTCTTGCTGTGTCAGTGACTCTGATGCTGTGTCAGTGAATTTGATGCTGTGTCAGTGACCTGATGCTGTGCCAGTGACTCTGAATTTGATGCTGTGTCAGTGACACTGAATTTGATGGTGTGTCTGTGACACTGAATTTGATGCTGTGTCAGTGACTCTGATGCTGTGTACGTGACCCTGGTGCTGTGTCAGTGACTCTGAATTTCATGCTGTGTCAGTGAACCTGTTGCTGCTTCAGCGACTCTGATGCTGTGTCAGTGAATCTGAATTTCATTCTATGTTAGTGAACCTGTTGCTGTTTCAGTGACTTTGATGCTGTGTCAGTGAATCTGAATTTGATGCTGTGTCAGTGACTATGAATTTGTTGCTGTTTCAGTGAATTTGATTCTGTCTGTGAACCTGCTGCTGTGTTTTTGATTCTGATGCTGTGTCAGTGAATTTGATGCTGTGTCAATGACCCTTATGCTGACTCAGTGAATTTGTTGCTGTGACAGTTAACCTGCTGCTATGTCAGTGAATTTGTTGCTGTGTCAGTGACTCTGATGCTGTGTCAGTGGTCCTGATGTTGTATTAGTGACTCTGAATTTGATGCTGTGTCTGGAAAATCATGCTGTGTCAGTGACCTGATGCTGTGTCAGTGACTTTGATGTTGTGTAAGTTACCCTGATTCTGTTTCAGTAAATTTGATGCTGTTTCAGTGATACAGAATTTGATGGTGTCAGTGACTCTGAATTTGATGCTGTTTCATTGAATTTTATGCTGTGTCAGTGAATTTGATACTGTGCCAGTGACTCTGAATTTGATGCTGTGTCATTGAATTTTATGCTGTGTCAGTGAATTTGATGCTGTGTCAGTGACTCTGATACTGTGTCAGTGGTCCTGATGTTGTATTAGTGACTCTGAATTTGATGCTCTGTCAGTGACTCTGATGCTGACTCTATGACCCTGATGCTCTGTCAGTGACTGAATTTGATGCTGTGTCAGGTTATTCATGCTGTGTCAGTGACCTGATGCTGTGTCAGTGCATTTGATGCTGCGTCAGTGACTCTGATGCTGTCTAATTGACACTGATGCTGTTTCAGTAAATTTGATGCTGTTTCAGTGTGTTTGAATTTGCTGGTGTGTCAGTGACTGTGAATTTGATGCTGTGTCAATGACTCTGATGCTGTGTACGTGACCCTGGTGCTGTTTCAGTGGCTCTGAATTTGATGTGGTGTCAGTGAATTTGATGCTCTGTCAGGGACTCTGAATTTGATGCTGTGTCAGTGACCATGATTCTCTGTTAGTGACTCTGAATTTGATGCTGTGTCTGGAAATTCATGCTGTGTCAGTGACCTGATGCTGTGTCAGTGACTCTGATGTTGTGTAAGTTACCCTGATTCTGTTTCAGTAAATTTGATGCTGTTTCAGTGATACTGAATTTGATGGTATGTCAGTGACTCTGAATTTGATGCTGTGTCATTGAATTTTATGCTGTGTCAGTGAATTTGATGCTGTGTCAGTGAACCTGTTGCTGCTTCAGTCACTCTGATGCTGCGTCACTGAATCTGAATTGGATGCTGTGTCAGTGACTATGAATTTGTTGCTGTTTCAGTGAATTTGATTCTGTCAGTGAAGCTTCTGCTGTGTTTTTGATTCTGATGCTGTATCAGTGAATTTGATGCTGTGTCAATGACCCTGATGCTGACTCAGTGAATTTCTTGCTGTGGCAGTTAACCTGATGCTGTGTCAGTGAATTTGTTGCTGTGTCAGTGACTCTGATGCTGTGTCAGTGAATTTGATGCTGTGTCAGTGACTCTGAATTTGATGCTGTGTCAGTGACACTGAATTTGATGGTGTGTCTGTGACACTGAATTTGATGCTGTGTCAGTGACTCTGATGCTGTGTACGTGACACTGGTGCTGTGTCAGTGACTCTGAATTTCATGCTGTGTCAGTGAACCTGCTGCTGTTTCAGTGACTTTGATGCTGTGTCAGTGAATCTGAATTTGATGCTGTGTCAGTGACTATGAATTTGTTGCTGTGTCAGTGACTCTAATGCAGTGTCAGTAAATTTGATGCTTTGTCAGTGACCTGATGCTGTGCCAGTGACTTTGAATTTGATGCTGTGTCAGTGACATTGAATTTGATGGTGTGTCTGTGACACTGAATTTGATGCTGTGTCAGTGACTCTGAATTTGATTCTGTGTCAGTGATCCTGATGTTGTATTAGTGACTCTGAATTTGATGCTGTGTCAGTGACTCTGATGCTGTGTACGTGACCCTGGTGCTGTGTCAGTGGTTCTGAATTTGATGTGGTGTCAGTGAATTTGATGCTGTGTCACTGACCGTAATTCTCTGTTAGTGACTCTGAATTTGATGCTGTGTCAGGAAAATCATGCTGTGTCAGTGATTTTGATGTTGTGTAAGTTACCCTGATTCTGTTTCAGTAAATTTGATGCTGTTTCAGTGATAGTGAATTTGATGGTATGTCAGTGACTCTGAATTTGCTGCTGTTTCATTGAATTTTATGCTGTGTCAGTGAATTTGATGCTGTGCCAGTGACTCTGAATTTGATGCTGTGTCATTGAATTTTATGCTGTGTCAGTGAATTTGATGCTGTGTCAGTGACTCTGAATTTGATGCTCGGTCAGTGACTCTGATGCTGTGTCAGTGGTCCTGATGTTGTATTAGTGACTCTGAATTTGATGCTGTGTCAGTGACTCTGATACTGTCTATATGACCCTGATGCTCGGTCAGTGACTCTGTATTTGATGTTGTGTCAGGAAATTCATGCTGTGTCAGTGACCTGATGCTGAGTCAGTGACTCTGATGCTGTCTAAGTGACACTGATGCTGTTTCAGTAAATTTGATGCTGTTTCAGTGTGATTGAATTTGCTGGTGTGTCGGTGACTCTGAATTTGATGCTGTCATTGACCCTGATGCTGTGTTACTCTGAATTTGATGCTGTGTCAGTGACTCTGAATTTGATGCTGTCAGTAAATTTGATGCTATGCTGGTGAATTTGATGCTCTGTCATTGAATATGATGCTGTTTCAGTGACTGTGAATTTCATGCTGTGTCAGTGAACCGGTTGCTGTTTCAGTTACTCTGAATTTGATGCTGTGTCAGTGAATTTGATGCTGTGCCAGTGACTCTGAATTTGATGCTGTGTCATTGAATTTTATGCTGTGTCAGTGAATTTGATGCTGTGTCAGTGACTCTGATGCTGACTCTATGACCCTGATGCTCTGTCAGTGACTGAATTTGATGCTGTGTCAGGAAATTCATGCTGTGTCAATGACCTGATGCTGTGTCAGTGCATTTGATGCTGCGTCAGTGACTCTGATGCTGTCTAATTGACACTGATGCTGTTTCAGTAAATTTCATGCTGTTTCAGTGCGTTTGAATTTCCTGGTGTGTCAGTGACTGTGAATTTGATGCTGTGTCAGTGAATTTGATGCTGTGTCAATGACTCTGATGCTGTGTATGTGACCCTGGTGCTGTTTCAGTGGCTCTGAATTTGATGTGGTGTCAGTGAATTTGATGCTCTGTCAGGGACTCTGAATTTGATGCTGTGTCAGTGACCATGATTCTCCGTTAGTGACTCTGAATTTGATGCTGTGTCTGGAAATTCATGCTGTGTCAGTGACCTGATGCTGTGTCAGTGACTCTGATGTTGTGTAAGTTACCCTGATTCTGTTTCAGTAAATTTGATGCTGTTTCAGTGATACTGAATTTGATGGTATGTCAGTGACTCTGAATTTGATGCTGTGTCATTGAATTTTATGCTGTGTCAGTGAATTTGATGCTGTGTCAGTGAATCTGTTGCTGCTTCAGTCACTCTGATGCTGCGTCACTGAATCTGAATTGGATGCTGTGTCAGTGACTATGAATTTGTTGCTGTTTCAATGAATTTGATTCTGTCAGTGAAGCTGCTGCTGTGTTTTTGATTCTGATGCTGTATCAGTGAATTTGATGCTGTGTCAATGACCCTGATGCTGACTCAGTGAATTTGTTGCTGTGGCAGTTAACCTGATGCTGTGTCAGTGAATTTGTTGCTGTGTCAGTGACTCTGATGCTGTGTCAGTGAATTTGATGCTGTGTCAGTGACTCTGAATTTGATGCTGTGTCAGTGACCTGATGCTGTGCCAGTGACTCTGAATTTGATGCTGTGTCAGTGACACTGAATTTGATGGTGTGTCTGTGACACTGAATTTGATGCTGTGTCAGTGACTCTGATGCTGTGTACGTGACCCTGGTGCTGTGTCAGTGACTCTGAATTTCATGCTGTGTCAGTGAACCTGTTGCTGCTTCAGCGACTTTGATGCTGTGTCAGTGAATCTGAATTTGATGCTGAGTCAGTGACTATGAATTTGTTGCTGTTTCAGTGAATTTGATTCTGTCTGTGGACCTGCTGCTGTGTTTTTGATTCTGATGCTGTGTCAGTGAATTTGATGCTGTGTCAATGACCCTGATGCTGACTCAGTGAATTTGTTGCTGTGACAGTTAACCTGCTGCTATGTCAGTGAATTTGTTGCTGTGTCAGTGACTCTGATGCAGTGTCAGTAAATTTGATGCTTTGTCAGTGACCTGATGCTGTGCCTGTGACTCTGAATTTGATGCTGTGTCAGTGACATTGAATTTGATGGTGTGTCTGTGACACTGAATTTGATGCTGTGTCAGTGACTCTGAATTTGATTCTGTGTCAGTGATCCTGATGTTGTATTAGTGACTCTGAATTTGATGCTGTGTCAGTGACTCTGATGCTGTGTACGTGACCCTGGTGCTGTGTCAGTGGCTCTGAATTTGATGAGGTGTCAGTGAATTTGATGCTGTGTCAGTGACCGTGATTCTCTGTTAGTGACTCTGAATTTGATGCTGTGTCAGGAAAATCATGCTGTGTCAGTGACCTGATGCTGTGTCAGTGACTTTGATGTTGTGTAAGTTACCCTGATTCAGTTTCAGTAAATTTGATGCTGTTTCAGTGATACAGAATTTGATGGTGTCAGTGACTCTGAATTTGATGCTGTTTCATTGAATTTTATGCTGTGTCAGTGAATTTGATGCTGTGCCAGTGACTCTGAATTTGATGCTGTGTCATTGAATTTTATGCTGTGTCAGTGAATTTGATGCTGTGTCAGTGGTCCTGATGTTGTATTAGTGACTCTGAATTTGATGCTGTGTCAGTGACTCTGATGCTGACTCTATGACCCTGATGCTCTGTCGGTGACTGAATTTGATGCTGTGTCAGGAAATTCATGCTGTGTCAGTGACCTGATGCTGTGTCAGTGCATTTGATGCTGCGTCAGTGATTCTGATGCTGTCTAATTGACACTGATGCTGTTTCAGTAAATTTGATGCTGTTTCAGTGTGTTTGAATTTGCTGGTGTGTCAGTGACTGTGAATTTGATGCTGTGTCAATGACTCTGATGCTGTGTACGTGACCCTGGTGCTGTGTCAGTGGCTCTGAATTTGATGAGGTGTCAGTGAATTTGATGCTGTGTCAGTGACCGTGATTCTCTGTTAGTGACTCTGAATTTGATGCTGTGTCAGGAAAATCATGCTGTGTCAGTGACCTGATGCTGTGTCAGTGACTTTGATGTTGTGTAAGTTACCCTGATTCAGTTTCAGTAAATTTGATGCTGTTTCAGTGATACAGAATTTGATGGTGTCAGTGACTCTGAATTTGATGCTGTTTCATTGAATTTTATGCTGTGTCAGTGAATTTGATGCTGTGCCAGTGACTCTGAATTTGATGCTGTGTCATTGAATTTTATGCTGTGTCAGTGAATTTGATGCTGTGTCAGTGGTCCTGATGTTGTATTAGTGACTCTGAATTTGATGCTGTGTCAGTGACTCTGATGCTGACTCTATGACCCTGATGCTCTGTCGGTGACTGAATTTGATGCTGTGTCAGGAAATTCATGCTGTGTCAGTGACCTGATGCTGTGTCAGTGCATTTGATGCTGCGTCAGTGATTCTGATGCTGTCTAATTGACACTGATGCTGTTTCAGTAAATTTGATGCTGTTTCAGTGTGTTTGAATTTGCTGGTGTGTCAGTGACTGTGAATTTGATGCTGTGTCAATGACTCTGATGCTGTGTACGTGTCCCTGGTGCTGTTTCAGTGGCTCTGAATTTGATGTGGTGTCAGTGAATTTGATGCTCTGTCAGGGACTCTGAATTTGATGCTGTGTCAGTGACCATGATTCTCTGTTAGTGACTCTGAATTTGATGCTGTGTCTGGAAATTCATGCTGTGTCAGTGACCTGATGCTGTGTCAGTGACTCTGATGTTGTGTAAGTTACCCTGATTCTGTTTCAGTAAATTTGATGCTGTTTCAGTGATACTGAATTTGACGGTATGTCAGTGACTCTGAATTTGATGCTGTGTCATTGAATTTTATGCTGTGTCAGTGAATTTGATGCTGTGTCAGTGAACCTGTTGCTGCTTCAGTCACTCTGATGCAGCGTCACTGAATCTGAATTTGATGCTGTGTCAGTGACTCTGAATTTGATGCTGTGTCAGTGACCTGATGCTGTGCCAGTGACTCTGAATTTGATGCTGTGTCAGTGAACCTGTTGCTGCTTCAGTCACTCTGATGCTGCGTCACTGAATCTGAATTGGATGCTGTGTCAGTGACTATGAATTTGTTGCTGTTTCAGTGAATTTGATTCTGTCAGTGAAGCTGCTGCTGTGTTTTTGATTCTGATGCTGTATCAGTGAATTTGATGCTGTGTCCATGACCCTGATGCTGACTCAGTGAATTTGTTGCTGTTACAGTTAACCTGATGCTGTGTCAGTGAATTTGTTGCTGTGTCAGTGACTCTGATGCTGTGTCAGTGAATTTGATGCTGTGTCAGTGACTCTGAATTTGATGCTGTGTCAGTGACCTGATGCTGTGCCAGTGACTCTGAATTTGATGCTGTGTCAGTGACACTGAATTTGATGGTGTGTCTGTGACACTGAATTTGATGCTGTGTCAGTGACTCTGATGCTGTGTACGTGACCCTGGTGCTGTGTCAGTGACTCTGAATTTCATGCTGTGTCAGTGAACCTGTTGCTGCTTCAGCGACTTTGATGCTGTGTCAGTGAATCTGAATTTGATGCTGTGTCAGTGACTATGAATTTGTTGCTGTTTCAGTGAATTTGATTCTGTCTGTGGACCTGCTGCTGTGTTTTTGATTCTGATGCTGTGTCAGTGAATTTGATGCTGTGTCAATGACCCTGATGCTGACTCAGTGAATTTGTTGCTGTGACAGTTAACCTGCTGCTATGTCAGTGAATTTGTTGCTGTGTCAGTGACTCTGATGCAGTGTCAGTAAATTTGATGCTTTGTCAGTGACCTGATGCTGTGCCTGTGACTCTGAATTTGATGCTGTGTCAGTGACATTGAATTTGATGGTGTGTCTGTGACACTGAATTTGATGCTGTGTCAGTGACTCTGAATTTGATTCTGTGTCAGTGATCCTGATGTTGTATTAGTGACTCTGAATTTGATGCTGTGTCAGTGACTCTGATGCTGTGTACGTGACCCTGGTGCTGTGTCAGTGGCTCTGAATTTGATGAGGTGTCAGTGAATTTGATGCTGTGTCAGTGACCGTGATTCTCTGTTAGTGACTCTGAATTTGATGCTGTGTCAGGAAAATCATGCTGTGTCAGTGACCTGATGCTGTGTCAGTGACTTTGATGTTGTGTAAGTTACCCTGATTCAGTTTCAGTAAATTTGATGCTGTTTCAGTGATACAGAAATTGATGGTGTCAGTGACTCTGAATTTGATGCTGTTTCATTGAATTTTATGCTGTGTCAGTGAATTTGATGCTGTGCCAGTGACTCTGAATTTGATGCTGTGTCATTGAATTTTATGCTGTGTCAGTGAATTTGATGCTGTGTCAGTGGTCCTGATGTTGTATTAGTGACTCTGAATTTGATGCTGTGTCAGTGACTCTGATGCTGACTCTATGACCCTGATGCTCTGTCGGTGACTGAATTTGATGCTGTGTCAGGAAATTCATGCTGTGTCAGTGACCTGATGCTGTGTCAGTGCATTTGATGCTGCGTCAGTGATTCTGATGCTGTCTAATTGACACTGATGCTGTTTCAGTAAATTTGATGCTGTTTCAGTGTGTTTGAATTTGCTGGTGTGTCAGTGACTGTGAATTTGATGCTGTGTCAATGACTCTGATGCTGTGTACGTGTCCCTGGTGCTGTTTCAGTGGCTCTGAATTTGATGTGGTGTCAGTGAATTTGATGCTCTGTCAGGGACTCTGAATTTGATGCTGTGTCAGTGACTCTGAGTTTGATTCTGTGTCAGTGATCCTGATGTTGTATTAGTGACTCTGAATTTGATGCTGTGTCAGTGACTCTGATGCTGTGTACGTGACCCTGGTGCTGTGTCAGTGGTTCTGAATTTGATGTGGTGTCAGTGAATTTGATGCTGTGTCACTGACCGTAATTCTCTGTTAGTGACTCTGAATTTGATGCTGTGTCAGGAAAATCATGCTGTGTCAGTGATTTTGATGTTGTGTAAGTTACCCTGATTCTGTTTCAGTAAATTTGATGCTGTTTCAGTGATAGTGAATTTGATGGTGTCAGTGACTCTGAATTTGCTGCTGTTTCATTGAATTTTATGCTGTGTCAGTGAATTTGATGCTGTGCCAGTGACTCTGAATTTGATGCTGTGTCATTGAATTTTATGCTGTGTCAGTGAATTTGATGCTGTGTCAGTGACTCTGAATTTGATGCTCGGTCAGTGACTCTGATGCTGTGTCAGTGGTCCTGATGTTGTATTAGTGACTCTGAATTTGATGCTGTGTCAGTGACTCTGATACTGTCTATATGACCCTGATGCTCGGTCAGTGACTCTGTATTTGATGTTGTGTCAGGAAATTCATGCTGTGTCAGTGACCTGATGCTGAGTCAGTGACTCTGATGCTGTCTAAGTGACACTGATGCTGTTTCAGTAAATTTGATGCTGTTTCAGTGTGATTGAATTTGCTGGTGTGTCGGTGACTCTGAATTTGATGCTGTCATTGACCCTGATGCTGTGTTACTCTGAATTTGATGCTGTGTCAGTGACTCTGAATTTGATGCTGTCAGTAAATTTGATGCTATGCTGGTGAATTTGATGCTCTGTCATTGAATATGATGCTGTTTCAGTGACTGTGAATTTCATGCTGTGTCAGTGAACCGGTTGCTGTTTCAGTTACTCTGAATTTGATGCTGTGTCAGTGAATTTGATGCTGTGCCAGTGACTCTGAATTTGATGCGGTGTCATTGAATTTTATGCTGTGTCAGTGAATTTGATGCTGTGTCAGTGACTCTGATGCTGACTCTATGACCCTGATGCTCTGTCAGTGACTGAATTTGATGCTGTGTCAGGAAATTCATGCTGTGTCAATGACCTGATGCTGTGTCAGTGCATTTGATGCTGCGTCAGTGACTCTGATGCTGTCTAATTGACACTGATGCTGTTTCAGTAAATTTCATGCTGTTTCAGTGCGTTTGAATTTCCTGGTGTGTCAGTGACTGTGAATTTGATGCTGTGTCAGTGAATTTGATGCTGTGTCAATGACTCTGATGCTGTGTATGTGACCCTGGTGCTGTTTCAGTGGCTCTGAATTTGATGTGGTGTCAGTGAATTTGATGCTCTGTCAGGGACTCTGAATTTGATGCTGTGTCAGTGACCATGATTCTCCGTTAGTGACTCTGAATTTGATGCTGTGTCTGGAAATTCATGCTGTGTCAGTGACCTGATGCTGTGTCAGTGACTCTGATGTTGTGTAAGTTACCCTGATTCTGTTTCAGTAAATTTGATGCTGTTTCAGTGATACTGAATTTGATGGTATGTCAGTGACTCTGAATTTGATGCTGTGTCATTGAATTTTATGCTGTGTCAGTGAATTTGATGCTGTGTCAGTGACTCTGAATTTGATGCTGTGTCAGTGACCTGATGCTGTGCCAGTGACTCTGAATTTGATGCTGTGTCAGTGAACCTGTTGCTGCTTCAGTCACTCTGATGCTGCGTCACTGAATCTGAATTGGATGCTGTGTCAGTGACTATGAATTTGTTGCTGTTTCAGTGAATTTGATTCTGTCAGTGAAGCTGCTGCTGTGTTTTTGATTCTGATGCTGTATCAGTGAATTTGATGCTGTGTCCATGACCCTGATGCTGACTCAGTGAATTTGTTGCTGTGGCAGTTAACCTGATGCTGTGTCAGTGAATTTGTTGCTGTGTCAGTGACTCTGATGCTGTGTCAGTGAATTTGATGCTGTGTCAGTGACTCTGAATTTGATGCTGTGTCAGTGACCTGATGCTGTGCCAGTGACTCTGAATTTGATGCTGTGTCAGTGACACTGAATTTGATGGTGTGTCTGTGACACTGAATTTGATGCTGTGTCAGTGACTCTGATGCTGTGTACGTGACCCTGGTGCTGTGTCAGTGACTCTGAATTTCATGCTGTGTCAGAGAACCTGTTGCTGCTTCAGCGACTTTGATGCTGTGTCAGTGAATCTGAATTTGATGCTGTGTCAGTGACTATGAATTTGTTGCTGTTTCAGTGAATTTGATTCTGTCTGTGAACCTGCAGCTGTGTTTTTGATTCTGATGCTGTGTCAGTGAATTTGATGCTGTGTCAATGACCCTGATGCTGACTCAGTGAATTTGTTGCTGTGACAGTTAACCTGCTGCTATGTCAGTGAATTTGTTGCTGTGTCAGTGACTCTGATGCAGTGTCAGTAAATTTGATGCTTTGTCAGTGACCTGATGCTGTGCCTGTGACTCTGAATTTGATGCTGTGTCAGTGACATTGAATTTGATGGTGTGTCTGTGACACTGAATTTGATGCTGTGTCAGTGACTCTGAATTTGATTCTGTGTCAGTGATCCTGATGTTGTATTAGTGACTCTGAATTTGATGCTGTGTCAGTGACTCTGATGCTGTGTACGTGACCCTGGTGCTGTGTCAGTGGCTCTCAATTTGATGAGGTGTCAGTGAATTTGATGCTGTGTCAGTGACCGTGATTCTCTGTTAGTGACTCTGAATTTGATGCTGTGTCAGGAAAATCATGCTGTGTCAGTGACCTGATGCTGTGTCAGTGACTTTGATGTTGTGTAAGTTACCCTGATTCAGTTTCAGTAAATTTGATGCTGTTTCAGTGATACAGAATTTGATGGTGTCAGTGACTCTGAATTTGATGCTGTTTCATTGAATTTTATGCTGTGTCAGTGAATTTGATGCTGTGCCAGTGACTCTGAATTTGATGCTGTGTCATTGAATTTTATGCTGTGTCAGTGAATTTGATGCTGTGTCAGTGGTCCTGATGTTGTATTAGTGACTCTGAATTTGATGCTGTGTCAGTGACTCTGATGCTGACTCTATGACCCTGATGCTCTGTCGGTGACTGAATTTGATGCTGTGTCAGGAAATTCATGCTGTGTCAGTGACCTGATGCTGTGTCAGTGCATTTGATGCTGCGTCAGTGATTCTGATGCTGTGTCATTGACCCTGATGCTGTGTTACTCTGAATTTGATGCTGTGTCATTGACCCTGATGCTGTGTTACTCTGAATTTGATGCTGTGTCAGTGACTCTGAATTTGATGCTGTCAGTAAATTTGATGCTATGCTGGTGAATTTGATGCTCTGTCATTGAATATGATGCTGTTTCAGTGACTGTGAATTTCATGCTGTGTCAGTGAACCGGTTGCTGTTTCAGTTACTCTGAATTTGATGCTGTGTCAGTGAATTTGATGCTGTGCCAGTGACTCTGAATTTGATGCGGTGTCATTGAATTTTATGCTGTGTCAGTGAATTTGATGCTGTGTCAGTGACTCTGATGCTGACTCTATGACCCTGATGCTCTGTCAGTGACTGAATTTGATGCTGTGTCAGGAAATTCATGCTGTGTCAATGACCTGATGCTGTGTCAGTGCATTTGATGCTGCGTCAGTGACTCTGATGCTGTCTAATTGACACTGATGCTGTTTCAGTAAATTTCATGCTGTTTCAGTGCGTTTGAATTTCCTGGTGTGTCAGTGACTGTGAATTTGATGCTGTGTCAGTGAATTTGATGCTGTGTCAATGTCTCTGATGCTGTGTATGTGACCCTGGTGCTGTGTCAGTGGCTCTGAATTTGATGAGGTGTCAGTGAATTTGATGCTGTGTCAGTGACCGTGATTCTCTGTTAGTGACTCTGAATTTGATGCTGTGTCAGGAAAATCATGCTGTGTCAGTGACCTGATGCTGTGTCAGTGACTTTGATGTTGTGTAAGTTACCCTGATTCAGTTTCAGTAAATTTGATGCTGTTTCAGTGATACAGAAATTGATGGTGTCAGTGACTCTGAATTTGATGCTGTTTCATTGAATTTTATGCTGTGTCAGTGAATTTGATGCTGTGCCAGTGACTCTGAATTTGATGCTGTGTCATTGAATTTTATGCTGTGTCAGTGAATTTGATGCTGTGTCAGTGGTCCTGATGTTGTATTAGTGACTCTGAATTTGATGCTGTGTCAGTGACTCTGATGCTGACTCTATGACCCTGATGCTCTGTCGGTGACTGAATTTGATGCTGTGTCAGGAAATTCATGCTGTGTCAGTGACCTGATGCTGTGTCAGTGCATTTGATGCTGCGTCAGTGATTCTGATGCTGTCTAATTGACACTGATGCTGTTTCAGTAAATTTGATGCTGTTTCAGTGTGTTTGAATTTGCTGGTGTGTCAGTGACTGTGAATTTGATGCTGTGTCAATGACTCTGATGCTGTGTACGTGTCCCTGGTGCTGTTTCAGTGGCTCTGAATTTGATGTGGTGTCAGTGAATTTGATGCTCTGTCAGGGACTCTGAATTTGATGCTGTGTCAGTGACTCTGAGTTTGATTCTGTGTCAGTGATCCTGATGTTGTATTAGTGACTCTGAATTTGATGCTGTGTCAGTGACTCTGATGCTGTGTACGTGACCCTGGTGCTGTGTCAGTGGTTCTGAATTTGATGTGGTGTCAGTGAATTTGATGCTGTGTCACTGACCGTAATTCTCTGTTAGTGACTCTGAATTTGATGCTGTGTCAGGAAAATCATGCTGTGTCAGTGATTTTGATGTTGTGTAAGTTACCCTGATTCTGTTTCAGTAAATTTGATGCTGTTTCAGTGATACAGAATTTGATGGTGTCAGTGACTCTGAATTTGCTGCTGTTTCATTGAATTTTATGCTGTGTCAGTGAATTTGATGCTGTGCCAGTGACTCTGAATTTGATGCTGTGTCATTGAATTTTATGCTGTGTCAGTGAATTTGATGCTGTGTCAGTGACTCTGAATTTGATGCTCGGTCAGTGACTCTGATGCTGTGTCAGTGGTCCTGATGTTGTATTAGTGACTCTGAATTTGATGCTGTGTCAGTGACTCTGATACTGTCTATATGACCCTGATGCTCGGTCAGTGACTCTGTATTTGATGTTGTGTCAGGAAATTCATGCTGTGTCAGTGACCTGATGCTGAGTCAGTGACTCTGATGCTGTCTAAGTGACACTGATGCTGTTTCAGTAAATTTGATGCTGTTTCAGTGTGATTGAATTTGCTGGTGTTTCAGTGTGATTGAATTTGCTGGTGTGTCGGTGACTCTGAATTTGATGCTGTCATTGACCCTGATGCTGTGTTACTCTGAATTTGATGCTGTGTCAGTGACTCTGAATTTGATGCTGTCAGTAAATTTGATGCTATGCTGGTGAATTTGATGCTCTGTCATTGAATATGATGCTGTTTCAGTGACTGTGAATTTCATGCTGTGTCAGTGAACCGGTTGCTGTTTCAGTTACTCTGAATTTGATGCTGTGTCAGTGAATTTGATGCTGTGCCAGTGACTCTGAATTTGATGCGGTGTCATTGAATTTTATGCTGTGTCAGTGAATTTGATGCTGTGTCAGTGACTCTGATGCTGACTCTATGACCCTGATGCTCTGTCAGTGACTGAATTTGATGCTGTGTCAGGAAATTCATGCTGTGTCAATGACCTGATGCTGTGTCAGTGCATTTGATGCTGCGTCAGTGACTCTGATGCTGTCTAATTGACACTGATGCTGTTTCAGTAAATTTCATGCTGTTTCAGTGCGTTTGAATTTCCTGGTGTGTCAGTGACTGTGAATTTGATGCTGTGTCAGTGAATTTGATGCTGTGTCAATGACTCTGATGCTGTGTATGTGACCCTGGTGCTGTTTCAGTGGCTCTGAATTTGATGTGGTGTCAGTGAATTTGATGCTCTGTCAGGGACTCTGAATTTGATGCTGTGTCAGTGACCATGATTCTCCGTTAGTGACTCTGAATTTGATGCTGTGTCTGGAAATTCATGCTGTGTCAGTGACCTGATGCTGTGTCAGTGACTCTGATGTTGTGTAAGTTACCCTGATTCTGTTTCAGTAAATTTGATGCTGTTTCAGTGATACTGAATTTGATGGTATGTCAGTGACTCTGAATTTGATGCTGTGTCATTGAATTTTATGCTGTGTCAGTGAATTTGATGCTGTGTCAGTGACTCTGAATTTGATGCTGTGTCAGTGACCTGATGCTGTGCCAGTGACTCTGAATTTGATGCTGTGTCAGTGAACCTGTTGCTGCTTCAGTCACTCTGATGCTGCGTCACTGAATCTGAATTGGATGCTGTGTCAGTGACTATGAATTTGTTGCTGTTTCAGTGAATTTGATTCTGTCAGTGAAGCTGCTGCTGTGTTTTTGATTCTGATGCTGTATCAGTGAATTTGATGCTGTGTCCATGACCCTGATGCTGACTCAGTGAATTTGTTGCTGTGGCAGTTAACCTGATGCTGTGTCAGTGAATTTGTTGCTGTGTCAGTGACTCTGATGCTGTGTCAGTGAATTTGATGCTGTGTCAGTGACTCTGAATTTGATGCTGTGTCAGTGACCTGATGCTGTGCCAGTGACTCTGAATTTGATGCTGTGTCAGTGACACTGAATTTGATGGTGTGTCTGTGACACTGAATTTGATGCTGTGTCAGTGACTCTGATGCTGTGTACGTGACCCTGGTGCTGTGTCAGTGACTCTGAATTTCATGCTGTGTCAGAGAACCTGTTGCTGCTTCAGCGACTTTGATGCTGTGTCAGTGAATCTGAATTTGATGCTGTGTCAGTGACTATGAATTTGTTGCTGTTTCAGTGAATTTGATTCTGTCTGTGAACCTGCAGCTGTGTTTTTGATTCTGATGCTGTGTCAGTGAATTTGATGCTGTGTCAATGACCCTGATGCTGACTCAGTGAATTTGTTGCTGTGACAGTTAACCCGCTGCTATGTCAGTGAATTTGTTGCTGTGTCAGTGACTCTGATGCAGTGTCAGTAAATTTGATGCTTTGTCAGTGACCTGATGCTGTGCCTGTGACTCTGAATTTGATGCTGTGTCAGTGACATTGAATTTGATGGTGTGTCTGTGACACTGAATTTGATGCTGTGTCAGTGACTCTGAATTTGATTCTGTGTCAGTGATCCTGATGTTGTATTAGTGACTCTGAATTTGATGCTGTGTCAGTGACTCTGATGCTGTGTACGTGACCCTGGTGCTGTGTCAGTGGCTCTCAATTTGATGAGGTGTCAGTGAATTTGATGCTGTGTCAGTGACCGTGATTCTCTGTTAGTGACTCTGAATTTGATGCTGTGTCAGGAAAATCATGCTGTGTCAGTGACCTGATGCTGTGTCAGTGACTTTGATGTTGTGTAAGTTACCCTGATTCAGTTTCAGTAAATTTGATGCTGTTTCAGTGATACAGAATTTGATGGTGTCAGTGACTCTGAATTTGATGCTGTTTCATTGAATTTTATGCTGTGTCAGTGAATTTGATGCTGTGCCAGTGACTCTGAATTTGATGCTGTGTCATTGAATTTTATGCTGTGTCAGTGAATTTGATGCTGTGTCAGTGGTCCTGATGTTGTATTAGTGACTCTGAATTTGATGCTGTGTCAGTGACTCTGATGCTGACTCTATGACCCTGATGCTCTGTCGGTGACTGAATTTGATGCTGTGTCAGGAAATTCATGCTGTGTCAGTGACCTGATGCTGTGTCAGTGCATTTGATGCTGCGTCAGTGATTCTGATGCTGTGTCATTGACCCTGATGCTGTGTTACTCTGAATTTGATGCTGTGTCATTGACCCTGATGCTGTGTTACTCTGAATTTGATGCTGTGTCAGTGACTCTGAATTTGATGCTGTCAGTAAATTTGATGCTATGCTGGTGAATTTGATGCTCTGTCATTGAATATGATGCTGTTTCAGTGACTGTGAATTTCATGCTGTGTCAGTGAACCGGTTGCTGTTTCAGTTACTCTGAATTTGATGCTGTGTCAGTGAATTTGATGCTGTGCCAGTGACTCTGAATTTGATGCGGTGTCATTGAATTTTATGCTGTGTCAGTGAATTTGATGCTGTGTCAGTGACTCTGATGCTGACTCTATGACCCTGATGCTCTGTCAGTGACTGAATTTGATGCTGTGTCAGGAAATTCATGCTGTGTCAATGACCTGATGCTGTGTCAGTGCATTTGATGCTGCGTCAGTGACTCTGATGCTGTCTAATTGACACTGATGCTGTTTCAGTAAATTTCATGCTGTTTCAGTGCGTTTGAATTTCCTGGTGTGTCAGTGACTGTGAATTTGATGCTGTGTCAGTGAACTTGATGCTGTGTCAATGACTCTGATGCTGTGTATGTGACCCTGGTGCTGTTTCAGTGGCTCTGAATTTGATGTGGTGTCAGTGAATTTGATGCTCTGTCAGGGACTCTGAATTTGATGCTGTGTCAGTGACCATGATTCTCCGTTAGTGACTCTGAATTTGATGCTGTGTCTGGAAATTCATGCTGTGTCAGTGACCTGATGCTGTGTCAGTGACTCTGATGTTGTGTAAGTTACCCTGATTCTGTTTCAGTAAATTTGATGCTGTTTCAGTGATACTGAATTTGATGGTATGTCAGTGACTCTGAATTTGATGCTGTGTCATTGAATTTTATGCTGTGTCAGTGAATTTGATGCTGTGTCAGTGACTCTGAATTTGATGCTGTGTCAGTGACCTGATGCTGTGCCAGTGACTCTGAATTTGATGCTGTGTCAGTGAACCTGTTGCTGCTTCAGTCACTCTGATGCTGCGTCACTGAATCTGAATTGGATGCTGTGTCAGTGACTATGAATTTGTTGCTGTTTCAGTGAATTTGATTCTGTCAGTGAAGCTGCTGCTGTGTTTTTGATTCTGATGCTGTATCAGTGAATTTGATGCTGTGTCCATGACCCTGATGCTGACTCAGTGAATTTGTTGCTGTGGCAGTTAACCTGATGCTGTGTCAGTGAATTTGTTGCTGTGTCAGTGACTCTGATGCTGTGTCAGTGAATTTGATGCTGTGTCAGTGACTCTGAATTTGATGCTGTGTCAGTGACCTGATGCTGTGCCAGTGACTCTGAATTTGATGCTGTGTCAGTGACACTGAATTTGATGGTGTGTCTGTGACACTGAATTTGATGCTGTGTCAGTGACTCTGATGCTGTGTACGTGACCCTGGTGCTGTGTCAGTGACTCTGAATTTCATGCTGTGTCAGAGAACCTGTTGCTGCTTCAGCGACTTTGATGCTGTGTCAGTGAATCTGAATTTGATGCTGTGTCAGTGACTATGAATTTGTTGCTGTTTCAGTGAATTTGATTCTGTCTGTGAACCTGCAGCTGTGTTTTTGATTCTGATGCTGTGTCAGTGAATTTGATGCTGTGTCAATGACCCTGATGCTGACTCAGTGAATTTGTTGCTGTGACAGTTAACCTGCTGCTATGTCAGTGAATTTGTTGCTGTGTCAGTGACTCTGATGCAGTGTCAGTAAATTTGATGCTTTGTCAGTGACCTGATGCTGTGCCTGTGACTCTGAATTTGATGCTGTGTCAGTGACATTGAATTTGATGGTGTGTCTGTGACACTGAATTTGATGCTGTGTCAGTGACTCTGAATTTGATTCTGTGTCAGTGATCCTGATGTTGTATTAGTGACTCTGAATTTGATGCTGTGTCAGTGACTCTGATGCTGTGTACGTGACCCTGGTGCTGTGTCAGTGGCTCTCAATTTGATGAGGTGTCAGTGAATTTGATGCTGTGTCAGTGACCGTGATTCTCTGTTAGTGACTCTGAATTTGATGCTGTGTCAGGAAAATCATGCTGTGTCAGTGACCTGATGCTGTGTCAGTGACTTTGATGTTGTGTAAGTTACCCTGATTCAGTTTCAGTAAATTTGATGCTGTTTCAGTGATACAGAATTTGATGGTGTCAGTGACTCTGAATTTGATGCTGTTTCATTGAATTTTATGCTGTGTCAGTGAATTTGATGCTGTGCCAGTGACTCTGAATTTGATGCTGTGTCATTGAATTTTATGCTGTGTCAGTGAATTTGATGCTGTGTCAGTGGTCCTGATGTTGTATTAGTGACTCTGAATTTGATGCTGTGTCAGTGACTCTGATGCTGACTCTATGACCCTGATGCTCTGTCGGTGACTGAATTTGATGCTGTGTCAGGAAATTCATGCTGTGTCAGTGACCTGATGCTGTGTCAGTGCATTTGATGCTGCGTCAGTGATTCTGATGCTGTCTAATTGACACTGATGCTGTTTCAGTAAATTTGATGCTGTTTCAGTGTGTTTGAATTTGCTGGTGTGTCAGTGACTGTGAATTTGATGCTGTGTCAATGACTCTGATGCTGTGTACGTGTCCCTGGTGCTGTTTCAGTGGCTCTGAATTTGATGTGGTGTCAGTGAATTTGATGCTCTGTCAGGGACTCTGAATTTGATGCTGTGTCAGTGATCATGATTCTCTGTTAGTGACTCTGAATTTGATGCTGTGTCTGGAAATTCATGCTGTGTCAGTGACCTGATGCTGTGTCAGTGACTCTGATGTTGTGTAAGTTACCCTGATTCTGTTTCAGTAAATTTGATGCTGTTTCAGTGATACTGAATTTGACGGTATGTCAGTGACTCTGAATTTGATGCTGTGTCATTGAATTTTATGCTGTGTCAGTGAATTTGATGCTGTGTCAGTGAACCTGTTGCTGCTTCAGTCACTCTGATGCAGCGTCACTGAATCTGAATTGGATGCTGTGTCAGTGACTATGAATTTGTTGCTGTTTCAGTGAATTTGATTCTGTCAGTGAAGCTGCTGCTGTGTTTTTGATTCTGATGCTGTATCAGTGAATTTGATGCTGTGTCAATGACCCTGATGCTGACTCAGTGAATTTGTTGCTGTGGCAGTTAACCTGATGCTGTGTCAGTGAATTTGTTGCTGTGTCAGTGACTCTGATGCTGTGTCAGTGAATTTGATGCTGTGTCAGTGACTCTGAATTTGATGCTGTGTCAGTGACCTGATGCTGTGCCAGTGACTCTGAATTTGATGCTGTGTCAGTGAACCTGTTGCTGCTTCAGTCACTCTGATGCTGCGTCACTGAATCTGAATTGGATGCTGTGTCAGTGACTATGAATTTGTTGCTGTTTCAGTGAATTTGATTCTGTCAGTGAAGCTGCTGCTGTGTTTTTGATTCTGATGCTGTATCAGTGAATTTGATGCTGTGTCCATGACCCTGATGCTGACTCAGTGAATTTGTTGCTGTGGCAGTTAACCTGATGCTGTGTCAGTGAATTTGTTGCTGTGTCAGTGACTCTGATGCTGTGTCAGTGAATTTGATGCTGTGTCAGTGACTCTGAATTTGATGCTGTGTCAGTGACCTGATGCTGTGCCAGTGACTCTGAATTTGATGCTGTGTCAGTGACACTGAATTTGATGGTGTGTCTGTGACACTGAATTTGATGCTGTGTCAGTGACTCTGATGCTGTGTACGTGACCCTGGTGCTGTGTCAGTGACTCTGAATTTCATGCTGTGTCAGAGAACCTGTTGCTGCTTCAGCGACTTTGATGCTGTGTCAGTGAATCTGAATTTGATGCTGTGTCAGTGACTATGAATTTGTTGCTGTTTCAGTGAATTTGATTCTGTCTGTGAACCTGCAGCTGTGTTTTTGATTCTGATGCTGTGTCAGTGAATTTGATGCTGTGTCAATGACCCTGATGCTGACTCAGTGAATTTGTTGCTGTGACAGTTAACCTGCTGCTATGTCAGTGAATTTGTTGCTGTGTCAGTGACTCTGATGCAGTGTCAGTAAATTTGATGCTTTGTCAGTGACCTGATGCTGTGCCTGTGACTCTGAATTTGATGCTGTGTCAGTGACATTGAATTTGATGGTGTGTCTGTGACACTGAATTTGATGCTGTGTCAGTGACTCTGAATTTGATTCTGTGTCAGTGATCCTGATGTTGTATTAGTGACTCTGAATTTGATGCTGTGTCAGTGACTCTGATGCTGTGTACGTGACCCTGGTGCTGTGTCAGTGGCTCTCAATTTGATGAGGTGTCAGTGAATTTGATGCTGTGTCAGTGACCGTGATTCTCTGTTAGTGACTCTGAATTTGATGCTGTGTCAGGAAAATCATGCTGTGTCAGTGACCTGATGCTGTGTCAGTGACTTTGATGTTGTGTAAGTTACCCTGATTCAGTTTCAGTAAATTTGATGCTGTTTCAGTGATACAGAATTTGATGGTGTCAGTGACTCTGAATTTGATGCTGTTTCATTGAATTTTATGCTGTGTCAGTGAATTTGATGCTGTGCCAGTGACTCTGAATTTGATGCTGTGTCATTGAATTTTATGCTGTGTCAGTGAATTTGATGCTGTGTCAGTGGTCCTGATGTTGTATTAGTGACTCTGAATTTGATGCTGTGTCAGTGACTCTGATGCTGACTCTATGACCCTGATGCTCTGTCGGTGACTGAATTTGATGCTGTGTCAGGAAATTCATGCTGTGTCAGTGACCTGATGCTGTGTCAGTGCATTTGATGCTGCGTCAGTGATTCTGATGCTGTCTAATTGACACTGATGCTGTTTCAGTAAATTTGATGCTGTTTCAGTGTGTTTGAATTTGCTGGTGTGTCAGTGACTGTGAATTTGATGCTGTGTCAATGACTCTGATGCTGTGTACGTGTCCCTGGTGCTGTTTCAGTGGCTCTGAATTTGATGTGGTGTCAGTGAATTTGATGCTCTGTCAGGGACTCTGAATTTGATGCTGTGTCAGTGATCATGATTCTCTGTTAGTGACTCTGAATTTGATGCTGTGTCTGGAAATTCATGCTGTGTCAGTGACCTGATGCTGTGTCAGTGACTCTGATGTTGTGTAAGTTACCCTGATTCTGTTTCAGTAAATTTGATGCTGTTTCAGTGATACTGAATTTGACGGTATGTCAGTGACTCTGAATTTGATGCTGTGTCATTGAATTTTATGCTGTGTCAGTGAATTTGATGCTGTGTCAGTGAACCTGTTGCTGCTTCAGTCACTCTGATGCAGCGTCACTGAATCTGAATTGGATGCTGTGTCAGTGACTATGAATTTGTTGCTGTTTCAGTGAATTTGATTCTGTCAGTGAAGCTGCTGCTGTGTTTTTGATTCTGATGCTGTATCAGTGAATTTGATGCTGTGTCAATGACCCTGATGCTGACTCAGTGAATTTGTTGCTGTGGCAGTTAACCTGATGCTGTGTCAGTGAATTTGTTGCTGTGTCAGTGACTCTGATGCTGTGTCAGTGAATTTGATGCTGTGTCAGTGACTCTGAATTTGATGCTGTGTCAGTGACTCTGAATTTGATTCTGTGTCAGTGATCCTGATGTTGTATTAGTGACTCTGAATTTGATGCTGTGTCAGTGACTCTGATGCTGTGTACGTGACCCTGGTGCTGTGTCAGTGGCTCTGAATTTGATGTGGTGTCAGTGAATTTGATGCTGTGTCCCTGACCGTGATTCTCTGTTAGTGACTCTGAATTTGATGCTGTGTCAGGAAAATCATGCTGTGTCAGTGACCTGATGCTGTGTCAGTGACTTTGATGTTGTGTAAGTTACCCTGATTCTGTTTCAGTAAATTTGATGCTGTTTCAGTGATACAGAATTTGATGGTGTCAGTGATCTGAATTTGATGCTGTTTCATTGAATTTTATGCTGTGTCAGTGAATTTGATGCTGTGCCAGTGACTCTGAATTTGATGCTGTGTCATTGAATTTTATGCTGTGTCAGTGAATTTGATGCTGTGTCAGTGACTCTGATGCTGTGTCAGTGGTCCTTATGTTGTATTAGTGACTCTGAATTTGATGCTGTGTCAGTGACTCTGATGCTGACTCTATGACTCTGATGCTCTGTCAGTGACTGAATTTGATGCTGTGTCAGGAAATTCATGCTGTGTCAGTGACCTGATGCTGTGTCAGTGCATTTGATGCTGCGTCAGTGACTCTGATGCTGTCTAATTGACACTGATGCTGTTTCAGTAAATTTGATGCTGTTTCAGTGTGTTTGAATTTGCTGGTGTGTCAGTGACTGTGAATTTGATGCTGTGTCAGTGAATTTGATGCTGTGTCAATGACTCTGATGCTGTGTACGTGTCCCTGGTGCTGTTTCAGTGGCTCTGAATTTGATGTGGTGTCAGTGAATTTGATGCTCTGTCAGGGACTCTGAATTTGATGCTGTGTCAGTGACCATGATTCTCTGTTAGTGACTCTGAATTTGATGCTGTGTCTGGAAATTCATGCTGTGTCAGTGACCTGATGCTGTGTCAGTGACTCTGATGTTGTGTAAGTTACCCTGATTCTGTTTCAGTAAATTTGATGCTGTTTCAGTGATACTGAATTTGACGGTATGTCAGTGACTCTGAATTTGATGCTGTGTCATTGAATTTTATGCTGTGTCAGTGAATTTGATGCTGTGTCAGTGAACCTGTTGCTGCTTCAGTCACTCTGATGCAGCGTCACTGAATCTGAATTGGATGCTGTGTCAGTGACTATGAATTTGTTGCTGTTTCAGTGAATTTGATTCTGTCAGTGAAGCTGCTGCTGTGTTTTTGATTCTGATGCTGTATCAGTGAATTTGATGCTGTGTCAATGACCCTGATGCTGACTCAGTGAATTTGTTGCTGTGGCAGTTAACCTGATGCTGTGTCAGTGAATTTGTTGCTGTGTCAGTGACTCTGATGCTGTGTCAGTGAATTTGATGCTGTGTCAGTGACTCTGAATTTGATGCTGTGTCAGTGACTCTGAATTTGATTCTGTGTCAGTGATCCTGATGTTGTATTAGTGACTCTGAATTTGATGCTGTGTCAGTGACTCTGATGCTGTGTACGTGACCCTGGTGCTGTGTCAGTGGCTCTGAATTTGATGTGGTGTCAGTGAATTTGATGCTGTGTCCCTGACCGTGATTCTCTGTTAGTGACTCTGAATTTGATGCTGTGTCAGGAAAATCATGCTGTGTCAGTGACCTGATGCTGTGTCAGTGACTTTGATGTTGTGTAAGTTACCCTGATTCTGTTTCAGTAAATTTGATGCTGTTTCAGTGATACAGAATTTGATGGTGTCAGTGATCTGAATTTGATGCTGTTTCATTGAATTTTATGCTGTGTCAGTGAATTTGATGCTGTGCCAGTGACTCTGAATTTGATGCTGTGTCATTGAATTTTATGCTGTGTCAGTGAATTTGATGCTGTGTCAGTGACTCTGATGCTGTGTCAGTGGTCCTTATGTTGTATTAGTGACTCTGAATTTGATGCTGTGTCAGTGACTCTGATGCTGACTCTATGACTCTGATGCTCTGTCAGTGACTGAATTTGATGCTGTGTCAGGAAATTCATGCTGTGTCAGTGACCTGATGCTGTGTCAGTGCATTTGATGCTGCGTCAGTGACTCTGATGCTGTCTAATTGACACTGATGCTGTTTCAGTAAATTTGATGCTGTTTCAGTGTGTTTGAATTTGCTGGTGTGTCAGTGACTGTGAATTTGATGCTGTGTCAGTGAATTTGATGCTGTGTCAATGACTCTGATGCTCTGTACGTGACCCTGGTGCTGTTTCAGTGGCTCTGAATTTGATGTGCTGTCAGTGAATTTGATGCTCTGTCAGGGACTCTGAATTTGATGCTGTGTCAGTGACCATGATTCTCTGTTAGTGACTCTGAATTTGATGCTGTGTCTGGAAATTCATGCTGTGTCAGTGACCTGATGCTGTGTCAGTGACTCTGATGTTGTGTAAGTTACCCTGATTCTATTTCAGTAAATTTGATGCTGTTTCAGTGATACTGAATTTGATGGTATGTCAGTGACTCTGAATTTGATGCTGTGTCATTGAATTTTATGCTGTGTCAGTGAATTTGATGCTGTGTCAGTGAACCTGTTGCTGCTTCAGTCACTCTGATGCTGCGTCACTGAATCTGAATTGGATGCTGTGTCAGTGGCTATGAATTTGTTGCTGTTTCAGTGAATTTGATTCTGTCAGTGAAGCTGCTGCTGTGTTTTTGATTCTGATGCTGTATCAGTGAATTTGATGCTGTGTCCATGACCCCGATGCTGACTCAGTGAATTTGTTGCTGTGGCAGTTAACCTGATGCTGTGTCAGTGAATTTGTTGCTGTGTCAGTGACTCTGATGCTGTGTCAGTGAATTTGATGCTGTGTCAGTGACTCTGAATTTGATGCTGTGTCAGTGACCTGATGCTGTGCCAGTGACTCTGAATTTGATGCTGTGTCAGTGACTATGAATTTGTTGCTGTGTCAGTGACTCTGATGCAGTGTCAGTAAATTTGATGCTTTGTCAGTGACCTGACGCTGTGCCAGTGACTTTGAATTTGTTGCTGTGTCAGTGACTCTGATGCTGTGTCAGTGAATTTGATGCTGTGTCAGTGACTCTGAATTTGATGCTGTGTCAGTGACCTGATGCTGTGCCAGTGACTCTGAATTTGATGCTGTGTCAGTGACACTGAATTTGATGGTGTGTCTGTGACACTGAATTTGATGCTGTGTCAGTGACTCTGATGCTGTGTACGTGACCCTGGTGCTGTGTCAGTGACTCTGAATTTCATGCTGTGTCAGTGAACCTGTTGCTGCTTCAGCGACTCTGATGCTGTGTCAGTGAATCTGAATTTCATTCTATGTTAGTGAACCTGTTGCTGTTTCAGTGACTTTGATGCTGTGTCAGTGAATCTGAATTTGATGCTGTGTCAGTGACTATGAATTTGTTGCTGTGTCAGTGAATTTGATTCTGTCTGTGAACCTGCTGCTGTGTTTTTGATTCTGATGCTGTGTCAGTGAATTTGATGCTGTGTCAATGACCCTGATGCTGACTCAGTGAATTTGTTGCTCTGACAGTTAACCTGCTGCTATGTCAGTGAATTTGTTGCTGTGTCAGTGACTCTGATGCGGTGTCAGTAAATTTGATGCTTTGTCAGTGACCTGATGCTGTGCCTGTGACTCTGAATTTGATTCTGTGTCAGTGATCCTGATGTTGTATTAGTGACTCTGAATTTGATGCTGTGTCAGTGACTCTGATGCTGTGTACGTGACCCTGGTGCTGTGTCACTGGCTCTGAATTTGATGTGGTGTCAGTGAATTTGATGCTGTGTCACTGACCGTGATTCTCTGTTAGTGACTCTGAATTTGATGCTGTGTCAGGAAAATCATGCTGTGTCAGTGACCTGATGCTGTGTCAGTGACTTTGATGTTGTGTAAGTTACCCTGATTCTGTTTCAGTAAATTTGATGCTGTTTCAGTGATACTGAATTTGATGGTATGTCAGTGACTCTGAATTTGATGCTGTGTCATTGAATTTTATGCTGTGTCAGTGAATTTGATGCTGTGTCAGTGAATCTGTTGCTGCTTCAGTCACTCTGATGCTGCGTCACTGAATCTGAATTGGATGCTGTGTCAGTGACTATGAATTTGTTGCTGTTTCAGTGAATTTGATTCTGTCAGTGAAGCTGCTGCTGTGTTTTTGATTCTGATGCTGTATCAGTGAATTTGATGCTGTGTCAATGACCCTGATGCTGACTCAGTGATTTTGTTGCTGTGGCAGTTAACCTGATGCTGTGTCAGTGAATTTGTTGCTGTGTCAGTGACTTTGATGTTGTGTAAGTTACCCTGATTCTGTTTCAGTAAATTTGATGCTGTTTCAGTGATACAGAATTTGATGGTGTCAGTGACTCTGAATTTGCTGCTGTTTCATTGAATTTTATGCTGTGTCAGTGAATTTGATGCTGTGCCAGTGACTCTGAATTTGATGCTGTGTCATTGAATTTTATGCTGTGTCAGTGAATTTGATGCTGTGTCAGTGACTCTGATGCTGTGTCACTGGTCCTGATGTTGTATTAGTGACTCTGAATTTGATGCTGTGTCAGTGACTCTGATGCTGACTCTATGACCCTGATGCTCTGTCAGTGACTGAATTTGATGCTGTGTCAGGAAATTCATGCTGTGTCAGTGACCTGATGCTGTGTCAGTGACTCTAATGTTGTGTAAATTACCCTGATTCTGTTTCAGTAAATTTGATGCTGTTTCAGTGATACTGAATTTGATGGTATGTCAGTGACTCTGAAATTGATGCTGTGTCATTGAATTTTATGCTGTGTCAGTGAATTTGATGCTGTGTCAGTGAATCTGTTGCTGCTTCAGTCACTCTGATGCTGCGTCACTGAATCTGAATTGCATGCTGTGTCAGTGACTATGAATTTGTTGCTGTTTCAGTGAATTTGATTCTGTCAGTGAAGCTGCTGCTGTGTTTTTGATTCTGATGCTGTATCAGTGAATTTGATGCTGTGACAATGACCCTGATGCTGACTCAGTGATTTTGTTGCTGTGGCAGTTAACCTGATGCTGTGTCAGTGAATTTGTTTCTGTGTCAGTGACTCTGATGCTGTGTCAGTGAATTTGATGCTGCGTCAGTGACTCTGAATTTGATGCTGTGTCAGTGACCTGATGCCGTGTCAGTGACTCTGAATTTGATGCTGTGTCAGTGAACCTGTTGCTGCTTCAGTCACTCTGATGCTGCGTCACTGAATCTGAATTGGATGCTGTGTCAGTGACTATGAATTTGTTGCTGTTTCAGTGAATTTGATTCTGTCCGTGAAGCTGCTGCTGTGTTTTTGATTCTGATGCTGTATCAGTGAATTTGATGCTGTGTCAATGACCCCGATGCTGACTCAGTGAATTTGTTGCTGTGGCAGTTAACCTGATGCTGTGTCAGTGAATTTGTTGCTGTGTCAGTGACTCTGATGCTGTGTCAGTGAATTTGATGCTGTGTCAGTGACTCTGAATTTGATGCTGTGTCAGTGACATTGAATTTGATGGTGTGTCTGTGACACTGAATTTGATGCTGTGTCAGTGACTCTGAATTTGATGCTGTGTCAGTGACTCTGATGCTGTGTACGTGACCCTGGTGCTGTGTCAGTGGCTCCGAATTTGATGTGGTGTCAGTGAATTTGATGCTGTGTCACTGACCGTGATTCTCTGTTAGTGACTCTGAATTTGATGCTGTGTCAGGAAAATCATGCTGTGTCAGTGACCTGATGCTGTGTCAGTGACTTTGATGTTGTGTAAGTTACCCTGATTTTGTTTCAGTAAATTTGATGCTGTTTCAGTGATACAGAATTTGATGGTGTCAGTGACTCTGAATTTGATGTTGTTTCATTGAATTTTATGCTGTGTCAGTGAATTTGATGCTGTGCCAGTGAATTTGATGCTGTGTCAGTGACTCTGATGCTGTGTCAGTGGTCCTGATGTTGTATTAGTGACTCTGAATTTGATGCTGTGTCAGTGATTCTGATGCTGACTCTATGACCCTGATGCTCTGTCAGTGACTGAATTTGATGCTGTGTCAGGAAATTCATGCTGTGTCAGTGACCTGATGCTGTGTCAGTGCATTTGATGCTGCGTCAGTGACTCTGATGCTGTCTAATTGACACTGATGCTGTTTCAGTAAATTTCATGCTGTTTCAGTGTGTTTGAATTTGCTCGTGTGTCAGTGACTGTGAATTTGATGCTGTGTCAGTGAATTTCATGTGGTGTCAATGACTCTGATGCTGTGTATGTGAACCTGGTGCTGTTTCAGTGGCTCTGAATTTGATGTGGTGTCAGTGAATTTGATGCTCTGTCAGGGACTCTGAATTTGATGCTGTGTCAGTGACCATGATTCTCCGTTATTGACTCTGAATTTGATGCTGTGACTGGAAATTCATGCTGTGTCAGTGACCTGATGCTGTGTCAGTGACTCTGATGTTGTGTAAGTTACCCTGATTCTGTTTCAGTAAATTTGATGCTGTTTCAGTGATACTGAATTTGATGGTGTCAGTGATCTGAATTTGATGCTGTTTCATTGAATTTTATGCTGTGTCAGTGAATTTGATGCTGTGCCAGTGACTCTGAATTTGATGCTGTGTCATTGAATTTTATGCTGTGTCAGTGAATTTGATGCTGTGTCAGTGACTCTGATGCTGTGTCAGTGGTCCTTATGTTGTATTAGTGACTCTGAATTTGATGCTGTGTCAGTGACTCTGATGCTGACTCTATGACCCTGATGCTCTGTCAGTGACTGAATTTGATGCTGTGTCAGGAAATTCATGCTGTGGCAGTGACCTGATGCTGTGTCAGTGCATTTGATGCTGCGTCAGTGACTCTGATGCTGTCTAATTGACACTGATGCTGTTTCAGTGAATTTGTTGCTGTGGCAGTTATCCTGATGCTGTGTCAGTGAATTTGTTGCTGTGTCAGTGACTCTGATGATGTGTCAGTGAATTTGATGTTGTGTCAGTGACTCTGATGCTGTGTCAGTGGTCCTGATGTTGTATTAGTGACTCTGAATTTGATGCTGTGTCAGTGATTCTGATGCTGACTCTATGACCCTGATGCTCTGTCAGTGACTGAATTTGATGCTGTGTCAGGAAATTCATGCTGTGCCTGTGACCTGATGCTGTGTCAGTGCATTTGATGCTGCGTCAGTGACTCTGATGCTGTCTAATTGACACTGATGCTGGTTCAGTAAATTTCATGCTGTTTCAGTGTGTTTGAATTTGCTGGTGTGTCAGTGACTGTGAATTTGATGCTGTGTCAGTGAATTTGATACTGTGTCAATGACTCTGATGCTGTGTACGTGACCCTGGTGCTGTTTCAGTGGCTCCGAATTTGATGTGGTGTCAGTGAATTTGATGCTCTGTCAGGGACTCTGAATTTGATGCTGTGTCAGTGACCATGATTCTCTGTTAGTGACTCGGAATTTGATGCTGTGTCAGGAAAATCATGCTGTGTCAGTGCCCTGATGCTGTGTCAGTGACTTTGATGTTGTGTAAGTTACCCTGATTCTGTTTCAGTAAATTTGATGCTGTTTCAGTGATACAGAATTTGATGGTGTCAGTGACTCTGAATTTGATGCTGTTTCATTGAATTTTATGCTGTGTCAGTGAATTTGATGCTGTGCCAGTGACTCTGAATTTGATGCTGTGTCATTGAATTTTATGCTGTGTCAGTGAATTTGATGCTGTGTCAGTGACTCTGATGCTGTGTCAGTGGTCCTGATGTTGTATTAGTGACTCTGAATTTGATGCTGTGTCAGTGATTCTGATGCTGACTCTATGACCCTGATGCTCTGTCAGTGACTGAATTTGATGCTGTGTCAGGAAATTCATGCTGTGTCAGTGACCTGATGCTGTGTCAGTGCATTTGATGCTGCGTCAGTGACTCTGATGCTGTCTAATTGACACTGATGCTGTTTCAGTAAATTTGATTGTGTTTCAGTGTGTTTGAATTTGCTGGTGTGTCAGTGACTGTGAATCTGATGCTGTGTCAGTGAATTTGATGCTGTGTCAATGACTCTGATGCTGTGTACGTGACCCTGGTGCTGTTTCAGTGGCTCTGAATTTGATGTGGTGTCAGTGAATTTGATGCTGTGTCAGTGACCATGATTCTCTGTTAGTGACTCTGAATTTGATGCTGTGTCTGGAAATTCATGCTGTGTCAGTGACCTGATGCTGTGTCAGTGACTCTGATGTTGTGTAAGTTACCCTGATTCTGTTTCAGTAAATTTGATGCTGTTTCAGTGATACTGAATTTGATGGTATGTCAGTGACTCTGAATTTGATGCTGTGTCATTGAATTTTATGCTGTGTCAGTGAATTTGATGCTGTGTCAGTGAACCTGTTGCTGCTTCAGTCACTCTGATGCTGCGTCACTGAATCTGAATTGGATGCTGTGTCAGTGACTATGAATTTGTTGCTGTTTCAGTGAATTTGATTCTGTCAGTGAAGCTGCTGCTGTGTTTTTGATTCTGATGCTGTATCAGTGAATTTGATGCTGTGTCCATGACCCCGATGCTGACTCAGTGAATTTGTTGCTGTGGCAGTTAACCTGATGCTGTGTCAGTGAATTTGTTGCTGTGTCAGTGACTCTGATGATGTGTCAGTGAATTTGATGCTGTGTCAGTGACTCTGAATTTGATGCTGTGTCAGTGACCTGATGCTGTGCCAGTGACTCTGAATTTGATGCTGTGTCAGTGACACTGAATTTGATGGTGTGTCTGTGACACTGAATTTGATGCTGTGTCAGTGACTCTGATGCTGTGTACGTGACCCTGGTGCTGTGTCAGTGACTCTGAATTTCATGCTGTGTCAGTGAACCTGCTGCTGTTTCAGTGACTTTGATGCTGTGTCAGTGAATCTGAATTTGATGCTGTGTCAGTGACTATGAATTTCTTGCTGTGTCAGTGACTCTGATGCAGTGTCAGTAAATTTGATGCTTTGTCAGTGACCTGATGCTGTGCCAGTGACTTTGAATTTGATGCTGTGTCAGTGACATTGCATTTGTTGCTGTGTCTGTGACACTGAATTTGATGCTGTGTCAGTGACTCTGAATTTGATTCTGTGTCAGTGATCCTGATGTTGTATTAGTGACTCTGAATTTGATGCTGTGTCAGTGACTCTGATGCTGTGTACGTGACCCTGGTGCTGTGTCAGTGGCTCTGAATTTGATGTGGTGTCAGTGAATTTGATTCTGTGTCACTGACCGTGATTCTCTGTTAGTGACTCTGAATTTGATGCTCTGTCAGGAAAATCATGCTGTGTCAGTGACCTGATGCTGTGTCAGTGACTTTGATGTTGTGTAAGTTACCCTGATTCTGTTTCAGTAAATTTGATGCTGTTTCAGTGATACAGAATTTGATGGTGTCAGTGACTCTGAATTTGCTGCTGTTTCATTGAATTTTATGCTGTGTCAGTGAATTTGATGCTGTGCCAGTGACTCTGAATTTGATGCTGTGTCATTGAATTTTATGCTGTGTCAGTGAATTTGATGCTGTGTCAGTGACTCTGAATTTGATGCTCGGTCAGTGACTCTGATGCTGTGTCAATGGTCCTGATGTTGTATTAGTGACTCTGAATTTGATGCTGTTTCAGTGACTCTGATGCTGTCTAAATGACCCTGATGCTCGGTCAGTGACTCTGAATTTGATGTTGTGTCAGGAAATTCATGCTGTCTAAGTGACACTGATGCTGTTTCAGTAAATTTGATGCTGTTTCAGTGTGATTGAATTTGCTGGTGTGTCGGTGACTCTGAATTTGATGCTGTGTCATTGACCCTGATGCTGTGTTACTCTGAATTTGATGCTGTGTCATTGACCCTGATGCTGTGTTACTCTGAATTTGATGCTGTGTCAGTGACTCTGAATTTGATGCTGTCAGTAAATTTGATGCTATGCTGGTGAATTTGATGCTCTGTCATTGAATATGATGCTGTTTCAGTGACTCTGAATTTCGTGCTGTGTCAGTGAACCTGTTGCTGTTTCAGTTAATCTGAATTTGATGCTGTGTCAGTGTATATGATGCTGTGTCAGTGACCCTGATGCTGTGTCAGTGACTCTGAATTTGATGCTGTGTCAGGAAATTCATGCTGTGTCAGTGACCTGATGCTGTGTCAGTGCATTTGATGCTGCGTCAGTGACTCTGATGCTGTCTAATTGACACTGATGCTGTTTCAGTGTGTTTGAATTTGCTGGTGTGTCAGTGACTGTGAATTTGATGCTGTGTCAGTGAATTTGATGCTGTGTCAATGACTCTGATGCTGTGTACGTGACCCTGGTGCTGTTTCAGTGGCTCTGAATTTGATGTGGTGTCAGTGAATTTGATGCTGTGTCAGTGACCATGATTCTCCGTTAGTGACTCTGAATTTGATGCTGTGTCTGGAAATTCATGCTGTGTCAGTGACCTGATGCTGTGTCAGTGACTCTGATGTTGTGTAAGTTACCCTGATTCTGTTTCAGTAAATTTGATGCTGTTTCAGTGATACTGAATTTGATGTTATGTCAGTGACTCTGAATTTGATGCTGTGTCATTGAATATTATGCTGTGTCAGTGAATTTGATGCTGTGTCAGTGAATCTGTTGCTGCTTCAGTCACTCTGATGCTGCGTCACTGAATCTGAATTGGATGCTGTGTCAGTGACTATGAATTTGTTGCTGTTTCAGTGAATTTGATTCTGTCAGTGAAGCTGCTGCTGTGTTTTTGATTCTGATGCTGTATCAGTGAATTTGATGCTGTTTCAGTGTGTTTGAATTTGCTGGTGTGTCAGTGACTGTGAATTTGTTGCTGTGTCAGTGAATTTGATGCTGTGTCAATGACTCTGATGCTGTGTACGTGAACCTGGTGCTGTTTCAGTGGCTCTGAATTTGATGTGGTGTCAGTGAATTTGATGCTCTGTCAGGGACACTGAATTTGATGCTGTGTCAGTGACTCTGATTCTGTGTACGTGACCCTGGTGCTGTGTCAGTGGCTCTGAATTTGATGTGGTGTCAGTGAATTTGATGCTGTGTCACTGACCGTGATTCTCTGTTAGTGACTCTGAATTTGATGCTGTGTCAGGAAAATCATGCTGTGTCAGTGACCTGATGCTGTGTCAGTGACTTTGATGTTGTGTAAGTTACCCTGATTCTGTTTCAGTAAATTTGATGCTGTTTCAGTGATACAGAATTTGATGGTGTCAGTGACTCTGAATTTGCTGCTGTTTCATTGAATTTTATGCTGTGTCAGTGAATTTGATGCTGTGCCAATGACTCTGAATTTGATGCTGTGTCATTGAATTTTATGCTGTGTCAGTGAATTTGATGCTGTGTCAGTGACTCTGATGCTGTGTCAGTGGTCCTGATGTTGTATTAGTGACTCTGAATTTGATGCTCTGTCAGTGACTCTGAATTTGATGCTGTGTCAGGAAATTCATGCTGTGTCAGTGACTCTGATGCTGTCTAATTGACACTGATGCTGATTCAGTACATTTGATGCTGTTTCAGTGTGTTTGAATTTGCTGGTGTGTCAGTGACTGTGAATTGGAAGCTGTGTCAGTGAATTTGATGCTGTGTCAATGACTCTGATGCTGTGTACGTGACCCTGGTGCTGTTTCAGTGGCTTTGAATTTGATGTGGTGTCAGTGAATTTGATGCTCTGTCAGGGAATCTGAATTTGATGCTGTGTCAGTGACCATGATTCTCTGTTAGTGACTCTGAATTTGATGCTGTGTCTGGAAATTCATGCTGTGTCAGTGACTCTGATGTTGTGTAAGTTACCCTGATTCTGTTTCAGTAAAATTGATGCTGTTTCAGTGATACTGAATTTGATGGTATGTCAGTGACTCTGAATTTGCTGCTGTTTCATTGAATTTTATGCTGTGTCAGTGAATTTGATGCTGTGCCATTGACTCTGATGCTGTTTCAGTAAATTTGATGATGTTTCAGTGTGTTTGAATTTGCTAGTGTGTCAGTGACTGTGAATTTGATGCTGTGTCAGTGAATTTGATGCTGAGTCAATGACTCTGATGCTGTGTACGTGACCCTGGTGCTGTTTCAGTGGCTCTGAATTTGATGTGCTGTCAGTGAATTTGATGCTCTGTCAGGGACTCTGAATTTGATGCTGTGTCAGTGACCATGATTCTCTGTTAGTGACTCTGAATTTGATGCTGTGTCTGGAAATTCATGCTGTGTCAGTGACCTGATGCTGTGTCAGTGACTCTGATGTTGTGTAAGTTACCCTGATTCTGTTTCAGTAAATTTGATGCTGTTTCAGTGATACTGAATTTGATGGTATGTCAGTGACTCTGAATTTGATGCTGTGTCATTGAATTTGATGCTGTGCCAGTGACTCTGGATTTGATGCTGTGTCATTGAATTTTATGCTGTATCAGTGAATTTGATGCTGTGTCAGTGACTCTGGATTTGATGCTGTGTCATTGAATTTTATGCTGTGTCAGTGAATTTGATGCTGTGTCAGTGAACCTGTTGCTGCTTCAGTCACTCTGATGCTGCGTCACTGAATCTGAATTGGATGCTGTGTCAGTGGCTATGAATTTGTTGCTGTTTCAGTGAATTTGATTCTGTCAGTGAAGCTGCTGCTGTGTTTTTGATTCTGATGCTGTATCAGTGAATTTGATGCTGTGTCAATGACCCTGATGCTGACTCAGTGAATTTGTTGCTGTGGCAGTGAATTTGATGCTGTGTTAGTGACTCTGAATTTGATGCTGTGTCATTGACCCTGATGCTGTGTTACTCTGAATTTGATGCTGTGTCATTGACCCTGATGCTGTTTTACTCTGAATTTGATGCTGTGTCAGTGACTCTGAATTTGATGCTGTCAGTAAATTTGATGCTATGCTGGTGAATTTGATGCTCTGTCATTGAATATGATGCTGTGTCATTGAATTTTATGCTGTGTCAGTGAATTTGATGCTGTGTCAGTGAACCTGTTGCTGCTTCAGTCACTCTGATGCTGCGTCACTGAATCTGAATTGGATGCTGTGTCAGTGACTATGAATTTGTTGCTGTTTCAGTGAATTTGATTCTGTCAGTGAAGCTGCTGCTGTGTTTTTGATTCTGATGCTGTATCAGTGAATTTGATGCTGTGTCAATGACCCTGATGCTGACTCAGTGAATTTGTTGCTGTGGCAGTTAACCTGATGCTGTGTCAGTGAATTTGTTGCTGTGTCAGTGAATTTGATGCTGTGTCAGTGAATCTGTTGCTGCTTCAGTCACTCTGATGCTGCGTCACTGAATCTGAATTGGATGCTGTGTCAGTGACTATGAATTTGTTGCTGTTTCAGTGAATTTGATTCTGTCAGTGAAGCTGCTGCTGTGTTTGATTCTGATGCTGTATCAGTGAATTTGATGCTGTTTCAGTGTGTTTGAATTTGCTGGTGTGTCAGTGACTGTGAATTTGATGCTGTGTCAATGACTCTGATGCTGTGTACGTGACCCTGGTGCTGTTTCAGTGGCTCTGAATTTGATGTGGTGTCAGTGAATTTGATGCTCTGTCAGGGACTCTGAATTTGATGCTGTGTCAGTGACTCTGATTCTGTGTACGTGACCCTGGTGCTGTGTCAGTGGCTCCGAATTTGATGTAGTGTCAGTGAATTTGATGCTGTGTCACTGACCGTGATTCTCTGTTAGTGACTCTGAATTTGATGCTGTGTCAGGAAAATCATGCTGTGTCAGTGACCTGATGCTGTGTCAGTGACTTTGATGTTGTGTAAGTTACCCTGATTCTGTTTCAGTAAATTTGATGCTGTTTCAGTGATACAGAATTTGATGGTGTCAGTGACTCTGAATTTGCTGCTGTTTCATTGAATTTTATGCTGTGTCACTGAATTTGATGCTGTGCCAGTGACTCTGAATTTGATGCTGTGTCATTGAATTTTATGCTGTGTCAGTGGTCCTGGTGTTGTATTAGTGACTCTGAATTTGATGCTGTGTCAGTGACTCTGATGCTGTCTATATGACCCTGATGCTCGGTCAGTGACTCTGAATTTGATGTTGTGTCAGGAAATTCATGCTGTGTCAGTGAACTGATGCTGAGTCAGTGACTCTGATGCTGTCTAAGTGACACTGATGCTGTTTCAGTAAATTTGATGCTGTTTCAGTGTGATTGAATTTGCTGGTGTGTCGGTGACTCTGAATTTGATGCTGTGTCATTGACCCTGATGCTGTGTTACTCTGAATTTGATGCTGTGTCAGTGACTCTGAATTTGATGCTGTCAGTAAATTTGATGCTATGCTGGTGAATTTGATGCTCTGTCATTGAATATGATGCTGTTTCAGTGACTGTGAATTTCATGCTGTGTCAGTGAACCTGTTGCTGTTTCAGTTACTCTGAATTTGATGCTGTGTCAGTGTATTTGATGCTGTGTCAATGACCCTGATGCTGTGTTCCTCTGAATTCGATGCTGGGTCAGTGTCTCTGCAGTTGATGCTGTGTCAGTGACTCTGAATTTGATGCTGCGTCAGTGACTCTGATGCTGTGTCAGTGGTCCTGATGTTGTATTAGTGACTCTGAATTTGATGCTGTGTCAGTGACTCTGATGCTGACTCTATGACCCTGATGCTCTGTCAGTGACTCTGAATTTGATGCTGTGTCAGGAAATTCATGCTGTGTCAGTGACCTGATGCTGTGTCAGTGCATTTGATGCTGCGTCAGTGGTCCTGATGTTGTATTAGTGACTCTGAATTTGATGCTGTGTCAGGAAATTCATGCTGTGTCAGTGACCTGATGCTGTGTCAGTGACTCTGATGCAGTCTAATTGACACTGATGCTGATTCAGTAAATTCGATGCTGTTTCAGTGAATTTGATGCTGTGTCAGTGAATTTGATGCTGTGTCAATGACTCTGATGCTGTGTACGTGATCCTGGTGCTGTTTCAGTGGCTCTGAATTTGATGTGGTGTCAGTGAATTTGAAGCTCTGTCAGGGACTCTGAATTTGATGCTGTGTCAGTGACCATGATTCTCTGTTAGTGACTCTGAATTTGATGCTGTGTCTGGAAATTCATGCTGTGTCAGTGACCTGATGCTGTGTCAGTGACTCTGATGTTGTGTAAGTTACCCTGATTCTGTTTCAGTAAATTTGATGCTGTTTCAGTGATACTGAATTTGATGGTATGTCAGTGACTCTGAATTTGATGCTGTGCCATTGAATTTTATGCTGTGTCAGTGAATTTGATGCTGTGTCAGTGAACCTGTTGCTGCTTCAGTCACTCTGATGCTGCGTCACTGAATCTGAATTGGATGCTGTGTCAGTGACTATGAATTTGTTGCTGTTTCAGTGAATTTGATTCTGTCAGTGAAGCTGCTGCTGTGTTTTTGATTCTGATGCTGTATCAGTGAATTTGATGCTGTGTCAATGACCCTGATGCTGACTCAGTGAATTTGTTGCTGTGGCAGTTAACCTGATGCTGTGTCAGTGAATCTGTTGCTGTGTCAGTGAATTTGATGCTGTGCCAGTGACTCTGAATTTGATGCTGTGTCAGTGAACCTGTTGCTGCTTCAGTCACTCTGATGCTGCGTCACTGAATCTGAATTGGATGCTGTGTCAGTGACTATGAATTTGTTGCTGTTTCAGTGAATTTGATTCTGTCAGTGAAGCTGCTGCTGTGTTTTTGATTCTGATGCTGTATCAGTGAATTTGATGCTGTGTCCATGACCCTGATGCTGACTCAGTAAATTTGTTGCTGTGGCAGTTACCCTGCTGCTATGTCAATGAATTTGTTGCTGTGGCAGTTAACCGGATGCTGTGTCAGTGAATTTGTTGCTGTGTCAGTGACTCTGATGCTGTGTCAGTGAATTTGATGCTGTGTCAGTGACTCTGAATTTGATGCTGTGTCAGTGACCTGATGCTGTGCCAGTGACTCTGAATTTGATGCTGTGTCAGTGAACCTGTTGCTGCTTCAGCGACTCTGATGCTGTGTCGGTGAATCTGAATTTCATTCTATGTTAGTGAACCTGTTGCTGTTTCAGTGACTTTGATGCTGTGTCAGTGAATCTGAATTTGATGCTGTGTCAGTGACTATGAATTTGTTGCTGTTTCAGTGAATTTGATTCTGTCTGTGAACCTGCTGCTGTGTTTTTGATTCTGATGCTGTGTCAGTGAATTTGATGCTGTGTCAATGACCCTGATGCTGACTCAGTGAATTTGTTGCTGTGGCAGTTAACCTGATGCTGTGTCAGTGAATTTGCTGCTGTGACAGTTAACCTGCTGCTATGTCAGTGAATCTGTTGCTGTGTCAGTTACTCTGAATTTGATGCTGTGTCAGTGTATTTGATGCTGTGTCAATGACCCTGATGCTGTGTTACTCTGAATTCGATGCTGGGTCAGTGTCTCTGAAGTTGATGCTGTGTCAGTGACTCTGAATTTGATGCTGCGTCAGTGACTCTGATGCTGTGTCAGTGGTCCTGATGTTGTATTAGTGACTCTGAATTTGATGCTGTGTCAGTGACTCTGATGCTGACTCTATGACCCTGATGCTCTGTCAGTGACTCTGAATTTGATGCTGTGTCAGGAAATTCATGCTGTGTCAGTGACCTGATGCTGTGTCAGTGCATTTGATGCTGCGTCAGTGACTCTGATGCTGTGTCAGTGGTCCTGATGTTGTATTAGTGACTCTGAATTTGATGCTGTGTCAGTGACTCTGATGCTGACTCTATGACCCTGATGCTCTGTCAGTGACTCTGAATTTGATGCTGTGTCAGGAAATTCATGCTGTGTCAGTGACCTGATGCTGTGTCAGTGCATTTGATGCTGCGTCAGTGAATCTGAAGCTGTGTCAGTGGTCCTGATGTTGTATTAGTGACTCTGAATTTGATGCTGTGTCAGGAAATTCATGCTGTGTCAGTGACCTGATGCTGTGTCAGTGACTCTGATGCAGTCTAATTGACACTGATGCTGCTTCAGTAAATTTGATGCTGTTTCAGTGAATTTGATGCTGTGTTAGTGAATTTGATGCTGTGTCAATGACTCTAATGCTGTGTACGTGACCCTGGTGCTGTTTCAGTGGCTCTGAATTTGATGTGGTGTCAGTGAATTTGATGCTCTGTCAGGGACTCTGAATTTGATGCTGTGTCAGTGACCATGATTCTCTGTTAGTGACTCTGAATTTGATGCTGTGTCTGGAAATTCATGCTGTGTCAGTGACCTGATGCTGTGTCAGTGACTCTGATGTTGTGTAAGTTACCCTGATTCTGTTTCAGTAAATTTGATGCTGTTTCAGTGATACTGAATTTGATGGTATGTCAGTGACTCTGAATTTGATGCTGTGCCATTGAATTTTATGCTGTGTCACTGAATTTGATGCTGTGTCAGTGAACCTGTTGCTGCTTCAGTCACTCTGATGCTGCGTCACTGAATCTGAATTGGATGCTGTGTCAGTGACTATGAATTTGTTGCTGTTTCAGTGAATTTGATTCTGTCAGTGAGGCAGCTGCTGTGTGTTTGATTCTGATGCTGTATCAGTGAATTTGATGCTGTGTCAATGACCCTGATGCTGACTCAGTGAATTTGTTGCTGTGGCAGTTAACCTGATGCTGTGTCAGTGAATTTGTTGCTGTGTCAGTGAATTTGATGCTGTGTCAGTGACTCTGAATTTGATGCTGTGTCAGTGACCTGATGCTGTGCCAGTGACTCTGAATTTGATGCTGTGTCAGTGAACCTGTTGCTGCTTCAGTCACTCTGATGCTGCGTCACTGAATCTGAATTGGATGCTGTGTCAGTGACTATGAATTTGTTGCTGTTTCAGTGAATTTGATTCTGTCAGTGAAGCTGCTGCTGTGTTTCTGATTCTGATGCTGTATCAGTGAATTTGATGCTGTGTCCATGACCCTGATGCTGACTCAGTAAATTTGTTGCTGTGGCAGTTAACCGGATGCTGTGTCAGTGAATTTGTTGCTGTGTCAGTGACTCTGATGCTGTGTCAGTGAATTTGATGCTGTGTCAGTGACTCTGAATTTGATGCTGTGTCAGTGACCTGATGCTGTGCCAGTGACTCTGAATTTGATGCTGTGTCAGTGAACCTGTTGCTGCTTCAGCGACTCTGATGCTGTGTCGGTGAATCTGAATTTCGTTCTATGTTAGTGAACCTGTTGCTGTTTCAGTGACTTTGATGCTGTGTCAGTGAATCTGAATTTGATGCTGTGTCAGTGACTATGAATTTGTTGCTGATTCAGTGAATTTGATTCTGTCTGTGAACCTGCTGCTGTGTTTTTGATTCTGATGCTGTGTCAGTGAATTTGATGCTGTGTCAATGACCCTGATGCTGACTCAGTGAATTTGTTGCTGTGGCAGTTAACCTGATGCTGTGTCAGTGAATTTGCTGCTGTGACAGTTAACCTGCTGCTATGTCAGTGAATCTGTTGCTGTGTCAGTGACTCTGATGCAGTGTCAGTAAATTTGATGCTTTGTCAGTGACCTGATGCTGTGCCAGTGACTCTGAATTTGATGCTGTGTCAGTGACTCTGAATTTGATTCTGTGTCAGTGACTCTGAATTTGATTCTGTGTCAGTGATCCTGATGTTGTATTAGTGACTCTGAATTTGATGCTGTGTAAGTGACTCTGATGCTGTGTACGTGAATCTGAATTTGATGCTGTGTCAGTGACTATGAATTTGTTGCTGTGTCAGTGACTCTTATGCAGTGTCAGTAAATTTGATGCTTTGTCAGTGACCTGATTCTGTGCCAGTGACTCTGAATTTGATGCTGTGTCAGTGACATTGAATTTGATGGTGTGTCTGTGACACTGAATTTGATGCTGTGTCAGTGACTCTGAATTTGATTCTGTGTCAGTGATCCTGATGTTGTATTAGTGACTCTGAATTTGATGCTGTGTCAGTGACTCTGATGCTGTGTACGTGACCCTGATGCTGTGTCAGTGGCACTGAATTTGATGTGGTGTCAGTGAATTTGATGCTGTGTCACTGACCGTGATTCTCTGTTAGTGACTCTGAATTTGATGCTGTGTCAGGAAAATCATGCTGTGTCAGTGACTTTGATGTTGTGTAAGTTACCCTGATTCTGTTTCAGTAAATTTGATGCTGTTTCAGTGATACAGAATTTGATGGTGTCAGTGACTCTGAATTTGATGCTGTTTCATTGAATTTTATGCTGTGTCAGTGAATTTGATGCTGTGTCAGTGACTCTGAATTTGGTGCTCGGTCAGTGACTCTGATGCTGTGTCAGTGGTCCTGATGTTGTATTAGTGACTCTGAATTTGATGCTGTGTCAGTGACTCTGATGCTGTCTATATGACCCTGATGCTCGGTCAGTGACTCTGAATTTGATGTTGTGTCAGGAAATTCATGCTGTGTCAGTGACCTGATGCTGAGTCAGTGACTCTGATGCTGTCTAAGTGACACTGATGCTGTCAGTAAATTTGATGCTATGCTGGTGAATTTGTTGCTCTGTCATTGAATATGATGCTGTTTCAGTGTGTTTGAATTTGCTGGTGTGTCATTGACTCTGAATTTGATGCTGTCAGTAAATTTGATGCTATGCTGGTGAATTTGATGCTCTGTCATTGAATATGATGCTGTTTCAGTGACTGTGAATTTCATGCTGTGTCAGTGAACCTGTTGCTGTTTCAGTTACTTTGAATTTGATGCTGTGTCAGTGTATTTGATGCTGTGTCAATGACCCTGATGCTGTGTTACTCTGAATTCGATGCTGGGTCAGTGTCTCTGAAGTTGATGCTGTGTCAGTGACTCTGAATTTGATGCTGCGTCAGTGACTCTGATGCTGTGTCAGTGGTCCTGATGTTGTATTAGTGACTCTGAATTTGATGCTGTGTCAGTGACTCTGATGCTGACTCTATGACCCTGATGCTCTGTCAGTGACTCTGAATTTGATGCTGTGTCAGGAAATTCATGCTGTGTCAGTGACCTGATGCTGTGTCAGTGCATTTGATGCTGCGTCAGTGACTCTGATGCTGTGTCAGTGGTCCTGATGTTGTATTAGAGACTCTGAATTTGATGCTGTGTCAGTGACTCTGATGCTGATTCTATGACCCTGATGCTCTGTCAGTGACTCTGAATTTGATGCTGTGTCAGGAAATTCATGCTGTGTCAGTGACCTGATGCTGTGTCAGTGCATTTGATGCTGCGTCAGTGACTCTGATGCTGTGTCAGTGGTCCTGATGTTGTATTAGTGACTCTGAATTTGATGCTGTGTCAGGAAATTCATGCTGTGTCAGTGACCTGATGCTGTGTCAGTGACTCTGATGCAGTCTAATTGACACTGATGCTGATTCAGTAAATTTGATGCTGTTTCAGTGAATTTGATGCTGTGTCAGTGAATTTGATGCTGTGTCAATGACTCTGATGCTGTGTACGTGACCCTGGTGCTGTTTCAGTGGCTCTGAATTTGATGTGGTGTCAGTGAATTTGATGCTCTGTCAGGGACTCTGAATTTGATGCTGTGTCAGTGACCATGATTCTCTGTTAGTGACTCTGAATTTGATGCTGTGTCTGGAAATTCATGCTGTGTCAGTGACCTGATGCTGTGTCAGTGACTCTGATGTTGTGTAAGTTACCCTGATTCTGTTTCAGTAAATTTGATGCTGTTTCAGTGATACTGAATTTGATGGTATGTCAGTGACTCTGAATTTGATGCTGTGCCATTGAATTTTATGCTGTGTCAGTGAATTTGATGCTGTGTCAGTGAACCTGTTGCTGCTTCAGTCACTCTGATGCTGCGTCACTGAATCTGAATTGGATGCTGTGTCAGTGACTATGAATTTGTTGCTGTTTCAGTGAATTTGATTCTGTCAGTGAAGCTGCTGCTGTGTTTTTGATTCTGATGCTGTATCAGTGAATTTGATGCTGTGTCAATGACCCTGATGCTGACTCAGTGAATTTCTTGCTGTGGCAGTTAACCTGATGCTGTGTCAGTGAATTTGTTGCTGTGTCAGTGAATTTGATGCTGTGTCAGTGACTCTGAATTTGATGCTGTGTCAGTGACCTGATGCTGTGCCAGTGACTCTGAATTTGATGCTGTGTCAGTGAACCTGTTGCTGCTTCAGTCACTCTGATGCAGCATCACTGAATCTGAATTGGATGCTGTGTCAGTGACTATGAATTTGTTGCTGTTTCAGTGAATTTGATTCTGTCAGTGAAGCTGCTGCTGTGTTTTTGATTCTGATGCTGTATCAGTGAATTTGATGCTGTGTCCATGACCCTGATGCTGACTCAGTAAATTTGTTGCTGTGGCAGTAAACCGGATGCTGTGTCAGTGAATTTGATGCTGTGTCAGTGACTCTGAATTTGATGCTGTGTCAGTGACCTGATGCTGTGCCAGTGACTCTGAATTTGATGCTGTGTCAGTGAACCTGTTGCTGCTTCAGCGACTCTGATGCTGTGTCGGTGAATCTGAATTTCATTCTATGTTAGTGAACCTGTTGCTGTTTCAGTGACTTTGATGCTGTGTCAGTGAATCTGAATTTGATGCTGTGTCAGTGACTATGAATTTGTTGCTGTTTCAGTGAATTTGATTCTGTCTGTGAACCTGCTGCTGTGTTTTTGATTCTGATGCTGTGTCAGTGAATTTGATGCTGTGTCAATGACCCTGATGCTGACTCAGTGAATTTGTTGCTGTGGCAGTTAACCTGATGCTGTGTCAGTGAATTTGCTGCTGTGACGGTTAACCTGCTGCTATGTCAGTGACTCTGATGCAGTGTCAGTAAATTTGATGCTTTGTCAGTGACCTGATTCTGTGCCAGTGACTCTGAATTTGATGCTGTGTCAGTGACATTGAATTTGATGGTGTGTCTGTGACACTGAATTTGATGCTGTGTCAGTGACTCTGAATTTGATTCTGTGTCAGTGACTCTGAATTTGATTCTGTGTCAGTGATCCTGATGTTGTATTAGTGACTCTGAATTTGATGCTGTGTAAGTGACTCTGATGCTGTGTACGTGAATCTGAATTTGATGCTGTGTCAGTGACTATGAATTTGTTGCTGTGTCAGTGACTCTTATGCAGTGTCAGTAAATTTGATGCTTTGTCAGTGACCTGATGCTGTGCCAGTGACTCTGAATTTGATGCTGTGTCAGTGACATTGAATTTGATGGTGTGTCTGTGACACTGAATTTGATGCTGTGTCAGTGACTCTGAATTTGATTCTGTGTCAGTGATCCTGATGTTGTATTAGTGACTCTGAATTTGATGCTGTGTCAGTGACTCTGATGCTGTGTACGTGACCCTGGTGCTGTGTCAGTGGCACTGAATTTGATGTGGTGTCAGTGAATTTGATGCTGTGTCACTGACCGTGATTCTCTGTTAGTGACTCTGAATTTGATGCTGTGTCAGGAAAATCATGCTGTGTCAGTGACTTTGATGTTGTGTAAGTTACCCTGATTCTGTTTCAGTAAATTTGATGCTGTTTCAGTGATACAGAATTTGATGGTGTCAGTGACTCTGAATTTGATGCTGTTTCATTGAATTTTATGCTGTGTCAGTGAATTTGATGCTGTGCCAGTGACTCTGAATTTGATGCTGTGTCATTGAGTTTTATGCTGTGTCAGTGAATTTGATGCTGTGTCAGTGACTCAGAATTTGGTGCTCGGTCAGTGACTCTGATGCTGTGTCAGTGGTCCTGATGTTGTATTAGTGACTCTGAATTTGATGCTGTGTCAGTGACTCTGATGCTATCTATATGACCCTGATGCTCGGTCAGTGACTCTGAATTTGATGTTGTGTCAGGAAATTCATGCTGTGTCAGTGACCTGATGCTGAGTCAGTGACTCTGATGCTGTCTAAGTGACACTGATGCTGTCAGTAAATTTGATGCTATGCTGGCGAATTTGTTGCTCTGTCATTGAATATGATGCTGTTTCAGTGTGTTTGAATTTGCTGGTGTGTCAGTGACTCTGAATTTGATGCTGTCAGTAAATTTGATGCTATGCTGGTGAATTTGATGCTCTGTCATTGAATATGATGCTGTTTCAGTGACTGTGAATTTCATGCTGTGTCAGTGAACCTGTTGCTGTTTCAGTTACTTTGAATTTGATGCTGTGTCAGTGTATTTGATGCTGTGTCAATGACCCTGATGCTGTGTTACTCTGAATTCGATGCTGGGTCAGTGTCTCTGAAGTTGATGGTGTGTCAGTGACTCTGAATTTGATGCTGCGTCAGTGACTCTGATGCTGTGTCAGTGGTCCTGATGTTGTATTAGTGACTCTGAATTTGATGCTGTGTCAGTGACTCTGATGCTGACTCTATGACCCTGATGCTCTGTCAGTGACTCTGAATTTGATGCTGTGTCAGGAAATTCATGCTGTGTCAGTGACCTGATGCTGTGTCAGTGCATTTGATGCTGCGTCAGTGACTCTGATGCTGTGTCAGTGGTCCTGATGTTGTATTAGTGACTCTGAATTTGATGCTGTGTCAGTGACTCTGATGCTGACTCTATGACCCTGATGCTCTGTCAGTGACTCTGAATTTGAAGCTGTGTCAGGAAATTCATGCTGTGTCAGTGACCTGATGCTGTGTCAGTGCATTTGATGCTGCGTCAGTGACTCTGATGCTGTGTCAGTGGTCCTGATGTTGTATTAGTGACTCTGAATTTGATGCTGTGTCAGTGACTCTGATGCTGACTCTATGACCCTGATGCTCTGTCAGTGACTCTGAATTTGATGCTGTGTCAGGAAATTCATGCTGTGTCAGTGACCTGATGCTGTGTCAGAGCATTTGATGCTGCGTCAGTGACTCTGATGCTGTGTCAGTGGTCCTGATGTTGTATTAGTGACTCTGAATTTGATGCTGTGTCAGTGACTCTGATGCTGACTCTATGACCCTGATGCTCTGTCAGTGACTCTGAATTTGATGCTGTGTCAGGAAATTCATGCTGTGTCAGTGACCTGATGCTGTGTCAGTGCATTTGATGCTGCGTCAGTGACTCTGATGCTGTGTCAGTGGTCCTGATGTTGTATTAGTGACTCTGAATTTGATGCTGTGTCAGTGACTCTGATGCTGACTCTATGACCCTGATGCTCTGTCAGTGACTCTGAATTTGATGCTGTGTCAGGAAATTCATGCTGTGTCAGTGACCTGATGCTGTGTCAGTGCATTTGATGCTGCGTCAGTGACTCTGATGCTGTGTCAGTGGTCCTGATGTTGTATTAGTGACTCTGAATTTGATGCTGTGTCAGTGACTCTGATGCTGACTCTATGACCCTGATGCTCTGTCAGTGACTCTGAATTTGATGCTGTGTCAGGAAATTCATGCTGTGTCAGTGACCTGATGCTGTGTCAGTGCATTTGATGCTGCGTCAGTGACTCTGATGCTGTGTCAGTGGTCCTGATGTTGTATTAGTGACTCTGAATTTGATGCTGTGTCAGTGACTCTGATGCTGACTCTATGACCCTGATGCTCTGTCAGTGACTCTGAATTTGATGCTGTGTCAGGAAATTCATGCTGTGTCAGTGACCTGATGCTGTGTCAGTGCATTTGATGCTGCGTCAGTGACTCTGATGCTGTGTCAGTTGTCCTGATGTTGTATTAGTGACTCTGAATTTGATTCTGTGTCAGTGACCTGATGCTGTGTCAGTGACTCTGATGCTGACTAATTGACACTGATGCTGATTCAGTAAATTTGATGCTGTTTCAGTGTGTTTGAATTTGCTGGTGTGTCAGTGACTGTGAATTTGATGCTGTGTCAGTGAATTTGATGCTGTGTCAATGACTCTGATGCTGTGTACGTGACCCTGGTGCTGTTTCAGTGGCTCTGAATTTGATGTGGTGTCAGTGAATTTGATGCTCTGTCGGGGACTCTGAATTTGATGCTGTGTCAGTGACCATGATTCTCTGTTAGTGACTCTGAATTTGATGCTGTGTCTGGAAATTCATGCTGTGTCAGTGACCTGATGCTGTGTCAGTGACTCTGATGTTGTGTAAGTTACCCTGATTCTGTTTCAGTAAATTTGATGCTGTTTCAGTGATACTGAATTTGATGGTATGTCAGTGACTCTGAATCTGTGTACGTGACCCTGGTGCTGTGTCAGTGGCTCTGAATTTGATGTGGTGTCAGTGAATTTGATGCTGTGTCACTGACCGTGATTCTCTGTTAGTGACTCTGAATTTGATGCTGTGTCAGGAAAATCATGCTGTGTCAGTGACCTGATGCTGTGTCAGTGACTTTGATGTTGTGTAAGTTACCCTGATTCTGTTTCAGTAAATTTGATGCTGTTTCAGTGATACAGAATTTGATGGTGTCAGTGACTCTGAATTTGCTGCTGTTTCATTGAATTTTATGCTGTGTCAGTGAATTTGATGCTGTGCCAGTGACTCTGAATTTGATGCTGTGTCATTGAATTTTATGCTGTGTCAGTGAATTTGATGCTGCGTCAGTGACTCTGATGCTGTGTCAGTGGTCCTGATGTTGTATTAGTGACTCTGAATTTGATGCTGTGTCAGTGACTCTGATGCTGACTCTATGACCCTGATGCTCTGTCAGTGACTCTGAATTTGATGCTGTGTCAGGAAATTCATGCTGTGTCAGTGACCTGATGCTGTGTCAGTGCATTTGATGCTGCGTCAGTGACTCTGATGCTGTGTCAGTGGTCCTGATGTTGTATTAGTGACTCTGAATTTGATGCTGTATCAGGAAATTCATGCTGTGTCAGTGACCTGATGCTGTGTCAGTGACTCTGATGCTGACTAATTGACACTGATGCTGATTCAGTAAATTTGATGCTGTTTCAGTGTGTTTGAATTTGCTGGTGTGTCAGTGACTGTGAATTTGATGCTGTGTCAGTGAATTTGATGCTGTGTCAATGACTCTGATGCTCTGTACGTGACCCTGGTGCTGTTTCAGTGGCTCTGAATTTGATGTGGTGTCAGTGAATTTGATGCTCTGTCAGGGACTCTGAATTTGATGCTGTGTCAGTGACCATGATTCTCTGTTAGTGACTCTGAATTTGATGCTGTGTCTGGAAATTCATGCTGTGTCAGTGACCTGATGCTGTGTCAGTGACTCTGATGTTGTGTAAGTTACCCTGATTCTGTTTCAGTAAATTTGATGCTGTTTCAGTGATACTGAATTTGATGGTATGTCAGTGACTCTGAATTTGATGCTGTGCCATTGAATTTTATGCTGTGTCAGTGAATCTGATGCTGTGTCAGTGAACCTGTTGCTGCTTCAGTCACTCTGATGCTGCGTCACTGAATCTGAATTGGATGCTGTGTCAGTGACTATGAATTTGTTGCTGTTTCAGTGAATTTGATTCTGTCAGTGAAGCTGCTGCTGTGTTTTTGATTCTGATGCTGTATCAGTGAATTTGATGCTGTGTCAATGACCCTGATGCTGACTCAGTGAATTTGTTGCTGTGGCAGTTAACCTGATGCTGTGTCAGTGAATTTGTTGCTGTGTCAGTGAATTTGATGCTGTGTCAGTGACTCTGAATTTCTTGCTGTGTCAGTGACCTGATGCTGTGCCAGTGACTCTGAATTTGATGCTGTGTCAGTGAACCTGTTGCTGCTTCAGTCACTCTGATGCTGCGTCACTGAATCTGAATTGGATGCTGTGTCAGTGACTATGAATTTGTTGCTGTTTCAGTGAATTTGATTCTGTCAGTGAAGCTGCTGCTGTGTTTTTGATTCTGATGCTGTATCAGTGAATTTGATGCTGTGTCCATGACCCTGATGCTGACTCAGTAAATTTGTTGCTGTGGCAGTAAACCGGATGCTGTGTCAGTGAATTTGTTGCTGTGTCAGTGACTCTGATGCTGTGTCAGTGAATTTGATGCTGTGTCAGTGACTCTGAATTTGATGCTGTGTCAGTGACCTGATGCTGTGCCAGTGACTCTGAATTTGATGCTGTGTCAGTGAACCTGTTGCTGCTTCAGCGACTCTGATGCTGTGTCGGTGAATCTGAATTTCATTCTATGTTAGTGAACCTGTTGCTGTTTTAGTGACTTTGATGCTGTGTCAGTGAATCTGAATTTGATGCTGTGTCAGTGACTATGAATTTGTTGCTGTTTCAGTGAATTTGATTCTGTCTGTGAACCTGCTGCTGTGTTTTTGATTCTGATGCTGTGTCAGTGAATTTGATGCTGTGTCAATGACCCTGATGCTGACTCAGTGAATTTGTTGCTGTGGCAGTTAACCTGATGCTGTGTCAGTGAATTTGCTGCTGTGACAGTTAACCTGCTGCTATGTCAGTGAATCTGTTGCTGTGTCAGTGACTCTGATGCAGTGTCAGTAAATTTGATGCTTTGTCAGTGACCTGATTCTGTGCCAGTGACTCTGAATTTGATGCTGTGTCAGTGACATTGAATTTGATGGTGTGTCTGTGACACTGAATTTGATGCTGTGTCAGTGACTCTGAATTTGATTCTGTGTCAGTGACTCTGAATTTGATTCTGTGTCAGTGATCCTGATGTTGTATTAGTGACTCTGAATTTGATGCTGTGTAAGTGACTCTGATGCTGTGTACGTGAATCTGAATTTGATGCTGTGTCAGTGACTATGAATTTGTTGCTGTGTCAGTGACTCTTATGCAGTGTCAGTAAATTTCATGCTTTGTCAGTGACCTGATGCTGTGCCAGTGACTCTGAATTTGATGCTGTGTCAGTGACATTGAATTTGATGGTGTGTCTGTGACACTGAATTTGATGCTGTGTCAGTGACTCTGAATTTGATTCTGTGTCAGTGATCCTGATGTTGTATTAGTGACTCTGAATTTGATGCTGTGTCAGTGACTCTGATGCTGTGTACGTGACCCTGGTGCTGTGTCAGTGGCACTGAATTTGATGTGGTGTCAGTGAATTTGATGCTGTGTCACTGACCGTGATTCTCTGTTAGTGACTCTGAATTTGATGCTGTGTCAGGAAAATCATGCTGTGTCAGTGACTTTGATGTTGTGTAAGTTACCCTGATTCTGTTTCAGTAAATTTGATGCTGTTTCAGTGATACAGAATTTGATGGTGTCAGTGACTCTGAATTTGATGCTGTTTCATTGAATTTTATGCTGTGTCAGTGAATTTGATGCTGTGCCAGTGACTCTGAATTTGATGCTGTGTCATTGAGTTTTATGCTGTGTCAGTGAATTTGATGCTGTGTCAGTGACTCTGAATTTGGTGCTCTGTCAGTGACTCTGATGCTGTGTCAGTGGTCCTGATGTTGTATTAGTGACTCTGAATTTGATGCTGTGTCAGTGACTCTGATGCTATCTATATGACCCTGATGCTCGGTCAGTGACTCTGAATTTGATGTTGTGTCAGGAAATTCATGTTGTGTCAGTGACCTGATGCTGAGTCAGTGACTCTGATGCTGTCTAAGTGACACTGATGCTGTCAGTAAATTTGATGCTATGCTGGCGAATTTGTTGCTATGTCATTGAATATGATGCTGTTTCAGTGTGTTTGAATTTGCTGGTGTGTCAGTGACTCTGAATTTGATGCTGTCAGTAAATTTGATGCTATGCTGGTGAATTTGATGCTCTGTCATTGAATATGATGCTGTTTCAGTGACTGTGAATTTCATGCTGTGTCAGTGAACCTGTTGCTGTTTCAGTTACTTTGAATTTGATGCTGTGTCAGTGTATTTGATGCTGTGTCAATGACCCTGATGCTGTGTTACTCTGAATTCGATGCTGGGTCAGTGTCTCTGAAGTTGATGCTGTGTCAGTGACTCTGAATTTGATGCTGCGTCAGTGACTCTGATGCTGTGTCAGTGGTCCTGATGTTGTATTAGTGACTCTGAATTTGATGCTGTGTCAGTGACTCTGATGCTGACTCTATGACCCTGATGCTCTGTCAGTGACTCTGAATTTGATGCTGTGTCAGGAAATTCATGCTGTGTCAGTGACCTGATGCTGTGTCAGTGCATTTGATGCTGCGTCAGTGACTCTGATGCTGTGTCAGTGGTCCTGATGTTGTATTAGTGACTCTGAATTTGATGCTGTGTCAGTGACTCTGATGCTGACTCTATGACCCTGATGCTCTGTCAGTGACTCTGAATTTGATGCTGTGTCAGGAAATTCATGCTGTGTCAGTGACCTGATGCTGTGTCAGTGCATTTGATGCTGCGTCAGTGACTCTGATGCTGTGTCAGTGGTCCTGATGTTGTATTAGTGACTCTGAATTTGATGCTGTATCAGGAAATTCATGCTGTGTCAGTGACCTGATGCTGTGTCAGTGACTCTGATGCTGACTAATTGACACTGATGCTGATTCAGTAAATTTGATGCTGTTTCAGTGTGTTTGAATTTGCTGGTGTGTCAGTGACTGTGAATTTGATGCTGTGTCAGTGAATTTGATGCTGTGTCAATGACTCTGATGCTGTGTACGTGACCCTGGTGCTGTTTCAGTGGCTCTGAATTTGATGTGGTGTCAGTGAATTTGATGCTGTGTCAGTGACCATGATTCTCTGTTAGTGACTCTGAATTTGATGCTGTGTCTGGAAATTCATGCTGTGTCAGTGACCTGATGTTGTGTAAGTTACCCTGATTCTGTTTCAGTAAATTTGATGCTGTTTCAGTGATACTGAATTTGATGGTATGTCAGTGACTCTGAATGTGATGCTGTGCCATTGAATTTTATGCTGTGTCAGTGAATTTGATGCTGTGTCAGTGAACCTGTTGCTGCTTCAGTCACTCTGATGCTGCGTCACTGAATCTGAGTTGGATGCTGTGTCAGTGACTATGAATTTGTTGCTGTTTCAGTGAATTTGATTCTGTCAGTGAAGCTGCTGCTGTGTTTTTGATTCTGATGCTGTATCAGTGAATTTGATGCTGTGTCAATGACCCTGATGCTGACTCAGTGAATTTGTTGCTGGGGCAGTTAACCTGATGCTGTGTCAGTGAATTTGTTGCTGTGTCAGTGACTCTGATGCTGTGTCAGTGAATTTGATGCTGTGTCAGTGACTCTGAATTTGATGCTGTGTCAGTGACTCTGAATTTGATGCTGTGTCAGTGACCTGATGCTGTGCCAGTGACTCTGAATTTGATGCTGTGTCAGTGAACCTGTTGCTGCTTCAGTCACTCTGATGCTGCGTCACTGAATCTGAATTGGATGCTGTGTGAGTGACTATGAATTTGTTGCTGTTTCAGTGAATTTGATTCTGTCAGTGAAGCTGCTGCTGTGTTTTTGATTCTGATGCTGTATCAGTGAATTTGATGCTGTGTCCATGACCCTGATGCTGACTCAGTGAATTTGTTGCTGTGGCAGTTAACCTGATGCTGTGTCAGTGAATTTGTTGCTGTGTCAGTGACTCTGATGCTGTGTCAGTGAATTTGATGCTGTGTCAGTGACTCTGAATTTGATGCTGTGTCAGTGACCTGATGCTGTGCCAGTGGCTCTGAATTTGATGGTGTGTCTGTGACACTGAATTTGATGCTGTGTCAGTGACTCTGATGCTGTGTACGTGACCCTGGTGCTGTGCCAGTGACTCTGAATTTCATGCTGTGTCAGTGAACCTGTTGCTGCTTCAGCGACTCTGATGCTGTGTCAGTGAATCTGAATTTCATTCTATGTTAGTGAACCTGTTGCTGTTTCAGTGACTTTGATGCTGTGTCAGTGAATCTGAATTTGATGCTGTGTCAGTGACTATGAATTTAATGCTGTGTCAGTAAATTCATGCTGTGTCAGTGACCTGATGCTGTGTCAGTGACTCTGATGCTGTCTATATGACCCTGATGCTCGGTCAGTGACTCTGAATTTGATGTTGTGTCAGGAAATTCATGCTGTGTCAGTGACCTGATGCTGAGTCAGTGACTCTGATGCTGTCTAAGTGACACTGATGCTGTCTCAGTAAATTTGATTCTGTTTCAGTGTGATTGAATTAGCTGGTGTGTCAGTGACTCTGAATTTGATGCTGTGTCATTGACCCTGATGCTGTGTTACTCTGAATTTGATGCTGTGTCAGTGACTCTGAATTTGATGCTGTCAGTAAATTTGATGCTATGCTGGTGAATTTGTTGCTCTGTCATTGAATATGATGCTGTTTCAGTGACTGTGAATTTCATGCTGTGTCAGTGAACCTGTTGCTGTTTCAGTTACTCTGAATTTGATGCTGTGTCAGTGTATTTGATGCTGTGTCAATGACCCTGATTCTGTGTTACTCTGAATTCGATGCTGGGTCAGTGTCTCTGAAGTTGATGCTGTGTCAGTGTCTCTGAATTTGATGCTGCGTCAGTGACTCTGATGCTGTGTCAGTGGTCCTGATGTTGTATTAGTGACTCTGAATTTGATGCTGTGTCAGTGACTCTGATGCTGACTCTATGACCCTGATGCTCTGTCAGTGACTCTGAATTTGATGCTGTGTCAGGAAATTCATGCTGTGTCAGTGACCTGATGCTGTGTCAGTGCATTTGATGCTGCGTCAGTGACTCTGATGCTGTGTCAGTGGTCCTGATGTTGTATTAGTGACTCTGAATTTGATGCTGTGTCAGTGACTCTGATGCTGACTCTATGACCCTGATGCTCTGTCAGTGACCTGATGCTGTGTCAGTGACACTGATTTTGTGTAATTTACCCTGATTTTGTTTCAGTAAATTTGATGCTGTTTCAGTGATACTGAATTTGATGGTATGTCAGTGACTCTGGATTTGATGCTGTGTTATTGAATTTTATGCTGTGTCAGTGAATCTGATGCTGTGTCAGTGACTCTGAATTTGATGCTGTGTCAGTGAACCTGTTGCTGCTTCAGTGACTCTGATGCTGCGTCACTGAATCTGAATTGGATGCTTTGTCTGTGACTATGAATTTGTTGCTGTTTCAGTGAATTTGATTCTTCAGTGAACCTGCTGCTGGGTTTTTGATTCTGATGCTGTGTCAGTGAATTTGATGCTGTTTCAATGACCCTGATACTGACTCAGTGAATTTGTTGCTGTGTCAGTGACTCTGATGCAGTGTCAGTAAATTTGATGCTGTGCCAGTGAATTTGATGCTGTGTCAGTGTCTCAGATGCTACTTCAGTTACTCTGAATTTGATGCAGTGTCAGTGACTCTGATGCTGTGTCAGTGATCCTGATGTTGTATTAGTGACTCTGAATTTGATGCTGTGTCAGTGACTCTGATGCTGTGTACGTGAATCTGAATTTGATGCTGTGTCAGTGACTATGAATTTGTTGCTGTGTCAGTGACTCTTATGCTGTGTCAGTAAACTTGATGCTTTGTCAGTGACCTGATGCTGTGCCAGTGACTCTGAATTTGATGCTGTGTCAGTGACATTGAATTTGATGGTGTGTCTGTGACACTGAATTTGATGCTGTGTCAGTGACTCTGAATTTGATTCTGTGTCAGTGATCCTGATGTTGTATTAGTGACTCTGAATTTGATGCTGTGTCAGTGACTCTGATGCTGTGTACGTGACCCTGGTGCTGTGTCAGTGGCTCCGAATTTGATGTGGTGTCAGTGAATTTGATGCTGTGTCACTGACCGAGATTCTCTGTTAGTGACTCTGAATTTGATGCTGTGTCAGGAAAATCATGCTGTGTCAGTGACCTGATGCTGTGTCAGTGACTCTGAATTTGATGCTGTCAGTAAATTTGATGCTATGCTGGTGAATTTGATGCTCTGTCATTGAATATGATGCTGTTTCAGTGACTGTGAATTTCATGCTGTGTCAGTGAACCTGTTGCTGTTTCAGTTACTTTGAATTTGATGCTGTGTCAGTGTATTTGATGCTGTGTCAATGACCCTGATGCTGTGTTACTCTGAATTCGATGCTGGGTCAGCGTCTCTGAAGTTGATGCTGTGTCAGTGACTCTGAATTTGATGCTGCGTCAGTGACTCTGATGCTGTGTCAGTGGTCCTGATGTTGTATTAGTGACTCTGAATTTGATGCTGTGTCAGTGACTCTGATGCTGACTCTATGACCCTGATGCTCTGTCAGTGACTCTGAATTTGATGCTGTGTCAGGAAATTCATGCTGTGTCAGTGACCTGATGCTGTGTCAGTGCATTTGATGCTGCATCAGTGACTCTGATGCTGTGTCAGTGGTCCTGATGTTGTATTAGTGACTCTGAATTTGATGCTGTATCAGGAAATTCATGCTGTGTCAGTGACCTGATGCTGTGTCAGTGACTCTGATGCTGACTAATTGACACTGATGCTGATTCAGTAAATTTGATGCTGTTTCAGTGTGTTTGAATTTGCTGGTGTGTCAGTGACTGTGAATTTGATGCTGTGTCAGTGAATTTGATGCTGTGTCAATGACTCTGATGCTGTGTACGTGACCCTGGTGCTGTTTCAGTGGCTCTGAATTTGATGTGGTGTCAGTGAATTTGATGCTCTGTCAGGGACTCTGAATTTGATGCTGTGTCAGTGACCATGATTCTCTGTTAGTGACTCTGAATTTGATGCTGTGTCTGGAAATTCATGCTGTGTCAGTGACCTGATGTTGTGTAAGTTACCCTGATTCTGTTTCAGTAAATTTGATGCTGTTTCAGTGATACTGAATTTGATGGTATGTCAGTGACTCTGAATGTGATGCTGTGCCATTGAATTTTATGCTGTGTCAGTGAATTTGATGCTGTGTCAGTGAACCTGTTGCTGCTTCAGTCACTCTGATGCTGCGTCACTGAATCTGAGTTGGATGCTGTGTCAGTGACTATGAATTTGTTGCTGTTTCAGTGAATTTGATTCTGTCAGTGAAGCTGCTGCTGTGTTTTTGATTCTGATGCTGTATCAGTGAATTTGATGCTGTGTCAATGACCCTGATGCTGACTCAGTGAATTTGTTGCTGTGGCAGTTAACCTGATGCTGTGTCAGTGAATTTGTTGCTGTGTCAGTGACTCTGATGCTGTGTCAGTGAATTTGATGCTGTGTCAGTGACTCTGAATTTGATGCTGTGTCAGTGACTCTGAATTTGATGCTGTGTCAGTGACCTGATGCTGTGCCAGTGACTCTGAATTTGATGCTGTGTCAGTGAACCTGTTGCTGCTTCAGTCACTCTGATGCTGCGTCACTGAATCTGAATTGGATGCTGTGAGAGTGACTATGAATTTGTTGCTGTTTCAGTGAATTTGATTCTGTCAGTGAAGCTGCTGCTGTGTTTTTGATTCTGATGCTGTATCAGTGAATTTGATGCTGTGTCCATGACCCTGATGCTGACTCAGTGAATTTGTTGCTGTGGCAGTTAACCTGATGTTGTGTCAGTGAATTTGTTGCTGTGTCAGTGACTCTGATGCTGTGTCAGTGAATTTGATGCTGTGTCAGTGACTCTGAATTTGATGCTGTGTCAGTGACCTGATGCTGTGCCAGTGGCTCTGAATTTGATGGTGTGTCTGTGACACTGAATTTGATGCTGTGTCAGTGACTCTGATGCTGTGTACGTGACCCTGGTGCTGTGCCAGTGACTCTGAATTTCATGCTGTGTCAGTGAACCTGTTGCTGCTTCAGCGACTCTGATGCTGTGTCAGTGAATCTGAATTTCATTCTATGTTAGTGAACCTGTTGCTGTTTCAGTGACTTTGATGCTGTGTCAGTGAATCTGAATTTGATGCTGTGTCAGTGACTATGAATTTAATGCTGTGTCAGGAAATTCATGCTGTGTCAGTGACCTGATGCTGTGTCAGTGACTCTGATGCTGTCTATATGACCCTGATGCTCGGTCAGTGACTCTGAATTTGATGTTGTGTCAGGAAATTCATGCTGTGTCAGTGACCTGATGCTGAGTCAGTGACTCTGATGCTGTCTAAGTGACACTGATGCTGTTTCAGTAAATTTGATTCTGTTTCAGTGTGATTGAATTAGCTGGTGTGTCAGTGACTCTGAATTTGATGCTGTGTCATTGACCCTGATGCTGTGTTACTCTGAATTTGATGCTGTGTCAGTGACTCTGAATTTGATGCTGTCAGTAAATTTGATGCTATGCTGGTGAATTTGTTGCTCTGTCATTGAATATGATGCTGTTTCAGTGACTGTGAATTTCATGCTGTGTCAGTGAACCTGTTGCTGTTTCAGTTACTCTGAATTTGATGCTGTGTCAGTGTATTTGATGCTGTGTCAATGACCCTGATTCTGTGTTACTCTGAATTCGATGCTGGGTCAGTGTCTCTGAAGTTGATGCTGTGTCAGTGTCTCTGAATTTGATGCTGCGTCAGTGACTCTGATGCTGTGTCAGTGGTCCTGATGTTGTATTAGTGACTCTGAATTTGATGCTGTGTCAGTGACTCTGATGCTGACTCTATGACCCTGATGCTCTGTCAGTGACTCTGAATTTGATGCTGTGTCAGGAAATTCATGCTGTGTCAGTGACCTGATGCTGTGTCAGTGCATTTGATGCTGCGTCAGTGACTCTGATGCTGTGTCAGTGGTCCTGATGTTGTATTAGTGACTCTGAATTTGATGCTGTGTCAGTGACTCTGATGCTGACTCTATGACCCTGATGCTCTGTCAGTGACTCTGAATTTGATGCTGTGTCAGGAAATTCATGCTGTGTCAGTGACCTGATGCTGTGTCAGTGCATTTGATGCTGCGTCAGTGACTCTGATGCTGTGTCAGTGGTCCTTATGTTGTATTAGTGACTCTGAATTTGATGCTGTGTCAGGAAATTCATGCTGTGTCAGTGACCTGATGCTGTGTCAGTGACTCTGATGCTGACTAATTGACACTGATGCTGATTCAGTAAATTTGATGCTGTTTCAGTGTGTTTGAATTTGCTGGTGTGTCAGTGACTGTGAATTAGATGCTGTGTCAGTGACCATGATTCTCTGTTAGTGACTCTGAATTTGATGCTGTGTCTGGAAATTCATGCTGTGTCAGTGACCTGATGCTGTGTCAGTGACTCTGATGTTGTGTAAGTTACCCTGATTCTATATCAGTAAATTTGATGCTGTTTCAGTGATACTGAATTTGATGGTATGTCAGTGACTCTGAATTTGATGCTGTGCCATTGAATTTTATGCTGTGTCAGTGAATTTGATGCTGTGTCAGTGAACCTGTTGCTGCTTCAGTCACTCTGATGCTGCGTCACTGAATCTGAATTGGATGCTGTGTCAGTGACTATGAATTTGTTGCTGTTTCAGTGAATTTGAGTCTGTCAGTGAAGCTGCTGCTGTGTTTTTGATTCTGATGCTGTGTCAGTGACTCTGATGCTGTGTCAATTACCCTGATGCTGACTCAGTGAATTTGTTGCTGTGGCAGTTAACCTGATGCTGTGTCAGTGAATTTGTTGCTGTGTCAGTGACTCTGATGCTGTGTCAGTGAATTTGATGCTGTGTCAGTGACTCTGAATTTGATGCTGTGTCAGTGACCTGATGCTGTGCCAGTGACTCTGAATTTGATGCTGTGTCAGTGAACCTGTTGCTGCTTCAGTCACTCTGATGCTGCATCACTGAATCTGAATTGGATGCTGTGTCAGTGACTATGAATTTGTTGCTGTTTCAGTGAATTTGATTCTGTCAGTGAAGCTGCTGCTGTGTTTTTGATTCTGATGCTGTATCAGTGAATTTGATGCTGTGTCCATGACCCTGATGCTGACTCAGTGAATTTGTTGCTGTGGCAGTTAACCTGATGCTGTGTCAGTGAATTTGTTGCTGTGTCAGTGACTCTGATGCTGTGTCAGTGAATTTGATGCTGTGTCAGTGACCTGATGCTGTGCCAGTGGCTCTGAATTTGATGGTGTGTCTGTGACACTGAATTTGATGCTGTGTCAGTGACTCTGATGCTGTGTACGTGACCCTGGTGCTGTGTCAGTGACTCTGAATTTCATGCTGTGTCAGTGAACCTGTTGCTGCTTCAGCGACTCTGATGCTGTGTCAGTGAATCTGAATTTCATTCTATGTTAGTGAACCTGTTGCTGTTTCAGTGACTTTGATGCTGTGTCAGTGAATCTGAATTTGATGCTGTGTCAGGAAATTCATGCTGTGTCAGTGACCTGATGCTGTGTCAGTGACTCTGATGCTGTCTATATGACCCTGATGCTCGGTCAGTGACTCTGAATTTGATGTTGTGTCAGGAAATTCATGCTGTGTCAGTGACCTGATGCTGAGTCAGTGACTCTGATGCTGTCTAAGTGACACTGATGCTGTTTCAGTAAATTTGATTCTGTTTCAGTGTGATTGAATTAGCTGGTGTGTCAGTGACTCTGAATTTGATGCTGTGTCATTGACCCTGATGCTGTGTTACTCTGAATTTGATGCTGTGTCAGTGACTCTGAATTTGATGCTGTCAGTAAATTTGATGCTATGCTGGTGAATTTGTTGCTCTGTCATTGAATATGATGCTGTTTCAGTGACTGTGAATTTCATGCTGTGTCGGTGAACCTGTTGCTGTTTCAGTTACTCTGAATTTGATGCTGTGTCAGTGTATTTGATGCTGTGTCAATGACCCTGATGCTGTGTTACTCTGAATTCGATGCTGGGTCAGTGTCTCTGAAGTTGATGCTGTGTCAGTGACTCTGAATTTGATGCTGCGTCAGTGACTCTGATGCTGTGTCAGTGGTCCTGATGTTGTATTAGTGACTCTGAATTTGATGCTGTGTCAGTGACTCTGATGCTGACTCTATGACCCTGATGCTCTGTCAGTGACTCTGAATTTGATGCTGTGTCAGGAAATTCATGCTGTGTCAGTGACCTGATGCTGTGTCAGTGCATTTGATGCTGCGTCAGTGACTCTGATGCTGTGTCAGTGGTCCTTATGTTGTATTAGTGACTCTGAATTTGATGCTGTGTCAGGAAATTCATGCTGTGTCAGTGACCTGAAGCTGTGTCAGTGACTCTGATGCTGACTAATTGACACTGATGCTGATTCAGTAAATTTGATGCTGTTTCAGTGTGTTTGAATTTGCTGGTGTGTCAGTGACTGTGAATTAGATGCTGTGTCAGTGACCATGATTCTCTGTTAGTGACTCTGAATTTGATACTGTGTCTGGAAATTCATGCTGTGTCAGTGACCTGATGCTGTGTCAGTGACTCTGATGTTGTGTAAGTTACCCTGATTCTATTTCAGTAAATTTGATGCTGTTTCAGTGATACTGAATTTTGATGGTATGTCAGTGACTCTGAATTTGATGCTGTGCCATTGAATTTTATGCTGTGTCAGTGAATTTGATGCTGTGTCAGTGAACCTGTTGCTGCTTCAGTCACTCTGATGCTGCGTCACTGAATCTGAATTGGATGCTGTGTCAGTGACTATGAATTTGTTGCTGTTTCAGTGAATTTGAGTCTGTCAGTGAAGCTGCTGCTGTGTTTTTGATTCTGATGCTGTGTCAGTGACTCTGATGCTGTGTCAATGACCCTGATGCTGACTCAGTGAATTTGTTGCTGTGGCAGTTAACCTGATGCTGTGTCAGTGAATTTGTTGCTGTGTCAGTGACTCTGATGCTGTGTCAGTGAATTTGATGCTGTGTCAGTGACTCTGAATTTGATGCTGTGTCAGTGACCTGATGCTGTGCCAGTGACTCTGAATTTGATGCTGTGTCAGTGAATTTGATGCTGTGTCAGTGACTCTGAATTTGATGCTGTGTCAGTGACCTGATGCTGTGCCAGTGACTCTGAATTTGATGCTGTGTCAGTGACTCTGATGCTGACTCTATGACCCTGATGCTCTGTCAGTGACTCTGAATTTGATGCTGTGTCAGGAATTTCATGCTGTGTCAGTGACCTGATGCTGTGTCAGTGCATTTGATGCTGCGTCAGTGACTCTGATGCTGTGTCAGTGGTCCTGATGTTGTATTAGTGACTCTGAATTTGATGCTGTGTCAGGAAATTCATGCTGTGTCAGTGACCTGATGCTGTGTCAGTGACTCTGATGCTGACTAATTGACACTGATGCTGATTCAGTAAATTTGATGCTGTTTCAGTGTGTTTGAATTTGCTGGTGTGTCAGTGACTGTGAATTAGATGCTGTGTCAGTGAATTTGATGCTGTGTCAATGACTCTGATGCTGTGTACGTGACCCTGGTGCTGTTTCAGTGGCTCTGAATTTGATGTGGTGTCAGTGAATTTGATGCTCTGTCAGGGACTCTGAATTTGATGCTGTGTCAGTGACCATGATTCTCTGTTAGTGACTCTGAATTTGATGCTGTGTCTGGAAATTCATGCTGTGTCAGTGACCTGATGCTGTGTCAGTGACTCTGATGTTGTGTAAGTTACCCTGATTCTGTTTCAGTAAATTTGATGCTGTTTCAGTGATACTGAATTTGATGGTATGTCGGTGACTCTGAAATTGATGCTGTGCCATTGAATTTTATGCTGTGTCAGTGAATTTGATGCTGTGTCAGTGAACCTGTTGCTGCTTCAGTCACTCTGATGCTGCGTCACTGAATCTGAATTGGATGCTGTGTCAGTGACTATGAATTTGTTGCTGTTTCAGTGAATTTGATTCTGTCAGTAAAGCTGCTGCTGTGTTTTTGATTCTGATGCTGTATCAGTGAATTTGATGCTGTGTCAATGACCCTGATGCTGACTCAGTGAATTTCTTGCTGTGGCAGTTAACCTGATGCTGTGTCAGTGAATTTGTTGCTGTGTCAGTGACTCTGATGCTGTGTCAGTGAATTTGATGCTGTGTCAGTGACTCTGAATTTGATGCTGTGTCAGTGACCTGATGCTGTGCCAGTGACTCTGAATTTGATGGTGTGTCTGTGACACTGAATTTGATGCTGTGTCAGTGACTCTGATGCTGTGTACGTGACCCTGGTGCTGTGTCAGTGACTCTGAATTTCATGCTGTGTCAGTGAACCTGTTGCTGCTTCAGCGACTCGGATGCTGTGTCAGTGAATCTGAATTTCATTCTATGTTAGTGAACCTGTTGCTGTTTCAGTGACTTTGATGCTGTGTCAGTGAATCTGAATTTGATGCTGTGTCAGTGACTATGAATTTAATGCTGTGTCAGGAAATTCATGCTGTGTCAGTGACCTGATGCTGTGTCAGTGACTCTGATGCTGTTTCAGTAAATTTGATGCTGTTTCAGTGTGTTTGAATTTGCTAGTGTGTCAGTGACTGTGAATTTGATGCTGTGTCAGTGAATTTGATGCTGTGTCAATGACTCTGATGCTGTGTACGTGACCCTGGTGCTGTTTCAGTGGCTCTGAATTTGATGTGCTGTCAGTGAATTTGATGCTCTGTCAGGGACTCTGAATTTGATGCTGTGTCAGTGACCATGATTCTCTGTTAGTGACTCTGAATTTGATGCTGTGTCTGGAAATTCATGCTGTGTCAGTGACCTGATGCTGTGTCAGTGACTCTGATGCTGTGTCAATGACCCTGATGCTGACTCAGTGAATTTGTTGCTGTGGCAGTTAACCTGATGCTGTGTCAGTGAATTTGTTGCTGTGTCAGTGACTCTGATGCTGTGTCAGTGAATTTGATGCTGTGTCAGTGACTCTGAATTTGATGCTGTGTCAGTGACCTGATGCTGTGCCAGTGACTCTGAATTTGATGCTGTGTCAGTGAACCTGTTGCTGCTTCAGTCACTCTGATGCTGCGTCACTGAATCTGAATTGGATGTTGTGTCAGTGACTATGAATTTGTTGCTGTTTCAGTGAATTTGATTCTGTCAGTGAAGCAGCTGCTGTGTTTTTGATTCTGATGCTGTATCAGTGAATTTGATGCTGTGTCCATGACCCTGATGCTGACTCAGTGAATTTGTTGCTGTGGCAGTTAACCTGATGCTGTGTCAGTGAATTTGTTGCTGTGTCAGTGACTCTGATGCTGTGTCAGTGAATTTGATGCTGTGTCAGTGACTCTGAATTTGATGCTGTGTCAGTGACCTGATGCTGTGCCAGTGGCTCTGAATTTGATGGTGTGTCTGTGACACTGAATTTGATGCTGTGTCAGTGACTCTGATGCTGTGTACGTGACCCTGGTGCTGTGTCAGTGACTCTGAATTTCATGCTGTGTCAGTGATCCTGTTGCTGCTTCAGCGACTCTGATGCTGTGTCAGTGAATCTGAATTTCATTCTATGTTAGTGAACCTGTTGCTGTTTCAGTGACTTTGATGCTGTGTCAGTGAATCTGAATTTGATGCTGTGTCAGGAAATTCATGCTGTGTCAGTGACCTGATGCTGTGTCAGTGACTCTTATGCTGTCTATATGACCCTGATGCTCGGTCAGTGACTCTGAATTTGATGTTGTGTCAGGAAATTCATGCTGTGTCAGTGACCTGATGCTGAGTCAGTGACTCTGATGCTGTCTAAGTGACAATGATGCTGTTTCAGTAAATTTGATTCTGTTTCAGTGTGATTGAATTAGCTGGTGTGTCAGTGACTCTGAATTTGATGCTGTGTCATTGACCCTGATGCTGTGTTACTCTGAATTTGATGCTGTGTCAGTGACTCTGAATTTGATGCTGTCAGTAAATTTGATGCTATGCTGGTGAATTTGTTGCTCTGTCATTGAATATGATGCTGTTTCAGTGACTGTGAATTTCATGCTGTGTCAGTGAACCTGTTGCTGTTTCAGTTACTCTGAATTTGATGCTGTGTCAGTGTATTTGATGCTGTGTCAATGACCCTGATGCTGTGTTACTCTGAATTCGATGCTGGGTCAGTGTCTCTGAAGTTGATGCTGTGTCAGTGACTCTGAATTTGATGCTGCGTCAGTGACTCTGATGCTGTGTCAGTGGTCCTGATGTTGTATTAGTGACTCTGAATTTGATGCTGTGTCAGTGACTCTGATGCTGACTCTATGACCCTGATGCTCTGTCAGTGACTCTGAATTTGATGCTGTGTCAGGAAATTCATGCTGTGTCAGTGACCTGATGCTGTGTCAGTGCATTTGATGCTGCGTCAGTGACTCTGATGCTGTGTCAGTGGTCCTGATGTTGTATTAGTGACTCTGAATTTGATGCTGTGTCAGTGACTCTGATGCTGACTCTATGACCCTGATGCTCTGTCAGTGACTCTGAATTTGATGCTGTGTCAGGAATTTCATGCTGTGTCAGTGACCTGATGCTGTGTCAGTGCATTTGATGCTGCGTCAGTGACTCTGATGCTGTGTCAGTGGTCCTGATGTTGTATTAGTGACTCTGAATTTGATGCTGTGTCAGGAAATTCATGCTGTGTCAGTGACCTGATGCTGTGTCAGTGACTCTGATGCTGACTAATTGACACTGATGCTGATTCAGTAAATTTGATGCTGTTTCAGTGTGTTTGAATTTGCTGGTGTGTCAGTGACTGTGAATTAGATGCTGTGTCAGTGAATTTGATGCTGTGTCAATGACTCTGATGCTGTGTACGTGACCCTGGTGCTGTTTCAGTGGCTCTGAATTTGATGTGGTGTCAGTGAATTTGATGCTCTGTCAGGGACTCTGAATTTGATGCTGTGTCAGTGACCATGATTCTCTGTTAGTGACTCTGAATTTGATGCTGTGTCTGGAAATTCATGCTGTGTCAGTGACCTGATGCTGTGTCAGTGACTCTGATGTTGTGTAAGTTACCCTGATTCTGTTTCAGTAAATTTGATGCTGTTCCAGTGATACTGAATTTGATGGTATGTCGGTGACTCTGAAATTGATGCTGTGCCATTGAATTTTATGCTGTGTCAGTGAATTTGATGCTGTGTCAGTGAACCTGTTGCTGCTTCAGTCACTCTGATGCTGCGTCACTGAATCTGAATTGGATGCTGTGTCAGTGACTATGAATTTGTTGCTGTTTCAGTGAATTTGATTCTGTCAGTAAAGCTGCTGCTGTGTTTTTGATTCTGATGCTGTATCAGTGAATTTGATGCTGTGTCAATGACCCTGATGTTGACTCAGTGCATTTCTTGCTGTGGCCGTTAACCTGATGCTGTGTCAGTGAATTTGTTGCTGTGTCAGTGACTCTGATGCTGTGTCAGTGAATTTGATGCTGTGTCAGTGACTCTGAATTTGATGCTGTGTCAGTGACCTGATGCTGTGCCAGTGACTCTGAATTTGATGGTGTGTCTGTGACACTGAATTTGATGCTGTGTCAGTGACTCTGATGCTGTGTACGTGACCCTGGTGCTGTGTCAGTGACTCTGAATTTCATGCTGTGTCAGTGAACCTGTTGCTGCTTCAGCGACTCTGATGCTGTGTCAGTGAATCTGAATTTCATTCTATGTTAGTGAACCTGTTGCTGTTTCAGTGACTTTGATGCTGTGTCACTGAATCTGAATTTGATGCTGTGTCAGTGACTATGAATTTAATGCTGTGTCAGGAAATTCATGCTGTGTCAGTGACCTGATGCTGTGTCAGTGACTCTGATGCTGTTTCAGTAAATTTGATGCTGTTTCAGTGTGTTTGAATTTGCTAGTGTGTCAGTGACTGTGAATTTGATGCTGTGTCAGTGAATTTGATGCTGTGTCAATGACTCTGATGCTGTGTACGTGACCCTGGTGCTGTTTCAGTGGCTCTGAATTTGATGTGCTGTCAGTGAATTTGATGCTCTGTCAGGGACTCTGATTTTGATGCTGTGTCAGTGACCATGATTCTCTGTTAGTGACTCTGAATTTGATGCTGTGTCTGGAAATTCATGCTGTGTCAGTAAACTGATGCTGTGTCAGTGACTCTGATGTTGTGTAAGTTACCCTGATTCTGTTTCAGTAAATTTGATGCTGTTTCAGTGATACTGAATTTGATGGTATGTCAGTGACTCTGAATTTGATACTGTGTCATTGAATTTTATGCTGTGTCAGTGAATTTGATGCTGTGTCAGTGAACCTGTTGCTGCTTCAGTCACTCTGATGCTGCGTCACTGAATCTGAATTGGATGCTGTGTCAGTGACTATGAATTTGTTGCTGTTTCAGTGAATTTGATTCTGTCAGTGAAGCTGCTGCTGTGTTTTTGATTCTGATGCTGTATCAGTGAATTTGATGCTGTGGCAGTTAACCTGATGCTGTGTCAGTGAATTTGTTGCTGTGTCAGTGACTCTGATGCTGTGTCAGTGAATTTGATGCTGTGTCAGTGACTCTGATGCTGTGTCAGTGAATTTGATGCTGTGTCAGTGACTCTGAATTTGATGCTGTGTGAGTGACCTGATGCTGTGCCAGTGACTGTGAATTTGATGCTGTGTCAGTGAATTTGATGCTGTGTCAATGACTCTGATGCTGTGTACGTGACCCTGGTGCTGTTTCAGTGGCTCTGAATTTGATGTGTCAGTGAATTTGATGCTGTGTCAGTGACCATGATTCTCTGTTAGTGACTCTGAATTTGATGCTGTGTCTGGAAATTCATGCTGTGTCAGTGACCTGATGTTGTGTAAGTTACCCTGATTCTGTTTCAGTAAATTTGATGCTGTTTCAGTGATACTGAATTTGATGGTATGTCAGTGACTCTGAATGTGATGCTGTGCCATTGAATTTTATGCTGTGTCAGTGAATTTGATGCTGTGTCAGTGAACCTGTTGCTGCTTCAGTCACTCTGATGCTGCGTCACTGAATCTGAGTTGGATGCTGTGTCAGTGACTATGAATTTGTTGCTGTTTCAGTGAATTTGATTCTGTCAGTGAAGCTGCTGCTGTGTTTTTGATTCTGATGCTGTATCAGTGAATTTGATGCTGTGTCAATGACCCTGATGCTGACTCAGTGAATTTGTTGCTGTGGCAGTTAACCTGATGCTGTGTCAGTGAATTTGTTGCTGTGTCAGTGACTCTGATGCTGTGTCAGTGAATTTGATGCTGTGTCAGTGACTCTGAATTTGATGCTGTGTCAGTGACCTGATGCTGTGCCAGTGACTCTGAATTTGATGCTGTGTCAGTGACACTGAATTTGATGGTGTGCCTGTGACACTGAATTTGATGCTGTGTCAGTGACTCTGATGCTGTGTACGTGACCCTGGTGCTGTGTCAGTGACTCTGAATTTCATGCTGTGTCAGTGAACCTGTTGCTGCTTCAGCGACTCTGATGCTGTGTCAGTGAATCTGAATTTCATTCTATGTTAGTGAACCTGTTGCTGTTTCAGTGACTTTGATGCTGTGTCAGTGAATCTGAATTTGATGCTGTGTCAGTGACTATGAATTTAATGCTGTGTCAGGAAATTCATGCTGTGTCAGTGACCTGATGCTGTGTCCATGACCCTGATGCTGACTCAGTGAATTTGTTGCTGTGACAGTTAACCTGCTGCTATGTCAGTGAATTTGTTGCTGTGTCAGTGACTCTGATGCAGTGTCAGTAAATTTGATGCTTTGTCAGTGACCTGATGCTGTGCCAGTGACTCTGAATTTGATGCTGTGTCAGTGACATTGAATTTGATGGTGTGTCTGTGACACTGAATTTGATGCTGTGTCAGTGACTCTGAATTTGATTCTGTGTCACTGATCCTGATGTTGTATTAGTGACTCTGAATTTGATGCTGTGTCAGTGACTCTGATGCTGTGTACGTGAATCTGAATTTGATGCTGTGTCAGTGACTATGAATTTGTTGCTGTGTCAGTGACTCTTATGCAGTGTCAGTAAACTTGATGCTTTGTCAGTGACCTGATGCTGTGCCAGTGACTCTGAATTTGATGCTGTGTCAGTGACATTGAATTTGATGGTGTGTCTGTGACACTGAATTTGATGCTGTGTCAGTGACTCTGAATTTGATTCTGTGTCAGTGATCCTGATGTTGTATTAGTGACTCTGAATTTGATGCTGTGTCAGTGACTCTGATGCTGTGTACGTGACCCTGATGCTGTGTCAGTGGCACTGAATTTGATGTGGTGTCAGTGAATTTGATGCTGTGTCACTGACCGTGATTCTCTGTTAGTGACTCTGAATTTGATGCTGTGTCAGGAAAATCATGCTGTGTCAGTGACTTTAATGTTGTGTAAGTTACCCTGATTCTGTTTCAGTAAATTTGATGCTGTTTCAGTGATACAGAATTCGATGGTGTCAGTGACTCTGAATTTGTTTCTGTGTCAGTGATCCTGATGTTGTATTAGTGACTCTGAATTTGATGCTGTGTCAATGACCCTGATGCTGTGTTACTCTGAATTCGATGCTGGGTCAGTGTCTCTGAAGTTGATGCTGTGTCAGTGACTCTGAATTTGATGCTGCGTCAGTGACTCTGATGCTGTGTCAGTGGTCCTGATGTTGTATTAGTGACTCTGAATTTGATGCTGTGTCATTGACTCTGATGCTGACTCTATGACCCTGATGCTCTCTCAGTGACTCTGAATTTGATGCTGTGTCAGGAAATTCATGCTGTGTCAGTGACCTGATGCTGTGTCAGTGCATTTGATGCTGCGTCAGTGACTCTGATGCTGTGTCAGTGGTCCTGATGTTGTATTAGTGACTCTGAATTTGATGCTGTGTCAGTGACTCTGATGCTGACTCTATGACCCTGATGCTCTGTCAGTGACTCTGAATTTGATGCTGTGTCAGGAAATTCATGCTGTGTCAGTGACCTGATGCTGTGTCAGTGCATTTGATGCTGCGTCAGTGACTCTGATGCTGTGTCAGTTGTCCTGATGTTGTATTAGTGACTCTGAATTTGATTCTGTGTCAGTGACCTGATGCTGTGTCAGTGACTCTGATGCTGACTAATTGACACTGATGCTGATTCAGTAAATTTGATGCTGTTTCAGTGTGTTTGAATTTGCTGGTGTGTCAGTGACTGTGAATTTGATGCTGTGTCAGTGAATTTGATGCTGTGTCAATGACTCTGATGCTCTGTACGTGACCCTGGTGCTGTTTCAGTGGCTCTGAATTTGATGTGGTGTCAGTGAATTTGATGCTCTGTCAGGGACTCTGAATTTGATGCTGTGTCAGTGACCATGATTCTCTGTTAGTGACTCTGAATTTGATGCTGTGTCTGGAAATTCATGCTGTGTCAGTGACCTGATGCTGTGTCAGTGACTCTGATGTTGTGTAAGTTACCCTGATTCTGTTTCAGTAAATTTGATGCTGTTTCAGTGATACTGAATTTGATGGTATGTCAGTGACTCTGAATTTGATGCTGTGCCATTGAATTTTATGCTGTGTCAGTGAATCTGATGCTGTGTCAGTGAACCTGTTGCTGCTTCAGTCACTCTGATGCTGCATCACTGAATCTGAATTGGATGCTGTGTCAGTGACTATGAATTTGTTGCTGTTTCAGTGAATTTGATTCTGTCAGTGAAGCTGCTGCTGTGTTTTTGATTCTGATGCTGTATCAGTGAATTTGATGCTGTGTCAATGACCCTGATGCTGACTCAGTGAATTTCTTGCTGTGGCAGTTAACCTGATGCTGTGTCAGTGAATTTGTTGCTGTGTCAGTGACTCTGATGCTGTGTCAGTGAATTTGATGCTGTGTCAGTGACTCTGAATTTGATTCTGTGTCAGTGATCCTGATGTTGTATTAGTGACTCTGAATTTGATGCTGTGTCAGTGACTCTGATGCTGTGTACATGACCCTGATGCAGTGCCAGTGACTCTGAATTTGATGCTGTGTCAGTGACTATGAATTTGTTGCTGTGTCAGTGACTCTTATGCAGTGTCAGTAAATTTGATGCTTTGTCAGTGACTTGATGCTGTGCCAGTGACTCTGAATTTGATGCTGTGTCAGTGACATTGAATTTGATGGTGTGTCTGTGACACTGAATTTGATGCTGTGTCAGTGACTCTGAATTTGATTCTGTGTCAGTGATCCTGATGTTGTATTAGTGACTCTGAATTTGATGCTGTGTCAGTGACTCTGATGCTGTGTACGTGACTCTGGTGCTGTGTCAGTGGCTCTGAATTTGATGTGGTGTCAGTGAATTTGATGCTGTGTCACTGACCGAGATTCTCTGTTAGTGACTCTGAATTTGATGCTGTGTCAGGAAAATCATGCTGTGTCAGTGACCTGATGCTGTGTCAGTGACTTTGATGTTGTGTAAGTTACCCCTGATTCTTTTTCAGTAAATTTGATGCTGTTTCAGTGATACAGAATTTGATGGTGTCAGTGACTCTGAATTTGTTTCTGTGTCAGTGATCCTGATGTTGTATTAGTGACTCTGAATTTGATGCTGTGTCAATGACCCTGATGCTGTGTTACTCTGAATTCGATGCTGGGTCAGTGTCTCTGAAGTTGATGCTGTGTCAGTGACTCTGAATTTGATGCTGCGTCAGTGACTCTGATGCTGTGTCAGTGGTCCTGATGTTGTATTAGTGACTCTGAATTTGATGCTGTGTCATTGACTCTGATGCTGACTCTATGACCCTGATGCTCTCTCAGTGACTCTGAATTTGATGCTGTGTCAGGAAATTCATGCTGTGTCAGTGACCTGATGCTGTGTCAGTGCATTTGATGCTGCGTCAGTGACTCTGATGCTGTGTCAGTGGTCCTGATGTTGTATTAGTGACTCTGAATTTGATGCTGTGTCAGTGACTCTGATGCTGACTCTATGACCCTGATGCTCTGTCAGTGACTCTGAATTTGATGCTGTGTCAGGAAATTCATGCTGTGTCAGTGACCTGATGCTGTGTCAGTGCATTTGATGCTGCGTCAGTGACTCTGATGCTGTGTCAGTTGTCCTGATGTTGTATTAGTGACTCTGAATTTGATTCTGTGTCAGTGACCTGATGCTGTGTCAGTGACTCTGATGCTGACTAATTGACACTGATGCTGATTCAGTAAATTTGATGCTGTTTCAGTGTGTTTGAATTTGCTGGTGTGTCAGTGACTGTGAATTTGATGCTGTGTCAGTGAATTTGATGCTGTGTCAATGACTCTGATGCTGTGTACGTGACCCTGGTGCTGTTTCAGTGGCTCTGAATTTGATGTGGTGTCAGTGAATTTGATGCTCTGTCAGGGACTCTGAATTTGATGCTGTGTCAGTGACCATGATTCTCTGTTAGTGACTCTGAATTTGATGCTGTGTCTGGAAATTCATGCTGTGTCAGTGACCTGATGCTGTGTCAGTGACTCTGATGTTGTGTAAGTTACCCTGATTCTGTTTCAGTAAATTTGATGCTGTTTCAGTGATACTGAATTTGATGGTATGTCAGTGACTCTGAATTTGATGCTGTGCCATTGAATTTTATGCTGTGTCAGTGAATTTGATGCTGTGTCAGTGAACCTGTTGCTGCTTCAGTCACTCTGATGCTGCATCACTGAATCTGAATTGGATGCTGTGTCAGTGACTATGAATTTGTTGCTGTTTCAGTGAATTTGATTCTGTCAGTGAAGCTGCTGCTGTGTTTTTGATTCTGATGCTGTATCAGTGAATTTGATGCTGTGTCAATGACCCTGATGCTGACTCAGTGAATTTCTTGCTGTGGCAGTTAACCTGATGCTGTGTCAGTGAATTTGTTGCTGTGTCAGTGACTCTGATGCTGTGTCAGTGAATTTGATGCTGTGTCAGTGACTCTGAATTTGATGCTGTGTCAGTGACCTGATGCTGTGCCAGTGACTCTGAATTTGATGGTGTGTCTGTGACACTGAATTTGATGCTGTGTCAGTGACTCTGATGCTGTGTACGTGACCCTGGTGCTGTGTCAGTGACTCTGAATTTCAGTGAACCTGTTGCTGCTTCAGCAAATCTGATGCTGTGTCAGTGAATCTGAATTTCATTCTATGTTAGTGAACCTGTTGCTGTTTCAGTGACTTTGATGCTGTGTCAGTGAATCTGAATTTGATGCTGTGTCAGTGACTATGAAATTAATGCTGTGTCAGGAAATTCATGCTGTGTCAGTGACCTGATGCTGTGTCAATGACCCTGATGCTGACTCAGTGAATTTGTTGCTATGGCAGTTAACCTGATGCTGTGTCAGTGAATTTGATGCTGTGTCAGTGACTCTGAATTTGATGCTGTGTCAGTGACCTGATGCTGTGCCAGTGACTCTGAATTTGATGCCGTGTCAGTGAACCTGTTGCTGCTTCAGTCACTCTGATGCTGCGTCACTGAATCTGAATTGGATGCTGTGTCAGTGACTATGAATTTGTTGCTGTTTCAGTGAATTTGATTCTGTCAGTGAAGCTGCTGCTGTGTTTTTGATTCTGATGCTGTATCAGTGAATTTGATGCTGTGTCAGTGACTCTGAATTTGATGCTGTGTCAGTGACCTGATGCTGTGCCAGTGACTCTGAATTTGATGGTGTGTCTGTGACACTGAATTTAATGCTGTGTCAGTGACTCTGATGCTGTGTACGTGACCCTGGTGCTGTGTCAGTGACTCTGAATTTCATGCTGTGTCAGTGAACCTGTTGCTGCTTCAGCGACTCTGATGCTGAGTCAGTGAATCTGAATTTCATTCTTTGTTAGTGAACCTGTTGCTGTTTCAGTGACTTTGATGCTGTGTCAGTGAATCTGAATTTGATGCTGTGTCAGTGACTATGAATTTAATGCTGTGTCAGGAAATTCATGCTGTGTCATTGACCTGATGCTGTGTCAGTGACTCTGATGCTGTTTCAGTAAATTTGATGATGTTTCAGTGTGTTTTAATTTGCTAGTGTGTCAGTGACTGTGAATTTGATGCTGTATCAGTGAATTTGATGCTGTGTCAATGACTCTGATGCTGTGTACGTGACCCTGGTGCTGTTTCAGTGGCTCTGAATTTGATGTGCTGTCAGTGAATTTGATGCTCTGTCAGGGACTCTGAATTTGATGCTGTGTCAGTGACCATGATTCTCTGTTAGTGACTCTGAATTTGATGCTGTGTCTGGAAATTCATGCTGTGTCAGTGACCTGATGCTGTGTCAGTGACTCTGATGTTGTGTAAGTTACCCTGATTCTGTTTCAGTAAATTTGATGCTGTTTCAGTGATACTGAATTTGATGGTATGTCAGTGACTCTGAATTTGATGCTGTGTCATTGAATTTGATGCTGTGCCAGTGACTCTGGATTTGATGCTGTGTCATTGAATTTTATGCTGTGTCAGTGAATTTGATGCTGTGTCAGTGACTCTGGATTTGATGCTGTGTCATTGAATTTTATGCTGTGTCAGTGAATTTGATGCTGTGTCAGTGAACCTGTTGCTGCTTCAGTCACTCTGATGCTGCGTCACTGAATCTGAATTGGATGCTGTGTCAGTGACTATGAATTTGTTGCTGTTTCAGTGAATTTGATTCTGTCAGTGAATCTGCTGCCGTGTTTTTGATTCTGATGCTGTATCAGTGAATTTGTTGCTGTGGCAGTTAACCTGATGCTGTGTCAGTGAATTTGTTGCTGTGTCAGTGACTCTGATGCTGTGTCAGTGAATTCGATGCTGTGTCAGTGACTCTGAATTTGATGCTGTGTCAGTGACCTGATGCTGTGCCAGTGACTCTGAATTTGATGCTGTGTCAGTGAACCTGTTGCTGCTTCAGTCACTCTGATGCTGCGTCACTGAATCTGAATTGGATGCTGTGTCAGTGACTATGAATTTGTTGCTGTTTCAGTGAATTTGATTCTGTCAGTGAAGCTGCTGCTGTGTTTTTGATTCTGATGCTGTATCAGTGAATTTGATGCTGTGTCCATGACCCTGATGCTGACTCAGTGAATTTGTTGCTGTGGCAGTTAACCTGATGCTGTGTCAGTGAATTTGTTGCTGTGTCAGTGACTCTGATGCTGTGTCAGTGAATTTGATGCTGTGTCAGTGACTCCGAATTTGATGCTGTGTCAGTGACCTGATGCTGTGCCAGTGACTGAATTTGATGCTGTGTCAGTGACACTGAATTTGATGGTGTGTCTGTGACACTGAATTTGATGCTGTGTCAGTGACTCTGATGCTGTGTACGTGACCCTGGTGCTGTGTCAGTGACTCTGAATTTCATGCTGTGTCAGTGAACCTGTTGCTGCTTCAGCGACTCTGATGCTGTGTCAGTGAATCTGAATTTCATTCTATGTTAGTGAACCTGTTGCTGTTTCAGTGACTTTGATGCTGTGTCAGTGAATCTGAATTTGATGCTGTGTCAGTGACTATGAATTTAATGCTGTGTCAGGAAATTCATGCTGTGTCAGTGACCTGATGCTGTGTCAGTGACCTGATGCTGTGTCAGTGACTCTGATGCTGTTTCAGTAAATTTGATGCTGTGTCCATGACCCTGATGCTGACTCAGTGAATTTGTTGCTGTGACAGTTAACCTGCTGCTATGTCAGTGAATTTGTTGCTGTGTCAGTGACTCTGATGCAGTGTCAGTAAATTTGATGCTTTGTCAGTGACCTGATGCTGTGTCAGTGACATTGAATTTGATGGTGTGTCTGTGACACTGAATTTGATGCTGTGTCAGTGACTCTGAATTTGATTCTGTGTCTGTGATCCTGATGTTGTATTAGTGACTCTGAATTTGATGCTGTGTCAGTGACTCTGATGCTGTGTACGTGAATCTGAATTTGATGCTGTGTCAGTGACTATGAATTTGTTGCTGTGTCAGTGACTCTTATGCAGTGTCAGTAAATTTGATGCTTTGTCAGTGACCTGATGCTGTGCCAGTGACTCTGAATTTGATGCTGTGTCAGTGACATTGAATTTGATGGTGTGTCTGTGACACTGAATTTGATGCTGTGTCAGTGACTCTGAATTTGATTCTGTGTCAGTGATCCTGATGTTGTATTAGTGACTCTGAATTTGATGCTGTGTCAGTGACTCTGAATTTGATTCTGTGTCAGTGATCCTGATGTTGTATTAGTGACTCTGAATTTGATGCTGTGTCAGTGACTCTGATGCTGTGTACGTGACCCTGGTGCTGTGTCAGTGGCTCTGAATTTGATGTGGTGTCAGTGAATTTGATGCTGAGTCACTGACCGAGATTCTCTGTTAGTGACTCTGAATTTGATGCTGTGTCAGGAAAATCATGCTGTGTCAGTGACCTGATGCTGTGTCAGTGACTTTGATGTTGTGTAAGTTACCCTGATTCTGTTTCAGTAAATTTGATGCTGTTTCAGTGATACAGAATTTGATGGTGTCAGTGACTCTGAATTTGATGCTGTTTCATTGAATTTTATGCTGTGTCAGTGAATTTGATGCTGTGCCAGTGACTCTGGATTTGATGCTGTGTCATTGAATTTTATGCTGTGTCAGTGAATTTGATGCTGTGTCAGTGACTCTGAATTTGATGCTCGGTCGGTGACTCTGATGCTGTGTCAGTGGTCCTGATGTTGTATTAGTGACTCTGAATTTGATGCTGTGTCAGTGACTCTGATGCTGTCTATATGACCCTGATGCTCGGTCAGTGACTCTGAATTTGATGCTGTGTTTTAATGAAATTCATGCTGTGTCAGTGACCTGATGCTGAGTCAGTGACTCTGATGCTGTCTAAGTGACACTGATGCTGTTTCAGTAAATTTGATGCTGTTTCAGTGTGATTGAATTTGCTGGTGTGTCGGTGACTGTGAATTTGATGCTGTGTCATTGACCCTGATGCTGTGTTCCTCTGAATTTGATGCTGTGTCAGTGACTCTGAATTTGATGCTGTCAGTAAATTTGATGCAGTGCTGGTGAATTTGATGCTCTGTCATTGAATATGATGCTGTTTCAGTGACTGTGAATTTCATGCTGTGTCAGTGAACCTGTTGCTGTTTCAGTTACTCTGAATTTGATGCTGTGTCAGTGTATTTGATGCTGTGTCAATGACCCTGATGCTGTGTTACTCTGAATTCGATGCTGGGTCAGTGTCTCTGAAGTTGATGCTGTGTCAGTGACTCTGAATTTGATGCTGCGTCAGTGACTCTGATGCTGTGTCAGTGGTCCTGATATTGTATTAGTGACTCTGAATTTGATGCTGTGTCAGTGACTCTGATGCTGACTCTATGACCCTGATGCTCTGTCAGTGACTCTGAATTTGATGCTGTGTCAGGAAATTCATGCTGTGTCAGTGACCTGATGCTGTGTCAGTGCATTTGATGCTGCGTCAGTGACTCTGATGCTGTGTCAGTGGTCCTGATGTTGTATTAGTGACTCTGAATTTGATGCTGTGTCAGTGACTCTGATGCTGACTCTATGACCCTGATGCTCTGATAATGACTCTGCATTTGATGCTGTGTCAGGAAATTCATGCTGTGTCAGTGACCTGATGCTGTGTCAGTGACCTGATGCTGTGTCAGTGACTCTGATGCTGTCTAATTGACACTGATGCTGTTTCAGTAAATTTGATGCTGTTTCAGTGTGTTTGAATTTGCTGGTGTGTCAGTGACTGTGAATTTGTTGCTGTGTCAGTGACTCTGATGCTGTGTCAGTGAATTTGACGCTGTGTCAGTGACTCTGAATTTGATGCTGTGTCAGTGACCTGATGCAGTGCCAGTGACTCTGAATTTGATGCTGTGTCAGTGACTATGAATTTGTTGCTGTGTCAGTGACTCTTATGCAGTGTCAGTAAATTTGATGCTTTGTCAGTGATCTGATGCTGTGCCAGTGACTCTGAATTTGATGCTGTGTCAGTGACATTGAATTTGATGGTGTGTCTGTGACACTGAATTTGATGCTGTGTCAGTGACTCTGAATTTGATTCTGTGTCAGTGATCCTGATGTTGTATTAGTGACTCTGAATTTGATGCTGTGTCAGTGACCCTGGTGCTGTGTCAGTGGCTTTGAATTTGATGTGGTGTCAGTGAATTTGATGCTGTGTCACTGACCGTGATTCTCTGTTAGTGACTCTGAATTTGATGCTGTGTCAGGAAAATCATGCTGTGTCAGTGACCTGATGCTGTGTCAGTGACTTTGATGTTGTGTAAGTTACCCTGATTCTGTTTCAGTAAATTTGATGCTGTTTCAGTGATACAGAATTTGATGGTGTCAGTGACTCTGAATTTGATGCTGTTTCATTGAATTTTATGCTGTGTCAGTGAATTTGATGCTGTGCCAGTGACTCTGGATTTGATGCTGTGTCATTGAATTTTATGCTGTGTCAGTGAATTTGATGCTGTGTCAGTGACTCTGAATTTGATGCTGTGTCAGTGACTCTGATGCTGTCTATATGACCCTGATGCTCGGTCAGTGACTCTGAATTGGATGCTGTGTCAGTGACTATGAATTTGTTGCAGTTTCAGTGAATTTGATTCTGTCAGTGAAGCTGCTGCTGTGTTTTTGATTCTGATGCTGTATCAGTGAATTTGATGCTGTGTCCATGACCCTGATGCTGACTCAGTGAATTTGTTGCTGTGGCAGTTAACCTGATGCTGTGTCAGTGAATTTGTTGCTGTGTCAGTGACTCTGATGCTGTGTCAGTGACTTTGAATTTGATGCTGTGTCAGTGACCTGATGCTGTGCCAGTGACTCTGAATTTGATGGTGTGTCTGTGACACTGAATTTGATGCTGTGTCAGTGACTCTGATGCTGTGTACGTGACCCTGGTGCTGTGTCAGTGACTCTGAATTTCATGCTGTGTCAGTGAACCTGTTGCTGCTTCAGCAACTCTGATGCTGTGTCAGTGAATCTGAATTTCATTCTATGTTAGTGAACCTGTTGCTGTTTCAGTGACTTTGATGCTGTGTCAGTGACTATGAATTTAATGCTGTGTCAGGAAATTCATGCTGTGTCAGTGACCTGATGCTGTGTCAGTGACTCTGATGCTGTTTCAGTAAATTTGATGCTGTTTCAGTGTGTTTGAATTTGCTGGTGTGTCAGTGACTGTGAATTTGATGCTGTGTCAGTGAATTTGATGCTGTGTCAATGACTCTGATGCTGTGTACGTGACCCTGGTACTGTTTTTGTGGCTCTGAATTTGATGTGGTGTCAGTGAATTTGATGCTCTGTCAGGGACTCTGAATTTGATGCTGTGTCAGTGACCATGATTCTCTGTTAGTGACTCTGAAATTGATGCTGTGTCTGGAAATTCATGCTGTGTCAGTGACCTGATGCTGTGTCAGTGACTCTGATGTTGTGTAAGTTACCCTGATTCTGTTTCAGTAAATTTGATGCTGTTTCAGTGATAGTGAATTTGATGGTATGTCAGTGACTCTGAATTTGATGCTGTGTCATTGAATTTTATGCTGTGTCAGTGAATTTGATGCTGTGTCAGTGAACCTGTTGCTGCTTCAGTCACTCTGATGCTGCGTCACTGAATCTGAATTGGATGCTGTGTCAGTGACTATGAATTTGTTGCTGTTTCAGTGAATTTGATTCTGTCAGTGAAGCTGCTGCTGTGTTTTTGATTCTGATGCTGTATCAGTGAATTTGATGCTGTGTCAATGACCCTGATGCTGACTCAGTGAATTTGTTGCTGTGGCAGTTAACCTGATGCTGTGTCAGTGAATTTGTTGCTGTGTCAGTGACTCTGATGCTGTGTCAGTGAATTTGATGCTGTGTCAGTGACTCTGAATTTGATGCTGTGTCAGTGACCTGATGCAGTGCCAGTGACTCTGAATTTGATGCTGTGTCAGTGACTATGAATTTGTTGCTGTGTCAGTGACTCTTATGCAGTGTCAGTAAATTTGATGCTTTGTCAGTGATCTGATGCTGTGCCAGTGACTCTGAATTTGATGCTGTGTCAGTGACATTGAATTTGATGGTGTGTCTGTGACACTGAATTTGATGCTGTGTCAGTGACTCTGAATTTGATTCTGTGTCAGTGATCCTGATGTTGTATTAGTGACTCTGAATTTGATGCTGTGTCAGTGACCCTGGTGCTGTGTCAGTGGCTTTGAATTTGATGTGGTGTCAGTGAATTTGATGCTGTGTCACTGACCGTGATTCTCTGTTAGTGACTCTGAATTTGATGCTGTGTCAGGAAAATCATGCTGTGTCAGTGACCTGATGCTGTGTCAGTGACTTTGATGTTGTGTAAGTTACCCTGATTCTGTTTCAGTAAATTTGATGCTGTTTCAGTGATACAGAATTTGATGGTGTCAGTGACTCTGAATTTGATGCTGTTTCATTGAATTTTATGCTGTGTCAGTGAATTTGATGCTGTGCCAGTGACTCTGGATTTGATGCTGTGTCATTGAATTTTATGCTGTGTCAGTGAATTTGATGCTGTGTCAGTGACTCTGAATTTGATGCTCGGTCAGTGACTCTGATGCTGTGTCAGTGGTCCTGATGTTGTATTAGTGACTCTGAATTTGATGCTGTGTCAGTGACTCTGATGCTGTCTATATGACCCTGATGCTCGGTCAGTGACTCTGAATTGGATGCTGTGTCAGTGACTATGAATTTGTTGCAGTTTCAGTGAATTTGATTCTGTCAGTGAAGCTGCTGCTGTGTTTTTGATTCTGATGCTGTATCAGTGAATTTGATGCTGTGTCCATGACCCTGATGCTGACTCAGTGAATTTGTTGCTGTGGCAGTTAACCTGATGCTGTGTCAGTGAATTTGTTGCTGTGTCAGTGACTCTGATGCTGTGTCAGTGACTCTGAATTTGATGCTGTGTCAGTGACCTGATGCTGTGCCAGTGACTCTGAATTTGATGGTGTGTCTGTGACACTGAATTTGATGCTGTGTCAGTGACTCTGATGCTGTGTACGTGACCCTGGTGCTGTGTCAGTGACTCTGAATTTGATGCTGTGTCAGTGACCTGATGCTGAGTCAGTGACTCTGATGCTGTCTAAGTGACACTGATGCTGTTTCAGTAAATTTGATGCTGTTTCAGTGTGATTGAATTTGCTGGTGTGTCGGTGACTCTGAATTTGATGCTGTGTCATTGACCCTGATGCTGTGTTACTCTGAATTTGATGCTGTGTCAGTGACTCTGAATTTGATGCTGTCAGTAAATTTGATGCTATGCTGGTGAATTTGATGCTCTGTCATTGAATATGATGCTGTTTCAGTGACTGTGAATTTCATGCTGTGTCAGTGAACCTGTTGCTGTTTCAGTTACTCTGAATTTGATGCTGTGTCAGTGTATTTGATGCTGTGTCAATGACCCTGATGCTGTGTTACTCTGAATTCGATGCTGGGTCAGTGTCTCTGAAGTTGATGCTGTGTCAGTGACTCTGAATTTGATGCTGCGTCAGTGACTCTGATGCTGTGTCAGTGGTCCTGATGTTGTATTAGTGACTCTGAATTTGATGCTGTGTCAGTGACTCTGATGCTGACTCTATGACCCTGATGCTCTGTCAGTGACTCTGAATTTGATGCTGTGTCAGGAAATTCATGCTGTGTCAGTGACCTGATGCTGTGTCAGTGCATTTGATGCTGCGTCAGTGACTCTGATGCTGTGTCAGTGGTTCTGATGTTGTATTAGTGACTCTGAATTTGATGCTGTGTCAGTGACTCTGATGCTGACTCTATGACCCTGATGCTCTGTCAGTGACTCTGAATTTGATGCTGTGTCAGGAAATTCATGCTGTGTCAGTGACCTGATGCTGTGTCAGTGCATTTGATGCTGTGTCAGTGACTCTGATGCTGTGTCAGTGGTCCTGATGTTGTATTAGTGACTCTGAATTTGATGCTGTGTCAGGAAATTCATGCTGTGTCATTGACCTGATGCTGTGTCAATGACTCTGATGCTGACTAATTGACACTGATGCTGATTCAGTAAATTTGATGCTGTTTCAGTGTGTTTGAATTTGCTGGTGTGTCAGTGACTGTGAATTTGATGCTGTGTCAGTGAATTTGATGCTGTGTCAATGACTCTGATGCTGTGTACGTGACCCTGGTGCTGTTTCAGTGGCTCTGAATTTGATGTGGTGTCAGTGAATTTGATGCTCTGTCAGGGACTCTGAATTTGATGCTGTGTCAGTGACCATGATTCTCTGTTAGTGACTCTGAATTTGATGCTGTGTCTGGAAATTCATGCTTTGTCAGTGACCTGATGCTGTGTCAGTGACTCTGATGTTGTGTAAGTTACCCTGATTCTGTTTCAGTAAATTTGATGCTGTTTCAGTGATACTGAATTTGATGGTATGTCAGTGACTCTGAATTTGATGCTGTGCCATTGAATTTTATGCTGTGTCAGTGAATTTGATGCTGTGTCAGTGAAACTGTTGCTGCTTCAGTCACTCTGATGCTGCGTCACTGAATCTGAATTGGATGCTGTGTCAGTGACTATGAATTTGTTGCTGTTTCAGTGAATTTGATTCTGTCAGTGAAGCTGCTGCTGTGTTTTTGATTCTGATGCTGTATCAGTGAATTTGATGCTGTGTCAATGACCCTGATGCTGACTCAGTGAATTTGTTGCTGTGGCAGTTAACCTGATGCTGTGTCAGTGAATTTGTTGCTGTGTCAGTGACTCTGATGCTGTGTCAGTGAATTTGAAGCTGTGTCAGTGACCTGATGCAGTGCCAGTGACTCTGAATTTGATGCTGTGTCAGTGAACCTGTTGCTGCTTCAGTCACTCTGATGCTGCGTCACTGAATCTGAATTGGATGCTGTGTCAGTGACTATGAATTTGTTGCTGTTTCAGTGAATTTGATTCTGTCAGTGAAGCTGCTGCTGTGTTTTTGATTCTGATGCTGTATCAGTGAATTTGATGCTGTGTCCATGACCCTGATGCTGACTCAGTGAATTTGTTGCTGTGGCAGTTAACCTGATGCTGTGTCAGTGAATTTGTTGCTGTGTCAGTGACTCTGATGCTGTGTCAGTCAATTTGATGCTGTGTCAGTGACTCTGAATTTGATGCTGTGTCAGTGACCTGATGCTGTGCCAGTGACTCTGAATTTGATGGTGTGTCTGTGACACTGAATTTGATGCTGTGTCAGTGACTCTGATGCTGTGTACGTGGCCCTGGTGCTGTGTCAGTGACTCTGAATTTCATGCTGTGTCAGTGAACCTGTTGCTGCTTCAGCGACTCTGATGCTGTGTCAGTGAATCTGAATTTCATTCTATGTTAGTGAACCTGTTGCTGTTTCAGTGACTTTGATGCTGTGTCAGTGAATCTGAATTTAATGCTGTGTCAGGAAATTCATGCTGTTTCAGTGACCTGATGCTGTGTCAGTGACTCTGATGCTGTTTCAGTAAATTTGATGCTGTTTCAGTGTGTTTGAATTTGCTGGTGTGTCAGTGACTGTGAATTGGATGCTGTGTCAGTGAATTTGATGCTGTGTCAATGACTCTGATGCTGTGTACGTGACCCTGGTGCTATTTCAGTGGCTCTGAATTTGATGTGTTGTCAGTGAATTTGATGCTCTGTCAGGGACTCTGAATTTGATGCTGTGTCAGTGACCCTGGTGCTGTGTCAGTGGCTTTGAATTTGATGTGGTGTCAGTGAATTTGATGCTGTGTCACTGACCGTGATTCTCTGTTAGTGACTCTGAATTTGATGCTGTGTCAGGAAAATCATGCTGTGTCAGTGACCTGATGCTGTGTCAGTGACTTTGATGTTGTGTAAGTTACCCTGATTCTGTTTCAGTAAATTTGATGCTGTTTCAGTGATACAGAATTTGATGGTGTCAGTGACTCTGAATTTGATGCTGTTTCATTGAATTTTATGCTGTGTCAGTGAATTTGATGCTGTGCCAGTGACTCTGGATTTGATGCTGTGTCATTGAATTTTATGCTGTGTCAGTGAATTTGATGCTGTGTCAGTGACTCTGAATTTGATGCTCGGTCAGTGACTCTGATGCTGTGTCAGTGGTCCTGATGTTGTATTAGTGACTCTGAATTTGATGCTGTGTCAGTGACTCTGATGCTGTCTATATGACCCTGATGCTCGGTCAGTGACTCTGAATTGGATGCTGTGTCAGTGACTATGAATTTGTTGCAGTTTCAGTGAATTTGATTCTGTCAGTGAAGCTGCTGCTGTGTTTTTGATTCTGATGCTGTATCAGTGAATTTGATGCTGTGTCCATGACCCTGATGCTGACTCAGTGAATTTGTTGCTGTGGCAGTTAACCTGATGCTGTGTCAGTGAATTTGTTGCTGTGTCAGTGACTCTGATGCTGTGTCAGTGACTCTGAATTTGATGCTGTGTCAGTGACCTGATGCTGTGCCAGTGACTCTGAATTTGATGGTGTGTCTGTGACACTGAATTTGATGCTGTGTCAGTGACTCTGATGCTGTGTACGTGACCCTGGTGCTGTGTCAGTGACTCTGAATTTGATGCTGTGTCAGTGACCTGATGCTGAGTCAGTGACTCTGATGCTGTCTAAGTGACACTGATGCTGTTTCAGTAAATTTGATGCTGTTTCAGTGTGATTGAATTTGCTGGTGTGTCGGTGACTCTGAATTTGATGCTGTGTCATTGACCCTGATGCTGTGTTACTCTGAATTTGATGCTGTGTCAGTGACTCTGAATTTGATGCTGTCAGTAAATTTGATGCTATGCTGGTGAATTTGATGCTCTGTCATTGAATATGATGCTGTTTCAGTGACTGTGAATTTCATGCTGTGTCAGTGAACCTGTTGCTGTTTCAGTTACTCTGAATTTGATGCTGTGTCAGTGTATTTGATGCTGTGTCAATGACCCTGATGCTGTGTTACTCTGAATTCGATGCTGGGTCAGTGTCTCTGAAGTTGATGCTGTGTCAGTGACTCTGAATTTGATGCTGCGTCAGTGACTCTGATGCTGTGTCAGTGGTCCTGATGTTGTATTAGTGACTCTGAATTTGATGCTGTGTCAGTGACTCTGATGCTGACTCTATGACCCTGATGCTCTGTCAGTGACTCTGAATTTGATGCTGTGTCAGTGACACTGAATTTGATGGTGTGTCTGTGACACTGAATTTGATGCTGTGTCAGTGACTCTGATGCTGTGTACGTGACCCTGGTGCTTTGTCAGTGACTCTGAATTTCATGCTGTGTCAGAGAACCTGTTGCTGCTTCAGCGACTTTGATGCTGTGTCAGTGAATCTGAATTTAATGCTGTGTCAGGAAATTCATGCTGTTTCAGTGACCTGATGCTGTGTCAGTGACTCTGATGCTGTTTCAGTAAATTTGATGCTGTTTCAGTGTGTTTGAATTTGCTGGTGTGTCAGTGACTGTGAATTGGATGCTGTGTCAGTGAATTTGATGCTGTGTCAATGACTCTGATGCTGTGTACGTGACCCTGGTGCTATTTCAGTGGCTCTGAATTTGATGTGTTGTCAGTGAATTTGATGCTCTGTCAGGGACTCTGAATTTGATGCTGTGTCAGTGACCCTGGTGCTGTGTCAGTGGCTTTGAATTTGATGTGGTGTCAGTGAATTTGATGCTGTGTCACTGACCGTGATTCTCTGTTAGTGACTCTGAATTTGATGCTGTGTCAGGAAAATCATGCTGTGTCAGTGACCTGATGCTGTGTCAGTGACTTTGATGTTGTGTAAGTTACCCTGATTCTGTTTCAGTAAATTTGATGCTGTTTCAGTGATACAGAATTTGATGGTGTCAGTGACTCTGAATTTGATGCTGTTTCATTGAATTTTATGCTGTGTCAGTGAATTTGATGCTGTGCCAGTGACTCTGGATTTGATGCTGTGTCATTGAATTTTATGCTGTGTCAGTGAATTTGATGCTGTGTCAGTGACTCTGAATTTGATGCTCGGTCAGTGACTCTGATGCTGTGTCAGTGGTCCTGATGTTGTATTAGTGACTCTGAATTTGATGCTGTGTCAGTGACTCTGATGCTGTCTATATGACCCTGATGCTCGGTCAGTGACTCTGAATTGGATGCTGTGTCAGTGACTATGAATTTGTTGCAGTTTCAGTGAATTTGATTCTGTCAGTGAAGCTGCTGCTGTGTTTTTGATTCTGATGCTGTATCAGTGAATTTGATGCTGTGTCCATGACCCTGATGCTGACTCAGTGAATTTGTTGCTGTGGCAGTTAACCTGATGCTGTGTCAGTGAATTTGTTGCTGTGTCAGTGACTCTGATGCTGTGTCAGTGACTCTGAATTTGATGCTGTGTCAGTGACCTGATGCTGTGCCAGTGACTCTGAATTTGATGGTGTGTCTGTGACACTGAATTTGATGCTGTGTCAGTGACTCTGATGCTGTGTACGTGACCCTGGTGCTGTGTCAGTGACTCTGAATTTGATGCTGTGTCAGTGACCTGATGCTGAGTCAGTGACTCTGATGCTGTCTAAGTGACACTGATGCTGTTTCAGTAAATTTGATGCTGTTTCAGTGTGATTGAATTTGCTGGTGTGTCGGTGACTCTGAATTTGATGCTGTGTCATTGACCCTGATGCTGTGTTACTCTGAATTTGATGCTGTGTCAGTGACTCTGAATTTGATGCTGTCAGTAAATTTGATGCTATGCTGGTGAATTTGATGCTCTGTCATTGAATATGATGCTGTTTCAGTGACTGTGAATTTCATGCTGTGTCAGTGAACCTGTTGCTGTTTCAGTTACTCTGAATTTGATGCTGTGTCAGTGTATTTGATGCTGTGTCAATGACCCTGATGCTGTGTTACTCTGAATTCGATGCTGGGTCAGTGTCTCTGAAGTTGATGCTGTGTCAGTGACTCTGAATTTGATGCTGCGTCAGTGACTCTGATGCTGTGTCAGTGGTCCTGATGTTGTATTAGTGACTCTGAATTTGATGCTGTGTCAGTGACTCTGATGCTGACTCTATGACCCTGATGCTCTGTCAGTGACTCTGAATTTGATGCTGTGTCAGGAAATTCATGCTGTGTCAGTGACCTGATGCTGTGTCAGTGCATTTGATGCTGCGTCAGTGACTCTGATGCTGTGTCAGTGGTTCTGATGTTGTATTAGTGACTCTGAATTTGATGCTGTGTCAGTGACTCTGATGCTGACTCTATGACCCTGATGCTCTGTCAGTGACTCTGAATTTGATGCTGTGTCAGGAAATTCATGCTGTGTCAGTGACCTGATGCTGTGTCAGTGCATTTGATGCTGTGTCAGTGACTCTGATGCTGTGTCAGTGGTCCTGATGTTGTATTAGTGACTCTGAATTTGATGCTGTGTCAGGAAATTCATGCTGTGTCATTGACCTGATGCTGTGTCAATGACTCTGATGCTGACTAATTGACACTGATGCTGATTCAGTAAATTTGATGCTGTTTCAGTGTGTTTGAATTTGCTGGTGTGTCAGTGACTGTGAATTTGATGCTGTGTCAGTGAATTTGATGCTGTGTCAATGACTCTGATGCTGTGTACGTGACCCTGGTGCTGTTTCAGTGGCTCTGAATTTGATGTGGTGTCAGTGAATTTGATGCTCTGTCAGGGACTCTGAATTTGATGCTGTGTCAGTGACCATGATTCTCTGTTAGTGACTCTGAATTTGATGCTGTGTCTGGAAATTCATGCTTTGTCAGTGACCTGATGCTGTGTCAGTGACTCTGATGTTGTGTAAGTTACCCTGATTCTGTTTCAGTAAATTTGATGCTGTTTCAGTGATACTGAATTTGATGGTATGTCAGTGACTCTGAATTTGATGCTGTGCCATTGAATTTTATGCTGTGTCAGTGAATTTGATGCTGTGTCAGTGAAACTGTTGCTGCTTCAGTCACTCTGATGCTGCGTCACTGAATCTGAATTGGATGCTGTGTCAGTGACTATGAATTTGTTGCTGTTTCAGTGAATTTGATTCTGTCAGTGAAGCTGCTGCTGTGTTTTTGATTCTGATGCTGTATCAGTGAATTTGATGCTGTGTCAATGACCCTGATGCTGACTCAGTGAATTTGTTGCTGTGGCAGTTAACCTGATGCTGTGTCAGTGAATTTGTTGCTGTGTCAGTGACTCTGATGCTGTGTCAGTGAATTTGATGCTGTGTCAGTGACCTGATGCAGTGCCAGTGACTCTGAATTTGATGCTGTGTCAGTGAACCTGTTGCTGCTTCAGTCACTCTGATGCTGCGTCACTGAATCTGAATTGGATGCTGTGTCAGTGACTATGAATTTGTTGCTGTTTCAGTGAATTTGATTCTGTCAGTGAAGCTGCTGCTGTGTTTTTGATTCTGATGCTGTATCAGTGAATTTGATGCTGTGTCCATGACCCTGATGCTGACTCAGTGAATTTGTTGCTGTGGCAGTTAACCTGATGCTGTGTCAGTGAATTTGTTGCTGTGTCAGTGACTCTGATGCTGTGTCAGTCAATTTGATGCTGTGTCAGTGACTCTGAATTTGATGCTGTGTCAGTGACCTGATGCTGTGCCAGTGACTCTGAATTTGATGGTGTGTCTGTGACACTGAATTTGATGCTGTGTCAGTGACTCTGATGCTGTGTACGTGGCCCTGGTGCTGTGTCAGTGACTCTGAATTTCATGCTGTGTCAGTGAACCTGTTGCTGCTTCAGCGACTCTGATGCTGTGTCAGTGAATCTGAATTTCATTCTATGTTAGTGAACCTGTTGCTGTTTCAGTGACTTTGATGCTGTGTCAGTGAATCTGAATTTAATGCTGTGTCAGGAAATTCATGCTGTTTCAGTGACCTGATGCTGTGTCAGTGACTCTGATGCTGTTTCAGTAAATTTGATGCTGTTTCAGTGTGTTTGAATTTGCTGGTGTGTCAGTGACTGTGAATTGGATGCTGTGTCAGTGAATTTGATGCTGTGTCAATGACTCTGATGCTGTGTACGTGACCCTGGTGCTATTTCAGTGGCTCTGAATTTGATGTGTTGTCAGTGAATTTGATGCTCTGTCAGGGACTCTGAATTTGATGCTGTGTCAGTGACCCTGGTGCTGTGTCAGTGGCTTTGAATTTGATGTGGTGTCAGTGAATTTGATGCTGTGTCACTGACCGTGATTCTCTGTTAGTGACTCTGAATTTGATGCTGTGTCAGGAAAATCATGCTGTGTCAGTGACCTGATGCTGTGTCAGTGACTTTGATGTTGTGTAAGTTACCCTGATTCTGTTTCAGTAAATTTGATGCTGTTTCAGTGATACAGAATTTGATGGTGTCAGTGACTCTGAATTTGATGCTGTTTCATTGAATTTTATGCTGTGTCAGTGAATTTGATGCTGTGCCAGTGACTCTGGATTTGATGCTGTGTCATTGAATTTTATGCTGTGTCAGTGAATTTGATGCTGTGTCAGTGACTCTGAATTTGATGCTCGGTCAGTGACTCTGATGCTGTGTCAGTGGTCCTGATGTTGTATTAGTGACTCTGAATTTGATGCTGTGTCAGTGACTCTGATGCTGTCTATATGACCCTGATGCTCGGTCAGTGACTCTGAATTGGATGCTGTGTCAGTGACTATGAATTTGTTGCAGTTTCAGTGAATTTGATTCTGTCAGTGAAGCTGCTGCTGTGTTTTTGATTCTGATGCTGTATCAGTGAATTTGATGCTGTGTCCATGACCCTGATGCTGACTCAGTGAATTTGTTGCTGTGGCAGTTAACCTGATGCTGTGTCAGTGAATTTGTTGCTGTGTCAGTGACTCTGATGCTGTGTCAGTGACTCTGAATTTGATGCTGTGTCAGTGACCTGATGCTGTGCCAGTGACTCTGAATTTGATGGTGTGTCTGTGACACTGAATTTGATGCTGTGTCAGTGACTCTGATGCTGTGTACGTGACCCTGGTGCTGTGTCAGTGACTCTGAATTTGATGCTGTGTCAGTGACCTGATGCTGAGTCAGTGACTCTGATGCTGTCTAAGTGACACTGATGCTGTTTCAGTAAATTTGATGCTGTTTCAGTGTGATTGAATTTGCTGGTGTGTCGGTGACTCTGAATTTGATGCTGTGTCATTGACCCTGATGCTGTGTTACTCTGAATTTGATGCTGTGTCAGTGACTCTGAATTTGATGCTGTCAGTAAATTTGATGCTATGCTGGTGAATTTGATGCTCTGTCATTGAATATGATGCTGTTTCAGTGACTGTGAATTTCATGCTGTGTCAGTGAACCTGTTGCTGTTTCAGATACTCTGAATTTGATGCTGTGTCAGTGTATTTGATGCTGTGTCAATGACCCTGATGCTGTGTTACTCTGAATTCGATGCTGGGTCAGTGTCTCTGAAGTTGATGCTGTGTCAGTGACTCTGAATTTGATGCTGCGTCAGTGACTCTGATGCTGTGTCAGTGGTCCTGATGTTGTATTAGTGACTCTGAATTTGATGCTGTGTCAGTGACTCTGATGCTGACTCTATGACCCTGATGCTCTGTCAGTGACTCTGAATTTGATGCTGTGTCAGGAAATTCATGCTGTGTCAGTGACCTGATGCTGTGTCAGTGCATTTGATGCTGCGTCAGTGACTCTGATGCTGTGTCAGTGGTTCTGATGCTGTGCCAGTGACTCTGAATTTGATGCTGTGTCAGTGACATTGAATTTGATGGTGTGTCTGTGACACTGAATTTGATGCTGTGTCAGTGACTCTGAATTTGATGCTGTGTCAGTGACTCTGATGCTGTGTACGTGAATCTGAATTTGATGCTATGTCAGTGACTATGAATTTGTTGCTGTGTCAGTGACTCTTATGCAGTGTCAGTAAATTTGATGCTGTGTCAGTGACTCTGAATTTGATGCTGTGTCAGTGACTCTGATGCTGACTCTATGACCCTGATGCTCTGTCAGTGACTCTGAATTTGATGCTGTGTCAGGAAATTCATGCTGTGTCAGTGACCTGATGCTGTGTCAGTGCATTTGATGCTGCGTCAGTGACTCTGATGCTGTGTCAGTGGTTCTGATGTTGTATTAGTGACTCTGAATTTGATGCTGTGTCAGTGACTCTGATGCTGACTCTATGACCCTGATGCTCTGTCAGTGACTCTGAATTTGATGCTGTGTCAGGAAATTCATGCTGTGTCAGTGACCTGATGCTGTGTCAGTGCATTTGATGCTGTGTCAGTGACTCTGATGCTGTGTCAGTGGTCCTGATGTTGTATTAGTGACTCTGAATTTGATGCTGTGTCAGGAAATTCATGCTGTGTCAGTGACCTGATGCTGTGTCAATGACTCTGATGCTGACTAATTGACACTGATGCTGATTCAGTAAATTTGATGCTGTTTCAGTGTGTTTGAATTTGCTGGTGTGTCAGTGACTGTGAATTTGATGCTGTGTCAGTGAATTTGATGCTGTGTCAATGACTCTGATGCTGTGTACGTGACCCTGGTGCTGTTTCAGTGGCTCTGAATTTGATGTGGTGTCAGTGAATTTGATGCTCTGTCAGGGACTCTGAATTTGATGCTGTGTCAGTGACCATGATTCTCTGTTAGTGACTCTGAATTTGATGCTGTGTCTGGAAATTCATGCTTTGTCAGTGACCTGATGCTGTGTCAGTGACTCTGATGTTGTGTAAGTTACCCTGATTCTGTTTCAGTAAATTTGATGCTGTTTCAGTGATACTGAATTTGATGGTATGTCAGTGACTCTGAATTTGATGCTGTGCCATTGAATTTTATGCTGTGTCAGTGAATTTGATGCTGTGTCAGTGAAACTGTTGCTGCTTCAGTCACTCTGATGCTGCGTCACTGAATCTGAATTGGATGCTGTGTCAGTGACTATGAATTTGTTGCTGTTTCAGTGAATTTGATTCTGTCAGTGAAGCTGCTGCTGTGTTTTTGATTCTGATGCTGTATCAGTGAATTTGATGCTGTGTCAATGACCCTGATGCTGACTCAGTGAATTTGTTGCTGTGGCAGTTAACCTGATGCTGTGTCAGTGAATTTGTTGCTGTGTCAGTGACTCTGATGCTGTGTCAGTGAATTTGATGCTGTGTCAGTGACCTGATGCAGTGCCAGTGACTCTGAATTTGATGCTGTGTCAGTGAACCTGTTGCTGCTTCAGTCACTCTGATGCTGCGTCACTGAATCTGAATTGGATGCTGTGTCAGTGACTATGAATTTGTTGCTGTTTCAGTGAATTTGATTCTGTCAGTGAAGCTGCTGCTGTGTTTTTGATTCTGATGCTGTATCAGTGAATTTGATGCTGTGTCCATGACCCTGATGCTGACTCAGTGAATTTGTTGCTGTGGCAGTTAACCTGATGCTGTGTCAGTGAATTTGTTGCTGTGTCAGTGACTCTGATGCTGTGTCAGTCAATTTGATGCTGTGTCAGTGACTCTGAATTTGATGCTGTGTCAGTGACCTGATGCTGTGCCAGTGACTCTGAATTTGATGGTGTGTCTGTGACACTGAATTTGATGCTGTGTCAGTGACTCTGATGCTGTGTACGTGGCCCTGGTGCTGTGTCAGTGACTCTGAATTTCATGCTGTGTCAGTGAACCTGTTGCTGCTTCAGCGACTCTGATGCTGTGTCAGTGAATCTGAATTTCATTCTATATTAGTGAACCTGTTGCTGTTTCAGTGACTTTGATGCTGTGTCAGTGAATCTGAATTTGATGCTGTGTCAGTGACTATGAATTTAATGCTGTGTCAGGAAATTCATGCTGTTTCAGTGACCTGATGCTGTGTCAGTGACTCTGATGCTGTTTCAGTAAATTTGATGCTGTTTCAGTGTGTTTGAATTTGCTGGTGTGTCAGTGACTGTGAATTGGATGCTGTGTCAGTGAATTTGATGCTGTGTCAATGACTCTGATGCTGTGTACGTGACCCTGGTGCTATTTCAGTGGCTCTGAATTTGATGTGTTGTCAGTGAATTTGATGCTCTGTCAGGGACTCTGAATTTGATGCTGTGTCAGTGACCATGATTCTCTGTTAGTGACTCTGAATTTGATGCTGTGTCTGGAAATTCATGCTGTGTCAGTGACTCTGATGTTGTGTAAGTTACCCTGATTCTGTTTCAGTAAATTTGATGCTGTTTCAGTGATAGTGAATTTGATGGTATGTCAGTGACTCTGAATTTGATGCTGTGTCATTGAATTTTATGCTGTGTCAGTGAATTTGATGCTGTGTCAGTGAACCTGTTGCTGCTTCAGTCACTCTGATGCTGCGTCACTGAATCTGAATTGGATGCTGTGTCAGTGACTATGAATTTGTTGCTGTTTCAGTGAATTTGATTCTGTCAGTGAAGCTGCTGCTGTGTTTTTGATTCTGATGCTGTATCAGTGAATTTGATGCTGTGTCAATGACCCTGATGCTGAATCAGTGAATTTGTTGCTATGGCAGTTAACCTGATGCTGTGTCAGTGAATTTGATGCTGTGTCAGTGACTCTGAATTTGATGCTGTGTCAGTGACCTGATGCTGTGCCAGTGACTCTGAATTTGATGCTGTGTCAGTGAACCTGTTGCTGCTTCAGTCACTCTGATGCTGCGTCACTGAATCTGAATTGGATGCTGTGTCAGTGACTATGAATTTGTTGCTGTTTCAGTGAATTTGATTCTGTCAGTGAAGCTGCTGCTGTGTTTTTGATTCTGATGCTGTATCAGTGAATTTGATGCTGTGTCCATGACCCTGATGCTGACTCAGTGAATTTGTTGCTGTGGCAGTTAACCTGATGCCTTGTCAGTGAATTTGTTGCTGTGTCAGTGACCTGATGCTGTGCCAGTGACTCTGAATTTGATGCTGTGTCAGTGACACTGAATTTGATGGTGTGTCTGTGACACTGAATTTGATGTTATGTCAGTGACTCTGATGCTGTTTCAGTAAATTTGATGCTGTTTCCATGACCCTGATGCTGACTCAGTAAATTTGTTGCTGTGACAGTTAACCTGCTGCTATGTCAGTGAATTTCTTGCTGTGTCAGTGACTCTGATGCAGTGTCAGTAAATTTGATGCTTTGTCAGTGACCTGATGCTGTGCCAGTGACTCTGAATTGGATGCTGTGTCAGTGACATTGAATTTCATGGTGTGTCTGTGACACTGAATTTGATGCTGTGTCAGTGACTCTGAATTTGATTCTGTGTCAGTGATCCTGATGTTGTATTAGTGACTCTGAATTTGATGCTGTGTCAGTGACTCTGATGCTGTGTACGTGAATCTGAATTTGATGCTGTGTCAGTGACTATGAATTTGTTGCTGTGTCAGTGACTCTTATGCAGAGTCAGTAAATTTGATGCTTTGTCAGTGACCTGATGCTGTGCCAGTGACTCTGAATTTGATGCTGTGTCAGTGACATTGAATTTGATGGTGTGTCTGTGACACTGAATTTGATGCTGTGTCAGTGACTCTGAATTTGATTCTGTGTTAGTGATCCTGATGTTGTATTAGTGACTCTGAATTTGATGCTGTGTCAGTGACTCTGATGCTGTGTACATGACCCTGATGCAGTGCCAGTGACTCTGAATTTGATGCTGTGTCAGTGACTATGAATTTGTTGCTGTGTCAGTGACTCTTATGCAGTGTCAGTAAATTTGATGCTTTGTCAGTGACCTGATGCTGTGCCAGTGACTCTGAATTTGATGCTGTGTCAGTGACATTGAATTTGATGGTGTGTCTGTGACACTGAATTTGATGCTGTGTCAGTGACTCTGAATTTGATGCTGTGTCAGTGACTCTGATGCTGTGTACGTGAATCTGAATTTGATGCTGTGTCAGTGACTATGAATTTGTTGCTGTGTCAGTGACTCTTATGCAGTGTCAGTAAATTTGATGCTGTGTCAGTGACTCTGATGCTGTGTACATGACCCTGATGCAGTGCCAGTGACTCTGAATTTGATGCTGTGTCAGTGACTATGAATTTGTTGCTGTGTCAGTGACTCTTATGCAGTGTCAGTAAATTTGATGCTTTGTCAGTGACCTGATGCTGTGCCAGTGACTCTGAATTTGATGCTGTGTCAGTGACATTGAATTTGATGGTGTGTCTGTGACACTGAATTTGATGCTGTGTCAGTGACTCTGAATTTGATGCTGTGTCAGTGACTCTGATGCTGTGTACGTGAATCTGAATTTGATGCTGTGTCAGTGACTCTGAATTTGATGCTGTGTCAGTGACTCTGATGCTGACTCTATGACCCTGATGCTCTGTCAGTGACTCTGAATTTGATGCTGTGTCAGGAAATTCATGCTGTGTCAGTGACCTGATGCTGTGTCAGTGCATTTGATGCTGCGTCAGTGACTCTGATGCTGTGTCAGTGGTTCTGATGTTGTATTAGTGACTCTGAATTTGATGCTGTGTCAGTGACTCTGATGCTGACTCTATGACCCTGATGCTCTGTCAGTGACTCTGAATTTGATGCTGTGTCAGGAAATTCATGCTGTGTCAGTGACCTGATGCTGTGTCAGTGCATTTGATGCTGTGTCAGTGACTCTGATGCTGTGTCAGTGGTCCTGATGTTGTATTAGTGACTCTGAATTTGATGCTGTGTCAGGAAATTCATGCTGTGTCAGTGACCTGATGCTGTGTCAATGACTCTGATGCTGACTAATTGACACTGATGCTGATTCAGTAAATTTGATGCTGTTTCAGTGTGTTTGAATTTGCTGGTGTGTCAGTGACTGTGAATTTGATGCTGTGTCAGTGAATTTGATGCTGTGTCAATGACTCTGATGCTGTGTACGTGACCCTGGTGCTGTTTCAGTGGCTCTGAATTTGATGTGGTGTCAGTGAATTTGATGCTCTGTCAGGGACTCTGAATTTGATGCTGTGTCAGTGACCATGATTCTCTGTTAGTGACTCTGAATTTGATGCTGTGTCTGGAAATTCATGCTGTGTCAGTGACCTGATGCTGTGTCAGTGACTCTGATGTTGTGTAAGTTACCCTGATTCTGTTTCAGTAAATTTGATGCTGTTTCAGTGATACTGAATTTGATGGTATGTCAGTGACTCTGAATTTGATGCTGTGCCATTGAATTTTATGCTGTGTCAGTGAATTTGATGCTGTGTCAGTGAAACTGTTGCTGCTTCAGTCACTCTGATGCTGCGTCACTGAATCTGAATTGGATGCTGTGTCAGTGACTATGAATTTGTTGCTGTTTCAGTGAATTTGATTCTGTCAGTGAAGCTGCTGCTGTGTTTTTGATTCTGATGCTGTATCAGTGAATTTGATGCTGTGTCAATGACCCTGATGCTGACTCAGTGAATTTGTTGCTGTGGCAGTTAACCTGATGCTGTGTCAGTGAATTTGTTGCTGTGTCAGTGACTCTGATGCTGTGTCAGTGAATTTGATGCTGTGTCAATGACTCTGAATTTGATGCTGTGTCAGTGACCTGATGCAGTGCCAGTGACTCTGAATTTGATGCTGTGTCAGTGAACCTGTTGCTGCTTCAGTCACTCTGATGCTGCGTCACTGAATCTGAATTGGATGCTGTGTCAGTGACTATGAATTTGTTGCTGTTTCAGTGAATTTGATTCTGTCAGTGAAGCTGCTGCTGTGTTTTTGATTCTGATGCTGTATCAGTGAATTTGATGCTGTGTCCATGACCCTGATGCTGACTCAGTGAATTTGTTGCTGTGGCAGTTAACCTGATGCTGTGTCAGTGAATTTGTTGCTGTGTCAGTGACTCTGATGCTGTGTCAGTCAATTTGATGCTGTGTCAGTGACTCTGAATTTGATGCTGTGTCAGTGACCTGATGCTGTGCCAGTGACTCTGAATTTGATGGTGTGTCTGTGACACTGAATTTGATGCTGTGTCAGTGACTCTGATGCTGTGTACGTGGCCCTGGTGCTGTGTCAGTGACTCTGAATTTCATGCTGTGTCAGTGAACCTGTTGCTGCTTCAGCGACTCTGATGCTGTGTCAGTGAATCTGAATTTCATTCTATGTTAGTGAACCTGTTGCTGTTTCAGTGACTTTCATGCTGTGTCAGTGAATCTGAATTTGATGCTGTGTCAGTGACTATGAATTTAATGCTGTGTCAGGAAATTCATGCTGTTTCAGTGACCTGATGCTGTGTCAGTGACTCTGATGCTGTTTCAGTAAATTTTATGCTGTTTCAGTGTGTTTGAATTTGCTGGTGTGTCAGTGACTGTGAATTGGATGCTGTGTCAGTGAATTTGATGCTGTGTCAATGACTCTGATGCTGTGTACGTGACCCTGGTGCTATTTCAGTGGCTCTGAATTTGATGTGTTGTCAGTGAATTTGATGCTCTGTCAGGGACTCTGAATTTGATGCTGTGTCAGTGACCATGATTCTCTGTTAGTGACTCTGAATTTGATGCTGTGTCTGGAAATTCATGCTGTGTCAGTGACTCTGATGTTGTGTAAGTTACCCTGATTCTGTTTCAGTAAATTTGATGCTGTTTCAGTGATACTGAATTTGATGGTATGTCAGTGACTCTGAATTTGATGCTGTGTCATTGAATTTTTTGCTGTGTCAGTGAATTTGATGCTGTGTCAGTGAACCTGTTGCTGCTTCAGTCACTCTGATGCTGCGTCACTGAATCTGAATTGGATGCTGTGTCAGTGACTATGAATTTGTTGCTGTTTCAGTGAATTTGATTCTGTCAGTGAAGCTGCTGCTGTGTTTTTGATTCTGATGCTGTATCAGTGAATTTGATGCTGTGTCAATGACCCTGATGCTGACTCAGTGAATTTGTTGCTGTGGCAGTTAACCTGATGCTGTGTCAGTGAATTTGTTGCTGTGTCAGTGACTCTGATGCTGTGTCAGTGAATTTGATGCTGTGTCAGTGACTCTGAATTTGATGCTGTGTCAGTGACCTGATGCTGTGCCAGTGACTCTGAATTTGATGCTGTGTCAGTGAACCTGTTGCTGCTTCAGTCACTCTGATGCTGCGTCACTGAATCTGAATTGGATGCTGTGTCAGTGACGATGAATTTGTTGCTGTTTCAGTGAATTTGATTCTGTCAGTGAAGCTGCTGCTGTGTTTTTGATTCTGATGCTGTATCAGTGAATTTGATGCTGTGTCAATGACCCTGATGCTGACTCAGTGAATTTGTTGCTGTGGCAGTTAACCTGATGCTGTGTCAGTGAATTTGTTGCTGTGTCAGTGACTCTGATGCTGTGTCAGTGAATTTGATGCTGTGTCAGTGACTCTGAATTTGATGCTGTGTCAGTGACCTGATGCTGTGCCAGTGACTCTGAATTTGATGCTGTGTCAGTGAACCTGTTGCTGCTTCAGTCACTCTGATGCTGCGTCACTGAATCTGAATTGGATGCTGTGTCAGTGACTATGAATTTGTTGCTGTTTCAGTGAATTTGATTCTGTCAGTGAAGCTGCTGCTGTGTTTTTGATTCTGATGCTGTATCAGTGAATTTGATGCTGTGTCCATGACCCTGATGCTGACTCAGTGAATTTGTTGCTGTGGCAGTTAACCTGATGCTGTGTCAGTGAATTTGTTGCTGTGTCAGTGACTCTGATGCTGTGTCAGTGAATTTGATGCTGTGTCAGTGACTCTGAATTTGATGCTGTGTCAGTGACCTGATGCTGTGCCAGTGTCTCTGAATTTGATGGTGTGTCTGTGACACTGAATTTGATGCTGTGTCAGTGACTCTGATGCTGTGTACGTGACCCTGGTGCTGTGTCAGTGACTCTGAATTTCATGCTGTGTCAGTGAACCTGTTGCTGCTTCAGCGACTCTGATGCTGTGTCAGTGAATCTGAATTTCATTCTATGTTAGTGAACCTGTTGCTGTTTCAGTGACTTTGATGCTGTGTCAGTGACTATGAATTTAATGCTGTGTCAGGAAATTCATGCTGTGTCAGTGACCTGATGCTGTGTCAGTGACTCTGATGCTGTTTCAGTAAATTTGATGCTGTTTCAGTGTGTTTGAATTTGCTGGTGTGTCAGTGACTGTGAATTTGATGCTGTGTCAGTGAATTTGATGCTGTGTCAATGACTCTGATGCTGTGTACGTGACCCTGGTGCTATTTCAGTGGCTCTGAATTTGATGTGTTGTCAGTGAATTTGATGCTCTGTCAGGGACTCTGAATTTGATGCTGTGTCAGTGACCATGATTCTCTGTTAGTGACTCTGAATTTGATGCTGTGTCTGGAAATTCATGCTGTGTCAGTGACCTGATGCTGTGTCAGTGACTCTGATGTTGTGTAAGTTACCCTGATTCTGTTTCAGTAAATTTGATGCTGTTTCAGTGATAGTGAATTTGATGGTATGTCAGTGACTCTGAATTTGATGCTGTGTCATTGAATTTTATGCTGTGTCAGTGAATTTGATGCTGTGTCAGTGAACCTGTTGCTGCTTCAGTCACTCTGATGCTGCGTCACTGAATCTGAATTGGATGCTGTGTCAGTGACTATGAATTTGTTGCTGTTTCAGTGAATTTGATTCTGTCAGTGAAGCTGCTGCTGTGTTTTTGATTCTGATGCTGTATCAGTGAATTTGATGCTGTGTCAATGACCCTGATGCTGACTCAGTGAATTTGTTGCTATGGCAGTTAACCTGATGCTGTGTCAGTGAATTTGATGCTGTGTCAGTGACTCTGAATTTGATGCTGTGTCAGTGACCTGATGCTGTGCCAGTGACTCTGAATTTGATGCTGTGTCAGTGAACCTGTTGCTGCTTCAGTCACTCTGATGCTGCGTCACTGAATCTGAATTGGATGCTGTGTCAGTGACTATGAATTTGTTGCTGTTTCAGTGAATTTGATTCTGTCAGTGAAGCTGCTGCTGTGTTTTTGATTCTGATGCTGTATCAGTGAATTTGATGCTGTGTCCATGACCCTGATGCTGACTCAGTGAATTTGTTGCTGTGGCAGTTAACCTGATGCCTTGTCAGTGAATTTGTTGCTGTGTCAGTGACTCTGATGCTGTGTCAGTGAATTTGATGCTGTGTCAGTGACTCTGAATTTGATGCTGTGTCAGTGACCTGATGCTGTGCCAGTGACTCTGAATTTGATGCTGTGTCAGTGACACTGAATTTGATGGTGTGTCTATGACACTGAATTTGATGTTATGTCAGTGACTCTGATGCTGTTTCAGTAAATTTGATGCTGTTTCCATGACCCTGATGCTGACTCAGTAATTTGTTGCTGTGACAGTTAACCTGCTGCTATGTCAGTGAATTTCTTGCTGTGTCAGTGACTCTGATGCAGTGTCAGTAAATTTGATGCTTTGTCAGTGACCTGATGCTGTGCCAGTGACTCTGAATTGGATGCTGTGTCAGTGACATTGAATTTGATGGTGTGTCTGTGACACTGAATTTGATGCTGTGTCAGTGACTCTGAATTTGATTCTGTGTCAGTGATCCTGATGTTGTATTAGTGACTCTGAATTTGATGCTGTGTCAGTGACTCTGATGCTGTGTACGTGAATCTGAATTTGATGCTGTGTCAGTGACTATGAATTTGTTGCTGTGTCAGTGACTCTTATGCAGTGTCAGTAAATTTGATGCTTTGTCAGTGACCTGATGCTGTGCCAGTGACTCTGAATTTGATGCTGTGTCAGTGACATTGAATTTGATGGTGTGTCTGTGACACTGAATTTGATGCTGTGTCAGTGACTCTGAATTTGATTCTGTGTCAGTGATCCTGATGTTGTATTAGTGACTCTGAATTTGATGCTGTGTCAGTGACCGAGATTCTCTGTTAGTGACTCTGAATTTGATGCTGTGTCAGGAAAATCATGCTGTGTCAGTGACCTGATGCTGTGTCAGTGACTTTGATGTTGTGTAAGTTACCCTGATTCTTTTTCAGTAAATTTGATGCTGTTTCAGTGATACAGAATTTGATGGTGTCAGTGACTCTGAATTTGATGCTGTTTCATTGAATTTTATGCTGTGTCAGTGAATTTGATGCTGTGCCAGTGACTCTGGATTTGATGCTGTGTCATTGAATTTTATGCTGTGTCAGTGAATTTGATGCTGTGTCAGTGAACCTGTTGCTGCTTCAGTCACTCTGATGCTGCGTCACTGAATCTGAATTGGATGCTGTGTCAGTGACTATGAATTTGTTGCTGTTTCAGTGAATTTGATTCTGTCAGTGAAGCTGCTGCTGTGTTTTTGATTCTGATGCTGTATCAGTGAATTTGATGCTGTGTCAATGACCCTGATGCTGACTCAGTGAATTTGTTGCTGTGGCAGTTAACCTGATGCTGTGTCAGTGAATTTGTTGCTGTGTCAGTGAATTTGATGCTGTGTCAGTGACTCTGAATTTGATGCAGTGTCAGTGACCTGATGCTGTGCCAGTGACTCTGAATTTGATGCTGTGTCAGTGAACCTGTTGCTGCTTCAGTCACTCTGATGCTGCGTCACTGAATCTGAATTGGATGCTGTGTCAGTGACTATGAATTTGTTGCTGTTTCAGTGAATTTGATTCTGTCAGTGAAGCTGCTGCTGTGTTTTTGATTCTGATGCTGTATCAGTGAATTTGATGCTGTGTCCATGACCCTGATGCTGACTCAGTGAATTTGTTGCTGTGGCAGTTAACCTGATGCTGTGTCAGTGAATTTGTTGCTGTGTCAGTGACTCTGATGCTGTGTCAGTGAATTTGATGCTGTGTCAGTGACTCTGAATTTGATGCTGTGTCAGTGACCTGATGCTGTGCCAGTGACTCTGAATTTGATGCTGTGTCAGTGACACTGAATTTGATGGTGTGTCTGTGACACTGAATTTGATGCTGTGTCAGTGACTCTGATGCTGTGTACGTGACCCTGGTGCTTTGTCAGTGACTCTGAATTTCATGCTGTGTCAGTGAACCTGTTGCTGCTTCAGCGACTCTGATGCTGTGTCAGTGAATCTGAATTTCATTCTATGTTAGTGAACCTGTTGCTGTTTCAGTGACTTTGATGCTGTGTCAGTGAATCTGAATTTGATGCTGTGTCAGTGACTATGAATTTAATGCTGTGTCAGGAAATTCATGCTGTGTCAGTGACCTGATGCTGTGTCAGTGACTCTGATGCTGTTTCAGTAAATTTGATGCTGTTTCCATGACCCTGATGCTGACTCAGTGAATTTGTTGCTGTGACAGTTAAGCTGCTGCTATGTCAGTGAATTTGTTGCTGTGTCAGTGACTCTGATGCAGTGTCAGTAAATTTGATGCTTTGTCAGTGACCTGATGCTGTGCCAGTGACTCTGAATTTGATGCTGTGTCAGTGACATTGAATTTGATGGTGTGTCTGTGACACTGAATTTGATGCTGTGTCAGTGACTCTGAATTTGATTCTGTGTCTGTGATCCTGATGTTGTATTAGTGACTCTGAATTTGATGCTGTGTCAGTGACTCTGATGCTGTGTACGTGACCCTGGTGCTGTGTCAGTGGCTCTGAATTTGATGTGGTGTCAGTGAGTTTGATGCTGCGTCACTGACCGTGATTCTCTGTTAGTGACTCTGAATTTGATGCTGTGTCAGGAAAATCATGCTGTGTCAGTGACTTTGATGTTGTGTAAGTTACCCTGATTCTGTTTCAGTAAATTTGATGCTGTTTCAGTGATACAGAATTTGATGGTGTCAGTGACTCTGAATTTGATGCTGTTTCATTGAATTTTATGCTGTGTCAGTGAATTTGATGCTGTGCCAGTGACTCTGGATTTGATGCTGTGTCATTGAATTTTATGCTGTGTCAGTGAATTTGATGCTGTGTCAGTGACTCTGAATTTGATGCTCGGTCAGTGACTCTGATGCTGTGTCAGTGGTCCTGATGTTGTATTAGTGACTCTGAATTTGATGCTGTGTCAGTGACTCTGATGTTGTCTATATGACCCTGATGCTCGGTCAGTGACTCTGAATTTGATGCTGTGTCAGGAAATTCATGCTGTGTCAGTGACCTGATGCTGAGTCAGTGACTCTGATGCTGTCTAAGTGACACTGATGCTGTTTCAGTAAATTTGATGCTGTTTCAGTGTGATTGAATTTGCTGGTGTGTCGGTGACTCTGAATTTGATGCTGTGTCATTGACCCTGATGCTGTGTTACTCTGAATTTGATGCTGTGTCAGTGACTCTGAATTTGATGCTGTCAGTAAATTTGATGCTATGCTGGTGAATTTGATGCTCTGTCATTGAATATGATGCTGTTTCAGTGACTGTGAATTTCATGCTGTGTCAGTGAACCTGTTGCTGTTTCAGTTACTCTGAATTTGATGCTGTGTCAGTGTATTTGATGCTGTGTCAATGACCCTGATGCTGTGTTACTCTGAATTCGATGCTGGGTCAGTGTCTCTGAAGTTGATGCTGTGTCAGTGACTCTGAATTTGATGCTGCGTCAGTGACTCTGATGCTGTGTCAGTGGTCCTGATGTTGTATTAGTGACTCTGAATTTGATGCTGTGTCAGTGACTCTGATGCTGACTCTATGACCCTGATGCTCTGTCAGTGACTCTGAATTTGATGCTGTGTCAGTGACATTGAATTTGATGGTGTGTCTGTGACACTGAATTTGATGCTGTGTCAGTGACTCTGAATTTGATTCTGTGTCAGTGATCCTGATGTTGTATTAGTGACTCTGAATTTGATGCTGTGTCAGTGACTCTGATGCTGTGTACGTGACCCTGGTGCTGTGTCAGTGGCTCTGAATTTGATGTGGTGTCAGTGAATTTGATGCTGTGTCACTGACCGAGATTCTCTGTTAGTGACTCTGAATTTGATGCTGTGTCAGGAAAATCATGCTGTGTCAGTGACCTGATGCTGTGTCAGTGACTTTGATGTTGTGTAAGTTACCCTGATTCGTTTTCAGTAAATTTGATGCTGTTTCAGTGATACAGAATTTGATGGTGTCAGTGACTCTGAATTTGATGCTGTTTCATTGAATTTTATGCTGTGTCAGTGAATTTGATGCTGTGCCAGTGACTCTGGATTTGATGCTGTGTCATTGAATTTTATGCTGTGTCAGTGAATTTGATGCTGTGTCAGTGAACCTGTTGCTGCTTCAGTCACTCTGATGCTGCGTCACTGAATCTGAATTGGATGCTGTGTCAGTGACTATGAATTTGTTGCTGTTTCAGTGAATTTGATTCTGTCAGTGAAGCTGCTGCTGTGTTTTTGATTCTGATGCTGTATCAGTGAATTTGATGCTGTGTCCATGACCCTGATGCTGACTCAGTGAATTTGTTGCTGTGGCAGTTAACCTGATGCTGTGTCAGTGAATTTGTTGCTGTGTCAGTGACTCTGATGCTGTGTCAGTGAATTTGATGCTGTGTCAGTGACTCTGAATTTGATGCTGTGTCAGTGACCTGATGCTGTGCCAGTGACTCTGAATTTGATGCTGTGTCAGTGACACTGAATTTGATGGTGTGTCTGTGACACTGAATTTGATGCTGTGTCAGTGACTCTGATGCTGTGTACGTGACACTGGTGCTTTGTCAGTGACTCTGAATTTCATGCTGTGTCAGTGAACCTGTTGCTGCTTCAGCGACTCTGATGCTGTGTCAGTGAATCTGAATTTCATTCTATGTTAGTGAACCTGTTGCTGTTTCAGTGACTTTGATGCTGTGTCAGTGAATCTGAATTTGATGCTGTGTCAGTGACTATGAATTTAATGCTGTGTCAGGAAATTCATGCTGTGTCAGTGACCTGATGCTGTGTCAGTGACTCTGATGCTGTTTCAGTAAATTTGATGCTGTTTCCATGACCCTGATGCTGACTCAGTGAATTTGTTGCTGTGACAGTTAACCTGCTGCTATGTCAGTGAATTTGTTGCTGTGTCAGTGACTCTGATGCAGTGTCAGTAAATTTGATGCTTTGTCAGTGACCTGATGCTGTGCCAGTGACTCTGAATTTGATGCTGTGTCAGTGACATTGAATTTGATGGTGTGTCTGTGACACTGAATTTGATGCTGTGTCAGTGACTCTGAATTTGATTCTGTGTCTGTGATCCTGATGTTGTATTAGTGACTCTGAATTTGATGCTGTGTCAGTGACTCTGATGCTGTGTACGTGACCCTGGTGCTGTGTCAGTGGCTCTGAATTTGATGTGGTGTCAGTGAATTTGATGCTGCGTCACTGACCGTGATTCTCTGTTAGTGACTCTGAATTTGATGCTGTGTCAGGAAAATCATGCTGTGTCAGTGACTTTGATGTTGTGTAAGTTACCCTGATTCTGTTTCAGTAAATTTGATGCTGTTTCAGTGATACAGAATTTGATGGTGTCAGTGACTCTGAATTTGATGCTGTTTCATTGAATTTTATGCTGTGTCAGTGAATTTGATGCTGTGCCAGTGACTCTGGATTTGATGCTGTGTCATTGAATTTTATGCTGTGTCAGTGAATTTGATGCTGTGTCAGTGACTCTGAATTTGATGCTCGGTCAGTGACTCTGATGCTGTGTCAGTGGTCCTGATGTTGTATTAGTGACTCTGAATTTGATGCTGTGTCAGTGACTCTGATGCTGTCTATATGACCCTGATGCTCGGTCAGTGACTCTGAATTTGATGCTGTGTCAGGAAATTCATGCTGTGTCAGTGACCTGATGCTGAGTCAGTGACTCTGATGCTGTCTAAGTGACACTGATGCTGTTTCAGTAAATTTGATGCTGTTTCAGTGTGATTGAATTTGCTGGTGTGTCGGTGACTCTGAATTTGATGCTGTGTCATTGACCCTGATGCTGTGTTACTCTGAATTTGATGCTGTGTCAGTGACTCTGAATTTGATGCTGTCAGTAAATTTGATGCTATGCTGGTGAATTTGATGCTCTGTCATTGAATATGATGCTGTTTCAGTGACTGTGAATTTCATGCTGTGTCAGTGAACCTGTTGCTGTTTCAGTTACTCTGAATTTGATGCTGTGTCAGTGTATTTGATGCTGTGTCAATGACCCTGATGCTGTGTTACTCTGAATTCGATGCTGGGTCAGTGTCTCTGAAGTTGATGCTGTGTCAGTGACTCTGAATTTGATGCTGCGTCAGTGACTCTGATGCTGTGTCAGTGGTCCTGATGTTGTATTAGTGACTCTGAATTTGATGCTGTGTCAGTGACTCTGATGCTGACTCTATGACCCTGATGCTCTGTCAGTGACTCTGAATTTGATGCTGTGTCAGGAAATTCATGCTGTGTCAGTGACCTGATGCTGTGTCAGTGCATTTGATGCTGCGTCAGTGACTCTGATGCTGTGTCAGTGGTTCTGATGTTGTATTAGTGACTCTGAATTTGATGCTGTGTCAGTGACTCTGATGCTGACTCTATGACCCTGATGCTCTGTCAGTGACTCTGCATTTGATGCTGTGTCAGGAAATTCATGCTGTGTCAGTGACCTGATGCTGTGTCAGTGACTCTGATGCTGTCTAATTGACACTGATGCTGTTTCAGTAAATTTGATGCTGTTTCAGTGTGTTTGAATTTGCTGGTGTGTCAGTGACTGTGAATTTGATGCTGTGTCAGTGAATTTGATGCTGTGTCAATGACTCTGATGCTGTGTACGTGTCCCTGGTACTGTTTTTGTGGCTCTGAATTTGATGTGGTGTCAGTGAATTTGATGCTCTGTCAGGGACTCTGAATTTGATGCTGTGTCAGTGACCATGATTCTCTGTTAGTGACTCTGAATTTGATGCTGTGTCTGGAAATTCATGCTGTGTCAGTGACCTGATGCTGTGTCAGTGACTCTGATGTTGTGTAAGTTACCCTGATTCTGTTTCAGTAAATTTGATGCTGTTTCAGTGATACTGAATTTGATGGTATGTCAGTGACTCTGAATTTGATGCTGTGTCATTGAATTTTATGCTGTGTCAGTGAATTTGATGCTGTGTCAGTGAACCTGTTGCTGCTTCAGTCACTCTGATGCTGCGTCACTGAATCTGAATTGGATGCTGTGTCAGTGACTATGAATTTGTTGCTGTTTCAGTGAATTTGATTCTGTCAGTGAAGCTGCTGCTGTGTTTTTGATTCTGATGCTGTATCAGTGAATTTGATGCTGTGTCAATGACCCTGATGCTGACTCAGTGAATTTGTTGCTGTGGCAGTTAACCTGATGCTGTGTCAGTGAATTTGTTGCTGTGTCAGTGACTCTGATGCTGTGTCAGTGAATTTGATGCTGTGTCAGTGACTCTGAATTTGATGCTGTGTCAGTGAACCTGTTGCTGCTTCAGTCACTCTGATGCTGCGTCACTGAATCTGAATTGGATGCTGTGTCAGTGACTATGAATTTGTTGCTGTTTCAGTGAATTTGATTCTGTCAGTGAAGCTGCTGCTGTGTTTTTGATTCTGATGCTGTATCAGTGAATTTGATGCTGTGTCCATGACCCTGATGCTGACTCAGTGAATTTGTTGCTGTGGCAGTTAACCTGATGCTGTGTCAGTGAATTTGTTGCTGTGTCAGTGACTCTGATGCTGTGTCAGTCAATTTGATGCTGTGTCAGTGACTCTGAATTTGATGCTGTGTCAGTGACCTGATGCTGTGCCAGTGACTCTGAATTTCATGCTGTGTCAGTGAACCTGTTGCTGCTTCAGCGACTCTGATGCTGTGTCAGTGAATCTGAATTTCATTCTATGTTAGTGAACCTGTTGCTGTTTCAGTGACTTTGATGCTGTGTCAGTGAATCTGAATTTGATGCTGTGTCAGTGACTATGAATTTGTTGCTGTTTCAGTGAATTTGATTCTGTCTGTGAACCTGCTGCTGTGTTTTTGATTCTGATGCTGTGTCAGTGAATTTGATGCTGTGTCAATGACCCTGATGCTGACTCAGTGAATTTGTTGCTGTGACAGTTAACCTGCTGCTATGTCAATGAATTTGTTGCTGTGTCAGTGACTCTGATGCAGTGTCAGTAAATTTGATGCTTTGTCAGTGACCTGATGCTGTGCCTGTGACTCTGAATTTGATGCTGTGTCAGTGACATTGAATTTGATGGTGTGTCTGTGACACTGAATTTGATGCTGTGTCAGTGACTCTGAATTTGATTCCGTGTCAGCGACTCTGATGCTGTGTACGTGACCCTGGTGCTGTGTCAGTGGCTCTGAATTTGATGTGGTGTCAGTGAATTTGATGCTGTGTCACTGACCGTGATTCTCTGTTAGTGACTCTGAATTTGATGCTGTGTCAGGAAAATCATGCTGTGTCAGTGACTTTGATGTTGTGTATGTTACCCTGATTCTGTTTCAGTAAATTTGATGCTGTTTCAGTGATACAGAATTTGATGGTGTCAGTGACTCTGAATTTGATGCTGTTTCATTGAATTTTATACTGTGTCAGTGAATTTGATGCTGTGCCAGTGACTCTGAATTTGATGCTGTGTCATTGAATTTTATGCTGTGTCAGTGAATTTGATGCTGTGTCAGTGACTCTGAATTTGATGCTGTGTCAGTGAACCTGTTGCTGCTTCAGTGACTCTGATGCTGCATCACTAAATCTGAATTGGATGCTGTGTCAGTGACTATGAATTTGTTGCTGTTTCAGTGAATTTGATTCTGTCAGTGAACCTGCTGCTGTGTTTTAGATTCTGATGCCGTGTCAGTGAATTTGTTGCTGTTGCAGTTAACCTGATGCTGTGTCAGTGAATTTGTTGCTGTATCAGTGACTCTGATGCTGTGTCAGTGAATTTGATGCTGTGTCAGTGACTATGAATTTGATGTTGTGTCCGTGACCTGATGCTGTGCCAGTGACTCTGAATTTGATGCTGTGTCAGTGACTCTGAATTTGATTATGTGCCAGTGAATTTGATGCTGCGTCAGTGTCACTGATGCTGTTTCAGTTACTCTGAATTTGATGCTGTGTCAGTTACTCTGAATTTGATGTTGTGTCTGTGCATTTGATGCTGTGTCAGTGACCCTGGTGCTGTGTTACTCTGATTTTGATGCAGTGTTAGTGACACTCATGCTTTGTTGATGACCTGATGCTGTATCAGTGACTCTGAATTTGATGCTGCGTCAGTGACTCTGAATTTGATGTTGTCAGTAAATTTGATGCTATGCTGGTGAATTTGATACTCTGTCGTTGAATCTGATGCTGTGTCAGTGACTCTGAATTTCATGCTGTGTCAGTGAACCTGTTGCTGTTTCAGTGACTCTGATGCTGTGTCAGTGAATCTGAATTTGATGCTGTGTCAGTGACTATGAATTTGTTCCTGTTTCAGTGAATTTGATTCTGTCAGTGAACCTGCTGCTGTGTTTTTGATTCTGGTGCTGTGTCGGTGAATTTGATGCTGTGTCAATGAGTCTGATGCTGAGTCAGTGAATTTGATGCTGTGTCAGTTATCCTGATGCTGTGTCAGTGAATTTGTTGCTCTGTCAGTGACCGTAATGCTGTGTCAGTGAATTTGATGCTGTGTCGGTGACCGTGATGCTGTGTCAATGACTCTGATGCTGTGTCAGTGAATTTTTTTGCTGTGTCAGTGAACCTGATGCTGTTTCAGTGACTCTTCCGCAAGTTGTTCATTGCACCTGTATACACCTGTACTAGTGCAGGTGACAACAAACTCAATTTTGACTTTGCCATGTACTTTTGCTATGAAGTCTGTCATTTTTAGAAATTCTAAACATCTATTACTTGGGTACTGAATGGCTTCCTCAGCCTAATGAAAAAGTCTCGAGTTGATTTAAGAATAGGTGTGACTATTCACAATTTTTGCAGGTGATGAGACAATTGATAAACACAAGAGATTAATTCTGCAGTGTCTGAAAATATAGTGCAACAAACACAAAATGCTGGAGGAACTCAGCAGGTCAGGCAGCATCTACAGAAATAAATAAACAGTTGACGTTCTGGAGCGAAACCCTTCTTCAGGACCGGAAAGGAAAGGGGAAGACACCAGTATAAAAAGTTGAGGATGGTGAAGGAGGTCAAGCTAGAAGGTAATAGCTGAAGCCATGCCCAAGTGGGTGGGAAAAATTCAAGGCTGGAGAGGAAGGAATGTGATAGAAGTGGAGAGAGGATCATGGAAGACAGGGAAGGAGGTGGGAATCCAGGAGGAAATGATAGGCAGGTGAGAAGAGGTAAGAGGCCAGAGTGGGGAATAGAAGAAGGGAGGAAGAGTGAAAAACAGTTTTCTGGAAGGTGAAATTGAGGTATACGCCATCAGGCCAAGGTGATGACATGGCTACAGAAGTATTTAGGCTATATGGCTTTGTTGTGGGGAACAATTAATATAAAAACTGGGAACTCATGCTAAATCATGTTTTTTATGCCATGGACCAACACAGGCTGGGAACCCTTGTGCTAAGCCCTTACTGACCTCCAATTAGGTGTCAGCTGAAATATATTAAAGTGATGTCAAAGCATTGGTAAAAATACAAGGGGAAATTTGGTACGTCCGCAAATATTCTTGTGAATTTTTGTCAATGTACAATGGAGAGCCTTCTGATTGGATGCATCACAGCCTGGTATGGAAGGTCCAATGCACAAGATTGAAAAGACGCTGAGGGTTGTAAATTCAGCCTTCTCCTTCAGGAGCAGAACTATTCCCACCATCAAGAGATGATGCCGCAAGAAGATGGCATTCAACACTAAAGACCCTCATTATCTGGACATGCACTCTTCTCGTTACTACCACTGGAGATGAGGTAAACTCACTTCAATGTCTTACTAACAGCTTCTGCTCCTCCACCATCATGTTTCCAAGCTATCCATGAACCCATATAAACCACCTTATGGTTCACCTTTTTTAACTATTTATTAATTCTTGTAACTTATAATAATGTTTTTGCTTTCACTGTAATGTTGTGCAAAACAACAAATTTCATGATATACATCAGTGACAATAAAATTGATTCTAAAGTCTAAATTTAATTTCCGAAATAGCACCAAGGACGAAAGACAATAGACAATAGACAACAGACAATAGGTGCAGAAGTAGACCATTCGGCCCCTCGAGTCTGCACCGCCATTCTGAGATCATGGCTGATCATTCACTATCAATACCCAGTCCCTGCCTTGTCCCCATATCCCTTGATTCCCCTATCCATCAGATATCTATCTAGCTCCTTCTTGAAAGCATCCAGAGAATTGGCCTCCACCGTCTTCCGAGGCAGTGCATTCCACACCTCCACAACTCTCTGGGAGAAGAAGCTCTTCCTCAACTCTGTTTTAAATAACTGACCTCTTATTCTCAATCCATGCCCTCTGGTACTGGACTCTCCCAACATCTGGAACATATTTCCTGCCTCAATCCTATCAAATCCTTTAATTATCTTAAACGTTTCAATCAGATCCCCTCTCAATCTCCTCAATTCCAGCGTGTACAAGCCCAATCTCTCCAATCTCTCTGCGTAAGACAGCCCTGCCATCCCAGGAATCAACCTAGTGAATATACGCTGCACTTCCTCAATTGCCAGAATGTCCTTCCTTAAACCTGGAGACCAAAACTGTACACAATATTCCAGGTGTGGTCTCACCAGGGCCCTGTACAAATGCAAAAGGACATCCTTGCTCTTGTACTCAATTCCCCTTGTAACAAAGGCCAACATTCCATTTGCCCTCTTCACTGCCTGTTGCACTTGCTCATTCACCTTCATTGACTGGTGAACTAGGACTCCTAGGTCTCTTTGCATTTCTCCCTTACCTAACTCTACACCGTTCAGACAATACTCTGCCCTCTTGTTCCTGCTTCCAAAGTGGATAACTTCACATTTATTCACATTGAATGACATCTGCCAAGTATCTGCCCACTCACCTAGCCTATCCAAGTCTCCCTGTATTCTCCTAATGTCCTCTTCGCATGTCACACTGCCACCCAGTTTAGTATCGTCAGCAAAGAACTGACAAATGCAGAAAACACCAAAGAGGTTGGGACAATTTCCCTTGGACTAGAGCAGAACTAGTAGAGATACACAAAATAAGGTGGAAAATCAAGAAGGAATAAAATGTTTTCACCAGAAAATAAGTCGATACCCAATAGTCAAATATTTAAAATGGTTGATGAAAATGCTGAGTAGAGATTGACAAATTTCTTCACACAGAAAATTACTATAATTTAGAATGAATGGCTAAAAGGGTGGTGGAATCAAATCTGACAGATATGATTAAAAGCTAGCTGTACGTGCAATTATAGAGAATTCATTCAGAGGGCTATGAGGTAAACAGTTAGATTAAGTCTAAACTGAACAGCAAATGGACCAGATCAGCTGCTTCATTGCTCGGTCTTCAATAGCATGAATGTGACTTGTGAGGGAGCATTGACTGAATTCCTTCTCACTACTTCACATGCATCAACCAAATGAAGTAGCCTGTAGTACCAAAACAGACCTGATTCTACAGTAGTGTCTATGCAATACCAGCTACACTCGGTGGGACTTCCTGTACCACTGAGGCTATGTTCATGGTCATCTGCTGCTGTAGTCTACACACATCAAGATTCGATGTGTTGTTCATTTGGAGATGCCTTTTACACACCACTCATGTAATGTGTGGATATATCAGTTACTGTCAGCTTGAACCAGTCTAGCCATTCCTCTGACCTCTCTCACTAGCAAGGCATTTTTCACTCACAGACCTGATACTCACTGGATTTTTTTTTGCCTTTGTTCTATTCTAGAGACTGTTATGCGTGAAAATCCCAGGATATCAACAGTTTCTGAGATACTCAAACAAACTCGTCTGGCACCAACAATCAGTCCATGGTCAAATTCACTTATATCACATTTCTTCTCCATTCTGATGTTTGATCTGAACAACAATTGCAGCTTTTGACCATGTCTGCATGTTTTTTATGCATTGAATCGCTGCCACATGATTGGCTGATTAGATATTTGCATCAATGAGCTTTCCAAAAAATACATCTGTCACTTGGGACAAGGGAAATCCTTACAATTGTGTTCCTGTATTTATAAAGGATTAGGAAGCTGGCTAACCGGGAAAGGGTGGTAAAGTGATACTGATACCTATGGAATTAGTTCAAGAATAAGGTCATAGTGACATTGAAGATCAATAATCAAAAGGCATGGACTACTGATCTCCCAAAGCAGATAGGAAACCTATATTCCAGTTAGTTAATAGCAGCAATCTTTCTCAATTTGGTATCTGGTACAGAATGCTAGTCACATGTATTACAGACAGAGCTCAACCTAACTAAGTTTCTGTAGACATTTGCTACAGAAGATTCCTTAATGCCTTCAAATGCTATATTTTCATTCCAGTTACATGTTCATACATGCTTTTTAACAGAATGAGCTTTGGTAGAGGACGAGTTCACTTATCAAGAAATTTTCAATGAAACGGATTATACCAGATTACAGACTGAGGAAGATTGTCATAGTCATAGAGAAGTACAGCACAGAAACAGGCTCTTTGGACCATCTAGTCCATGCTGAAACCATTTAAACTGCCCACCTATATTGACCTGCACCGGAACCATAGCCCTCTCTACCCCTACTATCCATACACCCCTCCAAACCTCATAAAAGTTGAAATCATGCACACATGGACCACTTGCGCTGGCAGCTCATTCCACAGTCTCACGACCCTCTGAGTGAAGAAGATTCCTCTCATGCTTCCCCCTAAATGTTTCACCTTTCACCCATAACCTTTAACCTCTTGTTGCAGTCCCACCCAATCTCAGTGGATAAAGCCTGCTTGCATTTACCCTATCTATACCCCTCATAACTTTGTATACCTCTATCAAATCTCCTCTCAATCTTCTACATTCTAAGGAATAAGTTCTAAACCTATTCAATCTTTCATTATAACTCAGGTCCTAAAGACCCAGCAAAATCCTTGTAAATTTCCTTTGTACTCTTTCAACCATCATTCATGTAGGTAGGTGACCAAAACTGGACACAATACTCCAAATAAGGCCATACCAACAGCTTATACAACTTCAACATAACGTCTCATCTCAGGTACTCAATACATGGAATTATAAAGGCCAATATGCCAAAAGCTTTCTTTATGACCCTATCTACCTGTTACACCTCTTTCAATGAATTATGGACCTGTATTCCCAGATGCTTTTGTTCTACCACACTGCTCAGTGCCCTACCGATTGCTGATACTAATTCCTGATTTCAGACCGATTTAATTTGTTGAAAATCATTTCCTCTTAGACTTTAGCGGATCAATATTTTGGATAAAGGTTGGACAATGCCTCCATGATACTATTGATCAACTTATTCCATAGGCATCAATTCCTACCACTAAATCTCACTTTCCTGGTTATCCCAATGCCTAATCATCTTTAAGTAATCCTCTTACTGAACAGTTTTGAGTTGTTAATTCTCAAATTTAGGCCATCCTTCCTGAGGATACTTATTTAAAAAGTCCTCAATCTTTTAGGCATTTGTATTGTTTAATGGAGCTGGCGCTATAATCTGTTTAAGGTCATTTACAGATTTTACATGTTTTTATGGAACTCTGCCTTGCTATGGACATTTGAAAGTTATTGCATGTTTATAATTATATTATAGAAAGCCTGCTGCATTTATTAGCAATTCCGCAGTCTGCTCTTTTAATGAAGACATTAAGAAATTTATTTTAAACAGTTCCGTAATGAAAAAGATGAGTTTTATATAAATTTGCTAAGTGCTTATGTATTAATCTTCATAGAATGATTTCATGGCTTGTACTTTTGGCCTTACTTACATATTAGTCTAGCTTTCAAGCAGTGAATAATAAGTTAATATACTTTCACTGGGAATTTCTGATCTGATTCTCTGATCAAACTTTTTAACTATACTTTAGTACAAGATCTATTGAAATTTCTTGCTCACAAGAGAAAATCTGCAGATGCTGGAAATCCAAGCAAAGCAAACAAAATGCTGGAGGAACTCAGAAGGCCAGGCAGCATTCATGGAAAAAAGTACAGAGGACGGTTCAGGCCAAGACCCTTGGGCAGGACTGGAAGAAAAAAAGATGAGTCAGAGTAGGAGGCTGTGGGAAGGGGAGGAAGAAACACAAGGTGATAGGTGAAATCAGGGGTAGGGTTGGGGGAGGGGATGAAATAAAGAGCTGGGAATTGGATTGGTGAAAGAAATGTAGGGTTGGAGAAGAGGAATCTGATAGAACAGGACAGAAGTCCATGGAAGAAAGAAAGGGGAGAGGAGAACAGAGGCAGGTGATGGGCAGGTAAGGAGATAAGGTGAGAGAGAGAGAGAGAGAAGGGAATGGGGAATGGTGAAGGGGGTCATTACCATAAGTTTGAGAAATTCATGCCATGAGGCTGGTGGCTCCTCAGACAGACTATAAGGTGTTGCTCCTTCAACCTGAGTGTGGCATCATTGTGACAGTAGAGGAGGCAATGGACTGACATGATGGAATGGGGATGGGAAGTGGAATTAAAATGGTGGCCACTGGGAGATCCTGCTTCTTCTGGCAGAGGGAGCAAAGGTGCTCGGTGTAGAGGTCTCTCAATCTGATGAACAGGAGCCCACACAGGGAGAAGCGGACACAGTATATGACTCTAACAGAGATGTGCCACCTCACCTAGAAGGACTGTTTGGGGCCCTGAATGGTAGAGAGGGAGGCGATGTAGGGGTAGGTGTACTACTTGTTCCGCTTGCAAGGGTAAGTGACAGGAGGGAGATCAGTGGGGAGGGACGAATGGACAAGGGAGTCATGCAGGGAGCGATCCCTTCAGAAAGCAGAAAGTGGGGTGAGAGGGAAAGATATACTTGGTGATGAGATCTTGTTGGAGATGGCAGAAGTTCCGGTGAATTACGTGCTGGATGCGGAGGCTAGTGTGGTGGTAGATGAGGACGAGAGGAAACCTATCCCTGGTGAGATGGCAGAGGGATGAGGTGAAAGCAGATGAGCATGAAATGGAAGAGATGCGGTTGAGGGCAGCATTGATCATGGAGGAAGTGAAGCTCCTTTCTTTGAAGGAAGACATCTCCTTCATCTGGAATGAAAAGTCTCATCCTGAGTGCAGATTGCAGTGGAGACGGAGGAATTGAAAGAAGGTGATGGCATTTTTACAAGTAACAGGGTGGGAAGAGGTATCATTCAGGTAGCTGTGAGAGTCAGTGGGTTTATCATAGACATTAGTAGATAAGCTCTCTCCAGAGATAGAGACAGTGAGATCAAGAAAGGGGAGGGGACTGTTGGAAATGGACCAGGTAAATTTGAGGCAGGGTGGAAGTTAAAGGCCAAATTTTTGAACTTGACGAGCATGGCATGGGTGCAGGAAGCAGCACCAATGCAATCGTTGATGCAGCATAGGAAAATGCGGGAAGGGTCACCAGTATAGGCCTGGAACATAGACTGTTCCACATAACTGCCAAACAAACAGGCATAGCTGGGACCAACACGAGTGCCATGACGACACCTTTTGTTTGAAGGAAGTGGGAGGAGCCAAAGGAGAAATTATTGAGAGTGAGGACAAATTCTGCCAGACAGAGGAAAGTGGTGGGGGAGAGAAACTGGTTGGGTCTAGTGTCCAGAAAGAAATGGAGAGATTTGAGACCTTCCTGTTGGGGGAAAGAAGTGTAAAGAAGTGTATATTCATCCATAGTGAAATACCGTCTCAGACCATAAGACCCTGCAGCGGATAGTGAGGTCAGCTGAGAAGATCATCAGGGTCCCTCTTCCCGCCATTACGGACATTTACACTACACGCTGCACCTGCAAAGCTAACAGCATTGTGAAGGACCCCACAAACCCCTCATACAAACTCTTCTCCCTCCTGCCGAAGCATTCTGGCTCTCACGTAACAGTTTCTTCCCACAAGCCATTAGACTCCTCCATTCCCAGAGTCTAGTTTGACACCAATTTACACACACACACACACACACACACACACACACAGCTTATGGTAGCCTATGTATACCTGTCTGGACATGCCCCCCCGCCCCAGCTGACTGCTTGTGTGGCTCCTCCCACAGACCCCTGTATAAAGGCGATTGGGGGTACTGCTCCTCCCTCAGTCTTCAACATGGTTGAGTTCCCTTTTTCGCTGTTAATAAAAGCCTATCGTTCACTTCCAGTCTCCTAGAGTTATTGATGGTGCATCAATTTTATTAACAGCACAAAAGGGAGCTGAAGGGGCCTATTCCATGCTGTATCTAATAAATGGATGAATGGATGAATAAATAAATAAATAGAGAGCTAGATAGCTACCAGTATAACAACTCTAATGGTACAGGGTCATATTTCATAGAATTATATTCATCATTACCTCAACTTGTCAAATTCTTGTGCCCCACCCATCAAGTCTTTCTTGTAACAATTCGATCTGTATGACCTCACATGTTTTTCTGTAACTTTTCTTTTCCAGACTCCACCTTGTGCATTCTTGCTGTGATCCTGAGAGGCAGGCTTCTTTATCGATCATACCTACAGTGTACTGTGCTGAGCCTGAACAATATTTAGCTGAACTACTGTTGCTAACACTCATCTAGTGTAACTTTATTTTTAATCCCTAAGATTTTTCAGGCAATAGCAGCATTGCTGTTGAGCAATTTTAAATAAATAAAATACTTGCTTAATTTTATCCTTTTAAACATTGCTGAGGCCTCCGTCAGTTAGGGTCAACCATGGATATTGCATCTGAGCTGTCTGGATTCCCAAACCTCAGTTGTATGATACGGAGAGCAAGCTGTTGTCCATGCTGCAAGCTCCCCCTCTCTGTGCGCCTAGCAAACCCAAAGGAACGGCAGAGACCGATACATTTTGAAACCAGTAGCATCGCAGGAGTTGCCAGTCCGTGTTGAACCCCATCTCACAATTTTTCCTTGGGGTTTACTCCTGATACCTTTCCTCTGAGTGGGCACAGTCACAAGGCATCAGAGGTTTGAGATCAGCTTCCCTTCTCCTGAATGAGGTGCCAACCACAGTGGATAATCCTCACCTGCCCGAAGCAACTAGTTTTAAGGTGCTAGTAACCCATCTTTGCCCCTTCTACTGTCCATAGAAATTGTTCCTATTCATGATTTTTATAAATGACCTGGATAAAGAAGTGGAGGAATGGGTTAGTAAATTTGTTGATGACACAAAGGTTGGAGGTGTCACGGATAGTGTGGAGGGTTGTCAGAGGTTACAGTGGGGCATTGATAGACTGCAAATTTGGGCTGAGAAGTGGCAGATGGAGTTCAACCCAGATAAGTGTGAAGTGGTTCATTTTGGTAGGTCAAATATGACGGCAGAAAATAGTATTAATGGTAAGACTCTTGGCAGTGTGGAGGATCAGAGGGATCTTGGGGTCAGAGTTCATAGGACGATCAAAGCTGTTGCGCAGGTTGACCCTGTGGTTAAGAAGGCATATGGTGCATTGGCCTTCATCAACAGTGGGATTGAGTTTAAGAGCTGAGAGGTAATGTTGCAGCTATACAGGACCCTGGTCAGACCCCGTTTGGAGTACTGTGTTCAGTTCTGGTCACCTCACTACAGAAAGAATGTGGAAACTATAGAAAGGGTGCAGAGGATATTTGCAAGGATGTTGCCTCGATTGGGGAGCATGCCTTACAAGAAAAGGTTTAGTAAACTTGGCCTTTTCTCCTTGGAACAATGGAGGATAAGAGGTGATCTGATAGAGGTGTATAAGATGATGAGAGGCATTGATCGTGTGGATAGTCAGAGGCTTTTTCCCAGGGCTGAAATGGCTAATATGAGAAGGCATAGTTTTAAGGTGTTTGGAAGTAGGTACAGAGGAGATATCAGGGGTAAGTTTTTTGCACAGAGAGTGGTGAGATTGTGGAATGGGCTGCTGGCGACGGTAGTGGAGACGGATACGATAGAGTCTTTTAACAGACTCCTGGATAGGTACATGGAGCTTAGAAAAATAGAGGCTATGGGTAACCCTAGGTAATTTTTTTTATAGTAAGTACATGTTTGGCACAGCATTGTGAGCTGAAGGGCCTGTATTGTGCTGTAGGTTTTCTATGTTTCTATGTTCCACTGGGCTCTGTAGCTAAGCCACAAGTGAAGGCCAGGAGCTGGACTTGGTGGGCACAGGCTATTTGAGGTGCACACCATTGGGAACATTTAAAAAGTAGTTGGATCTTTTTCCATAACCATCCTGGTCATAACAACCTTAGTGAACCTAAATATTGATTGGATTGAAAGATTAGAATTGAGTATTTTGAACTTCTCCAACTCCTGTCTGCACTAGGTGCATAGCTGCCATTGTTGGGGGGGTGGGTGGTGAGGTCAAACATGAGTACATGCCCAGAGTGAGGGCCAGACTCATATGACTTCTCAATTTGGAGAAATGTTTTCTCAATATCATTAAGAAGTCACTTTCTCATTTAGCACTGTGGTTTAATCCACTACAACTGCAGACTGCAAAGTTCAAAGTAAATTTATTACTGAAGTGTGTATGCGTTACCATGTACCACCCTGAGATTCATTTTCTTTCAGGCATTCAAAGTATAACTCAAAAGTACAAAGGAATCAATGAAAAACTAACCACAAAGAAAAACTGACAAGCAAATGATGTGTAAAAGAAAACAAACTGTGTAAATACAAAAGGAAGCAAATAATAGCGATAGTAATTAATAAACAGATAGATAGATAAACAAGTAAGTCTGTGGCCCTCTGTAGAACAGTCAGACACTTCCTGATTAAAAGCAGAAGATCCATCTGTTAAACAACCCAACTACATGGCCCCTACCGTGAAATTGAGGCCCTGAACAGTATATAGGCAGATCACTGGTTGCCTTATTTATTTTGATGCAGGTAAGCAGTAAAGGGATTGTACACCCTAAAGAGCTGTGGCTACACATTCTGAAAATATATGCAGGAAATTGATTCTCATAAAGATGATAAATAGTTAAATATAATAGAAGCAACAGAGAAAAAAAATTTGAATGTCAAGGAACAGTGGAGATGGATTTGGTGGCATGGAGCATAAATCAGTAGGTCCTGTGAAAGGTTCTCAGTTTTAAATTAAATACAAATGTTTGTTCATTTGATTCATATTGTACACAATGCAGTATTTTATGTGCGTTAATCTGATGTGAGAGAAATGTGGGAAATGCGTGTTATAGTGGAGGATTCAATCATTGGCTCCAAGAGGTTCAGGAAGGATAGATTTAGAATTACAACTCATTCTATCTATGAAGTTTAATATTTATAGAGGTTTTTCCTGACTTTTTTTTCCAGCGAAAACTCTTTCTCTTGGATATATTTGAGACAAAATTACTCTTAAAATCTTGAAAAATGTAGCACTCATAAATTAAGCTCTTTGCTGCCAACTCTCCAAGTTAATAAACTATAGGTGGGAAAGCATTTTTCCGTTGAAAAATACTAGATTTCCTTTTGTATTCATGGATGTACCTTAAAGTGGATCAGAAGAGAATTATTTTAAATGATGTATCAATAGTAATTCATTTAATCCCATTTATTGATGAATTAAATTCTGAGGCAGTGAAGTTACACTAAATGAATTTTATAATACCGTATAATATAATTTTATCAACATATCCCCACAAATGTAGCAGAGAGGAATTTCAAATTGATGTATTGTGTACTGGTATTAATTCAGTAATTTCATACATTATTTCCGAATAAGGTCTAATGATATTTTATTGCTCTTTTCTGACAGTGGCAAATTCAACAGCTTATAGTATATTGCTTAATCTTGGTCTCAACTCAGCACTGAAAGAAAGGGCGGCTCAAATAGTGTATGTAATGCTTAAATTCTAAGAGAATGAAATGACTTTTAGCTGAGAATGTCCAGAAGGCAGCACTGAGGATTATTGCTTTATATATTTCTCTGCCTTTGCTCACAGTAATAGTAACACTCTTTGCTCCTATCTAATTGTCACGTTGGAGTCAGCTAGGAAAACAGTGCTGTGTAATAATTGTTCTATTAATTAGTGCTGCCCAGGACACCCAGAATGTAAAAGTTCCCAGTGGGTCCAATAATTAGTGCTTTCTTATGCTTATGTTGGATTAGTAGTGACTCATCGAGATGAAACAAGCAATTAGGAAATCAGACTTCTTCAAGATAGTTTCAATAATACAATTGTGCAAAAATGTAAATGAATTGTAAGTGTCCCAGAGTGGTCACTCTGACCTTGCCACATCTAGTGAACCTGGAGACAGAAAGAACACCGTGAGCTGGACACTATCAGTGGTTGATGGAACAGTTGATAGATCCAAATAATATTGTGGTCTATGTTCATTGGCCACTTTTTTTCTTATGAGGATGGGCTGAGCAAGCTAGGGCTTTTTTCTTTGGAGTGAAGGACGATGTGAGATGACTTGATAGAAGTGTATAGAATGATAAGAGTCATAGATAGTGGATAGCCAAACACTTTTTCCAAAGGTTGAAATGGCTAATATTTTCATGTAGTCAACAATTCACATTCTCAGTATTATTTATGTACTTATTTATTAATATTGTTGCTGTACTTGCACAATTTCTCCTGTTTCGGTCATGAGTTGTGTGTCAGCCTTTGTGTGTAGTTTTTCATTGATTCTATTGTATTTCTTTACTTTACTGTGAGTGCCTGCAAGAAAATGAATCTCAAGGAAGAATATAGTGATGTATACATACTTTGATAATAAATTTACTTTGAATATTGAACTTTGAACCTCTTGTATGATAAGATAGACTCTTGACCTCACAATCTACATGGTTATGGATTTGTAACCTACTGGCTACCTGCCAACCTCATAAGACATCAATCCACACCAATCATTTAGAAAATGTCAATAGTGGAAGATAGAATAAAATAATAAACTTAAAATAACATCATGATTGAAACTGTGTGTGAAGCTAAATATTAAAATCAAAACCACAAGGAAATATCCAGCTGGCCCAGAGTAACCAAACAAGAAAAGACAGCCCATCAAAAATGTTCTGCTTTTAAAAAAAAGTGGCCAGCGAACATAGACCACAATATTAGACCACTCCCTCTGTAACTGTAACTCCATTCTACACTCTGTCATTGCTTTTCCCTCATACCACCTCAATGTTGTGAAATGATCCAGACAAAACCAAATTTTTCTCTGTAGCTCAGGACCTGTGACAATACTAAAGCAGATACCAATGTCTTAAGTATTGTCAAAGTATCGAAGTATGTATATGCCACCATATATTTCCTTGAGATCCATTACCTTGAATGCACTTACAGGAAAATAAAGAAATACAAGAGTATTTATGAAAAACTAAACAAGCACCATCAACAATCAATGTGCAAAAGAAGACAAATTGTGTAAATAACAAGTAAATAAATAATACTGAGAACATGAGTTGTGGAGTCCTTGAAAGTGAGTCCATAGATTATGGAATCAGTTCAGTGTTGAGGTAAGTGAAGTTATCCACACTGATTCAATAGTCTGATGATTGTAGATTAATAACTGTTCCTGAACCTGGTGGTGTGGGTCCTAAGACTCCTGTACCTTCTTTCTGATGGTAGCAATGAGAAGAGAGCACCAACAGGATGGTGGGGTCCCCATTGATGGGTGTTTAGTTTGGAACATAAACAGAAGCTCATCTATTTCACAGGAATGTATAATATCCCTCTGTCTCCCCTCGACAAGATCTTCAGTTTATCTCATCAGACTTAAACAAGATTATGTATTAATTATAAGGTGACATTCCTGAATTTTTAAATTGATCTTTTCCATGATCATTCCTATTTTATTTTTATGGTTACCTTTTCAATTGACATGTGTCCATTTCAATCAAATCAGTTTGCTTTTCTTCTAACCTGCCCTCACGGTGAATGGGCAATCATAAACATCCCTGGAGTATTTATTGTCGATGTTTTGAGCAGGAGATGTACAGAAATGGGGTTTCTAAGTGGCCTGCTCACAAGGATTAATTCTCCATCACTAATACAATGCTGTAGACCATAAATGGTTGGAATTGTTTAAATGGAATAAATTCAGACATACCTTACTTGCCTCTTGAGGCTGTGAAGACTCTAACAAACTTTTGAAAAATTGTCCCTAGACTCTGGAGTCTTACAATTGGCTCAGGCATAAGGGAAAAAGTTGAAGGTCATCTTCTGTCCCAAACCCAATGTTATAATTAATACGATTATATAAAGAATCATGAGGGTTAAGATCTATTATCCTTCTTGTTTCTGAATGGTTCATGAGTGAATAGATGTTGATATACCAAACAGGTTTAGCACTGAGGTTTTTCTCAGGATAAGCGATGTACTGTCGGGAATGCAGGCAGCAGAATAAGGTCACTGAATAGTGTCACACCTGGTTTAAAGGATTTACTACTGTCATTAACTATAAGATGGAAAATATTTAGTTTACTGTGCTGTCATCCCTTCCCATTTAATGAACACCAGACTTAAATCAGAAAGAAAGAATATTAAAGATGTTGGGTTACTGGATGCAAATACTAAGTCATGACAAACAGCAATAAAAGGAAGTTAATAATTTCCTTATGAAGCCTTATTAAATCGGGGGGAGGAAATAAGGAATAAATTAATCATACTTTTTCTCAAAATTCTTTAATGCAAGACCCTTCACACTGATCACGAAGCAGTAAGACCTCATATAATTAATTTATCAGTGCATTTTAGATCATAAATTGATACATAGAAACAGGCCTCTCAGCCCATCCCAAACAGTATGTGCCCATTTGTACTGATCTATGTCCATGTTGCAATCTAGCAAGCTTTAGCATAGTTACTAGAAAACTGTCACTTTCTGCAAATATACAAACAATATTTTACCAAAATAGGAAACACATGTAAGTGAGCAGTTACACGAACCACTTTATCACATCAATTTTGTTCAAACTTGTAACTTGGGCTTAAGAAAACAATATTTAAAACTATGCAATTACACCATACAACCACATAAAGATTAATTGGTGAAAGGTACATTCATCCAAATTCCAATCAAATGAGTGTAATGTTAAAAAACATCATTGCGTCAGCTGCACTTAGCAATTAAAATCTTCTTCAGCTTTACAGATGTGGGACTGTGGTTTACTGGAAAAAAAATTTGCAACAAGAAAAAAAGTCTACCTAGGTGCTGCATAGCACATTTCAAAGTGTGACAAAATTTTGCCAACAACTTGCCCACAGCAAGGCTTTCCCAACAGGAATGACTAGTAATCAAAGGTGGCAAATGAGAAATAACTAAACACATGTTTCAGGAGAATTCCTCCTGCTCGTTTCCATTTTTGGACATCCCTCCGCAGCAAGTTCTGAATTTGCCTTAAAGCTGGCATTCATGTCAGTGCATCACTGTCCATCCAGACTGTGCAATCAAATTTCAACAACAGAAAAACTTTCAGACCCAGAGCTATCAGCTGAACCAGAGGAATCAGATTTCACTCCAAGTATTATTTTAAAACCCACACAATAGAAATTGAAATTCAGGTTCTAGGTGTGCAATAAAAGAAGATTTTGTGTTCAATTCAGTCATTTATTGAGTTCAGCTCCTGGCCTTCACATGTGGCTTAGCTTCTAAGCCCAGTGGAATCATTTCTACTGACAGGAGAAGGGGCAAAGGCAGGTTACTAGTTCCTTATTATGCTTAGGGCATATGGGTTGGCAGCTCTTGTAGGAGAAGGAAAACTTTGATCTCAGAATTCCATTGCCTTGTAGCTATACCGACTCTTGGGGAAGGCTTCGGGAGTAAATCCAGTGGAAAACTCCAGAGCTGGAGTCCCTTAGACAGTCCTATGCTGAGTTCAACACTGACTGGCAACTCCTGCAATGCTACCGGTACCAAACTGTATCAGTTTCTGCTATTCCTTTGGACTCATCAGCTGCATGGAGACAGGGAGCCTGCTGAATGGCCAACAGTTTACTCTCCAAAGCAAACATACATCTATGTAAATTTCATTCTTTTAAGCCTCCCACTTTACCATCAAATGCCCCTAGATTCCAGCATGTGCCTACACACAATTAAAAAGGACCAATTCATGTACCAACTACATCTCTCTGGGACACTGGAGGACAGCATCAGCGGTCAGAATTGATCTTAGTTTGTTTGACCATCTCTACTAGCAGTGCCACTGTGCCACTTTTTTAACAAGCAACCCTGAAAATTACACTCACACACTGGTTACTCTAGAAGGACTGGCTGCACCCATTCTCTGACACAAGCAGCAACTGGACCTCAGGAGATGAAAAACACAAGAGATCTTGCAGATGCTCGAAATCCAGAGCAACACACAGAAAATATTGGAGGAACTCAGCAGGTCAGTCAGCATCTATGGAGAGGAATAAAGAGCTAATGTTTCAGGCCAAGGCCCTTTGTCAGGACTTGTCAGGATTTCATCAGGGCTCCATTAGGACTCCATCAAGATGCAATAGGACTCATCAGGATTCCATCATGGCTCATGAAGGTGAGTCACATTTTACATTCATCACATTCATCATATTTATTTCAACCTCCCATGCAAGATGTGAACAGTATGGGTATACAATAAAGTCCAGAGCTTCACTGATTGAAGAAGTAGAAACTACAGTTGCTGCATCCTACATTTCAAAGACAAATCCCTCAATTAGAAAATCCAAGTAACTGCAGTGCATAAGACCATAAGATATAGGAGCAGAAGTAGGCCATCGAGTCTGCTCTGCCATTCAATCATCGGCTGATCCGATTCTTCTAGTCATCCCTACCCCACTGCCTTCTCCCCAAACCCTTTGATGCCCTGGCTAATCAAGAACCTACCTATCTCTACCTTAAATACATCCAATGACTTGGCCGCCACTGCCGCTCATAGCAAAAAGTTCCACAGATTTGCCACCCTCTGACTAAAGTAATTTCTTCACATCTCAGTTCTAAATGGATGTCCTTCAATCCTGAAACCATGCCCTCTTGTCCTAGACTCCCCTACCATGGGAAACAACTTTGTCATATCTAATCTGTTCAGGCCTTTTAACATTCAGAATGTTTCAATGGCATCTCCCCTCATTCTCCTGAAATCCTGGGAATACAGCCCAAGAGCTGCCAGACATTCTTCACAAAGTAACCCTTTCATTCCTGGAATCATTCTCATGAATCTTCTCTGAACCCTCTCCAATGCCACTATATCCTTTCTAAAATAAGGAGCCCAAAACTGCACACAATACTCCAAGTGTGGTCTCATGAGTGCCTTATAGATCCTAATCATCACATCCCTGCTCTTATATTCTAAACCTCTAGAAAAGAATGCCAACATTGTATTTACCTTCTTCACCACCGACTTAACCTGAAGGTTAACCTATAGGGTATCTTGCACAAGGACTCCCAAGTCCCTTTGCATCTCTACATTTTGAATTCTTCCCCCATCTAAATAATCCTCTGCCCACTTATTTCTTCCACTGAAGTGCATGACCATACACTTTCCAACATTACATTTCATTTGCCACTTCTTTGCTGATTCCTCTAAACTATCTAGGTCTCTCTGCAGGCTCACTGATTTCTCAACACTACCTGCTCCTCCACCTATCTTTGTATCATTGGCAAATTCAGCCACAAATCCATTCATACCGTAGTCCAAATCATTGACATAAATTGTAAAAAGCAGCGGTCCCAATACCAACCCCTGTAGAACTCCACTGGTAACCAGCAGCCAACCAGAATAGGATCACTTTATTCCTACTCTCTGTTTTCTGCCGATCAAACAATGCTCCACCCATGCTAGTAACTTCCCTGTATTTCCATGGGCTCTTATCTTGCTAAGCAGCCTCATGTGTGGCACCTTATCAAAGACCTTCTGAACATCCAAGTGCACCACATCTACTGCATCTCCTTTGTCTACCCTGCTTGTAATTTCCTCAAAAAATTGCAGTAAGTTAGTCAGGCAGGATTTTCCTTTCAGGAAGCAATGCTGGCTTTGGCCTATCTTGTCATGTGCCTCCAGCTGCTCCATAATCTCATCCCTAACCATCAATTGCAATAACTTCCCAACAACTGATGTCAGGGTAACAGGTCTACTGTTTCCTTTCTGCTGCCTCCCACCCTTCTTAAATAGCAGAGTAACATTTGCAATTTTCCAGTCATCCAGTACAATGGCAGAATCTATTGATTCTTGAAAGATCATTGTTAATGCCTCTGCAGTCTCACCAGCTACTTCCTTCAGAACCCAAGGGTGCATTTCATCAGGTCTAGAAGATTTATCCATCCTCAGATCATTAAACTTCCTGAGCACCTTCTCAGTCGTAATTTTCACTGCACATACTTCACTTCCCTGACACTCTTGAATGTCTAGTATACTGCAGACGTCTTCCACTGTGAAGACAGATGCAAAATACACATTCAGTTCCTCTGCCATCTCTGCATCTCTCATTACAATATCTCCATTGTTACTTTCTATTGGTCCCATATCTACCATCAACTCTCTTTTATCCTCTATATGCTTAAAAAATCTTTTAGTATCTTCTTTGATATTAGTTGCAAGCTTCCTTTCATAATTCAACTTTTCCTTCCTAAAGACCTTCTTAGTTTCCTTCCGCAAGTTTTTAAAAGCTTCCCAATCCTCTATCTTCCCACTAGATTTGGCTTCCTTGTATGCCCTTTCTTTGTTTTTACTTCGACTCTGACTTCACTTGTCAACCACAGTCGTGTCCTTCTTCCATTTGAAAATTTCTGCTTATTTGGAATATATTTGTCTTGCACTTCCTTTATTTTTCACAAAAACTCCAGCCTTTGCTGTCCTTCCTGCAAATGTCCCTTTCCAGTCAACTTCGGCCAGTTCCTCTCTTATGTCATTGTAATTTCCTTTATACCACTGAAATACCGACACATTGGATTTTTGTTTCTTCTTCTCAAATTTCAGTGTGAACTTGATAATATTGTGATCACTGTTCCTTAAGAGTTCCTTAACCTTAAGGTCTCTTATCACCTCCAGATCATTGCACAACACCCAATCCAGCACAGCTGATCCCGAGTGGGCTCAACAACAAGCTGTTCTAAAAAGCCATCCCTTAGACATTCTACAAGTTCTCTCTCTTGAGGTCCAGTACTGACCTGGGTTTCCCAATCTACTTTCATGTTAAAATCCCCAATGATTATCATGACATTGCCTTTCTGATATGCCTTTTCTACCTTCTGCTGTAATTTGTAATCCACATCCTGGCTGCTGTTCAGAGGACTGTAAACAACTGTCATTAGGGTCGTTTTACCTTTGCTGCCATTTCTTAACTTAACCCATAGAGACTATACACCTTCCTATCCTATGTCATCCCTTTCTAATGATTTAATGCTGTTTCTCATACACAGGGCCACACCACCCCCTCCGCCTACTAACATACTTTTCCAAGTCGTTCAGCTCTCAATGGCAGCCATCCTTTAGCCAAGTTTCAGAGATGGCCACAGCATCATACTTGCCAATCTGTAGCTGAATTTCAAGATTGTCCATTTTATTTCTTATGCTGCAGTCTAGAGGACGTGGGCTCATTGATCCTCTAACATTGTGGCTTTGCTAGTTTTTTTTTTCATTTTATTAGTGGAAAGCTCTTCCTGGCCTTGATATTGGTTGCCTAGCTTCTCTGGGGGTCTAAATTAATTATTCTTCCTTATACAAGTTCTGGATTTCTGTTGTTGATGAGGAGGTCCACCTTCTGTAGTAGTGTGTGAAGGAAGAGAAGTGGGTGTAGTTGCTGCTACAAGGGAGAAGTTGTTCAAAAAGCTTAAAGACCTAAAACTACATAGGTCACCCGGACCAGATGAACTGCACTCTAGGGTTGTGAAACTGGTAGCGATAAAGATTGTGGTGGCGTTAGAAATGATATTTCAAAAATCGGTGGACTCTGGCATAGTGCCAGAGGACTGAAAAACTGTAAGTATTACTCCACTCTTTAAGAAAGGAGGAAGGCAGAAGAAAGGAAATTATAGACCAGTTACCCTGTCCTCAATGGTTGGGAAGATGTTAGAGTCAATTGTTAAGGTTGAGGTGATGGAGTATTTGGTGACACAGGGGGATCTTATTGAAAACTTTTGAATGTTGAAAGGCCTAGACAGAGTAGATGTGGAAAGGATGTTCCCCACGGTGGGAGAGCTTAGGACGGGAGGGCACAGCCGCAGGATAGAGGGGCACCATTTCAAAACAGAGACGTGGAAAAATTTCTTTAGACAAAGGGTGGTGAATTTGTAGAATTTATTGCCACTTACAACTGTGGAGGCCAGGTTGTTAGGTGTATTTAAGGCAGAGATTGATAGGTTCTTGATTGGACATGCCATCAAAGGTTACAGGGAGAAGGCCGGGAACTGGGGTTGAGGAGGAGATAGTAAAAAGGATCAGCCATGACTGAATGGCAAAGCAGACTCGATGGGCCAGATGACCTAATTCTGCTCCTATGGTTTATGGTCTTTCCCATGCTGCATCCAAATAAGTGCAGCTTTCTTCACTTTAAGCCTTTAATAGTGACTTGTAAGTTCTGATTTCTTGAATATCTCTTTTCTTTTTAAACTTGTTAGTTTAGTATCAAGAACCATTCAAATTATAATACTTTCGAAAGGAAGATGATGAGTTAATTGAAACCACTGAAACACAAAACAGAATGTTGAATGTCCTATTGCCCAAAACATTTTTATTCTTCCCCAATTAATACAAAATATATTTGTCACAGAGTGATGCCATCATTTTAATTTGCTCTTAAAGAAGAGAAAAAGTCACTGCATTCCTCTTCATAAGTACCAGTGCTAATATTGACTGAGGTGTTAGATCCAATTGCAGCCCAAACCTTGAAACATAAAGGAGAAAATAATTTATGAATTCAAGGCTAAAATGTTCTACCTGTTCTTAAATGGGATTTTGCAGCCTGCAAGAGGCAGTTACTGTACATGCTGTATTTGTTATGTGTATAGGAACAAAATGACAAATACTTGGTAATACCTGTGAGGGTAATAGCTCTTGCTGTGTTCCCAGCAAGCTCTCTGCTGCTAGGCAATATCAATTATCATAATAAAGAACTTGTAAAAGATTTGAATCATGAACTGCAGTATGTGCTGCATCCTCCTGCCAGCACCAACAAGTTTCCAGAGAATCACTGCTGGGGAAATAAGAAATATTTGTTAGTTAAATCCAAAGTGTTCCCTGTCTTTTTTCTAACATATATACTCTTACTTAGAAGGCTTCACATTGCAATTTTCTATCTCCAATTCAACCAATAGGATCTTTTACAACTATTTGGTATCAGGGTTCAAGTAATGATGATAATTATAAACCTCTATTAAATACTCAAGTCATCTTAAATAATCCCTTTCTGTTCCCAAATATAGAATTAAGTCTGCTTAAAGGACTTTCAAAGGTTAAGATATTCAGAAGGGGATAAAAACAGAACCTCTTAATGAAATTCAAATTAGCAGTTTTATGCTCTTTGCTATTAACCTAAGTCATATCAAATTAATACACATTTTCACTCCACATTTTTCAATTAAGCATATTAGCCCGCTGTCAAATACTTCATCCAAAAAAGTAATACTCACATACAATATGATAGTCATAGTTTGTAAGTACCATCCTCATTCACTCTTTGTAAATGAGACATGTTTGTTTTTTTCTAATTAAACCACCAAGACGAGACCTCTTCTCATTACTACCATCAAGGAGGTGTGCCTTAAGAAATACGCTCATCATTTCACAAACAGCTTCTTCCCCTCTGCCATCTTTAAGGAGTGATGCCTGAAAAAGGCAGTGTCCATCATTAAGGACCCCTATCACCTAGGACATGCCCTCTTTCTCATTGCTGCCATCAAGGAAGGGGTACAGGAGTCAGAAGACACACACTCAATGATTCGGGAACAGCTTCTTCCCCTCTGACATCAGATTTCTAAATGGACACTGAACCCATGAACACTACCTCACTACTTTTTTAATTATAATTTTACACTACTTATTTAATCTAATTATTATGTATGTATATATATATAGTCATCCCCATTTTTTTCTATTATTATGTATTGCATTGTACTGTTGCAATAAAGCTAACAAATTTCCTGACACATGCCGGTGATATTAAACCTGATTCCAGTTTCTGACAGACAATGAATCCATGAACTCTGCCTCACTACTTTCCCTCTCTTTTTGCACTACTTAATTAATTTATATATATACTTAAAATAATTTCTGTATTGCATTGCACTATTGCTGCATAACAACGAATTTCACAACATGTGCCAGTGATATTAAACCTGATTCTGATTCTGAAGTTGTGTTTCTATTTGACCTTACTCTTGGCAACATTGTTCCCAGGACATTTGGTTTTATTTTCTAAAATTGCTTCGGGGAATTACTCACAATCACTGTGGCTGTGAGGACCTTCACCCCAGCTCTCCCTACTGGTGACCCCACCCCACCTCCCGTTTCCTCACAAACTCTTGACCCCACAAGTGGGCCGTCCCCTTTCCAGCCTCAGCACCTGCAGCCTAAGCCACATGACGAACCCGAGTCATTCATCAGCTTCAGAAATGAATCATCCTGCAGATGCAAGCACACTATAAGACCAGCCTGCTGCTCAAAAGACCCGAGTTTACAAGTGCACAATTGTTTACTTATTTAGTTAGAGATACAGCACAGAAAAGGTCCTTCCAGCCCCATGAGCCATGCCACCCAGCAAAACCAGCTACCCTTGATTTTAACATTAGCCGAAACAAAAGGACAATTTATAGTGACCAATGAACTGACCAGGTATGTCGTTTGACTGTGGGAGGAAACTGGAGCATCCAGAGAAAACCCAGGCATTCCACGGGGAGGACGTACAGTAACTCCTTACAGATAACGCCGGAACTGAACTCCAAACTCTGAGCTGTAATAGCATCATGCTGACCGCAAACTGGATCATGGCTTCGGTATACACAAGCCCTTCAACAAGATGCGTTGTGAGATGGTTAACTCACTCCAACTCCTTATCCTAGCTCAAAGGATGGATGTGGCTCATGCCTGCTCCAAAATATGCATCTTTGCACATATCCTTTTGATACTATTACATGGTCATAGTAATATAATTCAAAGTAATATTTTATGCCTTGCTCTGTATTGCTGACTAAAACAGCAAATTCCATGACATATGATAAAACTGATGCTGATTCTTAGTTTTTATTTATTTATTTAGAGGTACAGCAGGGGAACAGGCTCTTCTGACCCACAAGCCCACACAACCCAGTTACACCCATGTGACCAATTAACCAAGTATGGAATATGGAAGTCCACCCAGTCACAGGGAGAACTGCAGCAAGAATGGAAGGCAGGACACAGGCACTGTAATAGTGTTGTGCTGACCATGTCCAATAGATCGTAGCCATCTTCTGAATCCCATGCTGTTCACGGATGTCTGCTCCTTTACAAGTAACACTGCACTACATATTAATGCACACTCGTAAATAACAGTTTTAATCCGTGTTAATCTCCTTCTAAATGACTCACAATGAAAAAGATCCTAATGTGATCTAAGTTCAAAGTAAATTTATTATCAAAGTCACTTTATACAGCCCTGAGATTCATTTTCCTGTGGGGATTCATAGTCAATACAAGAAACACAATAGATTCAATGAAAGGCCACACCCAACATGACAGACAAACAACCGATGAACAAATGACAATAAACTGTGCAAATACAAAAAAAAGAGAAAAAGTTAAATATTAATAATAAAAAATAAATAATCAATAACTGTCAAGAGCATGAGATGAGGAGTCCTTGAAAGTGAGTCCATAGGTTCTGGGAACAGCTCAGTGTGGGGTGAGTGAAGTTGAGTGAAGTTATCCACTCTGGTTCGAGAGCCTGATGGTTGAGGGGTAATAATTGTTCCTGAACCTAGTGGTGTGGGTCTGGATGATGGATTGAAAACAAAAATTTCCATGCAAGTTAAAGCCTCCTCAGCAAACAAATCTGATGCTACTCTTAAAGCCATGGTATGAGCACAATGTAAAGGATGTGTAGCTTGCTGATCAGATTCTTGCCACTGGTTATACTCTGTACGGGGTCCGAGACAGGGTAATTCATTCATACATGTTTAAACATCCCCCTGAGCTGTTTGCTGGGTGGTTTTATTTCTAATTAGTAGGGAAGAGAGTGAAATTTTTCTATAACTTTATAAACACTTAGGTGGGCGGGGAGCAGAGAATAGGAGGTGGGGGCAGCTATACAATTTTAAGGCTATTGAATAAAGTGAGTGTTGTTGTATTTGCAGTTTCCTGATATCAAAAGGCAAAGCTGTGCAAGCCTTGGAATTTGTCTCATCTTTGTGGATCATTTCTAGTGCAGGAACACGCAGTTCCTTTCATTGTTTTCTTTAACCTGGGCAATTATGTTGATGATACCTGCACTGATCTTACACTGTAGCATTTTTGACATTTTTAGTGACTCCCTGGAGGCTTGTTGGCTTCACAATAACTTCACTTGATGGAAAAGGATATTTGCTTTTTATTTATTGGAAGATATCACACCAAGATCCTTTCAAATTATTGCACTGCACCATTGGCATGCAGTAATCCCCTCCCTCCCTCATCCATTCATGCGAGCAATCCATAATTTAAGGTAATAACTGCCAGACTTTTACACAGACAGGCATAGTTGATAGGACGTTTTGAAGGCAGCAAGTACTTTTTTTTCCATGCAGTCAGTAAAAAGATGTGCCCAGGGCACAACTAGTTCTTGAAACATGTGGAAACACTTTAGAAGTGATAAATGATTTGAATCTAGTGTGTCCAGTGGAATGCTTCTCCGGAAACAAAATTAGAGCTAACAGGTGTTAAATAAGGAATTCGAGTGCACTTCAATAGAAATGTCAAAATGCTGTTGCCACATGTATATATATGCCCACGGGAATATGCCTAATTACCCTCAAATTTGCACATCTCATTCTCCCTTTACCATTGTGAGTTTATACTAGTGATTGGAGCAAAGCAAATGGAAAAAGTTAGAGGAAAATTGGGTTGAAAAGTGTATATGTGTGTGGCCAAAGGAATTGCAATGTAACTTCAGCGTAATGTCATGTAACATCTCATCAGTTAGGTGAAATACTTGATGAAAATACTAACCTATTAGTCTTTTGGACACTTTTCTTTTAAAATAGGGAAGAATATTGCTGAAAAAATGTGCATTTGATTTAGATAAATTATGCAAACATTTTACTTTCCATATTGACAAGTATGGTGCAAAAATGACAGACACATTCTGTGTGCATCTGTGACTGTCATGGATATTATCATCATACCTGCTTGCTGTAGCTTCTGAATGGGATCATACCTGCTTGCTGTAGCTTCTGAATGGGTAAGTGAGAAGCATATTCAAAGTTCAAAGTAAACTTATTATCTAAGTACATATGTGTCACCATATGCAACCCTGAGATTTGTTTCCTTGTGGGCATTCACAATAAAACTATGGAATAATAACCATAGAAAATCATTGAAAGACCACCCAACTTGGGCATTCAACCAGCTTGCAGAGACAACAAACTGTGCAAGTACAAAAAGAAAGAAAGAATAATAATAAATAAATAGACAATAAATATCGAGAAAATGAGATGAAGAGTCCTTGAAAGTGAGGCCGTAGGTTGTGGGAATATTTAAATGATAGGGCAAGTAAAATTGAGTGAAGTTATTCCCTTTGGTTCAAGACCCTGATGGTTAAAGAATCATAACTTTTCCTGAACCAGGTGGTGTGAGTCCTGAAGCTCCTGTACCTTCTTCCTGATGGCAGCAGCAAGAAGAGAGCATGGCCTGGCTGGTGGGCTTCCAAACAATTGAAATGATTCCTGTAGGGTTAAGTGCCATAGGTGTATTTCTGACCTAATTTATCAGGAGTGTTTGTAACCTGTGAGTATGGCGTTCCGTCCAGGAAAAGCTCTTGCAGATGCTCACACTTGATTTCTGTTTAAAGTCAAAACAGAGAAAAAGGGTTGGCAAAGTGAATCTCAGAGTATGAAATTTGTTACAAACATACACTTAAAAGCAACTGCTCCCTTAAAAATTGTCACACTTTGGATAGATCAGCCAAATGGTATCAAGAAAAACAACTTAAAAGAAATCGAAGATTAAAGGGTTCAATGTAAACAGCATACAACCTGAAATTTTTACTCTTCACAGAACATTCACAATACAAGAAACTCCATAGAATGAATGATATCAATATCAAATCCCCAAAGCTCCCCCCTTTTATAATAAGAAAGAAAATTGAATATTAGCTTACATTTCTAAAACCCACAAGACCATAAGTCCATAGACATAGGGGCAGAATTAGGCCACCATAAGTCCTCACTATAAGAAATCCAATTCATATTTGTAGCAAAGTTACATGAAGGGATAATAGGATAGATTACTAAAAGCTTAATCAAAGGTTTTAAGAGGTGTCTTAAAGGGAGAGAGAATATATGAGCGGTCAGGAGATTCAGGAAGGAGATTCCAGAGCTGATAGCCTGGACAACTGAAGGAATGACTGTTAATGGCAGAGTGATGGAAACTTGGGAATTTCAACAAAGCAGGATCAGAGGACTGTGGAGGTATTGAAGATTCCAGGAATGGAGAAAGGGAAGGATAGGGCCATGGAGGACGTTGAAAAAAGTGTGAGAAGTTCAAAATTGGGGTATAGCCACACTGAGAGCCAAAGCAATCTGAAGAATCAGTGTAGTGTGTGTTAACATTTAAGCAGAAAAAGAATTTTCGATAAGCTCAAGTTCATATATGTTTCAAGATGTGATGCTGACCAAGAGAATGTTTGAAAAATCAAATATGGAGGCAAAATAGACTATTTCAGCAGCAGATGACCTGAGGGACATTGGAGGAGGGAAAGAGGAAACAGTCTGAGAACCATCTCCTCAGACTGAAATACTAATCAAAAATAATTAGCAAGAGCAAATTTAGTGCAAATTATTCCTTCTGTTCTTTTGCAACTTAAAATACCTGACCTCCAGTTCTATATGACCCACCTAATTAATGTTCCTAAGTAAATAAATAGATAGATAGATATTACATGAAATCATCTCACTATAAGAACAATGTCTGTTCCTATATTGTTGCAACAAGCAGCATGGTATCAGCAAAATGTGCAAAGAACCAAATTTGTTTGTTAACTCCAACTATTTTATTGAAAATTGTTATGCTCGGGTAGGAAGATTCAAAATTCTTCAATGTCATTTCCTGTAAACAAGTGTAATGGAGAGCAAAATAATTGCTACTCCAGATCTGATGCAGCACAAAAAAGCAATGAGAAAAAGAACACAATAGCAATATATATGTGGATTAATTGGATATCCATAAAGTGACACTAGGTGCAGAAACGTCTGTACATAAGGTGCCTCTGACAGGAAATGATAAAGTACAGTGAGGTAGATTACTGGATGGAGAGGTTAATCAGCCTTACTGCTTGGAGAAAGTAACTGTTTTTGAGGCTGTGGTCCTGGTGTGGTTGCAACATAGCCTCCTCCCTGATGGGAGTGGGACAAACAGTCCATGAGCAGGGTGGGTGGGATTTTTCATGATGTTACTGCCTTGTTCTGGCTCCTTTCTATACACATATCCTTTTTTGATGGGTAGGCTGCTGCCAGAGACGTGTTGGGCAGTTTTGACAACACATTGTAGAGTCTTTTAAAAGTTCAAAAATTCAAAGTTCAAAGCTCAGAGTAAATTTACTGTCAAAGTACATATATATGTCACCATATACAATCCTGAGATTTATTTTCTCACAGACAATCACAGTAAATACAAGAAAAACAATAAAATCAATGAAAGACCAGACCCAACATGACGGACAGACATCCAACGTGGAAAAGACAACAAACTATGCAAATACAAAAATAAATAAATAAGCAATAAATATTCAGAAAATGAGATGTAGCGTCCTTGAAAATTTGTTTATAAAAAAACACCATTTTAGATATTTTCTTGAAATCACATAATGCTTATCACTTTCTTAGGGAGTTGAATATGCTTTTGTATCCTTACAGCACTTTGAAAATATAGAAGAGTTAACAGCTAATAACTATATACTATATCACTATATTTTGTTGATTCACCCTCTTGGCCGAATCTATAATAAAATGGTTCATCGTATTACTAATACTTCTCTTGTTTCAGCACAAATGAGAGCTTTTGGTTGTTTTAGATGAGATGTCTCATCTGCTCCATCAACTAGTTACTGAGCGCGCTGCCAAGTGCAGAACAAGGTTAGATGTCCCACAACATCAAACTCAATGCTTAGGCTTGTGCTGAATTTTCATGAAGGATAGAAGTGTTGTAATTTTTGATGCCTTGATTGAGGAATTCAGGGTAAATCAGTCAGTATTCTGCTCTTAAGGAGGTGATTGGACTACAGGACAGAGGGAACTGATTAACTGGATCAGCAGACCAAGGATATTAGAAAGTTTTGGTTGTTTGTGGTAAAACCTTAAAACAAGGGTCAAGGATTTACAGTTCAGTTATACTGTGCCAATCCTCTGCCTCACATTTGCTTTCTCATCAAAATTCCTTCAATCGTTTATTTTTAAAATTTATTTACAGATATAGTGCATATCAGGCCCTCCAAGCCTCACTGCCCTGCGACGCACTAATTTAACCCTAACCTAATCATGGGACATTTCACAATGACCTATTAATCTACAAACTTCTATGTCTTTGGACTGTGGGGGGAAATGGCAGCAACTGGAGAAAGCCCACACGTTCCATGGAGAGGACATACAGATTCCCTACAGAACTGAAATCTGAACTCAAATGTAATAGACAATAGACAATAGGTGCAGAAGTAGACCATTCGGCCCCTCGAGTCTGCACCGCCATTCTGAGATCATGGCTGATCATTCACTATCAATACCCAGTCCCTGCCTTGTCCCCATATCCCTTGATTCCCCTATCCATCAGATATCTATCCAGCTCCTTCTTGAAAGCATCCAGAGAATTGGCCTCCACCATCTTCCGAGGCAGTGCATTCCACACCTCCACAACTCTCTGGGAGAAGAAGCTCTTCCTCAACTCTGTTTTAAATAACTGACCTCTTATTCTCAATCCATGCCCTCTGGTACTGGACTCTCCCAACATCTGGAACATATTTCCTGCCTCAATCCTATCAAATCCTTTAATTATCTTAAACGTTTCAATCAGATCCCCTCTCAATCTCCTCAATTCCAGCGTGTACAAGCCCAATCTCTCCAATCTCTCTGCGTAAGACAGCCCTGCCATCCCAGGAATCAACCTAGTGAATATACGCTGCACTTCCTCAATTGCCAGAATGTCCTTCCTTAAACCTGGAGACCAAAACTGTACACAATATTCCAGGTGTGGTCTCACCAGGGCCCTGTACAAATGCAAAAGAACATCCTTGCTCTTGTATTCAATTCCCCTTGTAACAAAGGCCAACGTTCCATTTGCCCTCTTCACTGCCTGTTGCACTTGCTCATTCACCTTCATTGACTGGTGAATAGTGTCACCCTAACCTCTGGGCCACCATGGCACTATCTTAGTCTTGAATGTACATAGTAACTGAGGATCCACAAGCCTTGCAGTGGAGATTTGCAAAGTCTTATGATCATCTGTGCAAAAGAAATTTCTCCTTGGCTATCAATAATAATAATAAAAATAATAAATACTTTATTGATCCGGAGTGGAAAATTCTTTCATAACAGCAACAACACTGAGCAGTGTCCAGACTAATAATAAAGTATACATTAAAAATTTACCAGCGTGCAAGAATTTGCAATATTGTGCAATAATGATGTATGTAATAATAAAACAGAGACTATTGTACAATGATGTGTGGTCTCCTGTCACACAGAGATGAACTGTTGTACATGCTTATTGCATTTGGTAGGAAAGATTTTCTGCAACAATCCCTGTGACAGGGGAGCTGAATGAGTCTGTTCAAAAGAATACTCTGCTGTTTATTCAGTAGATCATGGAGAGGACGTGCCAGATTGTCCATCATGGATAACAGTTTATTTAGTGACCGCCTCTCCACAAGTAACTCAAAAGAGTCTGGGTTGTAGCCAAGGACGAATCCAGCCTTTTTGATGAGTTTATTTGGTCTTTTTGCATCACCAGCACTGAAGAGCCATTATTCTCTTTAATTCTTGATGAAGAAAACCACCTTTTATAAATCTCTGTCAAAATCTTGAATGCCCCAATACTTTGGCTGATTTGGAAAATCTTGCAGTAAGTGAAGCTCATTACAGAATTGATTCAAATATTGCATTCAAAGGGCAGATTACCATACATGGGAGGATGCATGCAGAAGGATAGGCTGTTATAACTAACCTTGCTGGGACCCATAAATTCCTTAGGCTCACTAGAAAAGATATGAGAAAGCTCTGCAGCACTTACTCACATTGTTAGTGATGTGGTAGATGGACATAGTACTGATTGATAGTTGAGCTCAGCAGTGATTAAGCAGAGCCTATGATTGCCAATAAAACACACCATTTATCAAATGACCACTAAACAGCAGAGAGCTAAGCTCAACCACATCGTCAGACAGCTCCCAATAATTTCAAGCGTATTTCAAAATTAATACCAGTACTTTACAGGCTTGTGTTAGATGGAATCTGATAAGAAAAATAAGAAAAGCCTGAAGAAACACTCCCAGCCTAATTAAATAATACGACACTGGGCCAGAGACACTGTACAGGAATAGAGGCACCTGCCTACAACTTGTCTGAAGCTGTTATGAGACACCAATGTGGACAGGTCCTTTTTATCACATTTGCTTTATCTATTTTGTATTGAAGTCATGAGGAAAATTTATAGTGACTGTTTTCAACCAATTATTTATGTGGCTTAATCACGGTTTCTGTTGATCTTGGAGCCTTTTACCTCTAGTTTGAGCACAACAACTTGGTGGAGCTTAGGAGGATGATAGCACCTAACCCCAACTGCTTTGCTTGCATCTTCAGAAATAGTTTTATTTCTATCTTTGATAACTCTTTTTTCTCCCTTTCAAGGTTCTTTTGAAGACCCTGACCTGGAGTTAAACACTGTTTCTGTTCTTTGTAGAAATGGGACCCACTCTCAGGGCCTTACGACCAGCCGTTTTTCGATATGCCAAGGACACGGCCTGGAATACTCGTACGTCTTCAGGATACCAGATTTTTGTGGCTCTGGAGGCAGGAGGATTCAAGGCTGGTGCTGTTACCTGATGTGTCGTGGGAGTACACGGAAAATCAGAAGCAGCGAGCTGTTTGCTGGCTGTGTGCCCAGTTCTTTGGGCACAGAGCTCCTGAGTTCTTTGGGCACAGAGCTCGGAAAAGGCGACAGAACAAGCTTTTAACACCATAAATCAGCAAGTTGCTTTGTTATGTGTCCCCTCTCGCTGTAAAATGGGACTCCTCTTTTTCCCTTATCAGGGAAGGAGAGAGAGAGAGAGAGAGAGAGAGAGATGTCAAATTACCAGGTGAATGAGTAGTCATTGCAGTACTGCAAATCTATGTCTTTATTGATGCTTTGCTGCACGCTTGCGTGCTTGGTGGGGGGTGCCAATGATTTTTTTGCTGCTGGGGGGGGGGTTGTTACTTTGCTGCTACTTATGTGTGGGAGGGGCAAGTTGGGGGGCTTTGGGGTTCTAACATTTAACTGCCATTCATTCTCTGGGGCACTTCTTACAGAAGCTTTAGAAGGAAACTCAAACTGATATTGAAAATTGAGGGTAGAAATTGAGCTAAGTTGTGATAGAGCATTTGTTTATTGAACCCCACGGCTAATGAAGTCAAGGGATTCAGCACTTTGTCTTCATAGCAGAGGACAAGTTACCCATCGCTGAGGACATGCCCTTTTCTCATTGCTACCACCGTGGAGGACATACAGGAGCCTGAAGATACACACTCAGTGTTTCAGGAACAGCTTCTTACCCACTCTCATCAGACTTCTGAATGGACAATGAACCCCTAAACACTACCTCACTACTTTTATACAAATACTTGAGACATATTTATACAAAACATTTAAAGAACTTACTGTGTCATTGATGGTTCCAAGCCTGGCTATGAATAAAGGAGGCTTAGACATGAGCCTAACAACCACATCCCATCAAAATATGGAGGAATAGAAGCTCCAAAGACCTCATTCTGGTGAGTTGCTAATAGCAGCCCTTGCACCAGTAGTTCATTAACTAACTAACTAAATTAAACAGTTAAAGTGCCTAGAAGACAAATGGGATTAGTGTAGGTGACCAAAGTGGTCACAATAGACATGGTGAGCGGATTGGCCTGCTTCTTTATTGCACATCTATATGACTTGCTACGACTTTATGTACATTCAGTCACTGTACTCCATCTGCCCACTCCTTAACCTCATATAACACTCTACAGGCTCTCTCTATCTTTAGCACATCTGATGTCAGTGAGTTCACTTCCTTCACTGAGGTTGTCAGTACAGAGAGTTAAGGCCTAGCATTGGTCCCTGTAGCACCCTACTGCCAATCTGAACAGGAAAATGACCCGCTTAAGTTAATGTTATTTCAGTTACCATTCCCCTAACCATAACAACATGTTACGACTAGTCCTGCTTGCTCTTATCTTAAGCAACAAATATTTTATGTTATTTAACATTTGCAGGAAATTCAAAATACCACATTTATTGGTTCTCCTTTATCCACTGTGTCTGTTACTTACTGAGAGAAATTCAGAAAATTTGTCAAAAATGGCTTCCCTTTGTTTCTGCTTGATTTCTTTATGATTTTCAACACAGTGAACAGAGTGACACTGAGGAGTGTGGTGGAACCACGGAATCCATAATGCATTGAAACTGGAGTGACAGTCTCAGAACAACCTCTGACAACCAAGTCCAGCTCCTGGTTTCATGTGTGGCTTGGCTACTAAGCCTGTGGAAGCTGTTTCTACTGACAGGAAAAGGGCACAAGTGAGTTCTGGCACCAGTCACTTCAGACAGGTGGGGCTCATCAGCCATGGTTGGCAGCTCCTCTAGGAGATGGGAAATTTTGATCTCAAACCTCCAGTGCCTTGCGGCCATACCCATTCATAGGGTAGGCTTCAGGAGTAAATCCCAAGGGAAGAATCCAGAGCTGGAGTCCCTGAGGCAGTCCTACAGTGAGTTCAATGCTGACAGGCAACTCCTGCGACACCGCTGGTACCAAACTGTATCACTCTCTGCCGTTCCTTTGGGTTTATCCGATGCATGGAGAGGTGGAGCTTGCTACCTGGGCAACAGCTTGCACTCCATATCATACTACTCAGGCTTTCATATCTAGAGAGCTAAGACACAATATCCATGGTCAACTCTGACCATGGCCTTCACCCTCTCACCCAAAGGTTACAGGGAGAAGGCAGGAGAATGGAGTTGAGAATGATAATAAATCATCCATAACAGAATGGTGCAGCATCTCAATGGACCAAGTGGCCTAATTCTGCTCCTTTGTCTTATGGTCTTATAGGAGAGTATACTTCATAAATCAGAGTATTGAGTACAGGAGTTGGGATGTTATGTTGAAGTTGTAAAAGACATTGGTGAGGCCTTTTTTTGGAGTATTGTGTACAGTCTGGTCACCTGCCTACAGAACAAATATATTCCATCTGCCACTTGTTTGCCCATTCTCCTCATCTGTCTAAGTCTTTCTGCAGACTCTTATCTTTCTCAATACTACCTGCCCCTCTACCTGTCTTTGTATTGTCTGCAAACTTGGTCCCAAAGCCATAAATTCTGTCATCCAAATTACTGACATATAATGTGAAAAGAAGCGGTCCCAATACTGAGCCCTGAGGAACATTAGTCACCAACAGCCAACCACCTGAAAAGGCTCACTTTATTCCCACTTTTTGTCTCCTGCAAATCAGCCAATCTTCTATCCATGCTAGTATCTTTCCTGTAATACCATGGGCTCTTACTTTGTTAAGAGGCCTTGTGCACAATGGGTTGTCAAAGGCCATCTGCAAATCCAGGTGGTGGAAATGGAGTTTCTGACAGCTTTCAGAAATATCTATCCACAAACAAGTCAGTGAAGGTTATAGGCCAAGTGCTAGAAAAATAGAATGTCAGCGAGTCAGCAAGGATGTGGTGGGTTGAATGACTTGTTTCTATGCAGCATGACTTTATGAATCGATGTTTGATATCATTTGCTAGTTTACTCTCAAATTCCATCTTCTCTAAGTTTTGAGATCTCTTTGCATAGCTCTAAAATTGCTTCAGTCCCCTGATTTAATACTAATCTTCAGAATGCAATTGTATGCCTGATGCACCATCAATAACTCTCGGAGATGTGAGGCGAGATATAGGCTTTTATTCGCTGGAAGAGAGCAGTCAGCAGCAAGTGATCACCATACGACATTCTGGAGACTGAGGGAGGAGCAGTGCCTCCAATCGCCTTTATACAGGGGTCTGTGGGAGGAGCCACAGGAGCAGTCAGCGGGGTGGGGGGGGGCATGTCCAGACAGGTATATGTAGTTCATCACAATGCCTGAAATCATCTTAGTTCAGAAATGGTCCGTTCACCTCGTGGAACCTCTCCACTTCACTGGAATATGATATAGAAATATCTCCTGAAATGTCTGCTACTGCCAATATACATCTATGCTTTTGATCTGTTTCCCATCCACTTTAGCCAGCCCTGTCCTCATACCATTGTAACTGCTAAGGCTGCAGACAAAGAGCGGGTAACTGGGATCAGGGTAGGTGAATGCAATGGTCAGTTCATGTATGGTGGGCTGAAGGGATTGCTTCTGTACTGTATGACTCTATCCAAAAGGTCCAGTCTGTTCCAGTGAAAGGGAAAGTGCATATAAGTTTTATATAATAAACTGCCACCTTTAGTGTCTGAATTAATAGCCCTGTTCAAAGTCCATTCACTTGGTATCCTTACAGCTGGACCATAATCTATCTCAATTGTCAATTGTTGCTTCTGCAGCTTTCATGCCAGCAAATATGTCATTTTCATCGTTTAATTGCTTTATGTTTGCAGAAGAAAACAATGTGTCTGATTTCATCAGACAATCCTTTGATGCAGAACAATTTTCTCAGAAATGATCGGAAGCAATGCTCTCCCTTTTAATTCTATGTACAGAGTAGGGAGAGGAAGCTGGTGTTGAGAACCACCTTAGACCAAGTAAAGGCACAGCCACAAACAATTACTTAACTCACTGCTTACTTATTTAAACTCATCATCCCTACTGGGGCAGAGACCAGAGTCCTCCATCCTGGGCCCGTCTTTCCTGGTGTTGCCAGATATAGCCCTTCTTCTTGGTATATCCCTCCTCTCCTAGGGATGAGTTCTTTTGTGTTGTTGTAGCAGTAGGATTTTACAGGATGGAGTTGTTAGCCCCTTGCCCAAACCGTCTCCTTTCTCAGCTAGGCTTGGGACCGTCCATGGCAGAGTTAACTCAACTGAATATTAAAGTCTGTAATGGACTATTGTAACTGGGTAATGTGGGGGAAATGTGGTGGTTCAGATATTATTCCATAACTCCTGTTCACATTAAATAGTGAAATCTGATCAATCATGACTTGTTAGTGATTGCAGAGGACCAGGGCAAAAAGTGGAGACTTCCCACAGTAACATTCTTATTAAAGACACGTTGTTTGACCAGAAATATAATTTTCCAATGTTTCTTGGAGAGATTTAATGAAAATTAATTCTCTGTGATTTTTTTCTCAGTACTTGATATGAGCTACATTTTGCATTCACCTGTCCATACTCCTTCTGCACATTTTGTTAAAGATACAAGGCAAATAGGCTAAAATTGAAGGTGGCAGGAGTTTTCAACCTGGATCCTGAAATTCTGGAATAAATTACTGACTTCCGATTGCATTTACAATGATTGTCAAGTTACTTGAACTTCACAGAGAATGCCAGAGCAGCAGATAAAAATGAAGACGTTTCACAGCTAACTATCCCAGGTAGGCACCACACCAGCAATCACAATTTGGGAGATCAGCATATTCTGGCTTACTTCTGCAGAACTGTGAACTTTTCCCTAACATAAAAGATTGTAGATCTAATCCAGTAAGGCATGAGTTTCAATTGCAACTCTGTAAGCAAAGTAAGGGACAGCAGAAGTGATCTTAAATTACTAGGTTTGGAATGTGAAAGTCTGCCAGTGTACCCTCTTCTGACTGTTAGCTGGGACTCACCCCTTATAAAGGCACATGAATAATTGTTCACAGTTAAATAAAACTATGTGAGCTGGTTTTGAATATGTCTTACTGAATTTCATAAACTTTATAAATTCACTTCAGTTGCTTGCTGTAAACACGAAGTGTTATAGGTACTATGCTAGTAATTCTCTTCTGAAATTTGGTTCCATTAATTTCAAGTCACAAGCACTATTTTGTATACTTAGTATGAGAAACTGAAAACAGATTTTTCCCTCAGTGTCCTAAGAATTTTGGTTCTTCAGTGTTTATGCATCCCTCACCGATGACTACCTCAATTAGAACATTCTGTTCTTTCACATCTTTCTATAGTTTCTCTGTAACCTCCTCACAACCCAACTCGCAAGATCTCTGCACTCCTCCAGTCTTGATATCTCATTGTTGCCTTCTGTAATTGCCTTCAACTACAAAGGCCATAACCTTGGGAATTTCCTCCCTAAACCTCTTCTCCTTTCTACAGTTTCATTTATGTGAAGAAACTTGTTTGACCATCCATCTTCATATAGCTCAGCAATTTACTTTGCTTGTTACGTCTCTTTGGAAACACCCTGGATATGTTGTTTGACTTACGGTACAATACAAAAGCATGCTTTTATTTGAAATAATGCTTTTTTCACCATTTCAACCAATAATTTCTACTTTTTGGATGGTATCTGATACTGTGGGACACACACCCCAATGTCTTTGAACAATCAGTTGAGAATTACCATAGGAAGGGCAACAAATAACAGAGATCAGTACAAGGCTGTTAGGCCTATCGCACCTGCACTGACAATAATGCCAACCTAACTTAGCTGACAAATCTCCTTTAACCTTTCTCCCTCTCATCTGAAATGGAGAACCTCTGATATTAATATTTTCATCTTGGGAAGAGAATTCTGACCGCCTGCTCTAACTATCCCTCACATTACTTTATATACTTCTATCAAGTCATCTCTCAACCTCCAACGTTCCAGAGAAAACAATTCAGATTTGTCCAACTTCTCTTCAGTCACAATAGAGAATGCTCAGCTCAGCCAAGCTCAAAGCATTAGGAGGTAAATGTGTTCCCAAAATAAGAAATTTATCTTTAATAAAGTCGAGCAAATTACCCTTCGTGACCCTGCTCTTTCATCTTTTGATGTCAATAGTAAAGGCTTTTTCTTTGTTCCAGTCAGGGTCCATTTGGTGCTGATTATCAGGATCATGCTCAAACAACTGAAGGATGCCCTGTCTGGGAAAAAAAAACTTTTGTGTTGAAAATAAATACGATTCTTACAACTATCACCAAATAAACTTTTATGAACTATTTGAGTAGGTTTTTGACAACACCTAATGGGTTTTTGACCAGCCTGTGAAATTTAAAACCTGCAATTAATGCTGCTGGGTGAAAGGTATGAATACATCATGAAAGAATAAAGAATTTAATGAATGCACTGATAAATGTGTGCAATAATACATACCAAGAAAGAATATTGTAATTAAGTGAAATTCCCATGACAGTGACCTTTGAAAGATTTATGTCTACTGCACAACTATGTGTAAAGCCCCCATTTGGCTCCAGCCCTTTGAAACAATGAACTTCCAGTCAATTTGTGCATTGATCCAAGTAATATACCCTCCCACAAGTAGGGAATAAGCACCAGTTGCCACCACTGAATTCCACGCGAAATCTTATCCAGAAATATACCACATAAATTCAGGCCAATAAGACTAGATTCTGATAGACTTAAGTTTTTAGGAGCTAGCAGGGTTAAATTAGATAGCACTGAATAAGGTCACAGTGATCATGGTTTGCTATTAACCCACGTGCTTATGACATTTCACATGAAATATTCATGATACAAGTTCATTAACTTGATTTCAGCAACAAACCACCCAGTAAATATGTTGCTTTTAGCCATGGGATATAATCTGGTGAATGGTTCACACAGGCTGAAGTTAACTAGTATTGATTAAAGGGAGCCTACAGGTCATAAAGGGGAGGTTCTCAGTAGCTGGCACAGATCTGAGCACATTGTTCTGAAGGTTTTTTTTCACATTTTATTGAGGGAAGGCAGCAGAACAAAGTTGATTTTTCACTGGGGGGTGGTGGCAGCATTCACTTCCAGAGGATTGGAATATGAAAGCAAGGATCAGTGTATAGGAGGGAGATTGAAAATCTGCCTAAATGGCATCATACAACAACCTCTCACTCAATGTCAGCAAGATCAAGGTACTCGTTATAGACTCCTTGAGATGGAAACCAGAGGTTCATGAGCCAGTCCTCATCAGGGAATCAAAGGTGGAGAGGGTCAATTCCTCAGTGTTCTTGTTTCAGAGGACCTGTCCTGGGCTTCACTGCCCAGCTGAGTGGTCATCGAAGGAGCAGTCCTCAGCATAGAGTGAGTCAGAGTAGTAAGGCATTGGCTCATCAGGGCTTCGGGGAGAACGGGCCTAAGCAAGGTAAGGACGCAAATTATTTTCATATCTATTTATTCCCTCTAACTTAAGAATAGTGGGTATGACTACAATGTCAGTTTTCAGCTCTGCGTGTCAAATGTGGGATATTAGGGTGACTTCCAGCCTCCCTGATGGTCACATCTGTGCCAGGTGCATGGAGCTGCTGCTCCTTAGAGACCATGTTAGGGAAGTGGGGCTGTAGCTCAATGACCTTCATCTTGTTAGGGAAAGTGAGGAAGTGAGCAATAAGAGTTACAGTCAGGTGGACACACCAAGGCTACAAGAGACAGATAAGTGAGTGATTGTCAGGAGAGGGAAGGGAAGGGGTCAGGTAGATGAGAGTACCCCTGTGGCTCTTCCCCTTAACAATAAGTACTCCACTTTGAATGCTGCTGGGTGGGGGGAATCTACCTGGGGGAAGCAACAGAGGCCATGCCTCTGGCACTGTGTCTGGTCCTGTGGCTCGGAAGGGTATGGAATGGAAAGGGATGGCAGAGGTAATAGGGAACTCCATAGTTAGGGGGACAGATAGGCGTTCTGTGGGCATGAAAAAGAAACACGGGTGGCCGTGTACCTCCCAGTGCCAAGGTTTGTGATGTCCACGATATTCTGAAATGGGAGCATGAGCAGACAGAGGCCGTGGTACAGATTGGTACCAACGACAAAGGTAGAAAAGGGACGAGGTCTTGAGGGCAGAATACAGGGAGTTAGGAAGGAAGCTGAGAACCAGGACCTCAAGGGTAGTAATCCTGGGATTGCTGCCTCTGCCACGGGACAGTGAGTATAGGAATGGAATGAGGTGATGGATAAATGCATGGCTGAGGGATTGGTGCAGGGAGTAGGGATTCAGATTTCAAAACCCATGTGAAGATAAACCTCATACAACAAAGTCCATCAAAGAAACAGTGTGCGAAAAAAGAAGAAATTGCGAAAATAATGAAGATAAACAAACAAAATTATCTGAAGAGACACCAAAAGTGTATCCAAGCACAGTACTGAAAGTAACCCCCATCACCGTATTGTCAGTAATCCCCATCACAGTACTGACAGTAATCCCCATCACAGTACTGACGGTAATCCCTGTCACCGTACTGATGGTAATCCCCGTCACTGTACTGACGGTAATCCCCGTCACCGTACTGACGGTAATCCCCGTCACCGTACTGACGGTAATCCCTGTCATCGTACTGACGGTAATCCCTGTCACCGTACTGATGGTAATCCCCGTCACCGTACTGATGGTAATCCCCGTCACCGTACTGATGGTAATCCCCGTCATCGTACTGACGGTAATCCCCGTCATCATACTGACGGTAATCCCTGTCATCGTACTGATGGTAATCCCTAATCCCTGTCACCGTACTGATGGTAATCCCCGTCATCGTACTGATGGTAATCCCCGTCACCGTACTGACGGTAATCCCCGTCATCGTACTGACGGTAATCCCTGTCATCGTACTGATGGTAATCCCCGTCACCGTACTGATGCTGTCATCGTACTGACGGTAATCCCCGTCATCGTACTGACGGTAATCCCCGTCACCGTACTAACGGTAATCCCCATCATCGTACTGAAGGTAATCCCCGTCACCGTACTGATGGTAATCCCCGTCACCGTACTGATGGTAATCCCCGTCACCGTACTGACTGTAATCCTTGTCATCGTACTGATGGTAATCCCCGTCACCGTACTGACGGTAATCCTTGTCATCGTACTGATGGTAATCCCCATCACCGTACTGATGGTAATCCCCGTCATCGTACTGATGGTAATCCCCGTCACCGTACTGATGGTAATCCCCGTCATCGTACTGATGGTAATCCCCGTCATCGTACTGATGGTAATCCCTGTCACCGTACTGATGGTAATCCCCGTCACCGTACTGACGGTAATCCTTGTCATCGTACTGATGGTAATCCCCGTCACCATACTGATGGTAATCCCCGTCACCGTACTGACGGTAAACCCCGTCATCGTACTGACGGTAATCCCCGTCACCGTACTGATGGTAATCCTTGTCATCGTACTGATGGTAATCCCCGTCACCGTACTGATGGTAATCCCCGTCATCGTACTGATGGTAATCCCCGTCACCGTACTGACGGTAATCCTTGTCATCGTACTGATGGTAATCCCCGTCACCGTACTGATGGTAATCCCCGTCATCGTTCTGACGGTAATCCCCATCATCGTACTGATGGTAATCCCTGGCACAGTACAGACAGTAATCCTCAACACTGTAACAACAGTAATCTTCCGCACTGTTTGACGTTAATGGTAATGCTTGTCATCGTACTGACAGTAATCCCCAGCACCATAGTGACAGTAATCCTCAGCACCATACTGACGGTAATCCCTGTCACCGTACTGATGGTAATCCCCGTCACCGTACTGATGGTAATCCCTATCACTGTACTGATGGTAATCCCTATCACTGTACTGATGGTAATCCCCGTCACCGTACTGATGGTAATCCCTATCACTGTACTGACGGTAATCCCCGTCACCGTACTGACGGTAATCCCCGTCACCGTACTGACGGTAATCCCCGTCACCGTACTGACGGTAATCCCCGTCACAGTACTGACGGTAATCCCCGTCACCGTACTGACGGTAATCCCCGTCACCGTACTGACGGTAATCCCCGTCACCGTACTTATGGTAATCCCCGTCACCGTACTTATGGTAATCCCTGTCACCGTACTGACGGTAATCCCTGTCATCGTACTGACGGTAATCCCTGGCACCGTACTGACGGTAATCCCCGTCATCGTACTGATGGTAATCCCCGTCACCGTACTGACGGTAATCCCTGGCACCGTACTGATGGTAATCCTTGTCATCGTACTGATGGTAATCCCCGTCACCGTACTGACGGTAATCCCTGGCACCGTACTGACGGTAATCCCTGGCACCGTACTGACGGTAATCCCCGTCATCGTACTGATGGTAATCCCCGTCATCGTACTGATGGTAATCCCCGTCATCGTACTGATGGTAATCCCTGTCACCGTACTGATGGTAATCCCCGTCACCGTACTGACGGTAATCCTTGTCATCGTACTGATGGTAATCCCCGTCACCATACTGATGGTAATCCCCGTCACCGTACTGATGGTAATCCCCGTCACCATACTGATGGTAATCCCCGTCATCGTACTGATGGTAAACCCCGTCATCGTACTGATGGTAATCCCTGTCACCGTACTGATGGTAATCCCTGTCACCGTACTGATGGTAATCCCCGTCATCGTATTGATGGTAATCCCTGTCACCGTACTGATGGTAATCCCTGTCATCGTACTGACGGTAATCCCTGTCACCGTACTGACGGTAATCCTTGTCATAGTACTGATGGTAATCCCTGGCACAGTACAGACAGTTATCCTCAACACTGTAACAACAGTAATCTTCCGCACTGTACTGACGTTAATGGTAATGCTTGTCATCGTACTGACAGTAATCCCCAGCACCATAGTGACAGTAATCCTCAGCACCATACTGACGGTAATCCTCATCACCGTACCAACAGTAAATCTTGGCACCATACTGACGGTAATCCTCAGCACTGTACTGATAGTAATCATCATCACTGTACAGAGGGTAATCTTTGTCACCGTACTGATGGCAATCCTCAGTCCCATATTGATGGTAATCATCATCACCATACTGACGGTAAACCCTGCCACAATCATCGACACCGTACTGATAGTAATCCCCGTCACCGTACTGACGGTAATCCTTGTCATCGTACTGATGGTAATCCCCGTCACCATACTGATGGTAATCCCCGTCACCGTACTGATGGTAATCCCCGTCACCATACTGATGGTAATCCCCGTCATCGTACTGATGGTAAACCCCGTCATCATACTGATGGTAATCCCCGTCACCGTACTGATGGTAATCCCCGTCACCGTACTGATGGTAATCCCCGTCATCGTACTGACGGTAATCCCCGTCACCGTACTGATGGTAATCCCCGTCATCGTACTGATGGTAATCCCCGTCACCGTACTGATGGTAATCCCCGTCATCGTACTGATGGTAATCCCCGTCACCGTACTGATGGTAATCCCTGTCATCGTACTGATGGTAATCCCCGTCATCGTATTGATGGTAATCCCTGTCACCGTACTGATGGTAATCCCCGTCACCGTACTGATGGTAATCCCCGTCATCGTACTGATGGTAAACCCCGTCATCATACTGACGGTAATCCCCGTCACAGTACTGATGGTAATCCCCGTCACCGTACTGATGGTAATCCCTGTCACCGTACTGATGGTAATCCCTGTCATCGTACTGACGGTAATCCCTGTCACCGTACTGACGGTAATCCTTGTCATAGTACTGATGGTAATCCCTGGCACAGTACAGACAGTTATCCTCAACACTGTAACAACAGTAATCTTCCACACTGTACTGACGTTAATGGTAATGCTTGTCATCGTACTGACAGTAATCCCCAGCACCATAGTGACAGTAATCCTCAGCACCATACTGACGGTAATCCTCATCACCGTACCAACAGTAAATCTTGGCACCATACTGACGGTAATCCTCAGCACTGTACTGATAGTAATCATCATCACTGTACAGAGGGTAATCTTTGTCACCGTACTGATGGCAATCCTCAGTCCCATATTGATGGTAATCATCATCACCATACTGACGGTAAACCCTGCCACAATCATCGACACCGTACTGATAGTAATCCCCGGCACCGTACTGATGGTAATCCCCGTCACCGTACTGACGGTAATCCTTGTCATCGTACTGACGGTAATCCCCGTCACCGTACTGATGGTAATCCCCGTCACCGTACTGATGGTAATCCCCGTCACCGTACTGATGGTAATCCCCGTCACCATACTGACGGTAATCCTCAGCACTGTACTGATAGTAATCATCATCACTGTACAGAGGGTAATCTTTGTCACCGTACTGATGGCAATCCTCAGTCCCATATTGATGGTAATCATCATCACCATACTGACGGTAAACCCTGCCACAATCATCGACACCGTACTGATGGTAATCCCCGTCACCGTACTGACGGTAATCCCCGGCACCGTACTGACGGTAATCCCCAGCACTGTACTGATGGTAATCCCTGTCACCGTACTGATGGTAATCCCCGGCACCGTACTGACGGTAATCCCCGGCACTGTACTGATGGTAATCCCCGTCACCGTACTGATGGTAATCCCCGTCACCGTACTGACTGTAATCCCCGTCACCGTACTGACTGTAATCCCCGTCACCGTACTGATGGTAATCCCCGTCACCATACTGACGGTAATCTTCTGCACCATACTGACGGTAATCCCCAGTATCGTACTATTGGTAATCCTTGACACCATAACGGGGGTAATCCCTGGCACCGTACTAACAGTAATCCTCGACACCGTACTGACGGTATTCCGCGAAACTGTACTGACGGTAATCATTGACACCGTAGTGACAGTAATCCCTGGCATAATACTAATGGTATTCCTCCTCACCGTACTGATGGTATTCTGCGAAACTGTACTGACGGTAACCCTCTTCACCATACTCACAGTAATCCCTGGCACCATACTGACAGTAATCCCCGGCACCATACTCACAGTAATCCCTGGCACTGTACTCACAGTAATCCCTGGCACCATACTGACAGTAATCCCCGGCACCATACTCACAGTAATCCCTGGCACCATACTCACAGTAATCCCTGGCACCATACTCACAGTAATCCCTGGCACCATACTGACAGTAATCCCCGGCACCATACTCACAGTAATCCCTGGCACCGTACTCACGGTAATCCCTGGCACCATACTGACAGTAATCCCCGGCACCATACTCACAGTAATCCCTGGCACCATACTCACAGTAATCCCTGGCACCGTACTCACAGTAATCCCCGGCACTGTACTGACGGTAATCCCTGGCACCATACTCACGGTAATCCCTGGCACCATACTCACAGTAATCCCTGGCACCATACTCACAGTAATCCCTGGCACCGTACTGACGGTAATCCCTGGCACCGTACTGACGGTAATCCCTGGCACCATACTGATGGTAATCCCAGGCACCGTACTCACAGTAATCTCTGGCACCGTACTGACGGTAATCCCTGGCACCGTACTGACGGTAATCCCTGGCACCATACTGACGGTAATCCCTGGCACCATACTCACAGTAATCCCTGGCACCGTACTGACGGTAATCCCTGGCACCGTACTCACAGTAATCCCTGGCACCGTACTGACGGTAATCCCTGGCACCATACTGACGGTAATCCCTGGCACCACACTCACAGTAATCCCTGGCACCGTACTGACGGTAATCCCTGGCACCATACTCACAGTAATCCCTGGCACCGTACTCACAGTAATCCCTGGCACCGTACTCACGGTAATCCCTGGCACCGTACTCACAGTAATCCCTGGCACCGTACTCACAGTAATCCCTGGCACCGTACTCACAGTAATCCCTGGCACCGTACTCACAGTAATCCCTGGCACCGTACTCACGGAAATCCCTGGCACCATACTCACAGTAATCCCTGGCACCGTACTTACGGTAATCCCTGGCACCATACTGACGGTAATCCCTGGCACCATACTGATGGTAATCCCTGGCACCATACTCACGGTAATCCCTGGCATCATACTGACGGTAATCCCTGGCACCATACTGATGGTAATCCCTGGCACCATACTCACGGTAATCCCTGGCATCATACTGACGGTAATCCCTGGCACCATACTCACGGTAATCCCTGGCACCATACTCACGGTAATCCCTGGCACCATACTGATGGTAATCCCTGGCACCATACTCACGGTAATCCCTGGCACCATACTCACGGTAATCCCTGGCATCATACTCACGGTAATCCCTGGCATCATACTGACGGTAATCCCTGGCACCATACTCATGGTAATCCCTGGCACCATACTGATGGTAATCCCTGGCACCATACTCACGGTAATCCCTGGCATCATACTCACGGTAATCCCTGGCATCATACTGACGGTAATCCCTGGCACCATACTCATGGTAATCCCTGGCACCATACTCATGGTAATCCCTGGCACCATACTCACGGTAATCCCTGGCACCATACTCACGGTAATCCCTGGCATCATACTCACGGTAATCCCTGGCATCATACTGACGGTAATCCCTGGCACCATACTCATGGTAATCCCTGGCACCATACTCATGGTAATCCCTGGCACCATACTCACGGTAATCCCTGGCACCATACTGATGGTAATCCCTGGCACCATACTCACGGTAATCCCTGGCACCACACTCACAGTAATCCCTTGCACTGTACTCACGGTAATCCCTGGCACCATACTGACAGTAATCCCTGGCACCGTACTTATGGTAACCCTCAGCTCCGTACTTATGTTAATCCTCGGAACCATACTGATGGTAATCTTCAGCACCGAATTGAAGGTAATCCTCAGCATTGTACTAATGATAATCATCGACACCGTAATGATGGTAATCCCTGGCACCATACTGACGGTAATCCCCTGCATCGTACTGAAGTTAATCCTCCTCACCGCACTGATGGTAATCCTCTGCACTGTACTTGCGGTAATCATTGGCACCATACTGACGGTAATCCTCATCACTGTACTGATGGTTATCCTTGGCACAGCACTGACGGCGATAGCTCATCAGCTGTAAATTTTTTTTCAGTTCTGAAATGCCTCATCAAATTGCACAAGTAGTAAGAAATAAGTAAACAAAAACAAAACACAATGAATGTGAACTGCAGAGCCACGAACGTGAATCCATAACTGCAGAGTGCGTTCAGCACTGAGGTGACCTGTTCTGAAGTTCATTGTCCACTTCCGAACCCTGTGGTGGGGTGCCAAGGCTCCCGTACCTTCTGCTCACCAGCAGCAGCAATTGTAACTGGTCAAATGCAGGCAGACAGTACTGAATGCCTGTTCATCGTCCAATCAATTTCCATCTTGCTCGACACGTTAATCAGTGTCGATTAACTGTGGCAACTAAGGAGCTATGTTCTGCCATTAGGAAGTGACCCAGAATCTTATGCACACCAAATCCCCAAGGAGAATGCAGTCAGAAAAAGAAGAGGAAGATGTATATTCAGATGAAGAGTATCCAGTAGTTTTGTAAACAGTCTGGAAGATGTCACCATTAGTCACTGATGCCATTTTGCTTGAAGATGGAAGATGTCTGGCAGTGGGACTGAATGGTCCCTCCACAATGGCACCACACCTCATTTACATATCATGTTTACGACTTACTGAAGTTGCTTAGCTCATTTTATTGACATAAACACCAAATTGCAATGAGACTCCTTGCTCATGGGAAACTCACAAATGAAATATTAAATAGTAAGGTTCAATATTTAGGGTTCAAAATAAATTCATTATCGAAGTGTAGATCTGCCACATGAGATTCATTTTCTTTCAGGCATTCACAGTAATTGCAAGAAAGACTGCAGAATCTATGAAAGGCTGCAACAAGACAGGCAAACAGCAAATGTGTAAAAGACAACAGACTGGAAATGCAACAATTATTGTGGAACAAGTCCAAAGCAACATCATGGTACAAAGAAAGGTGTGCACTCTGAAGTCGCTCACTGTCACTGCCAATGAAGGAGCTCCCTAAAATCTTGAGTACAGTACACAATGAGCAGCTATGCTCTACATCTTGTATTTGCCCAGAAATTCTTCACTGACAGTCAGTGAAAACATGTTCCATGGTCCTGTGAACATATCGTAAGCTGCCTCTAAAACTTGATTGATTAAAGTCATTGGCAAAAGTCTCATTTGGATATTTCATCAATCTGTATTCCAGACTTTGCCTGGTGTTTGTAGGTGGGCAAAAAAGTAAAGTAAAAAACAAATAAGTTTGGAAATGATGAGGCATTGTTTCCTTAAAACTTGGCAATAATTGTACCAGAGAAGAGCCTTGATTTATGATATTACATTAAAATATCTGGCATGCAGAAAATTTAATAACTCTTTATTATGCTGGTTTAACTCACACAGATTTGTTAATGCTTTAGAGCTATCCATAAAGAACTTGTCATTATAGGGGAACACTCAGACACCTTATTGATCTTAACAAACAGTGTTACAGGTATCAGGACTTTCAGAGCATTGGTTCATTCAGGTTAGAGAGTAAAAATAATACATTCTTAATATTCCTGAACAGAGAACCAAATGTAGAAAAGAACAAAGTTACTGTGATTTCATGTTGGCATACTTGGCTAATGAATTTACAATCTACAAATTCTGGAGTTCATCACTTCCAGATCTTACTTTAATATAATTTATTTCTCATCAACTCCTATAACTTTTATTTTAATAAATGGATCAGGCTTAACACATTATGCTTGGCTGAATATTCAATACTAAAGCAAAGTATTTCATCCACAAATCAGCATCAGCAACATAGACTGGGATATTCTTTAGTATTAAATATTTCCTGAAAGCAAAGTTCTAATTTGTTATTGTGCATTTTATTATATACGATTCTCAATAACAAAGCAAAATTAATTATGAGTTATGAACTTTCTAGGACTACAGTGGGAACTGCATTATTTGCAATGAGTCCGCTGGTCTGTTAAATCTTTCAGGATCATTTCATTTTGGTATTGAAGAGTTATTTAACACGATTTGCGGCTATCACAAAAAGGAAAGAACTTGGACAAGCATTTTGCAGGAACATAAAAAAAATAATAATTAAATTGAGGCATGCAGCTAGGTTAACATATTTGAAACTCCAAATATAATTATAATTCAAGTGTCTTGAAATTATTCTTTGCAATTGTGGGAATCATTGACATAGCCCTTGAAACAAGCCTGTTTATTTTTCCCTGAATTTCTGCTGTTGTGGAGTTGATGATATTAAGAGGAATAGACAGAGTGGACAGCCAGCACTTCTTCCCCAGGGCACCACTGCTCAGTACAAGAGGACATGGCTTTAAGGTAAGAGGAGGGAAGTTCGAGGGGGATATTAGAGGAAGGCTTTTCACTCAGAGAGTGGTTGGTGCGTGGAATGCGCTGCCTGAGTCAGTGGTGGAGGCAGATTAGTGAAGTTTAAGAGACTACTAGACAGGTATATGGAGGAATTTAAGGTGGGGGGTTTCATGGGAGGCAGGGTTTGAGTGTCAGCACAACATTGTGGGCTGAAGGGCCTGTAATGTGCTGTACTATTCTATGTTCTATGTTCTATGTTCTATGTTCTATGATTTCCCTTTCTGGAAAAACTAGAGGTCACTGTCCCAAGGTAAGGAATCAGCCTTTCAAGACAGAAAGGAGAAATAATCTCAGGAATTCACTGACCAAGAGGGCATTGGATGTTCAAGGCAGGCATCAACAGAGTTTCATATTTAATAGAATCAAAGGATATGGATTAATTTCAGAAAAGTGATGGTAAGTTAGAAGACCAGGCATCCTTACATCAGTGGCACAACATATCAACTCCACAAGAAAAACCCGCGAGATCATTAGGAGCAGAATTGGACCATTCAGCCCATCGAGTCAGCTCTGATTTATATCCTTCTCGATTCTCCTGCCTTTTCTCCATAGTCTTTGATGCCCTGACTATTTAAGAATCAGTCTCTGACTTAAGTATTCCCTATGATGTGGCATCCATAGCCATCTATGACAATGAATTCCACAGATTCCCCATCATCTGGCTAAAGAAATTCCTCCATGAGAGCATGAGGATTCAGAATAGAAGCCAGAACCCTTCAGCTGGGAGACAGTGCCCCGAGAGTAGGGGTTCCAGCCTGGAATCCAAAGACCACTACCTAATGGTATTGGTCCATGGCATAAAAACAGGGTGGGAGCCCCTGCTCTAGAGTTTACACTCTGCTTGAGGTTTGCTGCTGGTTCAGTTTGCCTAATTATTTAGATGACAATTGATGGACCACTCTCTCATGCAAACATTGGAAATGCCTCTGACACAAGGAAGTTCCTGGGAGAGACTGACAGCTGAATTGAGTGGAAAATCACTTTGAATTGAGATAAAAAAAAGTTTCTCTATTCAGATAGTTATCAATGTTTGGAATTTTTTTCACACCAAAGACTCTTGGTGCCTCCACTCAGGTCTCATCTCATATGATGTGCCAGTAGCATTATACTGTTTACTTATTAACTTGTATCATATATGCACCTTATTATTTGCTAATTTATTTTAGCAATATTGTGTTTGGGTTATAGATACTGTGTTGTGTACCCTGGTCCAGAGGAATACTGTTGCCTTTAGTGGTATACATGTGTACAGTTGAGTGACAATAAACTGAACTTGAACTTGTATGTGATGCAGGGAGGAATAAGATTTTGAAAACTATGATAACAAAGAGATATTGGGGACATATGAACATGGAGTTGAAGAAGACAATCACCCGTGATCCTGCTGAAAACTGGAACAGATTTGAGGGTTAATGGCGCAAACACAAGGAAATCTGCAGCTGCTGGAAATTCAAGCAACACACAAAAACGTGCTGGTAGAATGCAGCAGGCCAGGCAGCATCTATAGGGAGGATGTTCTCTTGCCTGTTCTTCATCTCCCTCTGTTGCTACCCTCCCCCTTTCTTTCTCCCTAGGCCTCCCGTACCATGATCCTTTCCCTTCTCCAGCTGCGTATTCCTTTTGCCAATCAACTTCCTAGCTCTTAGCTTCATCCCTCCCCCTCCTGTCTTCTCCTGTTGTGTCGGTTCTCCCCCTTCTCCTCACACTTTCAAATCTCTTACTATCTCTTCTTTCCGTTAGTCCTGACGAAGGGTCTCGGCTCAAAACATCAACTGTGCTTCTTCCTATAGATGCTGGCTGGCCTCCTGCATTCCACCAGCATTTTGTGTGTGTTGCTTGAGAGGTTATTGGATCTATTCCCATTTGTACTTCTATGCTTATGACCAGAGGATCAATTGCTGCATCTAATGGTACTTAAAGATCTGCCTGTATGGATTTCTGGCCCACGGTGTGTTAAGCATTCCCTTGACAGTGAACTAATCTCATAGTTTTCCTGGATGAATTATGACATGAAGCCTTCAGAGCAAATCTTAAGCCAGCTCCTCTGATCAATTTGTTCTTTATTACACTTCTGTTAAAATCCACTGTGACAGTGCATATTCCAATCAGTCACATCATCAAAATTCATTATTATAATTAAGTGAATTCCAGCTTCTGAATGCTGACAACCTCATAAACAATTGACAACAGTTTTCTGCTTCTTGACATGCTGAAGCTGTTAATGAGATCCACACATATTCAAGCCTGCCCTCTCAACATCACTTCCAATTGGCTGCCTTGAATGCTAATGAAGGAATTAACTGCTGGCATGAGATTTGCTGTGTATATGATTCATCAAACATAACTTCTCCTTTGGGATCCAAAGCCTTATTTTTCACTGCACAACACTTTTGGAGATATAGATTTTGTTTACAGCTAATGTTGAAATTAGAGACCAAAAAGCTTCGCTCATTAACCACCGCCCTGTAACAATCATGCTCCAGTACATTTTATCTCCATTAACTCTTCAGCAGATAAGTCCTGTGATGTTACACAGATACTCCAATATATCAATGTAAGTGGTCTGACATTTTTACACCGTCTTGGACCAGTTTTGTGAAACCTAAAGTGATCATTGTGCTAGTTTAGTGATTAATTTACCACAGGACACTATAATTACATTAGAACAAATGTGAGTTAAAGCAGAGCTTCAACATTTTAAGAGTCATTATAAACACATATCAAACATCAACAAATAAGAAACAGATCGTTAATTTACTTTCAGAACCATAAATACTTGTCACTTATGTTCTTATGTTCCTAATGGGAATAATGAACATAAAATCTATTTGGATTTATTACGCGTTTTAACCTGATAGTCAGTTTCAACTCGACCTCATTCATTTCCTTAGTGTGGTGAATCCACAATAAATACAGACGTATTCTCATTACTGCCCAAGCAGAGCAACTCAAAGTAGCTTCCATAAAAACAAATTGTGATAAAAAGGATTTATTACCATAAAAACAATTATATTTTCAACATTTCCATGCTTCAGTATAGCATAAGGTTTATGTGTTGCTTCTGCTGAATCATGAGACGTTGACATCAGTAAAGAGTGAACGTGTGAGCTTCTGAGCTGGACTGGGATTTTTTTTCTTCTTCTCCTGTGACTCCGGCTGTTCTCTAATTCTCCCTGTGAGTTCAACATTGAGCTATCAAACAAACAGTTTTATAGAGGGAATCATCAGGGAATGAGTAGACTGCACTCTCCAACTTCAGAAAGCTCTTTCCATCTGACCCAAAAGCATTTTTATAAATTCGCAACATCAAATATCAATCAATTGCTCTGCCATTTGGTTAAAGGTCAGCCATTACTGTCTCAGTGTCTTGCGTCTGAGTTTCTCTGGGGCTGTTCCAAATAAGATTTTGTTCATTGCCATCATAAAAATGTTACCAAATTTCTTCATCCCTATCTGCTTCCTAAATGCCAACATTGTAACTTAACATAAATCTGAAAATCCCAAGATATCGTTTATTGTACAGTACATTAAAATAAATTTGGAGTTAACACAGGGCTTCCACTTTTCAAGGATCATTACAGGTCTTCATCAAACATCAGACAAATAAAAAAAGTAAAAGCCCATTTATTTTATATTGTTTTTACCTAAGTTCTTATATTCTTAACAAGATTGATAATCACAAATGTTTTTGATTTATTATGCATTTTCAAATAAAGTCAGTTTCAAGATTCAAAATTGTTTAATATCATTTCCTGTACACAAGTGTCAAGGAGAATGAAATAATTGTTACTCTGCATCTGATGCAGCAAAAATCAAAACTCAAAAGATAAACAACACAATAATAAAAAACACACACAATATATATAAATTTATAAGATAGCTTATATACATAAGTTGATTATATGATACTAAGTACAGGAGTGTCGATACATAAGGTAGCTCTGGCAGGAAAGGATAAAGTAGTGGTGGTTGAGGTTGTGGTGGAGTGGGTCGGTCATAAGACCATAAGACATAGGAGGAGAATTAGGCCATTTGGCCCATTGAGTCTGCTCCACCATTTCCTCATGGCTGATACATTTTTCCTCTCAATCCCACTGCTTGATCAGCCTCATTGCTTGGGGAAAGTAACCGTTTTTGAGTCTTGTGTTATGTAGCCTCCTCCCCAATGAAAATGTGGGTTAAACAGTTCATGTGCAGGTGGGTGGGATCCTTCATGATATTACTGGTTTGATGATTCAAGCTAAGGATGCCAGGAGTACAAAATTTGTTCCATTTTTCCATGTTAAAGGTATTCCAATTTTATTCAATAATGCTTAATATGTTTGTACCAAACTTAATATTCTACTTCTTGAACAAGGACAGTAAACCCTTAATATATTTGGATTACTGTTCCATTTGAAAATGCCCAGAGAAGGACGTGTTCCTGGGTGACCAATACCAACAAGTTTAACCCAGAGTTATTAGTAGGAAAGTAGTGAATGATTCCTGTAGACATTGCACAACATATGGAAATGCATGTGAAAGAAATGTAGAAATCCAAAGTTTAAAGTTCAAAGTAAATTTACCATTGAAATGCAGTACATATGTCACTATATACTACCCTAGAGATTCATTTTCCTACAGTAGAACAAAGAAATACAATAGAATCAATGAAAAGCTACATACAACCTATGTGTGAAAGAAGACCAACTGTGCAAGTACAAAGAAAAACAAATAATAAAATTAATAATTATTATAATTAAAAATACATGAACAAGTAAGGCCGAGAACATGAGTTGTAGGATCCTTGAAAGTGAGTCTGTAGTTTGTGGAATCAGTTCAGAGTTGAGGTGAGTGAAGTTATCCACGCTGGTTTTGATGGTTGAGGGGTAATAACTGTCCCTGAACTTGGTGGTTTGGATCTTGAGGTTCCTGTAGCTCTTTCTGATGGCAGCAGCACGAAGAGGGAATGGCCTGGATGTTGGGAGTCCTTCATGATGTATGGTGCTTTCTTGTGGCAGCAGTCTTTGTAGATGTGGTCAATGATGGGGAGGGATCTTCCACCATTTTTTGCAGGCCTTTCCATCCCTTATGCTGACAGTAGGCTTAGGAGTGCCTTTCTTGGGCCTTCAGCATTGTTTCTCTCAGCATCTGCACATCACGACAATAGAAACATGACCCTAGCTGTATATTCTCCTGCAGTGATATGAATTACACATATGCTAGTTCTCGGCAGGAATTCCCACTTCAAAGAATTGTCCTAACCAGGAGTTCTTAATTTATTTATTTAGCGACACAGTGTGGAGTCAGTCCCAGCAACCCTCGACAAATCCAATCAGAAAGAAAGGGTGAGGGATAAAAAGTTGGAGGGAGGGGAATGATGACAACTAGAAGTTGATAGACTCCAGATGGGTAGGAAAGCTAATGGCCTGGAGAAAAAGGAATCTGATAGGAGAACAGAGTGCACCAAGGGAAGGAGGAGAGGCCCCGGGGTGGGGGGGGGGTGGGGGTTTGGTGATAGGCAGGTGAGGAGAAGAGGTAAGAGAATAGAATGAGGAATAGAAGAGGCAAGGAGGAGGGAACTTTTTTTTGCCAAAGGAAAAATTGATGTTCATGCCATTTGGTTGGAGAGTGAATAGCAGATGTGGCTCCCCCACCCTGAGGGTGGCCTCATTGTGGGAGTAGAGGAAGCCATGGACTGACATGTCAGAATGAGAATGGGATAGGAACTGAAATGTTTCACCACTGGGAAGCTCTGCTCTTGGTGGTTGGAGTGGCGCTGGTTGACACAACAGTTCCCCAATCTACAAATTGTGTCAGCTCCTCAAATTGGAGAGCTTACAAACTTTTAATTACTATACAGTTCTGTGTTTCTTTGACTGTGGTTGATTGGCATGGCACATCAGTATTTTCAGTCGTGTCTCTTGCTGTGATCTACTGAGTACCATTTTTGATAACAACCTCAGCCTGCTTTGGAGAGCTGGTAATGCTGAGAATTGTACTTGATAATTGAAAAACTTCGATTCTTTCACTTAATTGGAATTGTTTTTTCTTTCTCTTGAGTCAGTGTTTTTTACTTTTCTATTGTCTATTTTCCCCTCTAAATTAGTGTTTATTTTGGAAACTTTTTAGATCTGAACAATTTCTGGATCTATCACTGAGAAATCCTCATCCACAAATTTCATTGTGATAATTGTGCTTTCAAAACTATTTCAGAGGATTAATTTAATAAACTTGATGAAGTATTAGGAATTGCATTGAACAGTCCTATCACCCTACAATGACAGCTGAAGTTCTCTCCTATCTATTTCAGAAACTGCCATCATTGAAGTTGAGCCTTTGTGATCAACGACTGCTGATAACAGTTGGTAAAAGCAAAGGATTTTCCCCGAGTGAATTCCAGAGTAACCAATACAAAATGCCAGAGAAACTCAGCAAGTCAGGAAACAACTATGGATAGGAATAAACAGACAATGCTTCAGCCCAAGACTTGTGTTGTGGAGAGTGTATTGATTGGCTGCATCACAGCCTGGTATGAAACACCAATGCCTTTGAACAGCAAATCCTACAAAAGGTAGTGGACTTGACCCAGTACATCAAGGATAAAATCCTTCCAAACATTGAACACATCTACATAAAATACTGTCATAAGAAAGCAGCATCCATCATCAGAGATCCCCACCACTCAGGTCCTGCTCTTTTCTCGCTGTTGCCATCAGGTAGAAGGTACAAGAGCCTCAGGACTCACACAACAGGTTCAAGAACAATTACTACACCACAACCATCAGGCTTTTGAACAAAGGGGATAACTATACTCACTTGCCCATCAACAGAGATGTTCCCACAACCAATGATCTCATTTTGAGGACTCTTCATCTTGTTGTCTCATGTTCTTCAAGGTTTCAAAGGTATATTAAATGTCAGAGAAATGTATACAATATACATCCTGAAACACTTTTTCTTCACAACCATCCACAAAAAGAGAGGAGTGTCCCCATAGAATGAATGACAGTTAAATGTCAAAGTCCCCCACAGCTCCCTCTCCCACACGTAAGCAGCAGCAATACAACGGTCCCCCTCCCCCACCAGCAAAAAAAACATCGGCACCCACCACCGAGCACTCAAGTGTGCAGCAAAGCAACAGCAAAGACACAGACTCACAGTACCCCAAAGACTACTCGCTCACCCGGTATTCGACATACCACAGGCTCTCTCTCTCCCTGATAAGGGGAAAAAAAGTGTCTCCATTTCACAGCAAGAGGGGAGGCATAACAATCAACTCACTGATTTATGAATTTAAAAGTCTGTTGATTCGCTTTTTCTGAGCTCTGTGCCCAAAGAACTCGGGTCTCTGGGCACACAGCCAGAGATCTTCTGTCTCCCATGACACCCTGGATTCCTGCAGAGACACTGACATTCGGTGCACCTGTTTCCAGAGCCACGAGATCTCGGAACTCCGAAGGCCAGCTGAGATCTTAGGCCGCATCCTTGGCATATCGAATAACGGCCAGTCGTGATACCCCGAGAGTGGGTCCCATTCCCACAAAGAACCTTAGTCAGCTTGTAACTCCAGGTCAGAATCTTCAACAGAACCTTGAAAAGGAAAAATTGAGATATCAAAGATGGAAATAGAGCTGTTTCCAAAGATGCAAACAAAGGAGTCACCGTTAGGCACCATTGTCTCCTCCTAAGCTGTATGTGGTAACATATATGTACTTTGATAATAAAATTTACTTTAAACTTTGAACTTTGCTATTGGACCGTTTCAATTTCACTTTGTAAGGGTAATGTTGCTTCAGTTCTTCCTCAAAAATACAGATTATTCTTCACAATATTTGCAGCGATATAAAGATTATCCTGATTCCATAGACAATTGTCAATACCTCACAAAATGTAATCCATGGTAGATTAAAATATTTGGTTGAGTATTTGAGTGTGTAAAGTGACCTTGTGTAGGAGCAAAACCATTTCTGTTCATTGATTACTTCAGTCATTGAGGACCCCCATTCATTTCCAGCTGGCCAGATGTATAGAATAAATCATGTTTTGTATAAAATGGGCTCCTGCCAACTCCACATACAGGTCCTACAATACTGCTAAAGGATGTTGTTCATTACCAGTTGTCTGGTTTAAAGTTACTTCATATCGATAGTCACATAGCACAGAACGAGGCACTTTGACCCATTATTTTCGTGCTGACATTCTTGCCCAGCCTTCTAAATGAGGCCATTGCATTTAATTCCCTGAGTTCCTTAGGCAATGGTCACAACAAAACAGAGTTATTGAATGGGAAATGTGCTAGGTAAAAACATGCAGCAAGCATTGAAGAGTATACCTACATATTGGCAAGTCTGTACCTTGTTGGAAATATTTACCAAAGACCCAAATCTATTTACAAACTCCTTCCACATAATTTCTGTTGACCCATTGCACAGTATGTGATAAACATCATCCGTGTATGCAAAGCGATGGACTTGTTGATAGTAGACATTCTACTGTACATATACAACAGAACTTGGATGGATCAATGTACTGTGTTACTTACTGAAGAATGGTTCCTGTTGAGTCAGGCTAGAACTCAGGTGCTCAACTGGGAGCAGACTCGATGAGCCAAATGGCCTGATTCTGCTCCTATATCTTATGGTCTTAAAATCACATTCAAGCACAATCACAAAAACACAAACATTAAAAACACAATCACCATACTCCTAGTTTTAAGACTTGATTAATGTTGGAACTGTCCCTTTCCTTGAGGGCACCTCCTATTGTCTGTACAAATCCAGGTTAGCAAGAAAACAATGCACACAATGTGTAAAATGTCATGAACAGGATCAAAATTTAAATTACATGCTTAAATATTCATTGGAGAGTGATGTCCATATTTCTGCATCTGAACCTGCAGTACAACTGTTGACCATGTATTTCCACCTGTTAAGGTGAAAAAGCTGAATGCAAACAGTTGATTAAGTTGTGAAAGCACCTATAAGATACTACAGTCAAATGATGAAATAATCCACAAGGTACTATTTATGCACATGATGGAACACGTTTCAAACACTGTCCACTTTTTCACATTTGACACAACTACCACATCTTTCCCAACGAGAGGTAAAAGAACATTGGATGATGATAACTGGGTGGTTGGGGAGGGGGGAGTTGAAGCAATGCCTTTACTAAGAAAACTGCTAATCGTAAAGTGATTTCAGGCCATAAAGAATATTGTGGCAATGCTGAGACTGTGGAACTGACATCAAAGGACTGACAACCATGGTCCTGGAAAGGTCAGGCTGCACTCCTTCTGACCCCAGTCTACTTTTTAGGTCATGAATAGGTAATCTCAAACATGACACACTTGTTTTTCCCGGCAATGTCTGCTTTGTAATGTTAACTACTTCAGTGCCAAACTTTGTGGAGTTAATGTCATGCCTTTTGCTATTTTGATCTTCTAATCTTCACTTTGCCAAACTCATCTTCACCTCATCTCATGATCTTCTTCATCTCATATTGTCAATATTTATTGCTTATTTTATTATTATTGTTATTATTTGTTCTTTTTCTATTTGCACAGCTTGTTGTCTTCTGCACTCTGGTGAACACCCAAGTTGGACAGTCTTTCATTGATTCTATTATGGCTTGTATTCCATTGATTTACTGAGTGTGCCCACAAGAAAATGAATCTCAGGGTTGTATACGGTGACATATATGTACATTCATAATAAATTTACTTTGAACTTTGAACTTTATAGTACTGCTAAAATTATGAAGGACTTGGAAAAACAAAAAAAGTAGGAACGCGATCTCTTTACTCCATTGTTAAGCTTATACAGGAGCTTGAAGACCTACACTCAATGACTTAAGAGCAGTCTCTTCATCTCCATCAGATTCCTGAACAGTCCATGAACCCATGAATGCTATCTTCTTATTTCCTTGTTTGCATGATTTATTTATTTTGTTATTTATAGTAGGTTTATGTCTATACCCTGTCCTGCTGTAACAAACAACACAGTTGAGATCGTATAAGTCAATGATAACAAATCTATTTCTCATTCCAATTTTGAAAGAGCAAGAAATGCACTCAACCACTAAGAGACATAAGAATACTTTTCTGGTTTGGGCTTGATGGGTCAGATATGAATTCCTATGATTCTATAAAGATTCAGATCTATTTTTACATATGAATTTGCATTTAGGATGCACTTCAAACATTGGTCCATGAACCCTGCTATGTGTTTGGTTGGTTCCAGCCTTTACACTCATGCATAATACAAGCAGCTTTAAACTTAACATTTTCTTTTCGATTCCAAGGGCTTTAAATTTTCTGATGAAGCTGCAATCTGGGACTTTGTCAAATGCCATACTAAAATCAAAACTACATCAATCCCCTAAGTGAATTTCCTTATAACCACCTCAAAGCAATTTAAGCACTTGCCAAGTACATGATAGCTTTTTCTGATTAACCTTTGGATCCCTTTATGCTAGTTTATGCAGCCAATGTTTTTCCCATATCTGCAACAGGACCACAACCTTGTCATTGGGTTGGGAGGCTTGCATGTCTCAATGATCTGGAGAGCTATGCTGGGTGGAGTCAGGGCTTTATTCTTTATTCTTTGGCTTTTGCTAGGGTCACCCATGCCAAACAGGTCAAAATGTAGAGGGCAGACTAAGAGTGGTCCACTGGTCCTCCAGGTTTGAAAGTTCAGCTCAAGACTAACAACCCTGACCAATAAAAATAACTGTTCTGGAAACAGCAATGGAGAATCCTTCTACATCTGAATGGCCAAGAAATGGCCAGCGGCATGACAGCAATAAATAAGATTTCTTCATAATTGTTGTATGATTCATTGCCTGTTATCAAAATCAGAATCAGATTTAATATCATTGACATATGTTGCAGTTTTGCCGCAGCAGTACAATGCAATACATAATAGTAAAAACTATAAACTACGCTAAGAAGTACAGTATATGCACCATAAATAATTAAATTAAATAAGAAGTGCAAGAAGAAAGGGAAAAAAAATACTGAGGTAGTTAGTGTTCATGGATTCATCAGCCATTCAGAAATCTAATGGCAGTGGGGAAGAAGCTGTTGCTGAAATGTTGACTGTGTGTCTTCAGACTTCTGTACTTCCTCCTTGATGGTAACAGTGAGCAGGGAGCATGTACTGGGGGAAGAGGGTTTGTACTGATGGATGCCACCTTTTTGAAGTATTGCCTTTTGAAGGTGTCCTGGATGCGGGGGAGGCTGGTGCCGTTGGAAGAGCTGTCTGAGTTTATGATTTTCTGCAGCTTTTCCCCATCCTGTTTTAAAACAAAAAGTCAGATTATTTCAAGCATTTTACAAGCTTCAGCACTTGCTTGGTTTTGTTTTAAAGCTCACATTGGCTTTTTGTCAGGCTGCAATCACAGAATAAACCGATTCAGCAGATTCTTTTATATTCCACTCTGCATTTCATTAAATAAAATTAGATTTGTTGCAATCTCATGGTTAGGCACTGTTATTGCTGATTCACCAGCTGCCAAAATAAAGTCCATGATGATCTATAGCTTTGGGTCATAAGAAAGGCAAATGCAATGTTGACATTCATTTCAAGAGGACTAGAATATAAACACAAGGATGTAACGTTGAGAGTTTATAAAGCACTGTTGAGGCCTCACTTGGAGTATTGTAAATGGTTTTGGGCCCCTTATCTTAGAAAAGATGTGCTGAAACTGGAGAATGTTCAAAAGAGGTTCATGAGAAAGATCCCAGGATTGAATGACTAGTCATATGAAGAGTGTTTGATGGTTCTGGGCCTTTATTCACTCAAATTCAAAAGAATGAGAAGTGACCTCATTGAATCCTATCAAATTGTGAAAGGCATTGATAGAGTGGATGTGGAGAGGATGTTTCCTATGGTGGGAGAGTCTTAAGACCAGAGGACATAGCCTCAGAATAGAGGGGTGTCCTTTTAGAATGGAGATGAGGAGGAATTTCTTTAGCCAGAGAGTGGTGAATCTGCGGAATTCTTTGCTAGAGGCAGCTGTGGAAGCCAGGTATTTATGTATATTTAAGGCAGAGGTTGATAGATTCTTGATTGCTCAAGGCATGAAGGCATACGGGGAGAAGGCAGGAGATTTGAGCAGAGAGGAAAATTGGATCAGCCATGATGAAATAGCAGAAAAGATCTGATGAGCCAAATGGCCTAATTCTGTTCCTATATCTTATGGTCTTATGATACAAAGTTGCAATTATTTTTCTTTCTGATAAACATTATGAGGTTTGGTGACAGCATTTCACTGTTTTCATGTCAGCAAAGTTTCAAGTTTCTTTAGATTCAAAATTCGAGATTGTTTAATGTCATTTCCAGTACAAGTGTAAAAGAGAACAAAATAATTGTTGCTCTGGATCCAACGCAGCATTTAAAAACACAATAAAATAAACAACACAGTAATTAAAATAAAACTCTATAAATATAAATGCTTCCATTAATATATATTGATTGTGTGTTCATAAAGTGACACTAGGTACAGGAGTAAGGAGTAAGTTGACTCTGACAGGAATTGATAAAGTAGTGGTGGTTGGGGTTAGTTTATCAGCCTTACCGCTTGGGAAAAGTGACTGTTTTTGTTTCAGGTGGTCCAGGTGCGGATGCTACATAGCCTCTTCTCTGATGGGAGTGGGACAAACAGTCCCTGTGGAGGGTGGATGTGATCTTATATGATATTGCTGGCCTTTTTCCATATAGATGAGGGGTGATTGATAAGTTTGTGGCCTAAGGTAGAAGGAGATGAGTTATACAGCTCTCATTACATGCACGTGCAGTTCAACTCTGAGTGATTATGCAGAAAGTTTGAAGTTAATAACTCATCACCTTCTACCTTAGGCCATGAACTTATCAATCACTGTGTGTGTGTGTGTGTGTGTGTGTGTGTGTGTGTGTGTGTGTCTGTGTGTGTGTGTGTGTGTGTGTGTGTGTGTGTGTGTGTGTGTGTGTGTGTCTGTCTGTCTGTGTGTGTGTGTGTGTGTGTGTGTGTGTGTGTGTGTGTGTGTGTGTGTGTCAGAGTGATGATGTCTTTGGGAAATCGTACACTTATTCAGACATTCCCTGCAGAAACAAGTAGAAAATCAGGCAAAACTAATGTTTTGTCATGTTGGCAGTGGGCACAAGGCCTCTGTGATTTAAGAGCTAAATATATGAAAAATGTGTTTCAATAATGTAAAGAGATTTTAACAATAAAATGGAATGACAGCCTTGAACTAAGTCATGTTTTTCAGTGCAAAATGAAGTTCAAAGCTAGTTTGCATCATTGCTCTCAAATACTATTTGTAAAATGTACAGCGATTTATATAATTCCTTGATAATGGAAAATATTAGACCTATTAACAGGAAATTAAAAAAAAATTCTTCCAACACCAGAGCTCAAATGAAAATCAGTCAGTATTGCCCAACCATTCTGTCGCGCTGAGGCTGAGCCGTAGTGATTATCCAGTAGTTATTTCAGGCATTTGAAAGGATCACATCAGTGTATTAATACCCAGGTTTAGCAGCTGGTGATGGAGAGAGGGTGGCATTTTGAGGAGGCGCAAATGCCAGTCTCTGGGGAGAGAGGTGTTAACTTCTAATAGCTTTCCCGTAATAGCAGAGCATCTGCAGACCCAGTCAAAAGGATTTTTAAAAATTAATAGAGCTGAACGCGCTTCACACTGAGGAGAAGGCTGGATTAATAAGCGCATTAAGGGCTGCTTTGGATTGGAAATAATTATAGAAGCTGACAAGGACCAGAGGTGGTAGGGGTGGGGGTTTAAGGAATGCATTTTAAAAGCAGTTTAAACAACCTTCAGATGTTGGAATTATCCTGCATGACCAAATTAAGAGCAAATGAGAAAAGTTTATCAGGCATTTTAGAGTATTGAATAAGCTTATGGCTTTAAATTATACAGTGTGTGAGAAGGATGGAGTTAGGCATTGTGGGTAAGTCATGTGAACAACTTTATGAAGCACTCAGTAGATTTGATTTATAAACTGCACCACTTCCTGTTGCTTTCGGAAGGGACCATTTTGAGTATGGAATTTTGAAAATTTGGGAAGTTATGTCACATACAACAAAAATCACCAAACGAAGATGTCCAAGCAAACCCCTTCAGATTAACAATGGCTTCAGGTAGAGGGCAAGCCAAGAATTAGAATATGGTTCCCATCCCCAACTGCACAATAAACTCCCTTCCATGAAGAATTGGCTTGTTCTTCATCCCTGGGGCTGTGTAGACTGTGGCTTCAGTCTGTTCGGATCCTCCTGTCATGGACAGTCCATCTTTTCAAGGAGAGTCAATGACAGCGATTTATCTCTTTCATCATTCAGCAGGAACAGTAACAAATGCAAATCCATAAATTACCATCATCAGTCACACTCAATCATTCATTGCAAGTGGCTGTGGAAGAAAGCCAGGTTTTATTGTAATATTACCTCACATATTTCTGGGTTGCTGTACTGGGTTTTGGGTACAGATGGAATTACCTGAGTGAAGTACCATTTGAGTGGTGACTGTCCATACACAGAGTACCTGGACAGTGTCAGGTCGTCTGGAACTATTTTCTGTCTGCAGCATCAGCTTTTGCCTGAGTTCAGTCAATTCAAACCCGGCCCATTTAGACTGAAAAGTTAAGGTGCCGACTGGGAAGAGAGCTGATTTTGCCCGATCTCCGTGATGGTCATCTCCATGGCACTGAGACTATGAAGGCTACCCTGCTGCTGTGTTCTGTGCCCATTAATATGATGAAATAATAGGCGAGGCTTTGGGCCTACTCCAGGCTGCTCCAGGGTTTGGATATGAGGACTCAATTTTGGTTCAGAATGCAATTTTGATTTGCTTCAATTGTTTGCATGATTTGTTCTTTTTTTCTTTCTCTTGCACATTGAACGTTGGCCTTTTATTTTTATTTTTATTATTTTTTTCTTTATTTGGATTCTTTCAGGTTTTTCAGGTAAGCAAGCAAATCTCAAGGTTGTATAATTTACACATTCCCTGATAATAAATGAACCTTGAATCTTGAAGAAGACTCTGGGTTCACACCCCACTCTGAAGGAATTGGCTACCAGTTTTTATTTTATTTAGAGATGCAGTGTGGAACAACCCCTTCTGGCCCTTCGAGCTGCACTGTCCAGCAACTCATCTATTTAAACCCAGCCTAATCACAGGATAATTTACAATGGCATATTAACCTACTGACCAGTACGTTTTTAAACTATGGGAGGAAACCAGAGCATCCAGAAGAAATCCAGGAAGAATGTACAAGTTTTCTCACAGAGGACAGTGGAATTGAACTCCAAACTCCATTGCCTCGAATTGTAATACCGTCACACTAACCACTGCGCTACTGTGGTGCCCCTTTTTTCCCTGTTTGCTGCTGCATCCCCGATTATTTATTTTGATTACTTTTCTATTTAGAGATACAGCACAGTAACAGGCCCTTCTGGCTCAATGAGCCTTTACTGCCCAATTACACCTTTGTGACCTAATAACCTCTATGTCCTTAGAATTTTCGTTGACTTCAATGAAATGGTGAATGGTGCATAACTGAGAACAGGTACAATATGGTCTAAAATGGGTGCTGCCAGGGTATTTTAACTGGACATAGGTATGCACAGGAAGTCCTGGTAATAATTAACAACAGGTAAGCTAACCTGGTTATCTCCTCATCTCAATAACACTAAGATAGATGTAAGTACCACACTCCACCCTACTTAAGATCATCTTAAACAGGAATTAAATCATTGCCCTTCTTCATAAGCATAATACAAAGCAGTACAATTACCATCTGAAACAAGAATGGGGCATATGTAAATTCCATAGAAAATATTTCTGGTATACACAAGACTCTTTAAAGACTCACAGTGAGAAGGACAGCTAAACAAATTATAGTAATAGCATGGCAAGTGATAGCATAGATTAATTGGTTAAGCTATAGACAACACCACCAATTAAATGAGAATAAAAACACTGATCATCAAAATACCAAAAGATAACACAATCTTCAGAAGCATTTAACAAAATGTATTGAATCTGTTGCAGGTGTCCAAGATAATAAATAGCTCATGATTGGACATAATTTGTTAGTTTTTAAGTTTTAATTGAGGCCAATATCAAAATGAATCCAATGTTAAGAAAACATTTGTCCCCAGTAGAATGCATGCATAAAAATTGACCTTTCCCCAGTTGTTACCCTGCTTTCTTTAAATTGAAAATGGCCTCAACTCTGACAAGTCCAATGAAAGGAACAGACAATGGGAATGAGTGGAGTGTAGTTAGAGGTAAATGCATATCAAAGCATTTAGGTTCATGTTGGCTTCACATCTCTCACCTCCCAGTTGTTCTTAGACAGTGTGTGGGTTTGAGGGTGCCCTGATTCTTCTACAGATCTGGGATAACTGGTGAGTCTTATGAAGGATTTGCAGACTCTGTAGAGCAGGGGTTCCCAACCTTCAGTCCATGGACCCTTGGTTAATGGTAGGGTTCCATGACATAAAAGAGTTTGGGAACTCCTGCTCGAGAGGTTAATACAGATGTTTGAAGAAGGTTTGAGGATGCTTTTGTAGCAATTTGTTTGTTCTTTTGAGAATAAATACAAGAGCAGACACCTGGCTTGGTGTCAGGAAAGCAAACAACGAGTCGTGCTGTCCGACCTGGTAGTAGACGACCAGTTTCAGGGATATTGGTTGGGGAAGGGTCCTGTCGTTAGATCACCAATTCTCTCAGTGTGTTTTGAGGCTTTTCTTTTCTGCAGCGTGAGATTTCTCACGTCCTTTGAGATCTAAAGTCATAGAAAATTACAGCACAGAAACATGCCCTTCAGCCCATCTAGGCTATGCTGCAACAATTTAAGCTTTCTGCTTCTGTGTTCTAAAGAATACAGTCCGAACCTATTCAATCTTTCCTTAAGTATGGAGATGGATTAGCCATGTCTTGGTGGATGGCATCACTGCTGCTCATGGGACAATGAGCCTGATGCCAGGTTTGACTTCATGGCCCTTCATCACTCTTTTCCTCAGGCAGACAAAAGATGAATTTCATCTGGCCTGACAAGAAGCTTATTTTCAAGATAAATGGTATAGGATCAGCAGATCAATCAACTAAGTTCACTAAAGTGGGATTTTTGATGCTTTTTCAATAGCTTAGTATTAAACCTCATAATTAAAATGCACAATTAAAATAAAATATACCTTATAAATGCTGGGGTAATTTTGACTTTCTGTGAATTTGTGAAAAGGAAAACAGCAAATCATCATTTTTCATGCATTCTCTTTTATTTCTAATTCAAAGTGAAATGAGCAAATTCAAGTTCATCTAGTTGTACCTCAAACTTCCAAACACGATGCTAATAATTACTGGGAATATTAAGAATTCAATCGCTAAATAAACAAAAATATTTTATTGAATTTGACAAATATGATCATTTATATTTTTCCTTGAAATTTACTCCTAATCCATTGGAAAACACTGAAGTTACTCACATTCAGAATAAGTGTGGTTAATGCCTCCTTTCCCCAAACCCAGCATATAGTAATGAAATCAAAATCCACTGATTTTGATGTTGTTAGTGAGGCAGACACTACAATGAATTTATGCAAGGCAGATCCCAATTACTAAGAGTGATCAACTATAAAGTTTATTTTAGAGGTTTTATTTTAGGGGAGGGTGGCAGAGACAACCTGAAGTAGAGTTCTTCAATGAGACACCCACAATCTTCAGAATGGTAAAAGCGCTGCCAAATTAGCCAAGCTGATATTTACTCTTATAAATTAAGAAAATGTTATGGGGCAGCACAGCAGCATGACTAGCAACCTGGGTTCAATTCCTGCCACTGTCTGTAATGAGTTTGTACATTCTCACTGTAACTGTGTCTGTTTCCTCTGGGTGCTCCAGTTTCCTTGTGTGTTCATTAGCAGATTAATTGACACATGGGGGTACCTGGGCAGTGTGGGCTTGTTGGACAGGAAAGGCCTATTGCCATGCTTTACCTCTAAATAAATAAATTAAATAATGGCCAATGACCACTTTGCAACTCATTTTGCAGAACTTTACTTGGGGATTCATGGGGAAATTCAGCCTTGTATTTCCTTCTTCCACAGAGCAGAGAATATGCTGGGCATGGATGACTTCAATGTAAACAAATTTCATATTGTGTGCAATAATTATACTATGTTAAAAATTAGCCAAAATAGATCATGTGAAATTCAGATCACATAAGTTTTTATTTTAATTTTAAAATGATTGATTCAAATTGAACATTTGATGAATTATGAACAGGCAACAAGCAAGTGTTTGGCCTGGCCCAGATACTGAAGCTGAACTTCAAAATATTTTTCCAAACATGAACTTGTTACAGTTGGATAAAGTTTGCGGGAATGACCAATTTCAACATTAGCTCTAGGTCATTGTGATGCTGCAACCTCTTCAAAGTCCAGAATAGTTTTATTATCAAAGTACATATACATCACTGTATAAAACACTAAGATTAATTTTCTTGTGGGCATTCACAGTAAATCCAATAAACACAATAGAATCAATAAAAGACCACAACAACAGGATGGACAAACAACAAATATACATAAGACAACAAACTGTGCAGATACAAAAAGAAAGGAAAAAAGAAATAATACTAATAAATACATAAGCAATAAAGATCAAAAACATGAGATGAAGAGTCCTTGAAAGTGGAAAAAGTTCAGTGATGAGGTGAGTGAAGTTATCCCCACTGGTTCAAGAGCCTGAAGTTTAAGGGGTAATAACTGCCCCTGAACCTGGTAGTGTGAATCCTGAGGCTCCTTTACCTTCTTCCTGATGGCAGCAGTAAGAAGTGAGCATGACCTGAGAGGAGGGTATCTTTCATGATGGCTGCTGCTTTCCTGCAACAGGGCTACAAGTAAATGTACTCAATGTTGGGGATGGCTTTGCCCGTGATGAACTAGGCTGTATCCACTACTTTTTGGTGGCTTTTTCATTCAAGGGCATTTGTGTTTGCATACTGGGCTGTCACGCAGCTGGACACTAACCTTGTAAAGTGATTAAACCCTATTGCAGAGCAATGGGACCTTAAAGCAAATGTGTGACATGTGTACAAAATACTCAGGTCTGTTTCTTGGTCTAAAGAAAGGAAATATTCCTAATGTGTGAAAGTGACCTGTGCTTTCAAGAGAGGGCATACAGGTGTCCGTGATCTTTCATATTTTGGATTGCCCTTAACAACTATCAATGTGTTCAAGCTGGACTTGTGCTGATCGGAAGTCTTTCCTCAGGCAACGTCCCTGACACGCACCGAGGCCTCCCACCTCAGAGCACAGGTGACTGGAGGATCCACAATCACTTACAAAGTCATTCTGACCCCATAAATGGTGAATGCACATCAGATGTTTCTGCTGTCCTTTACACTCTCCGAGCCTTCAGGCATAACAGCTATCCATCATCTCTAATAGGTGGGAATATTTAATTGACAGGTAGTTGACTCCTAATTGATGGTTGGTAAAAATGAGATTTAGATGTTTCTGACTTGTGGGTGATAAAATCACAGGTGAAGTTGTGGGTGGCTGAGGCTTGACTCAATAGCAGACTGAGAGGCTACAAAGGATTTCTACCTTTAAGCACAGATGTTTATACTGATATTTATGGTTATTGCGATGCCCTTGGCAGAAATGCGCAAAGCCCTTTTTAATTTGTAACTGGAGGTGTCCCTACAATAATCAATTCCAGAGAACTACCGGACGTGATCAATGCCGACCACTCCTTTGCACGCAGCAGATAACTAGCACCCAATACTTAAAATTACATAGGAAATCGGAAAAGGTAATAGATTATGAGTCATCAAGTAATTCGACACAGAAACAGTCCCTTCTGCCCAGTGAGTTTATGCAGATCATCATACACCCATCACAAAGATTCAAACTTCAAAGTAAATTTATTATCAAGGTATGTAGATGTCACCATGTACAACCCTGAGATTCATTTTCTCGCAGGCAATAATAAAATACAAGAAACACAATAGAAAGACTGTACCCAATAGAACAGACAAACAACAAATGTGCAAAAGACAACAAACAGTGCAAATACAAAAAAGAAAGAAATGAATAAATGAATAAATCAATCAATAAATAGATACATACATACATACATAGCAGGAAATATTGAGAACATGAGATGAAGAGTCCATGAAAGTCAGTCCATAAAATATAGGAACAGTTCAGTAATCGAGTGAGTGAATTTGATTGAAGTTAGCCCCTTTGGTTCAAGAGTCTGACTGTTGAAAGATAATAACTGTCCATGAACCTGGTGGTGTGAGTCCTGTGGCTCCTGTACCTTCTTCCTGATGGCAGCAACAAGAAGAGAGCATGGCCTGGATGGTGGGTGCTGGTCTCCTGAAGCAGGTGTGTTCAATGGTGGGGAGGGCTTTACCCGTGATTGATCGTATCTTAATTTTTCCCCATTACCTTCTTCCTCCTCCCACCTCTACCTCCACCCTAAGTTCTACCACTTACCAACACATTGGGGGTGATTTACACCAGCCAATTTATCTACCCAACAGCACTTTTTGGAATGTGGGATGAAATTGAAGCCCCTTGTGAAAACCCACACAGTGAAGGGGAAAATCTCTACACAAAGAGAATTGGCAGACCAGAAAGGAAATGGTTCTCTGAGGCAACTGTTCTACAAGTTGTACCAAATGCCACCAAGAATGGATCATTTCAAAATAACATCTAATGTGTTAAAATGTCAGAAAGGGATGGCAGGAATAATTTGATTATGCTTAAGGGTCCAAGCCTATAAACATTACTGGAGAACTTTAGGCAAGTATGACTCACAGTTTTATAGATTGCATAGACTAAGAACAGGATACTAGGGAAATATTTTACAATAAGGCAGTATCCAAAATGAATTGCTCTCAGGCAGGGTAAGAAATCAGCCAGAAATACTTCTATAAGCTTCTTATCTACTGGCAACAGTAAGAAGTTTCAAAACATGTACTTTTGATCTTTCTGAGGTAATGGAATATGTTGTTTAGAGCAGTGTTGTTGATCTTGTCCACGTGAAGCTCAAAGGCAAGGTCTCTGGAAAGCTGCTACATGTATCAATAGTTCCATGGGATCCAAGGCCAGTTGACAAATGGATCTGAAGTTGGCTTGGTAATGAAAGGGAGAGAATGACAGTGAAGGATTGGTTGTGTGATTAGAAGCCGCTGGTCAGTGTTGTACATGCTGGAAACCTTACTGTTATTATATGCAATACATTAATGATTTGGAGGTGTAAAAGTATGTCCGCAGATGACATGATACTTAATAATATTGTTGATAGAGTACTGCACTCGGTATCAGTAAGACCAAGGAATTGTCGTCTTTAGGGAGGGAAGTTGCAGAAACACATTCCAGTCCTCATCAAGGGATCAGCAGTGGAAAGCGGTTTCAAGTTCCTGGGTGTAAACATCTCTGAAGATGTAATTACAAAGAAGGCTTTTCAACGGCTGTTTTTCATTAGGAGCTTGAGTATGTCTTTGAAGACTTTATACTGTCGTACTGTGGAGAGCATTCTGAATGGTTACATCATTGTTTGTTAAGGAGGAGTCACTGCACAGGATTGGAAAAAGCTGCAGGGAGTTGCTAACTCAGCCAGCTTCATCATGGGCACTGGCCTCTCCAGCATCGAGAAGATCTATAACCAGGCTATGTCTCAAAAAGGAGGCTTCCATCACCCAGGACAAGCCTTCTTCTCATTGCCTGAAGACACACTCTCAGTGTTTCAGAAAGAACTTCTTCCCCACCACCATCAAATTTCTCAATGGACAATGAACAAATAAACACTACCTTAGTATTTCTTTTCTTTCTTGACCTCTTTTTGCACTGCTTATTTGATTTAATTTTAAAATCTACTTTTATTGCAAATTTTTATTATGTATTGCATTTTACTGCTACTGTAAAACAATTAATTTCACAAGATATGTCAATGATATTAAACCTGATTCTGATTCTGAATAGCTTTAGGATACAGAATGATGCTGATCTGCCAGTAAATGTGACGGAGGAGAGGCAGGTAGAACTTCATTCAGACATATGCGAAGTGATAAATTATGGGAGGCCTCATAAGGGTAGGATATTCACCATCAACTCTAGGACCTGAGGGAACATTGAAGGGCCTGTTTCTGTGCTGTATTTTTCTATAACAGAAGGACCTTGGTGTACAAATCCAAAGATCCTCAAGTGTGTTAGCACAGGTAGATAAGATGGTGCAGAAGGCATATGGGGTGTTTGTCTTCATCAGCCAGATCACTGACGATAAAAGCATGGCAATCAGGATAAAACTTTACAATGCATTTTTATACAGTTGGTGTATTGTGTGCATTTGTGCTCACCACACTACAGGAAGGATGTGTTTTCACTGGGAAAAGTGCAGCAGCGATGTTGTCTTGCTAAAGATGAGACACAGGAGAGAAACTAGTTTACACATCAGTATGTTGTTCCACTTCTTGGAGGGGAATGGTCATACAAAAATAGAGACAAGAACAGATTCTGAATGGCCAAGCAGTAAAGCAGATCTGGCATTAAAGATGTGGTCAAATTTATCCTTGAAATTTTCTGGAATTAGAATTTTAGCAAAAGTACTGAGCAAAGAGAATTTCCCTCCGCTGTCTGTAAGAAGTCTGCACACTCTCCCTGTGATCACTCTGGGTGCTCCAGCTTACTCCCACATTCCAAAGACACGTCAGTTAATTGGTCACATCAGTGCATTGGGCAGCACAGGCTTGTTGAGCTGGAAGGGCTGATTATCATGTCTCTCTGATCAAAATAAAATGAAGATATTTTATCAGAAGGATATGCGACTACTAAAATAGAATGGCCAAAAATCAAGAGAATGCTTCCAAGATAAAAATGGATCAAATATCCTTTGAAATAGTGCAATTTGACTTGTCCTGCGTGTGTTTTCCTTTAAGCCTTATCTCCTGGTTCCCTTGTTTACTTTTGTTTCTGGACTCTCTGAGATCCAGCAACACATGATCCACATCACTCTGGCGGAATAATGTCGCAAGGCAGCTTTCACATTTGCTGTGTGTGTGGCCCGGTATTGGTCAGACCACACTTGGGTAATTGTGAGCAGTTTTGGTCCCATTATCTAAGAAAGGGTGTGCTGGCAATCCAGAGGAAATTCACAAGAATGATCCCATGAATGAAAGGGTTAACATGTGAGAAGTGTTTGGCTCTGGGCCTGTACCCACTGGAATTTAGAAGGATTATTTAGAGTGGGAGGAATCTCTTTGAAATCAAATCTCTTGAATAATGAAAGAGCTAGATAGGGTGGATATGGAGAAAAAGTTTCACATAGTGGAGGAATCCAGGACCAGAGGACACAGCTTCAGAATAGAAAGATGACCCTTTAGAACAGAGATGAGAAGGAATTTCTTTAGTCAGAGGCTGTTGAATCTGGAATTCATTGCCACGGATGGCTGTGGAAGCTAAGTGATTGGGAATATTTAAAGTAGACCTTGATCTCACAAAATCTGCCAGAACCATGTACTTTGAAGTCACATAATCAGCTTACCTTGGCCATGCTGACCTTATTCATCACTGATGCTGTTGGTCCACATAGGCCCACATCCATCAATGTCTTCCCTGGTCATAAGATGCCTATGCAAAGGCACTCTGTGTCCTAGAAAAGCAAACATCCCACTAGGTGATGCAGATTGCAAATCAGTATTCTTCTCAAAGGTTGGGAGGTGTTATCCGAGTGGTTCTGGTGAATATAATTTTCATGAGATAAAGATTAGCTTTATTTGTCATATATACATTGAAATGTTGAAGCATAGAGTGAAATGTGTTGTTTTCTTCAAATTAAATCAGTGAGGGTTGTGCTGGGCAGCCCACATATACTTCTGCTGCCAACATAGCATGGCCAGAAGTCACCAACGTTTTTGGAATGTGGGAGGAAAGCGGAGCATCCTGAGGAAACCCATGCAGTCACAGGGAGAAGGTCCAGGCAGCGCTGGGAGTCAAACACCTATCGGTGACAGCTGGTGCTGTAAAGCGATGCGCTAACCGCTATGCGACTGGTCTGCCTATTTTATAGATGCCACAGCATCATTGGTAGAAGGACTGAATTGGTCGAAGGGTGGTGGATGATAAGGTTGCTTCTTGAATGAGTTTTGAAACTTGCTCATCAGGGGAAGTGGAATGCATTGTATCCCTGATGTGGGCAACCTAATTGCTGTGGGGTGTTGACAAGTGACCCAGTCACAAAAGGATACCCAAACTCTCATATGCTTATTCTTCCAGTTTAAAATAGAGCTGGTGAATCTCAGCAACTTCTGGCTGGTGGCCAATGAAACGTGGAAAACAACTAAATACTTTGTTAAGAGCAAACACGAGGAAATCTGCAGATGCTGGAAATTCAAACAACAACACACACAAAATGCTGGTGAAACACAGCAGGCCAGGCAGCATCTATAGGGAGAAGCGCTGTCGATGTTTCAGGCCGAGACCCTTCATCAGGACTAACCGAAAGGAAAGATAGTAAGAGATTTGAAAGTAGTTGGGGGAGGGGGAAATGCAAAATGTTGGAAGAAGACCGGAGGGGGTGGGATGAAGCTAAGAGCTGGAAAGGTGATTGGCGAAAGTGATACAGAGCTGGAGAAGGGAAAGGATCATGGGACGGGAGGCCTCAGGAGAAAGAAAGGTGGGGAGAGCACCAGAGGGAGATGGAGAACAGGCAAACAACTAAATATGTCAGGGATGGGGTAAGAAGGGGAGGAGGGACATTAACGGAAGTTAGAGAAGTCAATGTTCATGCACTAGGTTGGAGGCTACCCAGCCGGTATATAAGGTATTGTTCCTATAAACTGAGTTTGGATTCATTTTGACAATAGAGGAGGCCATGGATAGCCATATCCGAATGGGAATGGGATGTGGAATTAAAATGTGTGGCCACTGGGAGATCCTGCTTTTTCTGGCGGACCGAGCGTAGGTGTTCAGCGAAATGGTCTCCCAGTCTGCGTCGGGTCTCACCAATATATAAAAGGCCACACCGGGAGCACCGGTCGCAGTATGCCACACCAGCCGACTCACAGGTGAAGTGTCGCCTCACCTGGAAGGACTGTCTGGGGCCCTGAATGGTGGTGAGGGAGGAAGTGTTAGGCAGGTGTAGCACTTGTTCCGTTTACAAGGATAAGTGCCAGGAGGGAGATCGGTGGGAAGGGATGGGGGGGACGAGTGGACGAGGGAGTCGCATAGGGAGCGATCCCTGTGGAAAGCAGAAAGGGGGGGGGAGGGAAAAATGTGTTTGGTAGTGGGATCCCGTTGGAGGTGGCAGAAGTTATGGAGAATTATACGTTGGAGAGTTATACGTCTATTCCTCTTCCCACCCTATCTCTTGCAAAAAGGCTATCCCCTTCTCACAATTCCTCCGTCTCCGCCGCATCTGCTCTCAGGATGAGGCTTTTCATTCCAGGACGAAGGAGATGTCTTCCTTTTTTAAACAAAGGGGCTTCCCTTCGTCTATCATCAACTCTGCTCTCAAACGCATCTCTCCCATTTCCCGCACATCTGGCCTCACCCCATCCACCCACCACCCCACTCGGGATAGGGTTCCCCTTGTCCTTACCTACCATCCCACCAGCCTCCAATTCCAATGTATAATTCTCCGTAACTTCCGCCACCTCCAACAGGATCCCACTACCAAACACAATTTTCCCTCCTCCATTCTTTCTGCTTTCCACAAGGATCACTCCCTACGCGACTCCCTTGTCCACTCGTCCCCCCCTCCCTTCCCAATGATCTCCCTCCTGGCAGTTATCCTTGTAAACGGAACAAGTGCTACACCTGCCCTAACACTTCCTCCCTCACCACCATTCAGGGCCCCAGACAGTCCTTCCAGGTGAGGCGACACTTCACCTGTGAGTCGGCTAGTGTGGTATACTGTGTCCAGTGCTCCCGGTGTGGCCTTTTATATATTGATGAGACCCGACGCAGACTGGGAGACCATTTCGCTGAACACCTACGCTCGGTCCACCAGAAAAAGCAGGATCACTCAGTGGCCACACATTTTAATTCCACGTCCCATTCCCATTCGGATATGTCTATCCATGACCTCCTCTATTGTCAAGATGAATCCAAACTCAGGTTGGAGGAACGACACCTTATATACCGGCTGGGTAGCCTCTAACCTGATGGAATGAACATTGACTTCTCTAACTTCCGTTAATGCCCCTCCTCCCCTTCTTACCCCATCCCTGACATATTTAGTTTTTTGCCTGTTCTCCGTCTCCCTCTGGTGCTCCCCCCCTCCTTTCTTTCTCCTGAGGCCTCCCGTCCCATGATGCTTTCCCTTCTCCAGCTCTGTATCACTTTTGTCAATCACCTTTCCAGCTCTTAGCTTCATCCCACCCTCTCCGGTCTTCTCCTATCATTTCGCATTTCCCCCTCCCCCACTACTTTCAAATCTCTTACTATCTTTCCTTTCGGTTAATCCTGACGAAGGATCTCGGCCCGAAACACTGACAGCGCTTCTCCCTATAGATGCTGCCTGGCCTGCTGTGTTCCACCAGCATTTTGTGTGTAAATACTTTGTTAATCAGTCTTTTTCTGGCAAATGATTATTGCAAGCTATAGTCTGTTACTTCAATTTGGACGTGGAGGCAATTTGTTGTGGTAAAACCGAGGCGACATGAGGCAGCAGACCTGTTGCTGAGAGTGAGGAAGACCCAAAGTTCCATGAAATTAAGCTCCGAGCTGAATCAGAAAGGTGGGTACAAGCGAAATTGAGCTGACAGGGTCCAGGCCCCTGAGAGTACTGAAGCAACTGAACCAAATTTCAGATGACAATTTAAAGGATCAGAGCATCAGGGCCCAAGGTGAGGGACAGGTCAATTCAATTCGCTGCTCTGCTCTGAATTGAACAAAGGACCTGGGGATGAACTCCTTTTGTGGAGTTAAATTCAGAACGCTATTTGTTAGAGGTTATTGCTTATATGACTTGTTTTTTGTTCCTTCTGCACATTAGGTGTACGAAGGTCTTTCTTTTTATTGGTTCTTTTGGGTATCTCGTTTAGGAGACAAATCTCAAGGCTGAATAATGTATACGTACTTTGATAATAAATATACTTTGAGGTTTGGTGAGCTTCTGCTCTATGCTGATCCCCCTGATGTTGACACTGGAGGTGTTCATGCTGACAATGACACTCAACATCAAGAAGTTAAAGTTCCTTGTTAGAGGTGACCATTACCCAGCATTTCCATGGTACAGATATTTGTCCTCATTTTTTTTTTATCCTGTGCTTAGGTCTTACTGCTTGCATTCATGGACTGTTCTGTTTTCTGTAGAAGTGTGAATTGAACTGAACATCATGCAATCATTAGCAGCTGAAGATGACTGAACCTGGAACGAAGTCTAACAAATGCTGCTGTCATTTCACCTTGATGCCCACTGACTTCAGGGTTTATCCAGCTCCTTGATGCCACACCTCAATGACTCGTTGACAAAAACATCACCTCAAATTCAAGCCCTTTGGCACATGTCTGGACCAAGTTTCTGATTGGTATGACGGAACCCAAACTGGACGTTCATAAGCAGGATTTTGCTTGAAAGTACCATTTCACAGCACTGTTGATTAATTTGCTAACTAGTTGAGACTGTAATTAACAATGATGGATTGTTCTGCTTTTCAGTGAACAAGACCTCCAGAGTCCAGATGAAGGATCCCGACACAAAATATTGACTGTTCTTGCCTCTCCTCAGCTGCAGCCTGAGCTTCAGCAACTCAATTTTTTTTCACACACTTTCCAAACTAGCTACTTGCCTATGTTTTAACTACACTGGAAAATGTGGCTAGAATGAAGCTAACGTGGATCATAAATGTTAAATTTATGACAGAGTGTTATTTTGTCCCATAACCTTTGATGTATCTACTGTGCTTACTTATTTCTTTGTATCACTTTGAGTAAATCCATTTAATAGCAGGTTGGCTCCCATAATGAGGGGTAATAGGAGGAAGTTAATCAGGAACTCATCCAGCACCACTGGCAGAACTTGCCTGAAAATGTTTCATTCGGCCATGTCTTTAATGGTAGGGCAATGTGAAGGGGAGGGATATTGCTAGATATAGGCAGTCAAAAATTCCAGAATTTTGACAATACATTCCAACAAGCACAATATATTTACACTGATTCATGCACTACCTACCAAAGACTTATTTCAGCAGTTATATCTCTCAGGAATCAACCTTTCAGTGCTGGTGCTACAAGTGACTTTTGCCGATGAACATTAGAGACCCATACCTAGAAAACATTCATGGCAAAGGACAAGAGACTCTAATGTCCAGAGTACACTCTTGGTGAAGGATATTAGTGTCCCTGTCCAGAGTACTCTCTCGGTGATGTATATTGGAGTCTCCTGTCCAGATTACACTCTTGGTGATGGATATTAGTGTCCCTGTCCAGAGTACACACTTGGTGATCGATAATAGAGACCCTGTCCAGAGTACTCTCTTGGTGATGGATATTAGAGTCCCTGTCCAGAGTACACTCTTGGTGATGGATATTAGAGTCCCTGTCCGGAGTACTCTCTTGGTGATGGATATTAGAGTCCCTGTCCAGAGTACACTCTTGGTGATGGATATTAGAGTCCCTGTCCAGAGTACACTCTTGGTGATGGATATTAGAGTCCCTGTCCAGAGTACCTCTCTTGGTGATGGATATTAGAGTCCCTGTCCAGAGTACACTCTTGGTGATGGATATTGGAGTTGCAGTCCAGAGTACCTCTCTTGGTGAAGGATATTAGAGTCCCTGTCCAGAGTACACTCTTGGTGATCGATTACAGAGTCCCTGTCCAGAGTACACTCTTGGTGATGGATATTAGAGTCCCTGTCCAGAGTACTCTCTTGGTGATGGATATTAGAGTCCCTGTCCAGAGTACTCTCTTGGTGAAGGATATTAGAGTCCCTGACCAGAGTACTCTCTTGGTGATGGATATTAGAGTCCCTGTCCAGAGTACACTCTTGGTGATGGATATTAGAGTCCCTGTCCAGAGTACACTCTTGGTGATGGATATTAGAGTCCCTGTCCAGAGTACCTCTCTTGGTGATGGATATTAGAGTCCCTGTCCATACACTCTTGGTGATGGATATTAGAGTTGCAGTCCAGAGTACCTCTCTTGGTGAAGGATATTAGAGTCCCTGTCCAGAGTACACTCTTGGTGATCGATTACAGAGTCCCTGTCCAGAGTACACTCTTGGTGATGGATATTAGAGTCCCTGTCCAGAGTACTCTCTTGGTGAAGGATATTAGAGTCCCTGACCAGAGTACTCTCTTGGTGATGGATATTAGAGTCCCTGTCCAGAGTACACTCTTGGTGATGGATATTAGAATCCCTGTCCAGAGTACACTCTTGGTAATGGATATTAGAGTCCCTGTCCAGAGTACACTCTTGGTGATGGATATTAGAGTCCCTGTCCAGAGTACTCTCTTGGTGATGGATATTAGAGTCCCTGTCCAGAGTACTCTCTTGGTGATGGATATTAGAGTCCCTGTCCAGAGTACTCTCTTGGTGATGGATAGTAGAGTCCCTGTCCAGAGTACACTCTTGGTGATCGATTACAGAGTCCCTGTCCAGAGTACTCTCTTGGTGATGGATATTAGAGTCCCTGTCCAGAGTACTCTCTTGGTGATGGATAGTAGAGTCCCTGTCCAGAGTACACTCTTGGTGATCGATTACAGAGTCCCTGTCCAGAGTACACTCTTGGTGATGGATATTAGAGTCCCTGTCCAGAGTACACTCTTGGTGATGGATATTAGAGTTGCAGTCCAGAGTACCTCTCTTGGTGAAGGATATTAGAGTCCCTGTCCAGAGTACTCTCTTGGTGATGGATATTAGAGTCCCTGTCCAGAGTACACTCTTGGTGATGGATATTAGAGTTGCAGTCCAGAGTACCTCTCTTGGTGAAGGATATTAGAGTCCCTGTCCAGAGTACTCTCTTGGTGATGGATATTAGAGTCCCTGTCCAGAGTACTCTCTTGGTGAAGGATATTAGAGTCCCTGTCCAGAGTACTCTCTTGTTGATCGATTACAGAGTCCCTGTCCAGAGTACTCTCTTGGTGATGGATATTAGAGTTGCAGTCCAGAGTACCTCTCTTGGTGAAGGATATTAGAGTCCCTGTCCAGAGTACTCTCTTGGTGATGGATATTAGAGTCCCTGTCCAGAGTACTCTCTTGGTGAAGGATATTAGAGTCCCTGTCCAGAGTACTCTCTTGGTGATGGATATTAGAGTCCCTGTCCAGAGTACTCTCTTGGTGATGGATATTAGAGTTCCTGTCCAGAGTACACTCTTGGTGATCGATTACAGAGTCCCTGTCCAGAGTACTCTCTTGGTGATGGATATTAGAGTCCCTGTCCAGAGTACTCTCTTGGTGATGGATATTAGAGTCCCTGTCCAGAGTACTCTCTTGGTGATGGATATTAGAGTTCCTGTCCAGAGTACACTCTTGGTGATCGATTACAGAGTCCCTGTCCAGAGTACACTCTTGGTGATGGATATTAGAGTCCCTGTCCAGAGTACACTCTTGGTGATGGATATTAGAGTCCCTGTCCAGAGTACTCTCTTGGTGATGGATATTAGAGTCCCTGTCCAGAGTACACTCTTGGTGATGGATATTAGAGTCCCTGTCCAGAGTACCTCTCTTGGTGATGGATATTAGAGTCCCTGTCCAGAGTACACTCTTGGTGATGGATATTAGAGTCCCTGTCCAGAGTACCTCTCTTGGTGATGGATATTAGAGTCCCTGTCCAGAGTACCTCTCTTGGTGATGGATATTAGAGTCCCTGTCCAGAGTACTCTCTTGGTGATGGATATTAGAGTCCCTGTCCAAAGTACCTCTCTTGGTGATGGATATTAGAGTCCCTGTCCAGAGTACCTCTCTTGGTGATGGATATTAGAGTCCCTGTCCAGAGTACTCTCTTGGTGATGGATATTAGAGTCCCTGTCCAGAGTACATTCTTGGTGATGGATATTAAATTCCCTGTCCAGAGTACACTCTTGGTGATCGATTACAGAGTCCCTATCCAGAGTACTCTCTTGGTGACGGACATCCAAAGCCCTTGCTACATTATGTGGTCAATATGTGCAACACTGAGGAGTTTATAGATTCAGCAACTTTTGGAGGACTATCGGCATTAATCAGGAAGAGGCATCCTTGCTCAAATGTAGCCTAAGGACAATGTTTAGAGTTTGCAGCGGTGCTCACTCCCATTTTATACACTGTAACATTAACTGTGGTGTGTGTGTCTGTTCTGTAGTTGGAAACCAGAAAACTGAGAGTGAGTCTTGCACACTCTCTGTAAAATATGATTGTGCAGGTCCATCCATGTAATTCTGTTGCATAACTTATCTATTTGACATCTTTGCTAACTTGGACACCACCAGTCTCCAGGTAAAGAGTGCAACACAACAGGCCCTTTTGCCAAGCTAATTACAGTAATGAAGTCTAATCCCTTCCGTCTGCATATGGCTCATATCCTTCCATTTCCATCTCATAGACTCCTCTGTTACATCTTCCCCCACCGTATGATGCCTTGATGCGATCAGCAAGAGTGAATTTGTTTTGTGTGAATTCAATCCTTTGGTAGCTGCTGAGCAGTATTAACTTTTAATTGTTTCTAATTTAAATGACGTAGTTATGATACAACTCAATGACTTGCTGACACATTTCAGAGAATGGTTAAGAGACAACCACACTGCTGTCAGTCCAGAGTTACATAAAGGCTTGATCAAGTAAGATAGGAGGATTTCCTCTCCTGATTTGTTTTTCAATTGCTCGGCCACCACTACTGATCATTTTTAGTTGGATAATCTCGAACTGTCAAGCAACATGAGTACAAGTGTATTGGTTGCAGATCTGCGTGAGTGTGAATATGCTTTCCTTCACTTGAGAAGTTCAACTAAAGTTACAGCTACTCTCTCAGTGGGCAATGAGGCAAGATTGAGAGACTTGTCTAAACCTGGTCACTTAACCAATATATTACTCCACTGAATTTAATGACATTTGTATGCTAATTTATCACTATTTTCATGCATTCTAATGTAATGACACTTCAAGCTGTACTACTTTAAAATACTTATGGAATTAAGGAAAAATGTAAGTGATATTGGTTATATCTAGTAAAAGAATGAATGATTTTTACAATATTAATGGTGTAAACAAAAATAAGCTGGTCGGCAGCAGTTGGGATATATTCTTGTTGATACAGTTACCATGGGATACTTTCCTCAATCTATACCTTGGTACAGAATGGCATATTTCTTATAAAGCAACAATTTAATAGATTCTGCAGATGCTGGAAATACAAAGAAACACACAGAAAATGCAGGAGGAACTTAGTAGGTCAGGCAGCATCTATGGATATGAATAAACAGTTGATGTACTGGGCTGAGGAATTAAATAAAGATCCTCATCTCCAGGGTGTTTGAGTGATCTAGTGTTTTTATATTATGGTGGCAAACCTTTATTTTGTGATTAGAGATTTGAGATTTGTTACCTTTATGATGTAATACCATAAAGATTTAATGAAACAGGCACCACTGTCCTAATCTCTATACCTGACAGAGTTTTTGTTTAAATCCTATGGTACATTGTGAAATATCATTAAAATGTTGTAGACATGATAATCTAACCTTGAAACTGCAACATTTAGTAAGATTTGTAGTTCTGACATTTATAGCTTTATATGTCACCTCCAAATGTTCACTGCGAACGCATTATCTACCCATGACTTCTTTACCTGCAAAATTTCCCCTTTCAGTCTACTTAACAGAGTGACAGTCTTTTTGAGCTGGCTATGTTCTCCAGTCAGCCAGGAACACTCTGCCCCAACAAAGTCCATTGCATTTTCTGCAGCACTAAATCAATTCATCATGGACCATAATTTTTATGATGTGTATTTATAACGTTTATTGAAAATTGAATATAAAGCAGATTTACATAGTGGTCTAGAAGCATATTTGCATAATTGACGGCATTGTCAGTCAGACTCTTGTTTAAACATCTGTAGGCTGAGTTTGTATTGTGACATTAATGCCCAATGCAAGTAGTGTTTATTTGCTACAGAGCCATATCTACAAGATGAACTGCAATGACTCATCAAGGCTTCTCCAAACTGCCTTCCAAACCTACAGACTCCACTACTTAGAAAGACAAACCCAACAAATTACATGGTGGCAACACACACAAAATTCTAGTGGAACGCAGCAGGCCAGGCAGTGTCTATAGCATACAACAAATAAAATAAATAAAGAACCCGCTGAAGTGCTTTCCATTCAGCTGCTGTACAACTGAGATACCACACAGTGTGTTAAGATGCTCTCTATGGTGGAGCGGTAAAAGGTCACCAGCATCTGTTCAGGTAGACCAGCTTTCTTCAGCGTCCTGAGGAAAAACAAGCGTCGCTGTGCTTTCTTAACTGTTGTTGTGGTGTTAGTGGACTGTGTAAGGCCTTCTGAGATGTGTATTCCCAGAAACCTGAAACTGGACACTCTCTCCACTATGTCTCCATTAACGTAGACTGAAGCGTACTTGTCAGCCCGTAACTTTCCAAAGTTGATAATTAGTTCCTTAGTCTTTGCTGTATTAAGACACAGGTTGTTCTCTGAGCATCAGCTCACTAAGTTCTGTACCTCCGCTCTGTACACTGATCCATCACTGTTCAAGGTCAACCCGATCACTGTTGTCTTGTCTGCAAAATTGACGATGGTATTGGTGTTAAATGCAGGTACACAGTCGTAAGTGAAGAGGGAGTAGAGTATGGGACTCATTACACAACCTTGTGGTGCACCAGTGTTCAGGGTAGTAGTGGATAACAGGTGAGGCACCAGTCTCATTGCCTGTGAACGGTCTGACAAGAAGTTCAGGACCCAGTTGCAGAGTGATGAGCTGAGGCCTGGCTGGTGGAGTTTGGAGATGAGCTTGCTGGGGATGACAGTATTAAAAGCAGAGCTATAAGCAACAAACAACATCCTCACGCACGTTCCCTTTCCCTCCAGGTGTGTCAGGGCAGTGTGAAGAGCTAATGAGATGGCATCCTCTGCTGACCTATTTGCTTTACAGGCAAACTGGTGTGAGTCCAGTGTAGCAGGGTAATGACTTTAATGTGGGAGAGGACCAATCTCTCAAAGCACTTCATTATTCTTGGTGTGAGGGCAACCAGATGATAGTCTTCAGATTGTTGATGTTTGTTTTCTTCGGGACAGAACATAGAACATAGCATAGTACAGCTCATTACAGGCCTTTTGGCCCACAATGTTGTGCCGACCCTCAAACCCAGCCTCCCATATAACCCCCCACCTTAAACTCCTCCATATACCTGTCTGATAGTCTCTTAAACTTCACTAGTGTATCTGCCTCCACCACTGACTCAGGCAGTGCATTCCACACACCAATCACTCTCTGAGTAAAATACCTTCCTTTAATATCCCCTTAAACTTCCCTCCCCTTACCTTAAAGCCATGTCCTCTTGTACTGAGCAGTGGTGCCCTGGGGAGGAGGCGCTGGCTATCCACTCTATCTATTCCTCTTAATATCTTGTACACCTCTATCATGTCTCCTCTCATCCTCCTTCTTTCCAAAGAGTAAAGCCCTAGCTCCCTTAATCTCTGATCATAATCCATACTCTCTAAACCAGGCAGCATCATGGCAAATCTCCTCTGTACCCTTTCCAATGCTTCCACATCCTTCCTATAGTGAGGCGACCAGAACTGGACACAATACTCCAAGTGGGGCCTAACCAGAGTTTTATAGAGCTGCATCATTACATCGCGTCTCTTGAACTCTATCCCTCGACTTATGAAAGCTAACACCCCATAAGCTTTCATAACTATCTACCTGTGAGGCATCTGTCGACATGTACCCCCAGATCCCTTTGCTCCTCCACAACACCAAGTATCCTGCCATTTACTTTATGCTCTGCCTTGGCATTTGTCCTTCCAAAGTGTACCACCTCACACTTCTCTGGGTTGAACTCCATCTGCCACTTCTCAGCCCACTTCTGCATCCTATCGATGTCTCTCTGCAATATTTGACAATCCTCTACAATATCTACAACACCACCAACCTTTGTGTCATCTGCAAACTTGCCAACCCACCCTTCTACTGCCACATCCAGGTCGTTAATAAAAATCACAAAAAGTAGAGGTCCCAGAACAGATCCTTGAGGGACACCACTAGTCACAACCCTCCAATCTGAATGTACTCCCTCCACCACGACCCTCTGCCTTCTGCAGGCAAGCCAGTTCTGAATCCACCTGGCCAAACTTCCCTGGATCCCATGCCTTCTGACTTCCTGAATAAGCCTACCATGTGGAACCTTGTCAAATTCTTTACTAAAATCCATGTAGATCACATCCACTGCACTACCCTCATCTATCTGTCTGGTCACCTTCTCAAAGAACTCTATCAGGCTTGTTAGACGTGATCTGCCCTTCAGATCATGCTGACTGTCCCTGATCAGACTACGATTCTCTAAATGCCCACAGATCCTATCTCAAAGAATCTTTTCCAACAGCTTTCCCACCACAGACGTAAGGCTCACTGGTCTATAATTACCTGGACTATCCCTACTACCTTTTTTGAACAAGGGGACAACATTCGCCTCCTTCCAATCCTCCAGTACCATTCCCGTGGACAACGAGGACATAAAGATCCTAGCCAGAGGCTCAGCAATCTCTTCCCTTGCCTCGTGGAACAGCCTGGGGAATATTCCGTCAGGCCCCCGGGACTTATCCATCCTAATGATGCTTTCAAGAAGGAGCTAGATAGGTATCTTATGGATAGGGGAATCAAGGGATATGGGGAGAAGGCAGGAACCGAGTATTGATAGTAGATGATCAGCCATGATCTCAGAATGGCAGTACAGGCTCGAAGGGCCGAATGGTCTACTTCTGCACCTATTGTCAATTGTTTATTGTCTATTGTCTAATGTATTTTAACAACTCCAACACCTCCTCTCCCTTAATATCAACATGCTTCAGAACATCAACCTCACTCATATTGTCCTCACCATCATCAAGTACCTGCTCATTGGTGAATACCAAAGGGAAGTATTCATTGAGGACCTCGCTCACTTCCACAGGCTCCAGGAACATCTTCCCACATTTGTCTCTAATCGGTTCTACCTTCACTCCTGTCATCCTTCTGTTCTTCACATAATTGAAGAATGCCTTGGGGTTTTCCTTGCCAAGGCCTACTCATGCCCCCTTCTTGCTCTTCTCAGCCTCTTCCTAAGCTCCTTTCTTGCTACCCTATATTCCTCAATAGACCCATCTGATCCTTGCTTCCTAAACCTCATGTACGCTGCCTTCTTCCTCCTGACTAGATTTTCCACCTCACTTGTCACACATGGTTCCTTCACCCTACCATTCTTTACCTTCCTCACTGGGACAAACTTATCCTTAACATCCTGCAAGAGATCATTAAACATCGACCACATGTCCATGGTACATTTCCCTGCAAAAACATCATCCCAATTCACACCCGCAAGTTCTAGCCTTATAGCCTCATAACTTACCCTTCCCCAATTAAAAATTTTCCTGTCCTCTCTGATTCTATCCTTTTCCATGATAATGCTAAAGGCCAGGGAGCGGTGGTCACTGTTCCCCAGATGCTCACCCACTGACAGATCTGTGACCTGACCTGGTTCGTTACCTAATACTAGATCTAGTATGGCATTCCCCCTAGTTGCCCTGTCAACATACTGTTACAGGAATCCATCCTGGACACACTTAACAAACTCTGCCCCATCTAAACCCTTGGAACTAATCAAGTGCCAATCAATATTAGGGAAGTTAAAGTCACCCATGATAACAACCCTGTTATTTTTGCACCTTTCTGAAATCTGCCTCCCAATCTGCTCCTCGGTATCTCTGCTGCTACCAGGGGGCCTATAGAATACCCCCAGTAGAGTAACTGCTCCCTTCCTGTTCCTGACGTCCACCCATACTGACTCAAAAGAGGTTCCTGCTACATTACCCACCCTTTCTGTAGCTGTAATAGTGTCCCTGACCAGTAATGTCACCCCTCCTCCCCCCCATCCCTTTTAAAGCACTGAAATCCAGGAATATTGAGAATCAATTCCTGCCCTGGTGCCAGCCGTCTCCGTAATGGCCACTACATCATAATTCCATGCATGTATCCAAGCTCTCAGTTCATCACCTTTGTTCCTGATGCTTCTTGCATTGAAATACACACACATTAGCCCTTCTACCTTACTACCTTTACACCCTTTATTCTGCTTCTGTTTTCTCAAAGCCTCTCTATATTTTAGATCTGGCTTTACTCCATGTACTTCTTCCACTGCTCTATTGCTCCGGGTCCCCATCCCCCTTGAAAATTAGTTTAAACCCTCCTGAACCATGCTAGCAAACCTACCTGCAAACTAGCAAACCTACCTGCAAGGATATTTCTCCCCCTCGAGTTCAGGTGCAACCCATCCAATCTGTACAGGTCCCACCTTCCCCAGAAGAGATCCCAATGTTCCAAAAGTTTAAAAACCTGCCCCCTGCACCAACTCCTCAGCCACGCATTCAACTGCCATCTCCTCCAATTCTTACCATCACTATCACGTCGTACTGGCAGCAATCCTGAGAACGCCACCCTTGAGGTCCTGTTCTTCAGCATTCTGCCTAGTTCCTGAAACTCACACTTCAGGACCTCATCCCCCTTCCTGCCTATGTCATTGATCCCAACATGTATCACGACTTCTGGTTGCTTTCCCTCTTGTACCAGGATGTCATGCACCCGGTCAGAGACATCCCGGACCCTGGCACCCGGGAGGCAACAAACCACGCGGGTATCCTTCTCACGTCCACAAAATCTCCTGTCTGCTCCCCTGACTATAGAGTCTCCAATGACGACAGCTCTCCTCTCCTCCGTCCGATCCTTCTACACCACAGGGTCAGACTCAGTGCCAGAGGCCCTGTCACTGTGGCTCACACCTGGTCGGTCGTCCTCACCAACAGCATCCAGGACGGTAAACTTATTATTCATGGGAATGGCTACAGGGGTGCCCTATACTACCTGTCTACTCTCCTTCACTTTCCCCCCTCAGACTGTCACCCAACGACCTGCTTGTGGCAGCCTAGGTGTGACTACCTCCCTGTAGCCCTTATCTATGACTGCCTCATTCTCCCTTATGAGTCAAAGGTCATCCAGCTGCTGCTCCAGATTCCTCACACGCTCTTCCAGATCGCCCAGCCGCAAGCACTTCTGGCAGATGTGACTCTACAGGAGAGGGGAGTTCCCTCAAGACTGCCGCATCTCACAGGAGAGGCACATCACCGTCTCAGGAGGCATTGTAAAGACTAACTGGGAACAAACTCATCCTCTGCCTCTTCTTGTTGAAGCCTCTCGAGTCAAAGCCTCAAAGCTCCACTCCTTCACTGGCTCACTCACTCACTGGCACTGTGATGGCTGACTTCAGGCACTTGGGGCCCATTGCCTGAGATTGAGACAGATTGAAAATTCTCATAAATACATCAGCCAGTTGTCCAGCATAGTCTTTAAGTGCCCGTCCTGGAACTCCATCTGGGCCTGCAGCATTGACCCTCTGCAGCGTGCGCTGTACATCATGTGTGCTCAGTGTACCTGTTCGTCCTCTATGGCCAGGATTCTTGAACTCCTCGCATTGGTATTAATTTCAAACCAGCCAAAGAAGATGTTGAGTTCATTGGCCAGTGTGACATCACTGTGGGGGCAGACAGGGTTACTCTTGTGGTCAGTAATAGTCCTGATGCTTTGCCACATATTTTGATTGTTAGCACTGTTAAAATGGTCCTCTACCCATTGCCTGTGGATGTCTTTGGCCTTTATTCAGGTTTGACCTGGCAACACTGTATGCTGAGGCATCACCAGATTTAAAAGCATTATTGCGTACTTTTAAAAGATCTTGTACCTCTATTCATCCACGGTTTCTAGTTTGGGAATACCTTTATTTTCTTGTCTACTGTTACACAGTCTACACAACTGTTGATGTAGAAAAACACAGAATTGGGTAAAGCCCTCCCCGCCATTGAGCATATCTCTCTAGAGCACTGTCTCAGAAAAGCAGCGTTCATCATCAAGGACCTCCATCATCCAGAACATGCTCTCTTCTCACTACTGCCATCAGGAAGAAGGTACAGGAGCCTCAGTTCCCACAACACCAGGTTCAGGAATAGTTCAGGAACAGGAGCCTCAACCATCAGGCTCTTGAACCAGAGGGGATAACCTCACTCACTCCATCAATAAATGGTTCCCACAAACAATGGACTCACTTTCAAGGACTCTTCATCTCATATTTTCAATATTTATTGTTTATTTATATGTAATTGTTATTTTTACTTTTTTGTGTTTTGCACAGTGGTTTCTTGTCCATCTTATGTGCGTTTTTTCTTTGATTCTATTGTTTCTTTGTATTTATTGTGAACGCCTGCAGGATATCTCAGGGTAGTATATGGTGACATATATGTACTTTGATAATAAGTTTGCTTTGATCCTTGAACTTCCATCAATAGATTGTCACTCATATCTCATTATTTTTTAATTGATCAGTCAATGGCTAATTTAAAAGGAGGTCAAAATATCATCTCTTCAGAAAGCTTTCATATGTTAACTACTAATAACATACATGGTGATTTTATCATTCTGACAAAAAAATGCTGGAACAAAGGCCAGCATTAATGGTTATGTAGACAAGAGGCAATAAAATACACTTGACTGCACCAGGGGTTAAACTAAGACCAATTCCCCAAATTTTACAAAGCTTCTGCATGTTTATTTTAGTGATAGTCTTTCTCTTTTGATCCTTATCCATACTACCTCCCATAAACTCTCTTATGCCCCAGGTTCCTGATCAGGTCAGCTATGAAGCACAGCTCATTAGAGTGTAGGGATTTATCAGTGAGAAAATGTAATTGATAGCTGTAGGCCAATGGAGTAGTGATGTATGACTAATAAAAATTTAGATACTGAGAGCTGATTTTGCTTCAGTGTTGATGCCAGGTGTTCTTCGCACTTCAGTTTACCAAATCACTGCTCTCAAAGACAAGATCTTAAGGTGCCTGCAAAACCTTTGACCTTTCTCTGCTTAGGGTTTTGAATACTGGTGATCTACTGCTCTAATTGCCTATCAGTCTGACACTACATAGCTAATTAGTCTGTTTAATTAGGTTTTAATCTTTGACGCACAAGAATAAGGAGTGGTGTGAACAAGAAGTTTGGTCTTTTTAGCACCTTTCAGTGAATTGAAGTTTTTGGCTGCAGTTTATATCCTAATTAGTATCACTGAGAATTCTAATCTTGTAATCAAACCAAATCAATGAGTTTTAGCTGTTTAAGTGACCATAAGACTTGTAAACTTGTTATTTCAGTGTGTGGCTGGTGCACAAGCATTCATGTTTCATCATTCTTCCATTTCCTCGCAAACCTTTAAGAAGGAATTGTTGGCTGAACCAATGAAAGAATTGATAACTTAATTAGATATTCTTTATATATAACAGGCAATATACTTCCGTTGCTGAAACAAAGAAAGGCTTCTGTAGAATCATTAACTGCAGCTGAAGACCATCAGCACCAAAGAAGCAAGGAATCCTGCCTCCTTGATGTTCCCATCCTAAAATTTCTAATAAGGCTGCTTAATCATGTGGAGCTTAAGCTCCTAAGGCAATAGTTGAATTGAAAAAGTGAAATACTAATTGATCACCTAAATTATTCCAGCTATATGTTTTATAACTTTCTTTGTCCTGTTTCTGAAGACATCAATGTGCTTAAATATCCTAGCGTATTCTTTTATCCTTGAAATACATCATGTCATTACAACATTACAACTAATGCGACTCCCATGTCAGGGAGTCATAGAAAAGTACAGCATAGAAATTGGCCCTTTGGCCCATCTAGTCTGAGTGGAACCATTTAAATTGCCTACTCCTGTACCAGGACTAAAGTATAGCCCTCCATATCCCTCTCATCCATGTACTTATCCAAACTTCTCTTAAACATCGAAATTGAGCTTGAATACACCAATTGCATGGCAGCTCGTTCTACATTCTCGCGAGTGAAGAAGTTTCATAGAAACATAGAAAAACCTACTGCACAATACAGGCCCTTCGGCCCACAAGCTGTGCCAAACATGTCCTTACATTAGAACTACCTAGGGTTACCCTTAGCCCTCTATTTTTCTAAGCTCCATGTATCCATCCAGGAGTCTCTTAAAAGACCCTGTCGTTTCTGCCACCACCACCGATGCTGACAGCCCATTCCACACACTCATCACTCTCTGCATAAAAAACTTACCCGACATCTCCTCTGTACCTACTTCCTTGCACCTTAAAACTGTGCCCTCTCGTGCTAGCCAATTCAGCCCTGGGAAAAAGCCTCTGACTGTCCACATGATCAATGCCTCTCATTATCATGTACAACTCTATCAGATCACGTCTCATCCTCTGTTGCTCCAAGGAGAAAAGGCCAAGTTCACTCAACCTATTCTCATAAGGCATGTTCCCCAATCCAGGCAAGACCCTTGTAAATCTCCTCTTCACCATTTCTATGGTTTCCATGTCCTTCCTGTAGTGAGGTGACCAGAATTGAGCACAGTACTCCCCTCATGTTCCCCTTAAACTTTTCAGCTTTCACCCTTAACCCTTGGCCCCTATTCGTAATTTCATCCAACCTGGATAATGCTGCATTTTTTAATTTAACTTTGAAACTTCAGATACCTTAATTGCAGGTGCACTTGAATTCACAGCTTGGGCTAAAAAAATTCCAGCTCATAGAAAGACTTAAAATACTGTCATAAAATTTGGAAGCCACAGTGATAATATTAATTTTGTCAGCTATGAGAACCAAATCTTCTCTGTCTCATACCATTGTAAGTCATTTTATTTATTCCTAATGAGTATTGGCTCTTCCTGCAAAATGCATGCCTGTGTGTTGCAGGATAGATCTACACTCTTAATTAGATGTCATTTTTTGTAGTATTGATGTACTGTGCACATAAGCACATATATATAGGTAGGGCGCTTCAGACTTCAGCACAATACTGTATTTGTCAACGTGGAAAGCAGAGCGAATTTGTAAATCTGGATGAGCAAGAATGTTGGGAATGGTGAGGGTGGACGAGTGTGGGATAGTGGGCAGAGAAGGATTGTTATGTGTGAGGGCTAGTGCTGCTGTAGGCACACCCAACCAGGCAAGGTCACTTGATTCCAAACTATTGATCATTACGGAATGTCTCTCTTCCCCTTCCCCTTTTCTCAACCGTGATTCCCCTCTCCCTGCATCCATCCCACTCTCATCCACAATGGCGACTCAGGTTTCTGGCACCAAGTCTGCCTTTGTGACTCAGAAGGGAAGGGGGAAGAAGAACTGTGGTGATAGAGGAATGGAAAGGAGATTCTGCAGGTGAGAACAAGATTCCCGAAGGGATATTACCTCCTGGTTGCTCAGGTCCGGGATATCTTAGATTGAGTACTCAGCATTCTTAAGCTAGAAGTCGTGGTCCATATAGGTACCAATGACATGAGTGGGATGAGTAACAAGGTTCTGCATAGGGAGTTCAGAGAGTTAGGTGCAGGTCCTCCAGGGTTGTGATCTCAGGATTGCTACCCATGCAAAGTGTTAGTAAGGATAGAACTAGTAAGATATACACGGCTTAGGAGTTGGTGTAGGAGGGAAAGCATAAGGTTTTTGGATAACTGGGCTCTCTTCCAGGGAAGGTAGAACCTGTACAGAAGGGACAGTTTACACCTGAACTAGAGGAAGACTAATATCCTAGCAAGATTTGTTAATGCACACGGTGGGGTTTAAACTAGAGTTGCAGGGGGATGGGAACCAGAGTGCCAGAATAGATAGTGGAGAGATTGTGGAGGCAGATGTTGGTAAGAGCTCAGACAAAATTAGGAATCAAAAGGTTGAGCAGAGTATAACAAAATCGAAAAGGGTGAATACAGAGCTGAAGGTGTTGTATTTGAATGCCCGTTGTATACAGAATAAGGTCAATGAACTTGCAGCACAGTTGCAGATTGGCAGGTATGATGTTGTAGGCATTACTGAATCATGGCTGAAAGGTTATAACTAGGAGGTTAATGTCCAAGGATACACATTTAATCGAAAGGATAGGCAGAAAGGCCAAGGGGATGGCATTACTCTGTTGGTAAAAAATGAAGTCAAATCATTAGAAAGAGGTGACATAGGATTGAAAGGTGATGAATTATTGAGGACAGAGATAAGGAACAGCAAGAGTAAAAAGACCCTGATGAGAGTTGCATTCAAACCCCCAAATAGTCATAAGGACGCTGCCTACAAATTACAAGGGGAGATAGAAAATGCATAACAAAAGGGCAAGGTTACAATAGTCATGGGGTCTTCAATATGCAGGTAGTTTATGAAAATCAGGTTGGTGCTAGATCCAGGATGGAGAATTTCTAGATTGCCTACGTGATGGCTTTTTAGAGCAGCTTGTGGTTGAGTCCACTAGAGGATCAGCAATTCTAGATTGGTGTTGTGCAATGAATTAGAATTAATTTGCTGATGACACAAAGGTTGGAGGTGTTGTGGATAGTGTGGAGGGCTGTCAGAAGTTACAGTGGAACACTGATAGGATGCAAAACTAGGCTGAGAAGTGGCAGATGGAGTTCAACCCAGATAAGTGTGAAGTGGTTCATCTTGGTAGGTCAAATATGATGGCAGAATATAGCATTAATGGTAAGATTCTTGGCAGTGTGGAGGATCAGAGGGATCCTGGGGTCCGAGTCCATAGGACGCTCAAAGCAGCTACGTAGGTTGACTCTGTGGTTAAGAAAGTGTATGATGTATTGGCCTTCATCAATCGTGGAATTGAATTTAGGAGCTGAGAGGTAATGTTGCAGTTATATAGGACCCTGGTCAGACCCCACTTGGAGTACTGTGCTTAGTTCTGGTTACCTCACTACAGGAAGGATGTGGAAGCCATAGAAAGGGTGCAGAGGAGATTTACAAGGATGTTGCCTGGATTGGGGAGCATACCTTATAAGAATAGGTTGAGTAAACTCAGTCTTTTCTCCTTGGAGCGACAGAGGATGAGAGGTGACCTGATAGAGGTGTATAAGATGATGAGAGGTATTGATCATGTGGATAGTCAGAGGCTTTTTCCCAAGGCTGAAATGGTTGCCACAAGAGGACACAGGTTTAAGGTGCTGGGGAATAAGTACAGAAGAGATGTCAGGGATAAGTTTTTTACTCAGAGAATGGTGAGTGCATGGAATGGGCTGCCGGCAACGGTGGTGGAGGCAGATACAATAGGGTCTTTTAAGAGACTTTTGGATAGGTACATGGAGCTTAGGAAAATGGAGGGCTATAGGTAAGTCTAGTAATTTCTAAGTTAAGGACATGTTCGGCACAACTTTGTGGGCCAAAGGGCCTGTATTGTACTGTAGATTTTCTATGTTTCTATGCAATGAAAGACTTTAAGGTAACAGAACCCTTAAGGGCAAGTGATCACAATATAATCAAATTCAACCTGAAATTTGAGCAAGAGAAGCTGAAGTCGGATGTATCAGTATTACAGTGGAGTAAATGGAATTACAGAGGTACGAGAGAGGAGTTGTCCAGAACTGACTGGAAAATAAAGGGATGATGGCAAAGTGGCAATGACTGGAATTTCTGGAGGCAATTCAGAAAGCACAGGATATAGACATTGCAAAGAGGAAGAAGTATTCTAAAGGAAAGATGACACAACCATGGCTAACAAAAGAAGTCAAGGCCAACATAAAAGCCAAAGAGAGGGCATATAACAGCAAAAATTAGTGAGAAGATAAAAGATTTGGAAACTTATAAAAACCAACAGAAGGCAACCAAAAAAATCATTAAGAAAGTAAAGATGGGATGCAAAAGAAAGCTAGTTAATAATATTAAAGAGCATTCCAAAAGTTTCTTCAAGTAGATAAAGTGTAAAAGAGGGAAGTGATTAGATATTGGACTGCTAGAAAATGATGCTGGAGAGGTAGTAATGAGGAACAATGAAATGGCAGATGAACTGAATAAGTATTTTGCATTAGCCTTCACTGTGGAAGACATTAGCAGTATGGTGTAATTTTCAGGTGTCGGGTCATGAAGTGTGTGAAGTTATCATAACTAGCCAGAAAGTTATTGGGACTCTAAAAGGTCTGAAGGCAGATAAATCACCTGGACCAAATGTTGTACACCCCTAAGTTCTGAAAGAGGTTTCTGACAAGATCGTTGGGGCATTAGTATTGATCTTTCAAGAATCACTAGATTCTGGAATGTTTCCAGAACGGCTTAATTCTACTCCTATGTCTTATGCCACTTGCAAATTTCTACAGATGTACTGTGGAGAGCAAACTAACTGGTTGCATCACCATCTGGCAAGGGGTGAAGGGCATTGTACAGGATCAAAAAAAAGATTATGAGAGATACAGTGCAGAATGAGGCTGTTTTGGACCTTCGAACCACACTGCCCCAGCAACCCCCAATTTAACACCAGTCTAATCATGGGACAATTTACACTGACCAATGAACCTTCTAACCAGTATGTCTTTGACCTGTAGAGAAAAACGGAGCACCCAGAGAAAATGCACGCATTCCACAGGGAGATGTACAGATTCCTTACAGATGACATCAGAACTCCGACGTTCTGAGTTGTAAAAATATCGCATTAGCTGCTACGTTATTGTGTATCCACTGGAAAAACAAGGACAAGGAAAGTGATTTGAAATAGTGGAGGGAACTGGAGGAAGACAAAATACTGTGAGACAATCATGTACGTCCAACAATCCAGTCTATAAGTTTTGTAAATCAGATTCTACTTTTTCTAGCAGTAGAGTATTGATCAGAAGCATGGCAGGTAATATATTAATTAAACATTAGTCAGTATGTTGCTGTATTGATATTTATCTTTCTGGGTATGTGTACAGCTGCTCATTAATACAAGTACCTAATCAACCAATCATAAGGCAGAACCTCAATGCATAAAAGCATACAGACATGGTCAAGAGGTTCAGTTGTTGTTCATATCAAACATCAGAATGGGGAAGAAATGTGATTTAAGTGACTTTTGATTGTGGAATGATAGTTGATGATAAATAGGGTGATTTGAATAAATCAGAAGCTACTGAAGTCCTGCGATTTTCACACACAACAGTCTCAAGTGTTTCCAGAGGATGGTGTGAAAAGCAAAAAAAAATCCAGTGAGCAGCAGTTCTGTGAGTGAAAACATCTTCAGAGGAGAATGGCCAGTCTGGTTCAATTTGACAGCAACTCAAGTAGGCACACTTTAAGGTAATGGTGTGCAGAAGGCCATCTCTGAATGCACAAACTATGAACCTTGAAGTGGATGGGCTACAGCAGCAGAAGACTACAAACGTATACTCAGTGTCCACTTCGTTACGTACTGAGTGTAAATTTTCTATGCCATGAAGCACTTAAATTATGTCAATTTAAGAAGAACTGGAGAGAGAGCGAGAGCAATACTGAATCAGTTAATGGAATAATTTTAGTAAGGTACATCATAAAGTGATGCTGCAGTTAGAAAGATGCAATAAGAAAACTAAAAGCATTGTTTAATTATTGATTAAGACTTTATAATGGTTTTGCTGATTGATGATCTACTTAACTAAAAAATAGTGAAAGGAATTAATAAATAGAAGGAAACAGCAAAACCCAGCAGTGGTATGTATGTAAATAAACACAGATTGATATGCCATCTGTTAATTATAATTTAGTATGCAAGATGAATCAGTTTGCACTGAGAATAGTTATATAGGGAATTAATATATGAACATATAATAGCAGGACAGCCATTGTGTTGGGAATTTGCATGGACAGTGAGATTATCCTGGATGATAGTGCCAGTGAGAAATGTCTATTTGTGAAATTGCTCCCGATTAGGTTCACTGAGCTGAAGGAAGTCATGCCATTAATTAAAAGCAAGAGGAATGCCTGCACGGTTCACACTGTCAGACAGAGAGAGATACAAACAGGAGGAGTCTGTGACTGGAAGCTGACAAACTAGGAAAAATATACAAAATGTAGTGGTGCGCTTACTACCCACGGGGTTAATGGGAAGGTTTAAAGAGGCGATTGCCGCAGTGTTAATCAAGGCACCATGGTGTACAAAGCAGTTTCAGAGTGTGGTGAGGGACTGGACTGTCATCCCAGAGAAATGAAGAGGTAGGTGAGGTGAGGAAAGGGAGTACAAGCTGGCAGGTGACAGGTGAGAGGAAAAGTGGATGGATGGGAGAGGGGGAAGATGTGAAAAACTGGAAGGTAATAGATGGGTAAGGGCTGAAGAAGAAGGAGACTGGACCATGGGAGAAAGAGAAGAAAGAGTGCCACCAGGACAAGGTGATAGGAAGGTGAGGAGAGAATAGGGGGTAAGAGTGGAGCCAGAATGTAGAATTGAAAAAAAGAGAAGTGGAGGTGGAGAAATTACCAAAAGTTAGATAAATCAATATTCACACAGTCAATTCAAAAGATTCAAAGGATTCAAAGTACACCTATTATCAAAGTATGTTTAAATTATACAACCTTGAGATTTGTCTGCATAAAAGCAGCCACAAAGCAAGAAACCTGAAAGAACTCATTTTAAAAAACAAGGACCACTGCCAATGTACAGAGAAAGAGGGGAAAAAACATAAAAGCAAATTATAGAAGCAACCAACGGCATTCTGAACCAAAATGAGTCCATAGATCTGAATTCCTGGAACAGCTAGAGTCTCCATTCATCAGATGGAATATGAGGTGTTTTGCTTAAATTCCTCATTCAATTTCTTCCACTACTTGTTAGCTTTTACTTAACCAAATTCCTTTAGTAGAATTTCATCCTATTAAACCCTTTTCAATTTTGTGATTTAAAATAACAACAGGAAAAGGCATCATTTTAGGTTGTTCCAGGGTGATCAAAGTGTATATCCATTCCATGGTGACTGTGATCAAAATGCGGAAAAGAAAACGGGCCTGAAGCTGGAGAATATCTCGCATAAAGTGACACATTACTTTAATTGTAGAGGCATGACTATCAACAGCTTTTGAAACATGTACAGTGTATAACAGGAAAAATGGGAGGTGATTATACCGGGAACACCACAGTAGCGTAGCAGTTAACGCAACATTATTACAGCTCGGGGAGGGTCGGAGTTCCATCATCCGTAAGGAGTGGTCTGCACGTTCTCCCTGTGGAATGTGTGGGGTTCCCCTGGGTACTCCAGTTTCTGCCTACAGTCCAACGACGTACTGACGAGTAGGTTAATTGCTCATTGTAAATTGTCCAGTGATTAGGTTAGAGTTAAGTTAGGGGTTGTTGGGGGTTACCAGATGGTGTGGCTCAAAGGGCTGAAAAAGCATACTCATGCTGTATCTCTAAATAAATGTGTTAATGCAGTTGGAAGCATAACTACTGATGGCCATCAAAAGAAAGTCTATAAGAATAAACTTACTATTGTTTGAAATGAAAGGGTTAACGTATGAGAATTGGAATCAGCTTTAACATTATAGGCATATATCATGAAATCTGTTGTGTTGTGGCAGAAGTACATTGCAATACATAATAATAAAAACTATAACATAGAACATAGAATAGTACAGCACATTACCTGCCCTTCAGCCCACAATATTGTGTCGACTCTCAAACTCTGCCTCACATATAACCCTCCACCTTAAATTCCTCCATATACCTGTCTAGTAGTCTCCTAAATTTCACTAGTGTATCTGCCTCCACCACTGACTCAGGCAGTGCATTCCACGCACCAACCACTCTCTGAGTGAAAAACCTTCCTCTAATATCCCCCTTGAACTTCCCTCCCCTTACCTTAAAGCCATGTCCTCTTGTACTGAGCAGTGGTGCCCTGGGGAAGAGGCACTGGCTGTCCACTCTGTCTATTCCTCTTAATATCTTGTACACCTCTATCATGTCTCCTCTCATCCTCCTTCTCTCCAAAGAGTAAAGCCCTCGCTCCCTTAATCTCTGATCATAATCCATACTCTCTAAACCAGGCAGCATCCTGGTAAATCTCCTCTGTACCCTTTCCAATGCTTCCACATCCTTCCTATAGTGAGGCGAGCAGAACTGGACACAGTACTCCAAGTGTGGCCTAACTAGAGTTTAAATTACTATAATTTACGTAATAAATGTGCTGAGAGAGTGAGTACAGCAAAGGCCCTTCTGGCATTGGAGAAGGTTCAGAGGAGCTTCACCAGAATGATTCTGGGAATGAAAAAGTTAACATATGAGCAGCATTTGATGGCCCTGGGTCTGTACTCTCTGGAGTTTAGAAGAATGAGAGGGGATCTCATTAAAACCTATCAAATACTGAAAGGCCTAGATAGAATGGATGTGGGGGAGATGTCTCCTATAGTAGAGGAGTCTAGGACCAGAGGGAACAGGCTCAGAATAGAAGGATGTCCTTTTAGAACAGTGATGAGGAGAAATTTTTTTAATCAGAGGGTGGTGATAGCTGAGGAGGCCAAGTCACTGGGTATATTTAAAGCAGAGTTTAACAGGTTCTTGATTAGTCAGGGTGTCAAATGTTACAGGGAGAAGACAGAAGAATGGATTTGAGAGGGATAATAAATCAGCCATGATGACAGAGCAGACTGATGGGCCAAATGGCCTCATTCTAATACTAAGTCCTATGGTCTTATTACTGATGGCATCTAAAAGAAAGACAGCTTCTTAAATAAGATAGATTAGGGAAAGTATAACATAATCAGGGGTCACAAGCACGAGAAATTCTGCAGGTGCTGGAAATCCAGAGCAAAATACATAAAATACTGGAAGAACTCAGCAGGTCAGGCAGCATCTATGGAAAAAAGTACAGTCAATGTTCAGGCTGAGACCCTTCTTCGGGGCTGCTAAGGGAGCTAAAACAGATTACAACAGCTGTATACAAATATTGGAACTAATTGATATGCAGTGGTTATCAGTCACCGATTCAACTCATGAAGCATTGAATAAGAGGAGATTTTACATTAGATTTGGTACTAACAGCCCAACAGAATGAATTAGTAACATGTAATAACAGATGTGTTGATTCTGATTAATTATAAAGTAAGATTTTCTAAAGTAAACTGATGCAAAGTGTAGCAATTCCAATTTATCTGACTTTAGATGGACAAAGTCTTGAGCTGGAAAAAAGTATTGAACAGGATTAAGTGGAGAGTAGTATTAAAAATGTCTCACAACTGTTGAAAAATATGGTTGTTTCCCAAGATTGTTTTTCAAGTATGTGAAAAAGAAGTACTCGATGAGCTGATGTGATAAAGAAAAGGAGCAAGACCAAAACCATAACAACTGAATAGGAAGCATGAAAATAGCCTTGAAGTTAAGCATAATGTTTTAAAAGCATCAAGACAAAAAGTCCTGAAGACTGAGTAGATAAAATGATACGAAAACAATCGTTGGAAGAGATGAATAAAATTCTGATAATCCAGCACCATCCAGACTTATAAAGTAGATAAAGTGATTAGAGAGCTATCTTAAGCTTGAAAAACGTATCTAATAATTCCTTCAAAGATAAATTCAATCAAAATTATCATTGAGAAATGACAAACATGCTAAGTGAGTTCTTTGGATTATTGTTCAAAAGAATATTGTTCAGTATCCAGGCAGGCTGGCTTTGGCTCTTTTGAAAAACACAATTAAAGAGAAAGTATGTATTTAGAAGGAAATACAGTGGCATATTCCAGATTGGCATTAATATGATTTAGCTTATCATGTAATCATAAATGCACTTACATATCAGTCAGGCAGCATGTGTTCATTCTAAATTTATTGTAATAACTTGCATAAATGGATGAAAATGAGCTCTTTGACGAGATAAATAATGTGGTAACAAATAAACGAGGCCAAATGGATATCACGATAAAGATGGCTGAGTAACCATGCTTGATAACAACTGGATGGTTCCTTTCTCAATAATAATCTAAACATATTTTTTGAAATTCAGCTTCCATGGCTTTGTGGTTAACTTACTGGACAAATTCCCAGAGATTTAGGATCTCTATCTTGAGAAATGGGGATATTTGTTTGAATCCCATCATAGTAGTTGGAGCTCAAGGAATATGGTGTCAGTAATGGGCAGCATGAGACATCAGACTGTTTTAAAAGCCCATTATTGTCCTCAATTCACCAGTGTGATCTGGCCTCGGTCTGATATAAAGCAATATGGTTGACTTCTCTTTAAAATGGCCCAGCCAGCCATTTGTATAGAGATGCTTAGTGCTGGGCCAGGAATGTTTGCCAGTCCGAAGCAAATAAAAGCGAAGTGTAAATATCATAGTTAAGCATCAGAGGATTCAGGTATGTGTTACACCACAAAGTACACTTTCCCAACCAATTTTTACAGGAGCGCCCTTGGGAGTGCCCTGACCAGATGCATCACCGTCAAGTGCAGGAATCGCAAGGCATCTGAGTGCAAGTCCCTGCACAGGATTGCATAGGTTGCTGAGAGGAGCAACGGAGTCTCTCGTCCATCCATCAGAGATATTCATCAGGAGAACTCATAAGCAAAGTTCCTGGTGTTGCAATGATTCCTCCCATCTGTCCATCAATCTCTTTGACTCTCCACCGGCAGACCGGAGGTAGCATAACACGAGGCCAAGAACTGTTCAGACGAGAAACACCTTCTTCTCCTAGGCTGTAAGACTATTAAACTCCCTCCCAGGTCTCATCATGTATGAAATACCAGCACTGTTAGACTGTTTATTGTTTAACCTGTATTATATACACAACTTATTATTTGTTAATTTATTTTACTTGGTGTAATATTACTTTGTGCTATGTGTGTAACTTATATGTACTGTGTTGTACACCTTTGTCTGGAGGAACTTTCTAAAATATGGAATACATACTTTTAAATGAGCTATCTTCCAATACAATGAAGGTTTCTGTAAATATTGTCTATGGTGTGCATCACTGAGTAGTGTAACCAATATCCACTTATAAATAATTCATATCCGTGTCTGTATTCCGTATTTGAAACTGGTGTCCATAAATTTTGTTCCCCGTCATCCGTTTCCAGTGACCTTACACTTCTGTTCTCATGGTCAGTTAACATTATCATTGAAATAAGGTTCTCAATTTGGCCACCAATAAATTATTTGTTCATTACTGAGTATATATTCAACTGGGAAGAGGTCAATGATATGGCTTTTGGCGAGAGGTCTTAAAAGCAGTCACCATATAATCATCTTCAGAAAGATGTTTTCAGACTAAGGGAAAATTTCTTCTATCTCATGGTGGGCCTTCTCTTGAAGGGTTTGCAACAACAATGATGATCTTCCAGGCTGTAACTAGTGGTCAAGAGTGCTGGCAATACTCTTAAACCTCCAAAGTAGGCGAGTTTTGCTTCATAAGGCACTGTGCTAGTGACCAGACAACTAATATGCAATTAGATTGAGCAATATTAGCAAACTGAGATGTTTGCCTGCCTACTGTGATTCTTGCATTTATTTGAAACCAACAATTTTCTTCCATCCTACTACTCTGATGTATTCCAGAACCACCATTATTTATTTGAAGCTCCCACTACAAGTTCTTCCACAAATAATTGTTCAAGGATGTGCATTGACTAATTTAATTTTTTTCCAGGTTTGTCATCTTGTGCTCTTCTCATACATTTCACTGACATTTCATGTGCTAATGGAAATCTTATAAATACAAAAGATTCTGCAGAAGCTGGAAGTTAGAGTAAAACACACAAAATGCAGGAGGCATGCAGCAGGTCAGGCATGGAGAGGAATGAAGAGCCGCTGTTTCAGGGTCTCTGCCCGAACCATCAGCTCTTTATTCCTCTCCGTAGATGCTGCCTGACCTGCTGCATACCTCCAGCATTCTGTGTGTGTTAATCTTGTGCAACTTGCCTGTTCAATTGAATGGATATGATCACGACAGATTCTTAAATATTTTGAAACTGTAGTGTTTCATTTCAACATAAATATTCAGAGCAGTGCATTTATGTCATTTAAACTCACCATAATTATTGCAGTGTTCTTCCATGTATGTATATTGTTTTGTATGTAACATTCTGGGGTCACCTATTGTGACCAATACTTCTGATGCAGCCTCTTGTATATTGATGAGACCCATCATAAATTGGGGGGCTGCTTACCCTAATACCACCTCTACTCTATCCACCAAAAGCAGGACACCCCAGTGGCCAAACATCATAATTCCAATTCCCATTCCCATTCTAACATGGTCCATCCTGAGTGCTCCTCTTCCACTAGGAGTTGTCATGGACTAGTGGCTTCCAAAAGGTAGCAATAATAATAATAATAATAACAACTGTATTTACAGAGCACTTATCATACAGATGATGTCATTCAAAGCACTTTACAATGGGATAAAAGTACAAACATGAAAATAAAAGACATTAGTTTAGATTTTACAAGGGGAGCCAAGTTCCCAAGTTTATCAAGAACTTTATCACTCTTGGCTTTGAAACCAATCAAAAGTATTTCATTTGGTGGGGATGTTACATTTCTTCAAGGAGACTTTGAGCATCGTCTTGAACTTCTTTCTCCATTTGTGTGATAACCTCTTGCGATGACAGAGCTTGACATAGAGTCTAGTCTAGGCATATGAACCATGGGCTGATGCAAAGATTTAAAGATTAGCTTTATTTCAAACGCAAGAAAATCTGCAGAAGCTGGAAATCCAAACAACACACAAAATGCTGGAGGAACACAGCAGGCCAGGCAGCATCTATGGAAAAGAGTAAACAGTCAATGTTTTAGGCCAAAATCCTTCATCAGGACATCATTGGTTGCATGTATATTGAAACATTCAGTGAAATGCATCATTTGCTTCAATGACCAACACAGTCCGAGAATGTGCTGTGGACAATCTGCAAGTGCTTCTGGCGGCAACAAAGCATGCCCACAACTTACTAATCCGTATTTCTTTGGAAAGTGGGAGGAAACCCACATAGTCACATGGTCACTGTCCCTTTACAGACAATGATGGGAATTGAAGCCATTCTACACTGGTTCCCCAAATACAGAGGGAGCAGGGATTACTGCTGCCTGGTAAACCATAGGTTGTGTGCCAGCTCTGAGGTGGTATTATAAACCTTTTTCTCAATCAGTTTATTAAGAAGGCAAATGCAATGTTGGCCTTCATTGCTAGAGGAATTGCATTCAAGAGCAGAGAAGTCATGCTGCAACTATACAGGATACTGGTGAGGCTGCACCTGGAGTACTGTGTGTAGCTCTGGTCTCCATACTTGAGGAAAGATATACTGGCTTTGGAGGCAGTGCAGAGGAGGTTCACCAGGTTAATTCCAGGGATGAAGGGGTTAATCTGTGAGAAGAGATTGAGTCACCTGGGACTATACTCTCTGGAGTTCAGAAGAATGAAACATACAAAATTTTGAAAGGGATAGATAAGATAGAAGCAGGAAAGTTGTTTCCATTGGTAGGTGAGATTAGAACTAGGGAACATTGCCTCAAGATTCAGGGGAGAAGATTTCAGACGGCGATGAGGAGAAACTGTTTTCCCAGAGAGTGGTGAATCTGTGGAATTCTCTTCCCAGAGAAGCAGTTGAGGGGTTCTCACTAAATATATTTGAGGAACAGTTAGATAGGTTTTTACATAGTAGGGAAATTAAGGGTTATGGGGAAAAGGCAGGTAGATGGAGCTGAGTTTACGGACAGATCATCCATGATCTTATTGAGTGGCGGGGCAGGCTCGATGGGACGGATGGCCTACTCCTGCTCCTATTTCTTATGTTCTTAATCAACCAAATTCATAACACAGTGACAGGAGCTCACTTCCTGAAGCTGGAACAGTACTGGTTTTGGATAGGTGATGCAACTACCTTGGTGACTCCACATATAAGAATCATAAAATTCTGAGAGATGATCCATTGGTTCTTTAGTTAGTCTTGTGAGACCATGGATTTGTGCCTTGGAAGATTTCAGGATGCAGGCCTGGGCAGGGTTGTATGGAAGATCTGCAGTTGCCCAAGCCTTCCCCACCACCACACTTCATCCACACCACCGATATTGTCCAAGGGAAGGGCATTAGGACTTATACTTATACACTGGTGTCGTTGCAGAGCAATGTGTGGTTAAGTGCCTTGCACAAGGACACAACACACTGCCTCAACTGAGGCTCGAACCAGTGACCTTCAGATCACTAGACCGATGCCTTATCCACTAGGCCACACGTCAACACAGGCAACCCCAAAATTACAAACTGATCATTTTATTCCAAACAGTATCATAAGCAACTTGCACCCATAAGGCTCAAACTTCCAGAGCGTTCTGGGCTTTCTTAAGACTATTCCAATGGTTTCTTTATTTGCTAATAAAATATATAGTAGCTTGAAAAAGTATTCAGCCCCCAACCCTTTGTTCACATAAATGAATATTACTGCTGAGGATTTTGATCGATTTAATTGAGGATTTTTATTTGTGAATCACATGCTCCATTTTATTCACAGTAGTAGAACACAAAAAAAGGAAATTATAAAGTATGAAAAACTAAAAATTCACAAACTGAAATGTCAGCAGTTCAAAAGTATTTATCCCCTTTTGCTCAGTACTTAGTTGTACCACCTCTCACAACTATTATAGCCAATAGTCTTTTTGGACAAGTCTCTATTAGCTTTGTGTAACATGATGGAGCAGGGTTTGTCCGTTCCTCCTTGCAAAATTGCTCAAGCTGTGCCAGGTTGATTGGGGAGCAGCGATGGACAGCAGTCTTGAGGTCTTGTCGGAGAAATCCAGTCGAGTTGTCAGGACTCTGGTGAGGCCACTCAAGGATGTCAATTTTCTTCACTTGAAGCCACTCCATGGTTGATCTGACAGCATGCTTTGGTTGTTGTCCCACTGAAAGACAAACTTCCAGCCAATTTAAAATTTCTGACAGAGGCTAGCAGGTTCTTATCCAGGATCTCTCTGTATTTAGTAGCATTCATCTCCCCATCAATCCTGACCAGATTTCCAGTCCCTACTGCTGAAAAGCATCCCATAGCATGATGCTACCTCTGCCATACTTTACAGTAGGGATGGTGCCTGATGTGCAGTATTGGATTTACACCACATGTGACACTAGAAAAAAAGTATATCCTTCCTGTAAAGTCTTTGCAAAGTGTCACTTAGAAGACACTGTAAAGATGCGGAAGGTCTTGCGGTCGGATGAGACATGTGGCAGAAATCTAATACTTGTAATTTGTAAAAGCTAACATTAGATGTGCAGTCTGGAGAAGTGACCCAAAGGCACTTTGCTTAAGGTACCCACATAAACTTTTGGGAAAATAAATGTGGCATCTTGATTATGCCTTCAGAACATGTAATAATTCCCTTTGGATAAATTTGGGCGCTTTTGGATAGTTACACAACAGAACCTGAGACAGCTCACAGGATGGCAAGAGAACATTGATATAAATACTCTGGGTAACCCACTCCAGAGACTGAAAGGCTGCAGAAATGACTATACCATTTTGGTAAAGTTACGTTCTTTCATAAATTTCTGTTATCCCCTCGCCATCCAAGCCGAAATAAAATTTCGGGAACTTCAGAGCTGAAGGTCTTGAAATGTTTTTAGTTGGTGTTTACATGGAAGAAGTCATTGGGTGAAACAGAATTAAAAATAATTGGCTTGTGGGTGTAATTTGTTTTCAATATGAAAGGTGCCTCCATTATCAGCTCCTGGCCACATATGACATGAAAGAGATGCTCAGATGGTATTTTCCTCCCAGGTGCCAGAGTCAAGGTCATCTCAGTTCGGCTCCACAGCATTCTAAAGGGAGATGGTGAGCAGTCTTGGTACATAGTGGAACCAATGACATAGGTAGGAAAAGGGAGGAGGTCCTAAAGAAAAAGAATTTAGGGAGTTAGTTTGAAAGCTGAAAGTGGTAATCTCTGGATTGCTGCCCACGGTATGCGTCAGTAAGGGTAAGAATAGGATGATTTGGCAGGTGATTGAGTTGCTGAGGAGCTGGTGCAGGAGGCAGGGGTTCAGGTTTATGGATCTCCTCTAGGAGGTACGACCTGTAATAAAGGGATGGGTACAGTTGAACCCAAGGGCAACCAATATCCTGTCAGCATGATTGCTAAAGTTGTTGGGGGTGGGAGTTAAACTAATTTAGTAAGGGGATGGGAATCAGAGTATTAGGCCTGAGGATGTGGCAGTTGGTATACAACTAGATGCAGTGTGTAGTGAGACTGTGAGGAGGGTCAGGCAGATGATAGGGCAAAATTGCAGTCAACAGGATGAGTTGCAATGTAACTGAGACAAAATCAAAAAGGGTGAACACAGGACTGAAGGTGTTATAGTCGAACGTGTGCAGTAGACAGACTAAGGTAGATGAACTTGTATTACAGTTACAGATGGGCAGGTATAACATTATGAGCATCACCGAATTGTGGCCAAAAGGAGATTATAGCTGGGAGCTTAAGATCTAAGGATATACATTGTATCAAAAGGACAGGCGGATAGGCTGAGGGAGTGGGGTGGTGCTGAAGTGGTAAAAAAATGAAATGCAATCCTTAGGAAGAGGTGACATAGGATCGGAATCATTGTGGGTAGAGTTAAGAAACTGCAAGGGAGTTATATACTGAACAGGAGCCAGGATGAGAGCTGCAAACTACAACAGGAGATAGAAAATGCACATCAAAAAGGCAATGTTACAAAAGTCATGGGGGATTTCAATATGCAGGTAAATTGAGAAAATTAGGTTGGTGCTGGATCCCAAGAGAGAGAACTTGTAGAGTGCCTACAAGATGCCTTTTTAGAGTAGCTAGTGGTCAAGCCCACTAGGAAAGGGCTATTCTCATTTGAGTGTTGTGTAATGACCTGGATGTTATCAGGGAGCTAAGGTCCTTACTAACCCTTAGGAGACAGTAATCATAATATGATAGATTTCACCCTGCAATTTAAGAGGGAGAAACTGAAGTCAGAAGTATCAGTGGAGTAAAGGGAATGAGAAAGGGGCTGGCCGAAGTCAATTGGAAGAGGACACCAGCAGGAAAGGTGGCAGAATGGTGGTTGGAGTTTATGGGAGAAATTCAGAAGACTTAGGATAGATGTATTCCAATGAAGAAGTATTCTGAGGGTAGAATGATGCATGTTCGTTGAACAGGTCCATGGTTTTTCTTTGTTTCATGGCTGTCTGTGGAAAGATGAATCTCAGGGTTGTATACTGCGTATATATTTTGATAATAAATGTACTTTGAATCTTTGAAAATGGATCAGCCTTGATGAAATGGAGGAGGAAACTCAATGGAGTGAATGGCCTAATTCTGCTCTTAACTCTTAAGGACTATGGTATTGGAACCTGCATGTAAATATTAAATGTGATTAACCAAAATGCAGCAGAAAGATAACACTGATATATTGAGTTTTCACCATAATTATTAACAGCAAATCGAAAGGTTGGTAGAAAAAAGAGACACAAACAGAGATTTTAATTCACTCTGCTCCACAGAAATGGGTGATAGTGAAGTCATAAAAGATTTCTGGATCATTGGGACCTCTTTTGGGGTAAGCGCAACCTGTACAAAAAAGACAGATTGCACTTGAATCCCAAAAGGACCAATATCCTGGCAGGGATGTTTGCTAAGGCTACTGGGGAGAGTTTAAACTAAAATTGCTTGGGGGTGGGAACCAAATTGAAGAGACAGAGGAAGGGGCAGTTGCCTCACAAATAAAGAAAGCTTGGAGACAGTGCACGAGGGTGGATAGACAGGTGATAGAGAAGTGATACGCTCAGACCGATGGTTTGAGATGTGTTGCTTTTAATGCAAGAAGCATCATGAACAAAGCGGATGAACTTAGAGCGTGAATCAGTACTTGAAGCTATGATATTGTGGCCATTATAGAGACTTGGATGGCTCAGGGGCAGGAATGGTGATAGAGTGCCAGACTTTAGATGTTTCAGAAAGGACAGGGAGGGAGGCAAAAGAGGGGGAGGGGGCTTGGTACTGTTGATCAGAGATAGTGTCACGGCTGCAGAAAAGGTGGATGTCAAGGAGAGATTGTCTATAGAGTCTCTATGGTTGGAAGTTAGGAACAGGAAGAGGTCAATAACTTTACTGGGTGTTTTTTATAGGCCGCCCAATACTAACAGGGATAGTGAGGAGCAGATAGGGGAACAGGTCCAGCAAAGGTGTAATAATAACAGAGTTGTCGTGGTGGGAAACTTTAATTTCCCAAATATTGTTTGGCGTCTCCTTAGAGCAAGGGGTTTAGATGGACTGGAGTTTGTTAGGTGTTCAGGAAGGTTTCCTGACACAATATGTAGATAAGTCTACAAGAGGAGAGGCTGTATTGAACTGGTACATGAGTTGGGCCTCTCAGTGGGAGAGCATTTTGGAGATAGTGATCTCAATTCTCTCCCCTTTACTATAGCATTGGAGAGGAATAGGAACAGACAAGTTAGGGAAACGTTTAATTGGAGTAAGGGGAAATATGAAGCTATCAGGCAGGAACTTGGAAGCATAAACTGGGAACAGATCTTCTCAGGGAAATGTACGACAGAAATGTGGCAAATATTCAGGGGGTATTTGTGTGGCATTCTGCAAAGGTACATTCCAATGAGACAGGGAAAGGATGGTAGGGTACAAGAACCATGGTGTAGAAAGGCTGTTGAAAATCTAGTCAAGAAGAAAAGCTTATGAAAGATTCAAAAAACTAGGTAAAGATAGAGATCTAGAAGATTATAAAGCTAGCCAAAAGAAGCTTAAGAATGAAATTAGGAGCCAGAAGGGGCCATGAGAAGGCTTTGGTGAGCTGGATTAAAGAAAACCCCAAGGCATTCTATAAGTATGTGAAGAGCAAGAGGATAAGACATGAGAGAATAGTACCAATCCAGTGTGACAATGGAAACGTGTGTATGGAACCAGAGGAGATAGCAGAGGTACTTAATGAATACTTTGCTCCAGTATTCACTATGGAAAAGGATCTTGGTGATTGTAGGGATGACTTACAGTGGATTGAAAAGCTTGAGCATATAAACATTAAGAAGGAAGATGTGCTGGAGCTTTTGGAAAGCATCATGTTGGATAAGTCTCCAGGACCAAACAAGGTGTACCCTAGGCTACTGTTGGATGCGAGGGAGGAGTTTGTTGTGCCTCTGGCAATGATCTTTGCATCATCAATGAGGACGGGAGAGGTTCCAGAGGATTGGAGGGTTGCAGATGTTGTTCCGTTGTTCAAGAAAGGGAGTAGAGATAGCCCAGGAAATTATAGACCAGTGAGTCTTACTTCAGTGGTTGGTAAGCTGATGGAAAAGATCCTGAGAGGCAGGATTTATGAACATTCAAAGAGGCATAATATGATTAGGAGTAGTCAGCATGGCTTTGTCAAAGGCAGGTTGTGCCTTACGAGCCTGATAGAATTTTTTGAGGATGTGACTAAACATATTGATGAAGGTGGAGCAGTAGATGTAGTGTATATGGATTCCAGCAAGGCATTTGATAAGGTACCCATGCATGGCTTATTGAGAAAGTAAGGAGACATGGGATCCATCGGGACCTTGCTTTGTGGATCCAGAACTGGCTTGCCTACAGAAGGCAAAGAGTGGTTGTAGATGGGACATATTCTGCGTGGAGGTCGGTGACCAGTGGTGTGCCTCACGGATCTGTTCTGGGTCCCCTTCTCTTTGTGATTTTTATAAATGACTTGCATGAGAAAGTGGAGGGATGGTGTAGTAAAGTTGCTGATGACACAAAGGTTGGGGGTGTTGTGGATGGTGTGGAGGGCTGTCAGAGATTACAATGGGACATTGATAGGATGCAAAACTGGGCTGAGAAGTGGCAAATAGAGTTCAACCCAGATAAGTGTGAGGTGGTTCATTTTGGTAGGTGAAATATGATGGCAGAATATCGTATTGACAGTAAGACTCTTAGCAGTGTGGAGGATCAGAGGGATCTTGGGGTCAGAGTCCATAGGACTCTCAAAGCTGCTGTGCAGGTTGACTCTGGTTAAGAATGCATACAGTGCATTGTCCTTCATCAATCATGGGATTGAGTTTATGAGCTGAGAGGTAATGTTGCAGCTATATAGGATCCTGGTCAGACCCCACTTGGAGTACTGTGCTCAGTTCTGGTAACCGCACTACAGGAAGGGTGCAGAGGAGATTTACAAGGATGTTGCCTGGATTGGGGAGCATGTCTTATGAGAATAGGTTGAGTGACCTTGGCCTTTTCTCCTTGGAGCGACGGAGGATGAGACGTGACGTGATAGAGGTGTATAAGATGGTGAGAGGCATTGATTGTGTGGATAGTCAGAGGCTTTTTCCCAGGGCTGAAATGACTAACATGAGAGGGCACAGTTTTAAGGTGCTTGGAAGTAGGTATAGAGGAGATGTCAGGAGTAAGTTTTTTATGCAGAGGGTGGTCAGTGCTTGGAATGGGTTCCGGAGGCAGTGGTGGAGGCTGATACTATAGGGTCTTTTAACAGACTCCTGGATAGGTACATGGAGCTTAGAAAAATAGAAGGCTATGGGTAATTTCTAATTTCTAAAGTAAGGACATGTTCAGCACAGCATTGTGGGCTGAAGGGCCTGAATTGTGCTGTAGGTTTTCTATGTTTCTATGTTTTCTACGTTGAACTACTTCTTCATAAACTCTCAGCAATTTATAAACACAGGAGATTCTGTAGTCGTTGGTATCCAGAGCCACACACAAACAACTGGAGGAATTCAGCAGGTCAGGCAGCATCCGTGGAAAGGAATGTACAGTCATCAGGATCTCTCCAAAACGTTGACTGTTCATCCACTTCCACAGATGTTGCCTAATCTGTTGAGTTCCTCCAGCATTTTGTGCGTGTTGCTCCCAACAATTTTCCTCCAGACTATTGCTGGGAGAATGGGAAAAGGCGCACCAGTTAGTAGGTGCACAGGTGTACCTAATAAAGTGGCCACTGCATGTAATGGTTTAGTGCACCAAAGTCCAATTCTTTACAATCACTTTGATGAAGCTATTCTACAACTCTGGGAATGGTGCTGAAAACAATGAAATTCAAGGTGATGACTTCGGATTTCTTTGATTTATGATTTATGTACTAAATTCAAATTCATAACTTAAACATGAACTTATTATTAGGTCTCACATAAAACAAATTGCTGGAATTTCAGGAAGCCAAGGAAATATTGCAATCACTGATGCCTGCAAGCTGAATAAGGCTGAAAATAGAATTGTGCAGAACCTACATGTTTGCTTTTGATAATGTTGGAACCCTTGGCAGAGAGCAATCAGTTCCACAGTTTGTTTTTATTGCTCTTGAGGTTTGGTTGATTTTCATTTTTGGCTACTTCTGAGAGTGGAAGAAATGTACTAATGAGTGAATGAGCAACACACATTGAGCTGGAAAATGTAAATGTGATGCTAATTCCTTGCAAAAAATTCATGTCTCTTTCTTAAATACTTAATGTTCAATAGTAAAATTGGTGATAAAACCGTAAACCATGGAAACATAAATTGGAAATAAACTTGAATTTAACAACTTTTGCTCAACAGCTACTTCCATCAATTTAGCTATTTGACAAACATTGTGCTACCAAATGGCTTTTTGATATCTAAAGTAGATCAGAAGCTGTATACTGTGATATTAAATGTGCATCATCGTAAAACAGAAATTCCAAAGTGATTGGGTTAATGGTGTAATTGCACAATAATTCTTCAATCAGTACCTAAACTTTGAAAAAAAACTTAGCACATATTTTACAAAATTTTTGACCTTTATCTAGGTCCTAAGTAATTGCAGTTTAACAATACTTTAACAAGCTATAACAAACATTGCATTTACATTGGTTACTGCTTTGCAATGCCCAGCAAAGCATTGATTTCTTACAGCATTCTTGGGCTAGTTTGAACACTCGAAGGGTAGCATAAGCAGCTGTTCCACAGATAAGGACATTTGCTCACATTGCTTTGTACTGAGGTGTGGGGAACCTGGCGTAAACCCTTGAACTCCACAGGGATATGCATCACTCACTGTTCCTGTGGAGAAGCTGCCCATGAGGGCTGGTGTTGGATTGGTGGAATTGAGCAGAGTGGTCATTCAGCACTGAGATGGGCAGCTGGGTACTGTGGTGAATTTGAGCCATTGCTTGTGGTGCCAACTGGTCTTCTACACATTGCCAGACAACTTCAAAGCTTGCCCTAGCCTGTGAACCATTAGCTCTCACAGGCAGACTCTCCACACTGTGCCACATGGCACCATGTTTTAGACCAAAACCCTGTATCTGAAACATTATCTGTTCACTCCTCTCCACAGATGCTACCTCACCTGCTGAGTTCCTCCAGCATTTTGTGTTTGTTCCTCTGGATTTCCAGCATCTGCAGAATCTTGTGCTTATGCTTTGGTTTTAAAATCAATGGGTCATAATTTCTCGCAAGGTCAAGTGCTGAAACTGAGGAATTCTTTTTATGATGCCCAATTCATTTAATCAACAGCATACTGCTCACACAGACCTATCAACCAATGTTAAAACAGTGTAATCACAAAAAAAATTTTACAACTTGAATCTGAAAGTTTAAATTGCATTAGACTTGTATTATAAGTATTTAGTACCAACTCAAGATAAAGGCATTTATAAACTAACCACAACTTGGATTCAACTTTGAGTTTACTCTAACTGTCTTCTAATCTCATTGATATTTGATCCACATTTTTTGCATTGAATCGCTGACTCAGGCATATACAAGATCTTGACCCAAAGAGAAGCATATTTGCCAATTATCTGTTTTGCATTGGTCCCCCATTGAATCTAGCCAGTCTCATAACTGTTGCAGAACATTTAAAATTTTACTGAGTGAAATGACTTCCTGTAGCTATTGTTTGTGTCTTTTTGCAGAATAAAAGATTGCATGCACCACGATATAAACATGTGCTGTTTTTTGTTTGCTCATATGACTCCTGCACTCATCAAGATCAGGCACGCCTGCACTTGGAGTGAACCCTTTCTCATCCAAGATTTAAGTCTTCAATGTGCTGTTAGGGGAATATACTTTAATCCTATCGTTAGACAGCCTATGTTGTAATGAAGATACTAATTTAGCGACCTGTACTAGGGATCTCAATTCAAGGCCTAAACTGAAAACTATTGAAGTGCCAACTAAACAATAACATTTGTTAGAAAAGTAATTACAGATTTATCAAAATTATTTTCCATTCACTTTTCAGATCTAATCATGTCCACACAAAGCACAGAAAACATACAATTGTTCCAAGTGTAAGGTTCCAGTGTGTTCAGAAAGCATTACAAATATAGGTGTTGTTGACTTACTGAACACTACCACTAAACCGGCTATGGTAAACTTGCTCTTACTGAAGGTCAAATGATTGATAAAAACAGATAATAAACAGCTAATGTGTGTCTGCAGTAAAATTATAACAAGAAGTAGGAAAACCAAAATAATCCCATGCAAATTAAACAGTTCTTTCTATCATAAATACATCCAGTGCCTCACCAGATCCTCAGTTGTGTGCATAGGCTCTAAAAAGGAGATGGCAAGGAAGGCAATTAAAGAAATAGGACATAGGACATAGAATAGTACAGCACAGTACAGGCCCTTTGGCCCACAATGTTGTGCTGACCCTTAAATCCTGCCTCCCATATAACCCCCCACCTTAAATTCCTCCACATACCTGTCTGGTAGTCTTTTAAACTTCACTAGTGTATCTACCACCACCACTGACTCAGGCAGTGCATTCCATGCACCAACAACTCTCCGAGTAAAAACCCTTCCTTTAATATCCTCCTTGAACTTCCTACCCCTTACCTTAAAGCCATGCCCTCTTGTATTGAGCAGTGGTGCCCTGGGGAAGAGGCACTGATTGTCCACTCTATCTATTCCTCTTAATTTCTTGTATACCTCTATCATGTCTCCTCTCGTCCTCCTTCTCTCCAAAGAGTAAAGCCCTAGCTCCCTTAATCTCTGATCATAATGCATACTCTCTAAAACAGGCAGCATCCTGGTAAATTTCCTCTGTACCCTTTCCAATGCTTCCACATCCTTCCTATAGTGAGGCGACCAGAACTGTGCATCATTACCTTGCGACTCTTAAACTCTATCCCTCTAATTATGAAAGCTAACATCCCATAAGCTTTCTTAACTACCCTATCTACCTGTGAGGCAACTTTCAAGGATCTGTGGACATGTACCCCCAGATCCCTCTGCTCCTCCACACTACCAAGTATCCTGCCATTTACTTTGTACTCTGTCTTGGAGCTTGTCCTTCCAAAGTGTACCACCTCACACTTCTCTGGGTTGAACTACATCTGCCACTTCTCAGCCCACTTCTGCATCCTATCAATGTCGCTCTGCAATCTTCGACAATCCTCTACACTATCCACAACACCACCAACCTTTGTGTCGTCTGTGAACTTGCCAATCCACCATTCTACCCCCAAATCCAGGTCATTAATAAAAATCACGAAAAGTAGAGGTCCCAGAACAGATCCTTGTGGGACACCACTAGTCACAACCCTCCAATCTGAATGTACTCCCACCACCACAACCCTCTGCCTTCTGCAGGTAAGCCAATTCTGAATCCATCTGGGCAAACTTCCCTGGATCCGATGCCTTCTGACTTTCTGAATAAGCCTACTGTGTAGAACCTTGTCAAATGTGCCATTGATGAGCCATTGTTTACAGTGCAACATGTCAGAAATGGTAAAATTACTTGAATGTGCATGTTTTAGAATTTATTTAGTGCCAGTGTATTGCTTGTATAAGGTGCAATTCAAATTACTGATCCAGACAGACAGACATACTTTATTGATCCCGAGGGAAATTGGGTTTCGTTATAGTCACACCAACCAAGAATAGTGTAGAAATATAGCAACATAAAACCATAAATAATTAAATAATAATAAGTAAATCATGCCAAGTGGAAATTAGTCCAGGACCAGCCTAATGGCTCAGGGTGCCTGACACTCTGAGGGAGGAGTTGTAAAGTTTGATGGCCATAGGCGGGAATGACTTCCTATGATGCTCAGTGTTACATCTCGGTGGAATGAGTCTCTGGCTGAATGTACTCCTGTGCCTAACCAGTACATTATGGAGTGGATGGGAGTCATTGTCCAAGGTGGCATGAAACTTGGACAGCATCCTCTTTTCAGACACCACCGTCAGAGAGTCCAGTTTCACCCCACAACATTACTGGCCTTACAAATGAGTTTGTTGATTCTGTTGGTGTCTGCTACCTCAGCCTGCTGCCCCAGCACACAACAGCAAACATAATAGCACTGGCCACCAGTCTCCATATCCATTGATATCACTGACGCATTGCCAGGCACTTAGAGATGTTTGTTAATAAGCCTTATATGGCTCAAATTTAAACTTAACTCTAGCTGATGTGATTTGAGCTTTTATTTAATATATGGAGAGAGTTTGCTAGCATTGGATGGGGGTAGGCAGCACTGACTAGTTGGGCTGAAGGTTCTGTTTCTGTGTTATACTTTTCTATGACTCTATGAAGCTTTGAAGAATAGGAAGAATGTCAAGCCAGCACAGGTAGGCAGCTCCCAGTTTCCAGCCAGCTAACAGGAGTCACCCACCACTCATTTCCAACTGATCACCTGCAGCCTATTTAAACCCAACTCTCATTCACAGTTCTTATTAACTCATCCAACCAGCCAGCCTCAACAAGTTGCTTCTAGCCTTCCATGACCTTGTTGCTTGATATGTTAAGTAGTTATTCACTCCTGTCTCGTGGCCCATCATGGTATGTTATTTTGCAGTTTATTATTAAAATTATTGCTTTCTGCTAATCCATCTCCACTGTTCTGTGTTTGGGTCAAGTCCCTTTTACGTGCCCTGACAAAAATCAGTAAGAGTTTTCAATCCTAATTGCCATCTAATGACCATCTAGTGCCAGAGATCTGGATTCACTGTAATGACTGTCAAATTTACATGTTCTTCCCATTTTGACTAATGAGAGTCACATATTCAGAGTTCATTTCTGGCTCCATCTGTAATGGTGTTCATACAATCTCCTGATGAGTGCGTAGATTTCCTCTGGTTGTTCCAGTTTCCTCCCACATACGAAGATTTACCGGTTAGTAGGTTAATCAGTCATTGTAAATTGTCCTGTGATTGAGCATGTGCTGAATAGGTAAGATTGCTGGATGGTGCAACTCATTGGACTGAAAGGCCCAGTTCTATGCCATATCGCTAAATAAATAAATAAAGGAGAAAACTGAGGAAAATGGTGCATACGTAATAACCCTTCTTCCAATGCATGATTGCTTTTTGTCTTATCCCTGCTCCTAGCATCCTTAATTGAAAATGTTAAAGAATGGTAATGGGATGGGAAAGTGTCATTAAAATTTCTCCTGATATTTTACTAAGCAGTTACAATCAAACTATATCTAAATGTATATTTTAAGCTCTGTTGTTTTATTGAGAAGCTAAACTGAGGCAACGTAGCTTAGCAGTAACATAACACTTATGGCTCAGGACATCGGAGTTCATTTCCAACATCATCTGTAAGGTGTGTGTACATGCTCCCACAGTCCAAAGACGTACCAGTTAGTAGTTAATTGGTCATTGTAAATTGTCCTACGATTAGGCTAAGGTTAAATCAAAATTTACTGGGTGGTGTGGCTCAAAATGCCGGAAGAGCCAGTTTTGTGCTGATTCTCAATAAATAAACTTAGTATGGATTGATAAATGTTTCTGAGAAGTTGTTTTCTTGATGCCCTTAGCAATGAGAATCATGAAAACTGGAAATGTAATGTGTCATTCAACATACAGCAGAATATGTGAAATTAATCACCAGGAAATAATAGTATTGACACCATCTTTGTGACCAGTTTCCTCAGAGCTGCTTTGCATATCATCAGTGCTAAAAAGCTGCACACTAAAGCCATCTGTAAGATGGGAAGCTAAGACTACAGTGAAATGAATTCAAAACACAAGACATTCTGCAGATGCTGGGAGTATTGAGCAACATACACAAAATGCTGGAGGAACTTTCACGAGGAAATCTGCAGATGCTGGAAATTCAAACAACAACACACACAAAATGCTGGTGGAACACAGCAGGCCAGGTAGCATCTATAGGGAGAAGCGCTGTCGACGTCTCAGGTCTCGGCCTGAAACGTCAACAGCACTTCTCCGTATAGATGCTGCCTGGCCTGGAGGAACTTTGCAAGCCAGGAAGAATCTACGGAGGGAATAAACAGTTAACATTTTGGGCCAAGACCCTTCATCAGGACTGGAAAGAAAGGGGGTAGAAGCCAGATAAACTGTTGGCCTCAAAATCCTAAAACAAAAATTGGTTATATTATAATGTGATATATTTCCGAGATGAATTTTATCACAATATTACTTTGTAAAAGCAACTTTGCAAAAATGTTTAATTTTGCAACTTGTACAAAAAAGTCACTTTTGCAAACCATCAATATCAGTTATAAAGACACGTCACCAATAACTCTGACCAAATTCTAAAGATGCACATTGGAGTGTATGACTGCATACTGACTGCATTATGGCCTGCTATAGAAGCACCAATGCCCAGCAATGGACAAAACTCCAGAAAATGGTGCATACAGCCCAGTCCATCATAGGAGAAGCCTTCCCTTCTATTGTGGACACTTATAAGGAAAGCCACCACAAGAAACCAGCATCCATTGACAGAAACCCCCACTAACCAGACTATGCCCTCTTCTACCATCATGCAGGAGGTACAGAAACCTTACGTCCCACACCGCCAGGTTCAGGAACAGTTATACCCTACAATCATCAGGCTCCTAAACCAAGGTGGATAGCTTCACAACCTACAGGCTCACTTTCAATGACTCATTACAATTCATGTTTTCGATATTATTTTTTTGATGTTCTTTGCACAGTGGTTATTTGTCAGTCTTTGTTCACATATAGTTTTTTTCATAAATTCTATTGAATTTCTTTATTTTCCTGTAAATGTCTACAAAAGAAAGGAATCTTAAGGTCATATCTGGTACATACTTCGATAATAAAATTTACTTAGATCAAAAGGATTTTTCTATTATAACAACAAGGTTAGTGAACTATTGTTGCAGGAAATAGAACAATGAAACAGTGCACACAGAAAAAGAATGATAATAATAATAATAAATAAATAAGCAACAAATATCAAGACATGCATTTGAAAGTGAGTCCATAGGTTAGGGGAACATTTCAATGATGGGACAAGCAAAATTGAGTGAGGTTATCCCTTATGGTTTAAGAGTCTTATGGTTGAGAGATGAGGGATGATAACTGTTCCTGAACCTGGTGGTGTGGGTTCTGAGGCTGCTGTACTTTCTTCCTGGTGGCAGCAATGAGAGGAGAGCATAGCTGAATAGTGAAGGTCCATGATGGATGCTGGATTTTTGCGACACAACCTAATCAAATGTGAAACTCCTCATCTTCTCTTACCTCTTCCTCTGTCACACCAGAACCATGGGTAATGCAGAACGGTGAGCTGACTGCCTTGTCCATGTTTCTGTAATAATGGTGACAACATTATCTCAAACACCAATCCATGCTCTGAGTCATCCATATTACCTATAAGGAATTTTGCAGAAAAGCAAGGAAAAGCAAAACAAATGTTCCTATTAATTTTCTAATTTCTGGTCAGTAATGAATCCACAAAACATCAACTATGGTTGAATTTTTAATGATCATGGAGCAGGAGCTGATTACACTTTCACCTGTTGGAGATGCTCATTGCCTAGTTCATGTACAGTACAAATGTTTCTTGACACATCAAGCCATGGCTGAATGTCATCCAGTCCGTCCTGAAGCTGTCTATTTTATGCTCTGAATAGATAGAAATGGAGATGAATAAAATGCAGTCATGAAATAATATCTGAGGTAGTTTTATGAGGGACTGAAGATTCAAGTTCAAGTTCAGGTTATTGTCATTGAATTATACACATTTACACGGGCAAATGAAACAATGTCCCTCCAGACCAAGGTGCACAACACAGTACATATAGCTCACACACAAAACACCTAAAGTAATATTACCACAAATAGATTAACAAATAGTAAGGTTCATATGCGATGTCAGCTAAAAATTAAAGTAAATGGTATAACACTACTGGTCCTTCATGCGTGATAAGACCTGAACGCAGTAGGAAGTTCAGCAGTCTTACGGCCTGGGGATAAAAGCTGTTTTCCATCTTTACTGTGATTTATAGATTTTTATGACTATATATTGCAGCATACTGGCGCTGCAAAACAACAAATTTCACAACATATGCCGGTGATATAATATCTGATTCTAATTCTGATCATTGATAAAGCAGATTAAGTTCCTAGAGTCGGGGGCATTAATCATAAAAAATCCTGCAGTGACCATCACCTCCCATAATCTCATCCTAGAATGTTGATAAAGATAGTAAGACCATGAGACCATAAGATATAGGAGCAGAATTAGACTATTTAGCCCATCAAGTCTGCTCCACCATTTCATTATGGCTGACCTATTTTCCCTTTTAGCCCCAATCTCCTGCCTTCTCCCTGTGTCCCTTCAAGCCCTGACAGATCAAGAATCTATCAGCCTCTGCCTTAGATATACACATCTGCCTGTGGCAACAAATTCCACAGATTCACCACTCTCTGGCTAAAGAAATCTTCTCTCATCTCCATTCTAAAAGGATGCCTCTCTATTCTGAGGTTGTGTCCTCTAGTCTTAGATTTTCCCACCATAGGATACATCCTCTCCACATCCACTCCATCAAGGCCTTCCAACATTTGATAATTTTCAATTAGGTTACCCTTCATTCTTCTGAATTCTAGTGATACAGACCCAGAGCTATCAAATGTTCTTCATATGACAAGCCATTCAATCCTGGAATCATTTTTGTGAACCTCCTTTGAATTCTCTCCAGTTTCAGCACATCTTTTCTAAGAAATAGGGCTTAAACTGCTCACAATACTCCAAGCAAGGCCCCACTAGCGCTTTATAAAGTCTCAATATTACATCCTTGCTTTTATATTCAAGTCCTCTTGAAATTAATGTTAACATTTGCCTTCCTCACCACAGACTCAACCTGCAAATTAACCTTTAGGGAATCGTGAACAAGAGCTCCCAAGTCCTTTGCATCTCAGATTTTTGTATTTCCGCTCCATTTAGAAAATAGTCAACCCTTTCATTTCTTCTACTAAAGTGCATGAACCTGCCTGACACTGTATTTCATCTGCCACTTCTTTGCCCATTCTCCTAAGTCCTTCTGTAGCCTTTCTAATTCCTCAAAACTACCTGCCTCTCCACCTATCTTTGTATCGACAGCAAACTTTATAACAAAGCCATCAATTCCATCATCCAAATCATTGACAAATAGCATTAAAAGAAACGACCCTAACACAGGCCCCTGTGGAACACCACTAGTCACTGGCAGCCAACCAGAAAATGCTCCCTTTATTCCCACTCTTTGCCTCCTGCCAATCAGCCATTGCTTTATCCATGGTAGAATCAGTCCTGTAATACCATGGGATCGTAGCTTGTTAAGCAGCTTCATGTGTGGCACCTTGTCAAAGACCTTCAGAAAATCCAAGTACACAACATCAACTGATTCTCTTTTGTCTATTCTGCTTGTTATTTCTTTAAAGAATTCCAACAGATTTGTCAAGCAAATTTCTCCCTTAAGGAAATCATGCTGGGTATGGCCTATTTTATATGTGTCTTCACGTACCCCAAAGCCACATCCTTTACAATTGACCCTAACATCTTCCCAACCACTGAAGTTAGACTAACTGGCCTATAATTTCCTTTTCTCTGCCTCTCTCCCTTTTCTAAGAGTGGAGTGACATCTGCAATTTTCCAGTCTTCCAGAATCATTCCAGAATCTAGTGATTATTGAAAGGTTATTACTAATGCCTCCTCAGTCTCTTCAGCCACCTCTTTCAGAACCCTGTTGACTTATCTACCTTCGGACCTTTCCATTTCCCAAGAACCTTCTCCTTAGTAAATGGTAATTTCACACACTTCATGACCCCTGATACCAGGAACTTCCACCATACTGCTAGTGTCTTCCACAATGAAGACTGATGCAAAATACTTATTCAGTCTGTCCACCATTTCATTGTACCCTATAACCACCTCTCCAGTGTCACTTTCAAGCAGTCCAATGTCCACTCTCTTCTCCCTTTTACACTTTATAGATTTGAAGAAACTGATGGTATACTTTCATTGAGATTGATACTAAGATGGAAACTGATGCTGGTGAGCTAATAATGGGGGACAAAGAAGTGACAGATAAACTTAATAAGTACTTTGCAACAGTCTTCACTGTGGAAGACACAAACAGTGTCTCAGAGGTCTTTAAGTGTCAGGGAGCAGGAGTGAGTGCCATTGCTATTACAAAGGATAAGATGCCAGGCAAACTGAAAGGTCTTCTGGTAGATAAGTCACCTGGACCAGGTGGACGACATCAAAGAGTTCTGAAAGAAGTTGCTGGAGAGACAGCAGATGCATTGGTCATCTTTGAAGAATCACTTGATTCTGGCATAGTTCTGAAGGACTGGAAAATTCCAAATGTCAATCCACTCTTTAAGAAGAGTGGAACGCAAATAAGTGAAATTATAGGCCAATTAGTCTAACCTCAGTGAGTGGGAAATTGTTGAAGACCATTATTAAGGATGAGGTTTTGGTCTACTTGGAGACCAATGATAAAATAATTCAAAGTCAGCATTGTTTCTGTAAAGGGAAATCTTGCCTGACAAATCTGTTAGTGTTCTTCCAGGAAGTAACAAACATGGTAAACAAAGGAGAGATAATAGATGTCACTTACCTGGATTTTCAGAAGGCGTTTGATAAGCTGCAATGTGGCTGCTTAACAAGTCTCATGGAATTATAGGAAAGAAGCTGGGATGTATAGAGCAATGGCTGACAGTCAGGAGGCAGCAGGTAGGAGTTAAGTGAGGCCTTTTCTGGCTGACTGCCAGTGATTAGTAGGGTTCCTCAGGGGTCAGTATTGGAATCGCTACTTTTCACATAGTATGTCAATAGCTTAGTTAATGGAATTGATGGCTTTGTGGCAAAGTTTGCAGATGCTACAAAACTAGGTGGAGGGATAGGTACTGCTGAGGAAGTGATGCAATTGTAGAAGGACTTAGATAAATTGGAAAAATGGGCAGAAAAGTGTCAGATGGAATACAGTGTTGGGAAATGTATGATAATGCATTTTGGTAAAAGGAACAAAAGTGTGAACTATTATCTAAATAGGGAGAAAATTCAAAGAGAACTTGGAGTGTTCGTGCAAGACTCCCAGAATGTTAATTTACAGGTTGAGCCTATGGTAAAGAAGGCAAATGCAATGTTGGCATTTATTTCAAGTAGAATAAAATATTTAAACAAGGATATCATGCTGAGGCTTTATAAGACACTAGTCAGGCTGCACTTGGAGTATTGTCAACAGTTTTGCACCTTTATCTCAGAAAGGGTGTGTTGATATTGTAGAGAATACAAAGGAGGTTCACTAGGAAGAATCAGGGAATGAAGGGGTTAATATATGAGGAGCATTTGGCAGCTTTGGTTCTTTATGGACTGGAATTTAGAAGAATGTGGGGGGATCTCATTGAAACCCGCTGAATGTTGAAAGGACAAGATAATATGGATGAGGAGAGAATGTTTCCAGTGCTGGGGTGTCTGGAACTAGAGGGCACAGGCTCAAAATTGCCCGGGGGTGACTCTTTATAACTAAGATAAGGAGGAATTTACTCAGCCAGGGAGTACTGAATCTATGGAATGCTCTGCCATTGACTGTGGTGAACGCCAAGACCATGGCTAAGTGAAAATTGATAGTTTCCTGATTAGTCAATGGTAATGGTGAGAAAGCAGGTGTATGAGGTTGAGTGAGATCCAGGATCAGCTATGATTAAATGGTGGAGCAGACTCACTGGGCTGCAGAGCCTACTTCTGCTCCTACGTCATATGATCTTATGGTCTTACAATTAATCTTTCCTAGATTGGAGACAGTCATAATCTGCCACTTCAGTAGTATAATTGTTATTTGTTGTTCACAAGCCAATAATCAGTGGTACCCAGATCTTATTGGAATTGTGTAGCACAATTCTTCTCAGTGGTATGGCCACACTTCCAACTTCTGAAGTGATTAAAGATATGCAATGAAGCACTTGAAATACTTCTCTAGAAATATCATTTGACTGAGACGACTAGCCTCAACAAGTAGGCCAATCCTTCACATGATGTTGCATGTGGTCAAATTTTCCTGAAAGATTGAGGTTACTCATTTGATCATAAAACAATTGCTGCTGAACACAACTCTAAACCTAGGGATTTTTGTTAATGAACTTCATATGTAAACATAATTTCAAAATTTCCTTTGAATCAAAACAGTTCTGCAAATAATCATTGCAAAATAAGTACTTTGATATCAGCCAGATTGTCTGGAAAGGACAGAATATGAGCAACACATCCAGATTTCAAATAAATAGTTTAAAATAACTATTGACAATAATGCAATGAGGTTAGATTTTATAAATCATTCCCAAGGCATTCTTAGTGAGTACACTAATAAACTAGATTTAAGAATTAATGATCCTTCCTATTTGTAAGATACTTTTACTCAGTTTCTTCATAGTGGCAAAGGCAGTAATTCACTTGCCTGCTCCTTGCTGCATATCCAGACCAAGACTGCATTCAAGACAAGAGCCCAATCATCCTAAATCAAGTATGTATGAGGCTAGTTGAGTGAAATTTATTTTCATCTGCAAAAGTACATGAAAAACTTAGAGGCTGCAACATCAGGGGCACCAAGTATTATGGTCAGAGTGTCATAGAAACACTACAGCACAGAAACAGGCCCTTTGGCCCATCTAGTCCATGCTGAACTATTAATCTGTCTATTCCCTTCAACCTGCACCTAGCCCCCTAGCCCTTCATGCCCCTCCCATCTATGTACCTATCCAAATTTCTCTTAAGTGCTTAAATCGATCCCACTCCATCACTTCCACAAGCAGCTCATTCCACACTCTCACCACCCTCTGAATGAAGAAGTTTCCACTCACGTTCACCTTTCTCCTGCAATCCATGACCTCTAGTTGTAGTCACACCCAACCTCAGTGGAAAAAGCCTGCTTGCATTTATCCTATCTAAATCCCTCATAATTTTGTATACCTCTATCCAATTTCCCCTCGGTCTTCAACAGTCTGGGGAATAAAGGCCTAACTTACTCAGCCAATAACTCAGGTCCTCAAGTCCCAGTAAATTTTCTCTGCACTCTGTCAATCTTATTGACATTTTTTCTGTAGGCAGGTGACCAAAACTGGACACAATACTCAAAATCAGGCCTCACCAATATCTTATACAATTTCAACATAACATCCCAGGTCCTGTGTTCAATACATCAATTTGAGTATCATATAAATAGCATTCATAAGAAGAACATAAACACTATTTTCGATGAAATTGTATGAAAACACAATTGGAATGGAAAAAGCAAAGTCCAGTTTAGTGCAAAGCCCTCATAGTGTGGCTAAAATGTAGTGACTGCAGTCTGCTTGTTGGTTGAAGGGATGGAGCTCATTTTCATGGAGTGGGTCTTCAGGCTTCTCTATTTTTTGCCTGACGGTAGCTATGAGAATATGGCATGACCCATATGGTGGAGATCTAATGATGGATGTTACCTTCATGTAGATAGTACTGATGGTGGGAAAGAGTGTATTGGACAGAGCCCACTACCTTATGCCATTTCTCACGCCACTACGCATGGGAACCTAACCAGACCATGATGCAACCAGTCATGAAACTTTTAATAGTATGTTGGTAGAAGCTTGTTAGATTGTTTAGTGACAAGCCAAATCTCCTTAACTTCCTAAGAAAATATAGACGCAGGCAGGCTTTCCTTGGCATTACGTCTATGTGCAGGGTCCAGGATAGGTCATCTGATATATTAACACACAACTTAACACTGCGGATTCTCTCCATTGCAGAATCCTGATGCAGACGAGTACACGTTCACGCTCTGTGCTCTTCCTGAAGGCAACAATCAGCTATTTGATTTTCCTGACGTTAGCAAGATGCTGTTGTTGCGGAACCGCTCAACCGGCCGTCCCATCTCGCTTCGGTAAGCTGATTCATCACCACCAAAATCCGTCCAACAACAGTGGTGTTGTCAGTAAATGTCAGATTATAGGCGAGAAAGCGATGAAATTTGTTTTCTGTAATTAGACGGTCCTACTTTGAAGGAACCGATATTTGGACGGGATTGAAGACCGTTAAGTTATGGTGCACTATGCGCTACCGATCCCTGGACAAATTTTGAGGTGCACGAGTCTCGAGATAATACAATTGACCAGTCTTTGACTACATTTCTGAAGTAAAGTGATTCGATCAAAACTAGCCAAGATGAATTTGCTTTGAAGATATTTTTTACTTGTGAATGGCTCTCCACATGGGGAGACAATGTAACTTTGCTCAAACCTCCCTACAGTGGCTCTCCAATTCGCTCAACATCAGCTAATTAGTCGGTCCACCATTTGCCGCTTCGTCACGCGCGTAAATGCTTCTGTGCTCTCAGGGCCACTCTCTTTCTGAATATGGTAATAAATGTACGCGTCACGAAGATGCTGCCATTTAATTATTTACGAATTCCTTTGTTAATAACTATTTACCTATGTGGCCCCTTTCATTCTAGAACCTACAGAACGAAAGAACAGAATATAGATTTCAACCAGGTACGTAACCAGACACAAGTACGAGAGATCAGTGAACCTCTGTGGGTAGTGATGAGGTAGGGACAGCGGCTGAGGGAAAATCATTCTCTCTGTTCCAGACGCATTTAGACGTGGAAGAATACTAGCTGTGCGTTTTACTACCTTTCGGCCAGTTTTGTTCTGAGTGACCGCGCCTCTCTTTGCACACCAACATGTCCCGCTGTAAACAACGGGGGAGGGGTGGGGGTTCCAATAACTGAGACTGAGGTTGACATCCGGGACCATTGAACGTTTTCCACATTGTAAACGGAGTGTTTCTTCCACCATTAGGTGTTCAGTTAAGGGCATATCATCATTGCACAATGTTGCCGAAGTTAATTAAAAATACATTTTAAACCTTCCAGGATTTCAAAGCCCGACCGATGAATTTCGTTGCTTATTGATACTAAGCGTTCCTTGCTAAGCCGTTTTATATTGGCAAAATGTCTTGAGGAAGACAACAGATGCCTAGCGTGCTCTCGCTCACCTGTATGTCGCCTCGTTTCAGCCGGGCTTTCTGTTTGACAGAGCTGACGTGTCACCTACAAGCAGAACCTCAGAAACCTGTAGTAGGTACGGTGCTTGTACAGATCTGATCTGACGGGTTATACATTTCAGTGTAAAACTTTCTGTGAAAGTTATTGCTTCAGAACTCTTGCAAAGAAACATTGTGATTTGATTATGTTGATTGCGGTTTTAGTTCTGTACAAAGGGAAGCATTTAAACTCGAAATGAATAATAGCTACTATTCACACCCAACCTATAGGTTGGTTCTGCAATTGAGGAACTCGGTTGCAATTTCCGCGACGATTCCTCCAATCATTGCCATCACCATATCGGATCATGCATCTTTCCCCCGAAGCAAAGAAACTCTTTACTTCTCAAGCGCTTATCTCGCAGGTATTTTACTCTAACTTTGTGTTTCTATTACGCGCTTCTTCTCTCCACCCCCCGCACCCTCCCCCCCCATGCTTGGTGTATTGCACTGTGCCGTTAAATGAAATATTTATCGCCCTGTCTGAATGTTGGCAAATATTTCTCACTTACTGAACAGAAATCCGTCATCAGCGCTCTTCAACCAGTGTGTTTAAACAGGCAGTGTCGCTGGATGAATGTGCTGAATTTAAACAGTCCTCTCCACCAGATACCATCAACAGAGCAACATTCTGCAATTTGAGGCAAACAGTAGCAGGAGGTTATGCGCCATAATCGGGTTCCATCTTTAATGCGGGCCGTACAATTACATCGGGGCCACTCAGGACTGCCTGGCAGGGATTTCTAGCGAGTTATATGCGGCTCTAACTGCAAGAAGTTAATCCTAATGATGAGAAAACGGTGCGCGATATTACTGCAGCACTGGGCTTCTTGATCATATGTCGACGTTGTCCGTTCGAAACTACGACCAACATTTTGACAGCCAGCATACGACAAAACTGAGCTGAATTCAGTTTTGTATACTTCACCATCACCTCCAAAACGTATGCAGCCGTGCACATATACGCAAGAGTATGCTCTATATTGGCAGGTATAATCTATAGCCCAACAGATATGAAACAATCTTTGACCTATAGATATATGAAAGCATCCGCGAACGCATGCATTGTAGGGCCAATTCCATTCAACTCATTCTTTATGGCTACACTTTACATTCTATGGACACATACCTGTGTACGTCCACGGACATTCTTATGTAGGCATGCGCGTCCTCAAAAAAATAAACTATGGGGGATATTGAAGTTTTAGGTTTTAAAGTAATTAGAACCTAATTACTTTAAAAGTGCTTAAAAGCCAGGAGAATAATCCAAAGCCCATCTACAACGTTTACCTTTTTTTATTTTAAGAAGAAGTGAACATCCTAAGAATGTCACTATAACTTTACATACCTAGAACGTATTGAGTAATGTTTTCTAAGCGAAGAGAGAAATGGCGAATAGGGAAAGGTTTGCGAAATCATTCTATAATGAAGCATGTATAATTCAGCAAACATCTTATCGTATGTGCGTGGTAATCTACATGCAATGCGGTAAACAGGTCAAAACTGAAGGGAAGGAAAAACCACTTGCCACTCAACGCTTCATAGTATCGGAGCCTGTCGACTCTGATCACACGTTCAAAGATGAGATCCCATCTATAGATTTAGAAGTACAATCAGCGTACTTCTTCCGATGCGGACCATTGAATGGATACACAGACACACAGACACACACACACACACACACACACACACACACACACACACACACACACACACACACACACGCACACACACACACACACACAAATGCACACACACACACAAATGCATACACTCGTATACGTACACTCACATACATACAAACTCATACACTCATACACACACCAACGCACAGCCACACACATGCACTTATACGCACACAAACGCACAGCCACACACATGCACTTATACGCACACAAACGCACAGCCACACACATGCACTTATACGCACACAAACGCACAGCCACACACATGCACTCATACGCACACACAAAGACATACACAATCACACGTTTCAGAAGTACCGTTGTTTTCAAAGCTAGGTTAATGCGTGCCTAACAAGTCAAACGCAGACGACCGCTACAGAGAACTTCAATAGTTGTGTCGTCATTATATTACAGCGGGTTAGTTTATCTCTACATATGCATAAGTTAAATACCAGAATTATTCATGTTTATCATTACAATGCTCAAAAGAATTCTAACTCTACAATAATTGTAGCCAGTAATATACGCTGATCTCAAATAATTTTTACAGAAATATGCTTTGGAGCGGGACAAATTAATGGCTGAATGCTTGCAACAATCCTTTAAAATGCGACTTTGACGTTTCTTAAATAGTTTTGAATCGCTCAGTTTTCCAGGCGTTTTTGAGCAATAAAACCAATCGAGTTTAAATATTCATTAACTCTATACCGTTATCCATTATTCCGATGGGAGGAACTATCGTCAAATGTTCCGTATTTTCACTTGAGATTGCGGTATTAAAGATATTAATCTGATAAAATAATTGCCAAGTTAACAACAATGTATTAGATCAAAGCGTTTAGATCGGTAGTACGATTACATTCCTATTAAGAATAATTTTGTTGCTGATTGCCAAGAATAAGGGGATATTTTTTGGACGGAGTCAAAATGCGATCATTTTCGTCTAAAAGGTGAAGCAGTGAGCCCATTGAAATAATCCGGGCCTGTGGATCTTTGTCTCTTTTTGCACAGGTTAGCTAAACAAAACGAACGGCACATCTCATGAGGAATCTTTGACATTGGTGTAGGTGTAAGATCACATTGACCACATTCTATTCATTGTTATTAATATCTCTGAGAAGGGTCAAGAACAGAGAATCTACATTAACCTGTTCCTTCAGTGAGTTGCATCGTGCTGGCGGAAACTATCTATGGAGATGCCCAAACCATTTGCCCCCGCCTCCTACAAGATGTATACGAGCTCTGTCACGTATCCGGTTGTTTGCTGATATTATAAAATATTGCTCCCGGCAGCCATTAATTGAACAGCTTTCAGAAACTTCTTTAATAATTAAGCCGCTGACCATACATTATGCTCCATCTTGTGTCTGTTTCACATTTCATTCATTTTCGGCGGTTGCACGCAATCCTGTTCTGTTTTTTCTTAATCTGTAAATATGACAGTAGGAGCCTTACATGCCCCAGTATGACTCATTACAACTGTCTGATTTTAGCCGTTGATGAAAGAGCAGAGGAACAATGCACAACACAGGTAAACGCGTGTGAGTCTTGGTCCTTTGTTAAACCGCTATTGTCTGGCAGTCTACCTCTACAATTTATGTCGAAGTGACTACTCTCTCGTTTTGGAGACAACATTGGAATCCGAAGACAATGGTGCTCCCATTGTAAATGATTCATCCCATGGAGTCAACAACCTTATTCATCTTAAAATATAATCACTGGATCAGAGAAAAATATTTAGAGACAAACATTTATTACATAACTCCCCGATGACGAAACTTGAATAACCTTACTTTAAAAAATATAAACTTTAGTATACCAATACTGTAAAGAGACAAGTATATATATATATATATATACATGACATCATATTACCCTTACTTTTCCAGTAAGCAATGCGAATTTCTGTTCTTTAGTCATCTTTGTTAACTATTTTATGAAATAAATGGCATTAATACGACTAAAAATGCGATGCCTTCCAATTAATTTAGAGGCAGTCTCAGAATATCTCGGTGATTCCAGACAGTCTATACGTCTTTTGCCAAATGAAAAACCATACAATTGAATTTATAATGACACTCTGATCAGAAAAGTCCCCATATAATTCGATATTTTTGTGCTTTCAGTGGCTAGCCTTCGTAAATAATATACAAAGTAAGGAAACATAATCCAGCAAGCTGGAATGTTTAATTCATCATTATGCAAGCTAATTGGAAGGTGATTATATGGTAATTGCTCATTAGCGGTGTATATTTATCGCTGTACCTTATGTCAAGGCCATGGGAATTGTGTAGAGCGTGTACTCTCATTTCAGGGATCACTTTCAGAGGCAATTCGTGAGACTCGATGGATCAAATTCTTCCTGACGTCAGTCTATCAACGGCGATAGGAGCCGTGGTATAAATGATGGCTGCAGAGTGAACGCGAAAGTTTTTTTAGCCTTGCTTTATAACTGCTGCAAGGAAAACGTGAGGCTGAGGATTTGAAATTAGATATTTGGGCAAAATACTGTAAATTTGGTGCTTGTAGTAGCAGGGTTGCTGAAATAACAAAGCGCAGTGGCTGGAAAATCGCAAGATGCGCTGCTACTCTGGTCTTCCGTGTTTTCAGCTGTCATTTGTCGTAGATACAACAATCGGATGATATACTCACCAATTCAGAAAATAAGAACACAAAGTTAAATTTATAATCTCAAATACGCCGAAAGAGAAAAATATGAAAATGATTGTGAAATTATTCTTCAGTGTGAGTAAAAGAGAAACAGACGTATTTAACAATAGTTTTGAAATACTGCAAGGAAAGAACATTTTACAATGCAATACTTCAGCATGTGAAGAAGTTAGGATCGGTAATGAGATTGCATTGTATATGATTAGCTGCTAAATATGGAAGTCATTTTTAAATGCTCATTTTTTGTGAGATTAGGAAGTCAATTAATGGGTATTCTTGCAGTCATGCCTGTCATATATTAATGACTCACTCTGGTGGATTGCTGGAATAATTGCAGTTGATCGATTAAATAAGGGAAAAAAAGATTGATTTATTGTTTTTTTTTTGATGTTGCTTGAAACCGTGACATTAAAGTGTTTCACTCCTCGGCTGTCCCACCACGACCAGGTATCATGCAGATTAAGGTTAGTGCCTGGGTCACTGGGTTCTCAAAACTCCCACTTGCAAATCGCAGCGGGCTTGTTTTCTTTAAGTAAATCAATTGATCTATGAGGTCTAAGTAGTTCCTAAAACAGTGATACTGATCAGAGAATACAACAGGGAAAGCCGGCAGTGCTGTTAAACAAGCTTTGGGTTTCTGACTCAAGGCAGAAGGGGTATCAGACTGACGCTCGTATATCAGGGAAATTGCTTTCTGTAGAACCGCTTTTCATGAACAAGTTTCACGGTATCTTTCCTTGGTTTATAGTCATGTTGCTAATTTCCGCTAAGTTTTACAGAGCGGGCCGGATATAAATTAAAGCTTGAGACGCTTGGCTACAATTAGCAAAGGAAACGAGAACCAGGGAGTCAGGAGATTGAAAACTAAACGGTAAACCAGATCAATTTTTAGAAGTTTTAATTCATCAAATAAACAATTTACATCCAATTTGAGAACCAGTATCTCGCTCCACACTCCCATTATAATAGGCAGCGAATATAGAGGAACCCTTACCTTCACCATTAGCAAATACGACAAGGCGAATTTCTTAGTCAATCTTAAGTAGATAGTAATATAACAGTGGTGTTTTCATGAACTTTAATATCTCGCCCAGTTCACTCTTGAATTCGGTAAATAGACCTTTAGTACATTACTGCAAACTGGAGCATTCTCGCTTAGATCCTCAAATGGACATCTAATGCAATTAGGAAACCACCTGGATAAACGAAAAGGACGCACTCTAGAGAGCAGGTACAGAATTATAACAGGTATGCTGCTGACTGAGCGGCAGCTTATGGACACATACAGATCGATAAAGATATAGATGCATTTTTAAAAATCTCGCCTCTCACTTCTACCGTAACTATAGTGAAATTTCTGCCGTTCGATTAACAACCCCAACCAGACCAATTCTTTTTCTTTGATATTTTAATGAAAATATTAATCCTATGTCTGCACAATAAAAGATGGGTTTAACACAACAACACACAATGAACAATACCAGGGGGATTAAGAATTACGGCCTTTTATTACCAAGAGTTTCTCTGTGCAATGAATTTCACAGTCTGAAACACACGGGAAATAATGACCAGGAAAGGTATATTGGTAACATTTTAATTTTTGAAAAATCTAAATCATGGTGTATAATTAGTACACAGTTTTATTTTAAGAGAGGCTGTTCTTTTTGAATGAGTAAATGGAATCAGCCGTGCAAGGTAGAGAAACTTCTAATGAGATAACTGCCCTGTGACTGTTTGATGCTTAGGAAAAGTGCGCCGAATTTGGTTCCAAGGATCAAGGCGAGCCGCCTATCCTCCAGTTATTTATCTTAATTCCGACTTGAAAAGATATAATTATCTAGTTTGAACAGACCTGGTATAAAACCCTTCTTTAGCCGGTCAGGGAAAGCTCATGTGTATTCAGCGGCAGTTGGGTCCTCAGCGCCGCTTGGTGTACGCTGAGATAGTGGGTAATGAAGTTGTGTAGTCCTGCGATACAAAGGGCATTAACCTCATTAGCATGAAACCTTTTCTTCTAAGTATTGTGGAACCTTTTCAGCCTCCTAATCCCCTATTTTCAAAGATCGGTTTGTAATAAAGCTTTTAGGTTTTTCAAAGCTAATGGTATTCTCAAAAGATTTATTGCTGTTTCTGCGCAGGACGCTTTACGTTCTTCCTGCTAAGTATATGTACAGCGCAAGACGGAGCTCTGTTTTGCCCGATCCAGATGGGAAACCATTTACAAAAACGACCACGCTGTTAGGTGCGAAGCTTTATACTAAAGAACTATAGAATCATCGGCATATTGCTGATCAGAACGGCTCAACGATAAGGACATATCAGCGGCTAGAAACTTGGCATTAAATAAACGAAAAATAAATATTAGATAAACATGCGGGGAAGCACGTATCACGAGCCACAAAGCTATTCGGATACATATTTGGAACAGTGCTATGAACTCCAGTGCAAACGGGCAGCTCCCATAGACAAACTTTTAACAATATATTACATTTTATTATACATTTTATTTAAAGATAGTTTAAACAATGTCCTCAATGTGTAAAGATATCTTATTTCATGTTGGTCAGCCTTTAACGTTGCTGCATTTTATTACCTCCCCTAGCACTCGAGAGCATGCATTGCTATCAGTTTCTACAAACCCTGTTTCCCCATTGCGAAGACGCGTGTGGACAGTAATTAATTGTGCAATTTAAAGACACGAGTTAAAACAAAGCTCTTATTTTTCCTGTGCTTTGTAAATGCGCCGTATCACAGTGTGACGACTACTGAGATTGTCCGCAGTTATGTCAAACTATTCCCCTATTCATGGATTAAGAGATTAAACGAGCCAATAGCACCGCGTCCGCTTTCCTCATATTCCTGGTATGATAATTGCTTAAACTGATTTGCACTTTCACAAAAGATTTTAGGACTCTTTGTAGCTATACAGGGCAGACGAGGTTTCTGTGAATGGAAATAAAACTGATTAATGCAGCCTATCAGGATGAAAGGTAAATGAACCATGAAAAACATTGCCTGCCTCAGAAACCCGTTTTGTAGTCAAGAGCTGGTTACAAACAGTTCAAATGCTACAGTATTAATTGCTATTTCAATTAAATTAATAAAATTCTATTCTCTCTCTTGCACGGTACAGTTTCGAGCATGTCAAGCGCCGACAAATTAATTTGTTCGTGCACCTCTATCTTTTCTGATATGATGACAGAAAAAGCATGAACAGGAAAAAATGTCAAAACAATGAAAAGTTGGAATCCACCCGATCATGTAGACATTGATTTAATAACTTAATCGCCAGAAAACCCTTCAAATTTTCTATCTCAAATATACAATTTCACTTCTCAATACATGCAAATCAAAATAATAGCAACTAATTATCTAGCATCAGCCGCACTAATTGGTCTCTTAATATAATATCTAGCACGATAGGGATTGCATCTTTGCGAATGTAATTGGTGGGAAGAAAGGCCCGCGTTCTGAAATGGGTCAGAAACTGAGAATTCAAAGGGTTAATTGATTCAATAATGTCAATCGAGTTAAATAGATTACAAAACACTGACAATATTATGGGCAGAGTTGGGTCATTTTGAATCGAACAAAACCCATACATGTCCACTAATTTGATTATTCTGAGCAGCGAATGGATAAATCTTTATTGACAATATATGACAATGACATACTTCTTGGAAGTATAATGTGTTAGAATTGCAACAAACTCAACGAACACAAGTATTTACATTCGATAGAAGACATTACAGAGACATCTTTCACTTTAGTGTCGCAATACACACGCATTAACAGGCTCAGTGCTTCGTTGACCACAGCCGCCCAGAGATGGATAATGATTTTACTCCTAATCTTCTGTAGCAACTTGCAAGCAAGCTCAGCCAAACCAGGTCACCTCACGGGAATTCTCATTTCGCTTCAGACTGATGAACAAAGAAAACTCGGGAATTCTCTTTTAATTAAAAAAAGTTTTCTTATTTTAAATAAAGTACTGAAATTGTGATCAAAATGTTTTTTTTTTGTTTTGTTAATCCAAAGATGTCTAACTTTGTTTATTGGTTTTGTGAACATTAAAACGCAGCACTTCTACCTGAAAGCTGTACACAATCACATCGACGCCAGAAGGTATAATTATTTAACAGGGATTTTTTTAACAGTAATTTTTCTCTGTAAAAAGCACACAGCTGACAGAACCTTTCTTAAAGCAAATAAGAAAAAATTAAAAAAAATTAGTCCCGCATTTTTGAATTTATAATAATCCATCTTTTCACGATCGGCTCACATGCAATTCAAGTTTGTGAAACAGGTGTGGATTTTAGATATTTTGTTCCATTCAGTTCTTTATAATTTGAATTCGGAAGTGCAAAAAGTCCGGAATTGGATTAGGAGTTCGCGTAAAAGCGAACTGCCTTACATTAAAGTCCGCTTGTCAATCATCTTGCCCGGAGTTGATTGATCGCTGCCTCTGGACAGCGCGTAGTGCCACCTCTTGGACCTCTCCTTACCTCAGCTGCCTCGTCACAGGAATTGCATTTTGGATGAAGTATTTTTATTTTCCCATTTTCTACATCAGCAACTCTGCTGTTTTGAAAGTAACACTATAGTTTGACATAGGTTTTGTTTCCAGTTCTAATCGTCCGAGGTGACATCGATCTCCTCAGGACTGGCCTGTTTAGTCGCAAGTCTCCATCGATTGACATGGTGGGTCCCCTTCTTCTTCTGCTGTGCATCTGTCCCCTCCTCTTCCAACTTCTGCCGTTTAAATTTCGTTCTTCTGTTCTGGAACCATACTTTTACCTGAAAAAGTCCCAGAAGTTTCCAATGAATTTAACAATAAAAAGCTAATTATGTTTGCATATTGTTTTTAGAAATACTGTGTTAGAACTTGATTGTCTGCGATTCACACTTACCCTGCGTTCATCAATTAAACAAACGTTACCTTCTTCTTCAATAGGAACGCGATATCTTTGATTATTATTGATTTGCTTGTAATTTCACGGGTTAGAGATTTTTCTTATTTTCCGTATTAATTAATACAAGGATCATTCATGCCCCGTGTATGTACACGTGCCCCAAAATTAAACTTGAGTGAAAAGAAATATGTTTAGGCCGAGTGCTCAACAGCAACTTAATCTGTGTAGTTGTTTACTGTAATAATTCTCTCGGTGAAGCTATATCAGGAAAGTTTAGATTTGGTTTATTTCATTAAATAAACTAACATATACCATTCTCCAAATCAAACTGTGACCTTCGCGCCCTTTCCTTTGTTACCCCTACCAATCCTACTGCCACCTCATCCCCTATTGCGGTTTTACGCCAATAGAAAATTCGGGCAAACACCTTTTTTAACGTTTTGCGACATCGCCACATATTTTGTAAGGCGCACACTGGCTGGGAATTTCTTGACAAAACAAAAATCAAAACAATTCTAATTCCATTTTCTGTCTTCTGAAGCTAATAGCTCGACTCAATGACTTGGACATCGCAAAGTTGCGCACGAGTGTCTCGGGGGGAAGAGGGCCGCACGCTGCAGCCAAACTACTTTACAGAGACACACACACAATACCTCTAGATCAATGTCTCCGCTTTGAAACGAGTTGTATTTGCCCATCATTTAAAAATACAAAATTACCACAAATTTCTTTGCTAAAATCTATGTGCATGTTTCACTGAGAGCGTTGTGCACAATGCTAAAATTCGGGAAAAATGAATTATACTAATTGCCTTTGCAAGTGCATACGTGATGCAAACACATTTCATACATTATTAAAACCCTGAACATAAGGGTGCCAGATTAATGAAGAAATTGTATATTAAAGCACTCAAACGCGTCTATGGGTTTGCGCTGTGAATCTCTTGTCCGTTAGTTGTCGCACGATAAACAACTCTGTCCCTCTCCTTCACCCTTTCCCTCTCCCTCCCTCCCTCTTCCTCTCTCCCTCTCTCTCTTCCCTAATTGAGGGGGAGTCTGCTGGTCTCCAAAGGGATCTCGCGTGTTCAGGCCAAGCCCGTCAGCCAGACAAAAGCACCCAGCCAGCATCGATTCGCATCACACAAAGCCACCTTAAAGAACACATTAAATAGGAAATTAAGCCTGACCGCTCCCTTGTTCGTCAGGCAAATGGAGAAGGCGACCTATTTGTTCCCGCTCAATGTTTTGCCCGAGACGAATTTGAAAAGCACAAAGCTTTCTAAAATGGAGCATGTCCACAGACCTTTACGGTGTATGTGCCCGCGTTATGCTATTTCCTACTCTAAATCTCTTCCACCCCTTTTCTTGTGTACCTGCATATACTCCACTTTCAACCGTCATCAAGAATTCGCGGCTGTAAGGAACTCGCTGACAGAAATGGTCTGTTGCAAATATTCAACGGGACTTGAAATGTCAGATGTCATCAGTACTTCTTGGTGACTCCTTTCTCAAAGCGGCAGGGCTGAAGATCTTACACATCGTTCCTATCTAACCAAACCCAACGGCTAAAGAGAGCGGCTCTTAATATTCGTGACTGCAATTAGCAACAGCGTGGAACCCGAACGTATTAAACGCTAAACCATCATACAATCACATATATTATATGTGATCAAGTTGTAGAAAATTACACAATTCCTCATTATTTTAATAAATATTTAACGAGTACTTTCGGAAAATTTTAAATCAGCATATCAATCCATAGAAAGTCTTCGAAATTGTCCAGGATCTTTCCTGTACCAATATATTTGACCAGAACGCACTTCTAATATTTAATATAAACTCTATTGACTTTTAAAACAACCCGCTAAAAATGTATCAAAATTTGATTGAAAATTCACCGAGTATTACATTAGACGCGATTGCTGCTATGCCTTAGAAACGAGTTTTATTTCCATGTAAGTTCAACAGCACACTTATTTTGTGTAAAAAATGTCGTCAACAATAAGGAGAGAGAGAAGCGAGTTTTTCCCACCTGAGTTTCTGTTAAGCTAAGACTGTGGGCCAGTTGTTTCCGTTCTGCTCCCACTACGTAGTGATTTTTCTCGAAGGCGTGCTCCAGCCTTAGCAACTGAGACGGCGAGAAGGCCGTTCGGATGCGCTTGGGCTTTCTGGCGAGTGCATTGTGCAATAAAAAACTCTCTGGGCTCGTCTCGTTTCCTGAGAATCACACAAGAAGTCAACAAATAGAGTGCAGGGCCGTCTTGTAACGCCACCAAAATCTTGCCTCTGATGGCAGCTCTGAAAATCATTTTCCTTTTCCAGAATTCAGTTTGTACTGAAGTTAGCCACAATCACCGGAACGGCAATGTTAATGCTGAAGCCTGCGTGTTGTGGCCGGTCCCTTCCCAACGTCTCAACAGAGCCGTTTGTCAATTTAATTTACAGAATTCGTTCAATATAACATATTTTAAAAACATAGTGTACAATTGAAATAAATAGAAGCAGCGAGGATTATGCACCACTGCCTGTTAAGCTGAACGAACACAAATCCAAAATACTAAATATATTTATCTCTGCACAACCAAAACTCAACACCAAGATATAATTGTCAATTTATTGAGCGTATATTTCAAAAATAACACTTCAATCGCCACAGGAGGGGTAAAATGCCAATTTAAAAATAGTTTACTCATAAATGCATTGAGTTCATTTAGAAAATGTCCAGTCTAAAAAATTGCCTTAACGTTCTTAGCCCACTCGTCTCGGTTCCATTTAGTAGAACACACTGGAATTTTATATAATTCACTTGGATAGTGGCCACGTATATAAAGGGGGGAAAGATGCAAAAATGGCGAGACCTCCAGAGTTACAGAAATTCGCAGATTTTCCCTGACGGAAGCACTGAGCAGACACCGCCATCGGCCTCTGGTCGTTCAACACCCATTTACGGGACTGACTGAGAAACCAAATGAAAATCGCATGCGAGTGTATTTCTAATGCCGGCCGAATGCGCTACATTACAGTGCTTGTATTGGGGGGATCGCCGGCCATAGCAAAATCTATTAATTCGTGCAAAAAGCCAATAATTTGAACCCCTTTCTATGAGGCCGCTCCTTTAAGGTCGTTTCGCCATTTGCCACGCACAGCTTCTGAATTTTGGGAATTAGAAACAGTGTCTCCTAACCCCCCGACCCCCCCCCCCCCCCACCGCCACTCTCACCCCGACTTCCACAACTCTCAAAGCAGAACAACTCTCTGCCAAACTCTGCAAAGGGGCCGGGCAGTAAACTCTCGTATCAAACTTTCGGTCTCTTTCTCTGGACAGAGTGGTGTTATACAGAGAGCGGTAAGTATAGATCTGTCACGGCGGAAATGGGAGAGCATAAAATGCTTCTACTGTGCATTGCAGACATTAAGAAATAAAATCAAACATCTGTGGATTAAAATTGGACGTACCTTGAAACCTGTGTCCCAGATATCTGTACCTGTGTATTAGCCATGGATAGAAACTCGAAGGGTCTCTTTGTTGCGATGCAAATAAGGGATGTGGAGAATGGGACGACTGCAGAGGGTGAGCTGCTAAAGCATGTGGAGGGACTGGGTGAACCGGTACCGCCGAGTTGGTTTGGTGAGAGACCGCGTCAGCGAACACCAGCTCCGGATTGGAGTAGATCGCCCTGCCGCTGGTAGGAAAGCCGTTCAGGAATGGATTCACGGGGCTAGAGTTCGCATAGCTGAGGGCGGCTGGCCTTATAGGTTCCTCTGATCTCGATGCAGGCAGTGGACTGTCCTTGGCTACCAGAGATTCAATGGTAAAACATCGCTTAGGTGTAGGCTGAAACATGGTTTTTTGCCAGTCAGTATATCCTCAGTGCAAGAGAGTGAGAGAAAGAGAAACGGGCAGTTGTGCGACACTCCCCCCCAAAAAGAAAAGTATTACTGCTGAGATTAAGGACGCGTACATTAAAAGTTGGTCCGCGAACACTTTAGAAACGATGTGGCCACATAGTCCAGGGACAATCCATCTATGCGGTCACTTTATCACACGGCTGGAAAGTTGTGCAAACGATTTGTTAGTTCATGAGCTAATTAGAGCTGATATCACATAAACAGCTTCCAGTGAAGCCCTGTAATGGCTTGATGATTGGTCGCTATTACTCGCCTTGAGGTTGAGCGGAGACTCTTAAGTGCGTCAAATACTCTTTAAACCCGGAGAGGTGGATTCAATCCGTACGGAATGGAGCGAGGCACCGGGCAATAAAACCTCGGCGACCACTCACAGCTTCATCTTCCGGCGGGGGATAGGTGTTAGGCAGAAATCCCAATTCGATTTGCCAGAGGCCCTTCTGAATAAAAACTTCTTGCAAAAGTAGAACGGAAAGTTCTGCGGAGGCAAATCTGCAAAGGTGGATTTCTGATCTGTTCCTTGAATTTTCTCCTACTCACGTCGTAACGTTCTTTAAATTTACTCCGCATCGCACAATATATAACAGTAACGCGGGATTAGAGAGGGGGGTTAGAAATGATTCCTAAAACAACAAAGTCTAAATCGCTATCGAATGAAAAGCGCGCAGTCTCTCTTAATGTCGGCTCGCTCCTGAGTTTAGTTGCTGCCTCGCATCCCGGGACTTTGTTCGGACCGAATCCCTATATTTCTATTGGTCAGGTAGGGGAATTATGCTATTAGATAATTATATCGACTCTGCGCAGTCTGTGTGGTTCCTGAGTGCTTTAATATCCCTTTCTCTTGCTTCGTGTTAATAGTTCGGGCTGTATTAAGTAAATAATCTTTAAAAAGCCTCTGTGTATCACTCGCGATCATTCAAGAGAATCCTGTAAACAGGTATTTGCCAAATTCATTTAGACTGAAAGATTAAATTGGGAAACATCTTGTTAATCGCCGACTTTATTTTCTCTCTCTTTCCCACTGTATTTGCGGGGTTTGACATTTAAAGGGGAGTTCCTCCTTATGGACAGTTACACATGCTTTTGGGAAGAAAACGGAGGTTCAGTAGCACCTCTTATCAGATGTCAGCAGAAATATTGAACGCTAGCACTGAGAATTTTGCCGTGCATCCATTGTAACGTGAATCGCTTATCACTACTGCCGCGTGTGCACTGTGATGCCAAACATCAGTTCAAAGTAGCAAAGTCTCTTTCACCGTGCCCCATTGTGATTGTGTTACGGCAAAGGCTCTTGCCATTCATGGGACCGCTGCAATTAAAGGCCTAATGTTTTAAATATCGCGGTGTTTTATTCTTAAGAGCTATTAGCGCTGCGAGAGTGACGTCAAGGAGATTATTTCCATATTATTAATACTCGAAACCATAATGAATTCTATATTGGATCTCAGAGGTGAATCGGGCCCTAGCAAAATTCTTGGCCTACCATAGCCATGTATCCTTCACTGAGAAGTTAAAATCCTTTTTATATTTGTATGTAAATAAATATAAAGAAATATACAAATCTGAACAGTTTGTTTATTACAGACGTTAACTGGAAAATGTTTTTGTCTTGTAAAGATACACACAGTCTATATGAATGGGCCTTTTTTGAATGCCGTTACAATGGAATCACTGTTAGTGGTTAAATATAATCTAAACCAGTGATTCAGTTAATCTTATATTTCAATTTTTTTCAGTCGGAAAATATTTCCCTTATTTTAGGGTTAGACTTTCAGTTCTTACTCAATATTTAGAGTGACCGGGTCGCTACATCATAATCTGTTCTAGATCCGTGGTGGGGTACGGTTTGAAGTTCTAGGTATTACAAACCTCACTAGTTTCCAGTTTAATCTCATGACGAAGTTGCCTTTGTCCAAATAAAGAACCGCAGATTTACTGAGCGCTGAGGAAGTGGTGCTTTATTCCGTCCCACGGTGGATAATATGAGTTACAGTGAATTGCTTTGAATTATTCGTGTATTGTGGTTGATCTCAGCCGCTGTTAGAATTGAAGTACAGTATTTATTCCACGAACCTAAGTGCTACCTAATTGCTGCAGTTTGTAATATTATCAGAAATTAATCCAAAATGGAGTTAGCTGGATACTCAGCAATATCCAGGCGGTTCTGATCATTATATAAACTCTTTGTGTTAACAGTTCTCTCCCCACCAACCGGCAAGTGTCACTCTTTATGCACCGAGATCTAGAACAAATCTGAAAACAACACAAATCCTAAAGGAAATGTTGCCCGTATTACCGGAATGCGATCCCCACTCACGTTCTGAATGAATCATTTATAAAATTTAGATTTCGACTATCACCAGCAATACTTTTTCCATAATAATCATCAGAGTTAAACAAGGTGCGGTTGTGTTTATTAATGGGGAGAGGATGTTTATTAATATTGCTCCTTCTACAGGACTGGGAATTTTCATTTCTTTAAATGAGCATAACCTGGTGTAACTAGGTATAAAGTGGGGTAAATCATTTTCTTGCTCTGTCAGTGATAATAAACTTGATTCTGATTATGACAATCTATTTCAAATTTATCACATAATTACATCACCAAACATTTCTCGCTATAAAGGGATTTCCTGTGAAATCAAGTGAACACTTTACATCCTTTAATTGGATAAGAATATTAATTAGTATTAACGTTTCACAGAAACAATCTAATTGTAATTATAATTTTTAAATTACGTTTAAAAACAAGCTTCAAAAATTACTTTCTTAAATCTGAACTGAAATCTAATACCGCAAGTAAAGATAAAGATAAATGGAAAGCGGGAGCGTTGGATGTGTTGGAGAGTTTTACGGTGTGGGGGTTTGTTTGCTCTCTAGCTTCAAGTTCATTTTGGTCTTAATTTAATATTGTTTTAAAATCCATCATCAAATTAAACTCAATGATTCACAGGTATATAGAACAGAGTTTGTGGAATACTTGGTTATATATACACGTTAATACAATTCTGTATTTGTTTGCATTTATTGCTACAGCGTGTGAAAACCATTATCTATATTAGAATTACGTATACATATTAAAACGATCCCTATCGGTTTGTACAGTTGATGTCATTTCAATTGCTGCAAGAAGTATGGAGAGACTTCATAATGGAGACACGCGGATAAATATGAATACACTGTTAAATCTCAAATGGAATTCCACCCCCCCCCCGCCAAAATCGGTGATTATTTAGTCGCTTCTAATTCATTCCCTCTCCTCTCTTTCCTCTATCTCCACCACCTCCTGCAACCGCCGAGCACCCCACAAACGTCGCACCTCTTCTCACGCACGTTCTTTCTGAATTTTGGGTTGTTGATTAAATTCTATTCATGATTAAGATAGACCAGACCGAGTACGTTTAACAAAATGTACTGATCGTGTCATACTCTTTTACTCTCGAGTGCATGTATCCTCAAATAAACCTTTTTACGAACAGTAGTTTTGTAAAGTTATTCAAAGCGATTGTCCAACCTCAATAGTTATGTGGAGATATTAACAGCAATATTCACAAATAATAATCAGGAAAGTCAATTAATGGGTATTCATAGTGACCCGAGTCAAGAATTGGATTGTTGTTCTCATAAATCATCAGTGCAACTTCATTTGAAGGCGCCGGTAGTATTTTATGTTCTTAATTCCTTCAAATTGCCATCAACCTGGAACTACTGAAAAAGTAATCGTTGAGTAAATCAATCTTGTTGCTACCAAGGGAAAATAAAGAGTTTTGCTCAACTTACTTAGGAAAGGTTGAAATTTTATCTAATTTTCTGCCATGTCTATCTAGCTTTGCCGTTAAGCCCAATTCTTGTAAAATAAGGAAGGTTATTTTAAAACGTTAGCTTTAATAGCATACAAATTAGTGGCATTCGGGATACAATTAGGTGCTTACATATATAGAACTTAATGAAGTACACGACCACTGAATAGTGACAAATAGATTGTAGTATTCGGTGAAAAACGTTTTCGCCGATGTTGTCAAATACGTGTTTAATTCATACAACTAAACCAAAACCTTATCAAAATGTAGCATGTACCATATTTTATGTGTCTTTGAATAAAATAGAGTTGTAATTATAAATGGAAATGCCGTGAGCGAGCGGATTCCAAGCCGCACCTAGTTCGGCTATTCTATATCCAGTTTCAATAACCACGCCAACTAGTCTATCCGAATTATTTATTTATTTATTTTACATGATTACAATTTATCTTATTGAATCGTTCACGGTTGAATATACATATATAAAACACAAGCATTTAGAATAATCTTCTTCGGGGTTAAATATTTACATGTTAATGGATGAAGTCAGATCTATGAGGCATTCGTTCACTCAGGCATACAGATACACAAGTGCACTGCAAAATGATGGTGTTTTTATGCTTGTAGGTATCTCACCAGGTATCTCATGTGTGTCCAACTGGCTGCTTGATTGCCACTATTTTGTCAGCCGTGAGATTACAACAACATTAAAAGTGTGAATTTTGGAAGAGAATTAGATTTAATATCACCTGCGTGTGTCGTGCCAACTTTGCGCCTGCGGTACAATGCAATACAGGATCATCTTTAAAAATCGCGAATTACACAAGGAATATATATGTATCCTAACTCTGTGTGTGTGTGTGTGTGTGTGTGTGTGTGTGGTTACATTATATATGTAGAGCAAAAACAGAAATAAAAGAAGAAGCGAGGTGCTGTTCAAGGGTTCAATGTCCATTTAGGAATTGGAAGGCAGAGGGGAAGAAGCTGTTCCTGAATCACTGAGTGTGTACCTTCAGGCTTCTGTACCTCCTTGCTGATGGTAACAATAAGAGGGCATGTTCTGGGTGGTGGGGTCCTTAATGAATGACGCTGCTTATCTTGAGGCACCGTTCCTTGAAGGTGTCTTGGATACTAGGGGGCTCGTGCCCCTCATAGAGCTGACTACTTTTACAACTAACCGGTTATTTCAATCATAACCATGAAGTTGTAAAATGCACATATTCTTTATCGCTGGATGTACAAGTTTAACCCCCAGTTGTTTAGGTACATCATTTTAAATCTGCAGAAATCTATTGATAGTACGTAACTGAACCCTTTTCAGTGATTTTGCGGCATTTTGATCGAATTGACACAAAAATGTCGAATTTATTCTTATAAACACTGTACGGTTATTTTGAAAATTAAAAATTAAATAGGGGGATTACAAAGATTCTGCTTTTACTTTCCGAAAACGGGAAGGTGGGCATTGTCATCGACTGGACATTCTAATTTTACAATTGTGATTAAAATTGAAGTCAAGAAACAGATTCAAGAGTTGTTTTGAACCGCCATTTCTGCTGATGCAGGTGGTACTAATCCGAATGAATTAAAGGCACTAATGTTGCCCATGATAGTAGTGAAAAATACGTGTCCGTTCCAATGGAGCTACTTATTATTTGCTGCTTAAGAAAGTTGTCAGTGGTGAGGAAAAATATTTTAATTCAAAGAAGCCTGTTATAGAGCTACCGGAAATGTATAGCACAGATAGAGGCGCTCGCTCAGTGTTTCAGTGCTGGTCGGAATAGAACTACCCAACCTAATCCCAGTTTCCAGAACTCTGCGGGTTACTACTGCTCCTCAACAATGCGTTTTAAATCTTCTTTGATTTTCGACCCATCTACTAACAAAGACAGCGTTTCTTCCATTTATAAGCGATTCTGCAGATCCTAGAAATCTAGAAAAATCCTTCAGTTTATTTGACCTAGGCCTCTGATTATATTATACACCTCCATCCATGCTCCCCAAACGTCGACTGTTCCTTTGCCTCTATAGATGCCGTTTTAGTCCGGATTCCAGCAGACGCAGTCACTTATATCTCAAACCAATCTTCCATTAGCCTTCTATTCTCCGAAGAAAATCAGCTCAGGCTTTCTTTTTTTTTCGTAGCGAATAATTCTCTAATCCTGGCAACGTCCTCTATACCTCTACTTCAGAGCCATACGGTGACAAGAACGATATGCAGAGCTTGCGTGGTGGGTCTGACCATTGTCTACATTTCAAGTATAACCTCCTTGCTCTTAAAGTTATAAGACGAGGCTAGTTTAAAAGAAGCATCCCATATACCCTTTACATCATCTTATCGTCCTGAATTGCCAGCTTTAGAGATCTATGGACACCGTTTCTAAAGACCTTACGCTCCGCAACATCATTCTCGAAGAAATGAAATCATATGAAATCAACAACGCTTAAACGCAAAGAAAAATTCTGTTAGCCAAATTATACAGACAAAAGTCCAATACAATGCGATTTTACTGTTTAAATAATTATTAGCAGTGGAAACTAGCTATTGCCACAGTCATCACTACAGATATCATCTGTGCTATCTAAACATTAAATTGCGTTGCGGAGGAAATTATTGATTTTTACCTAATATTTTTCAGGCATAGTATTGCGTCAATGAAGTAAGGAAGTAGTTTTGATAATTATTATTGTCGAGGAAAAGCACATTTCCAAGCCACATTGTATTCATATTGCCCAATTCATTAGTGTCATGCCTTTAGTCTTATGGTCACATATTTTGTACTGTGTGGGAGATGTGTGATTGTCGGTCTATAGCAAAATAACTGAAATCCTTTTATATCTACTCAACTGGATGCCTTCTCTGCTAATATATTTGTACAGACCGCCACCTAGTGGTTGATTATTTTACATGCCGACAGCAATTATCAATCAACACATATTTGATCACACTACTGTCACATAAAAGTTGTTATAAGATGAAATGCAAACACTTCAGTTGTTAATTAATGTTAACATATACTGCCGAACCCAGAAATAGGTTACCGTTTTCACAATGTCATTCTGTCTGGAACTCCTGTATCTTTAATGGTCAGACTACACGTGCCAGCAGCAGACGATAGAGCATATTAATCAAAAAGTGCGGTTTACTTATTTTATTAATTACTTTAGTGAGCTGTGAATCATACTAAATTGATGATCGATTGGGGGGGGGGAAACAATATCGCTTATTTCTCTAATTTTTTTGCCCCGTGTCTGTCACTCGCTTTTACGATCATCTTTATCACGGATGTTATTCGGTTCTGTTTCTCTGAAACGCCATTCAGTTGCAATTCGCGCTCTGTTGCATTGTGCAACCTTAATGGAAATATTTTCATGATCGTCTTCCTCAACTCTATTGCGCGTTGCGTTTGTGATAACACAGAAATTTGTGCTGAGACTCGTAAATCATTTTTATTGAAAGGATGAAAATTGGTGATATTTGAAAAGATCAGGAAAATTTTAAGAAACGTCGACAACGCTTCTCCCTATAGATGCTGCCTGGCCTGCTGTGTTCCACCAGCATTTTGTGTGTGTTGTTCGTTGAGTATTAAGAGTACTTTCCGTTTAGGTTGAGTATTGTATTTTATAAGGATCTTCATTAATCTATAAACCAAATATTTTCGGTGCACAATTTAATAATTCTTCAAGGAAGAGTAGATTTAATGTTTCACTTCGTAAAGTAAAATCTTTTACATAATCTCTTTCAAAGTGTCAATAGTTTATTTCTTTATAAGCAGGTTCTACTTACAGTGGTTGTCTGATTACTTGTTTGATTACATTCCATCACGACAATGTGCCAAGTACTACGTATATTTATCACATTAGCCAGAGAAACAAAAGTTTGTTCTAGACTCTTAGCATTCTAATAAAAAGCATTGGTGAAATAGTTTCTAACCAGATTTTTGATACACTTTTTTGGGTTAATCCAGTTGCGACGTCTCCAGTGTTTCCAAAGAAAGTGTTGCTGAAGAAACAGCATATTCGGCATATTTTAATGCTTGCGACTCCCAGGTGTGGTCCTAACAACGTACGTGTGTGTGTGTGTGTGTGTGTGTGTGTGTGTGTGTGTGTGTGTGTGTGTGTGTGTGTGTGTGTGTGTGTGTGTGTGTGTGTGTGTGTGTGTGTGTGTGTGTGTGTGTGTGTGTGTGTGTGTGCGCGCGCCCTGCGATCGGTAAATAAATAAACAACGCTTTGCGGGAGGGTCGGGTGAATAAAATCCGAGGTGGTTTGCAATGTCAAATCGTGAACATAACGTGCAAGAAACGGCGTTTGTTTTACCATATAATTAAACCCGCAAAACAATTAGAGGAAAATAACGCCACAGAACACTTCCAAACTTGCAATTTTAAAAGGAGTTCATTGCCGACCTCACAAATCTCAATGCATGTCTGTGAAAAGGCCGACGACAGTCATGTTTAGAATAACCAGTCCGGTCGGTGCGCACTTTTATCGTAACTAGTATGCACAGTTCTCCAGTTGACTGGGACATTACGCAAGTAACCATTTTGACTGGCAGTGCAGCATAAAGATCTGTATGGCTGCACTTAGGCCGAATTAAACATGACACCATACTCATATTGATAGGACCTGTACAAGGCGGTGCTAAAAGGTGACAAATACCTCCAGTTCTTCAACCTGTGCCGCCGACTATAGCCAGAGCAAGATATTACACTGAACAGCACATTAAACTAAATATCCTGCGGTTTTTATAGCTGGATATTACTGGTTCTCCATCTATATTAACAGTGTAAATGTGTTTTAGAAATATTTTAAAACTGAAGGAATGTTCACACTCGAGAATTGTTTGAGATGGCCAGTATTATATAGCATTATATTTATTTGTTTGTTTGTTTGTTTGTTGGGGTACAGCATGGAGTACTCCGCAGCCCAGCAACCTCCGACAACCCTCGATTTAACCCTAGCTTAATTACGGGACAATCTACAATTAACCAGTAGGTCTATGGACTGTGGGAGGAAACTGGAGCGCCCCGGAGGAAACCCACGCGGTCACAGGGAGAACGTACAAACTCCTTAAGACGGGTCGGAATTGAATTCCGAGCTCCGAAGGCCCGAGCTGTAATAGCGTCGCACTAACCGCTGCGCCGCAGTGGCGATGGAACCTTCTTGGAAAAGTTTGTTTTTATTTGTACCTGACTGGATAATGTGATAGTTTAGGAACTCCACTTAATGCAGAGATGGAACTTCAATCTTCTACGAAGTTTAACTCGTCTCTCACTTCTTCTGAAAGATTTATCTACCTTACCTTGTTAGGGAAGTTCTCAGAGGTACCTCCCAAACAGAAGGCCGATTTAATTATTGAATTAAAAGTTTTAAAATGCTTCTTCAGTACTCAACAGGTAGAGTTGTACGAAGAGCGACTGCATATCAGTCTCGCAGACGCATGGCAGAGGGACGGATCCTGTTCACTTTAAAAGCTGTATCTGCAGATCTGAGCAGCACATTAAAAACCAACGTTTTCCCGATCTTAAAGATATCGGTTTGCTTTCTAGGGCTTTTAATATCCCGCCTAACAGTTAGAAACCCTTTGCGAGGTGTGTCTAGAAAGTAAAGCGTTTTTTAACACCGACCTTACAAGCTAGCGCTGGGGACTTTGTCAATTCGCCTTTTAAAAAACAGAACGTTGTTTTAAGTTAACTTAGGCAGAACTTCTGTCTCAACTTGCAACATACGTGTTTAAGACCAACTTCAATGCATGCCATAAATATCGTGCAACTATGGACCAGCACCAATCAATCCCATTTGCAGCGAATCTGCTAAATTTGACAATATGAACTAAAGTGATAATGTTTAAGTAAAACAAAACTATAGCCTTTCGGAGAAGTCTAATTTATTCCAGGTTAGCTAGTTCTTCTGTCAATAGTGATAACAAATTCCTGTATTTAGAATCAAATTGCACGTTTTAACTAAAGACTTAAATAATATCGATAGATTATCCAGAATTGTTTTGAATACTGAGTGACTTGGAAAGGGGTTTCAATTAGCCGAAAGCACGGGTAATGGTGGCGTTATCTCGTACTACAGCTCGCGTACAATGTTGAGTGTAATAACGATCAAACCTGCACGCACTTATCAATCTACTTAGTATTGCCGAAGCCCGGCTTAAAATATCAAAATATGTGTTTTCACAGCCGTGGGATGAAAATACATCTCGGTGCTTTAGGAATATAGAAAAAGCCCAGTTTTTGTTAAATGTCGCCTCTCCTGACTTAAGAATCTCCCAGAGAACATTATAGCTAATGAAATAAATCAGTAATCCAGCAAACAGGCCCTTTTCTTTCTACTTGGTTTAATCAATGCCTTTTCCACTTCTTACATCGATTATTAATGTGATTTCTAACTGTTCTGGTCATGTCAAAGGGAACCTGCTCGCAGCTGTGGGCTACTTAGTAGAAACGTTTCATCCGGTACAGATGATCAGTGTCTCTTTCTATCGTCGTTACTTGTTCCCTTCCCCCATGTGGCTGGTGAAGAGATGGCCACAAATCATTTGGGGATCCTGAAGGTAACCTTTCCTGGAATGCCCTGGGTTCACATACCATTTCCCATAGATTTATGACATTATTCCGACTGCTTTCCGAAAAGGACATTTGGATGTAGGTGGAGATAGACTGAAATATTAACACAATGAAAGCTTCAGTGTACGATTCCAAGATTTGCTGTCTGAATAAATAAAACTTCACAGAACTTGTCCATTGCACCTGTCTTTAATGAATAAAGTTTCTTTCAGCATAAATGTTCCTTTAAAAAATCCACCAGAATTATTTGGGTATAGTTGGACACGTTTATTACTTGAAATACCATGATTTCTATATCTCTTCCAAACACGCTAATAGTTTACCCGACCTTTTCCTGTCTCGCCACGTGATTAAGTGCATCGTTGAACCCGCCCGGTCAGGACTGGAATCAGAATTAGTATCAGGTTTGACATCACCGGCAGATGTCGTGAAATTTGTGCCTTTGCGGCAGTAGTACAGTGCAAGGCATAAAATATGGGACAAGTTACAAAATAAATAAATAATCCAAAAGACAAGTAACGAGGAGTATTAACATGGAACGTTTAGAAATCTGATGGCAGAGGGGAAGCGGCTGTTCTTAAAAAGTTGAGTGTGTGTTTTCAGGCTCCTGTATCTCCCCGATGGCAACGCGAAGACAGCATGTCCCGGATGGTGAGGTCTTTAATGATGCGTACCGCCTTTTGACGTCTAACCATCCCTACACAAGCACGTTATTTCAATCTTTTAGAAAATTGCCACACTTATACTTTTAATAAATTCACCATGCACAGAGTAAATACCAGTTTCGATTGCAGTTTAATGGTTACCATGGATATGGTGGCATCTATAAATATTATTCAGGACCCGGTATTTGTGACATAAAGTCTTTGCTTCCTCGGCCAGAAAGGTGCGAGGAGGAATTGTTTCCGACAGAACATTGTCCTGATTCTCTACTCTGTTGATGAAGTAATTCAAATGATAACTGACAACGACCGCGCCTTTTGAAAAAATGTCTGTCGGGAAATAATGTTTGTTTTAGTTTTTGAAAGTGGAGTATTTGTTCTTTTATCTGTGTCGTTTTGTTACATTAAAGCAACATTTCCAATTGTTGTCATGGTTCTAATTGTCTCTACTTTTTCAGCTTAGCTTTAAGATACCTGGATGGTTACAATAACGAGAGACCTTGACGTGAAACAAGTGTAGATCAGGGCCTTCCAAGCTCCCTGTGATGTGAGGCTAAAAACGATTCTGTTGTTGTGTGGTTGGTGCAAAAGATTAGGCCAATTCTTTTGTCAAATCATAAAAAAAGGTGCCGCTGCACCACAAAGATTGTTGTTGCACGCAACACAAGTTGATGTTCAGCTGAGAGCCGTGCTAAATATACAGCATTCCGTTTTCATGTCCTCGCCTGCTCTTTAATAATAATTATCATCAGTATTAATCTAATAGCCCGTGGAATTAGTTGTAAGATAAACCCAACGGAAAGAGCGCAAAGGAGTACAACTTAAGTCATTTTCAAAAGACAACTAGTAAATGACTGATTAATTTTGCATAGAACATTTCATGGGCAAATTTTATTTGAAAATCTGTTTATCCAAATGAAACAAAGAATCATTTGTTACTTTCCGAAATATATGGACAAGTTGAGTTGTGGGCACATGTAATCTGCAAGGCGGTATGAGCATGATTGTCAGCTACCTGTGCACAATCCGTGACATTGCTGTAATATTCGCCGTGTGCCCGATCCGCACTGTGCGATGAAATGTAAATGTACATAGAAGTTTTGTGCATTCGTTTAAATAACAAGATGGTTGTAAGTATGATGCACATGTGCATTTGTATCATGGTGCGTTTGTATATATATATATGTGACTTTCATTATAACTCTGTGAGGATGGGAAGACTGCCTTCTAACTAGCTGCATATGGAGGGGCCACTGCACTATCGGGAAAAGCAGCAGGAAGTTATAAACTCAGTCAGCTCCATCATGGGCGCTGGCCACCCCAGCATCAAGAACATCTTCAAAAGGCGATGCCTCAAAAAGGCGGCATGCACCATTAAGGACACTCATCACCGAGGACATGTCCGCTTCTCATTGTTACCACAAAAAGGAGGTACAGAAGCCTGAAGACACACACTTAACGTTTCAGGAACAGCTCATGCGCACAACCATCAGATTTCTGAATGGACAATGAACTCCTGAACATTTCTTCAGTACTTTTGCTCCATTTTTGCATGATTTGATTAATTTAATATAATATATGTATATATGTTATTGTAATTTATAGTTGCTTTTTTAATTATCATATACTGCTGTCAAAACAGCAAATTTAACGACATATGCTAGTGATATTAAACCTGATTCTGATTCCGATCCTTATTCTGACTGTATCCAAGCTGTTACTCACACCGAGTGCCTGAACCTCTTTGGGTGGCATTGAAGATAGATTTAATGAAGTAATTTTAATCAGTCACATCCTTTCATAGATTTTAAAAAGATTATTTTCATGCTAATTTTAGATGAAACTGTCATCACAAGTGACTAATTAACAGGCCGTTTTCGCTGTGCTTTGCTGTAAGAAATATTGTGTAAAGATACCACTTATTGTCAATTAAAATACTTAGTAAAATGTTGATTACCTTTGTGCCCTTTAATTAACTCATTATACCTACAGATAAATATTGCAGCACGTATTACAGAAACAAATAGCAATTAATTTCACCAGAACTAGCGAGAAGTTGAATAAGTTTGCAGCAATGATTAAAAATATTCAGATGGTGTCCACAGACTGCAGTTGATTCTAGCTAATTATTTATTGTTCAATATTAACCGGGGAATACAAACTGCAGATAAATGTCAGCGGCTTTACACCCTAAGTGGTACGGAATTGAAGGCGAGAATAAAAAGTGCTAACGTCTCCTGCCAAAACCAATACAGTCCTGCACTTTGAATGAATGAGCGGCATTTAAGGCTCTGTGAAACTGATCTCCAGAAACTGGGTCAATTTCTTTCCAACTCTTGGTCAATGTTACTGTTCAATTAGGCCACCCCTGATATCTGCACCTGCCACCCCTACAAGGGCAACGGCAAAATATTCGTAATAAGATGATGAGTGGATAGTTCGCGGAGAAAGTATTCGCGCGAGCCAATGTCCGTAACAATTAAAACGATAGTTTCAAATGCACATCTATCATATTCGAGGCGTTAACCTAGGACGAGGAATTCTGCGAGTTTTACAGCTGGGAGTAGAGCGCTTACAGACGGCACTAACGTTGTCCGGTAAAATGACGAGCTGCTTGACTTGCAGCTAACGACGTAATGAGCGCAGTTCATCCAACGCGGCTTTCCGTGATTAACATCCATCTTGCACTCCGCACTGAGTTACTGGATGCAAGAGACCCATAGAAAGCGTTTTCCATAATCGAATGCAAATTTGGCCCGTCACATTCCAATGGTTTCCCACATGTCTGAACTCTACAGAAATATGTAGAACGTTTTTTTAATATATTGGAACACCTCCCAAAAAATGTACTAACCTCGGGAAGGACCTCTAACCTCCTTTACTTTACTCGCCCCCTATCATGTATCATAACTACTCCACCTATACTGGTGACCCTACTCCAAATCACTTGGGACATTTTGGAGCGCAATTGAGGTTAGTGGTACGTATACTGAGTTCTCTCTGTATTGCTGGCGTCTATTTCAAGAGGGGTTACGTATAAATTGGGTCGCATTATTTGTCATTTCATCTTCATCTTGGGATATGTTTGTCAGTCAATATTCACCAAACATTCGCGCCGTGCACATATTTATTTGCTATTTTTATATAGTGAAAAACAGCCCCTTCCGGCACGCCGAGCAGCGCCACCCAACAACACCCGATTGAACCCTAGCCTAATCACGGGCCAGTTTACAATAACATCGGTGCGTCTTTGGACTGTGAGGGGAAACCGGAACACTCGGACAAAACCCACATTGTGCAGGCTCCTTACTGAGGGCGTCGGAATTGAACTCCGAACTCGGACACCCTGTCGCGCTAACGGTCCAGGGGTTCCCAGCCTGGAGCCCACGGACCCCCTCGGTTAATGGTAAGGCTCTTTAGCATAAAAAGGTTGGGAAGCTCTGCAATCTATCTGATATCTATGAAGCACTGATATCTACCCATCATGCACAGCCCCACTCCACTCGCTAATGTACCCAACTGAAATTAATGGCGACTGGAGGGCAAGGTACTGACGGGGACATTTAAAAGTGCGAGTGAAATAAATCCCTATACCTCAGGATGAACGTAGGCACCGCAGACAAACTCCCCTCACAATAAACGTTGTCTTACACACCAGGGACCTTTATGGGTATGCAGATATAAGCTATAACTACTGGGCAGGCAAGAAAAACTCCTGTATGGTAAGGAAAAAATGCGAGATCCTATGCAGGGAGAGAGACCGAATACTGATGCAAACGTGAGCAAGCTCCAATTCACGAAATCGTCGAACCCTGGAAGGACTTTGATCGGTCGCCATGTGTGCAAACTGCTTTCTGTTTTATTTTCGTCACATACCTCTGAGCGGGTTTTACTTTGTATGGTCTGTGGCGTGTCACACACATAAGCCCCTCTACACTTTACATGTACAGTAATTATTAACATATGTGCTCAAACCTTGTTGCCTGGAGTTGAAAGAGCGTTTCTTTAACCGCATTGCTACATTTCCTGTTATCAGAATCAGAATTAAATTTAATATCACCGGCATATGTCACGAAATTTGTTGTTCTGCGGCAGCAGTACATTGCAATACATAATAATAACTATAAATTCCAATAAGGAATATAAATTAAATTAGTAGTGCAGAAAGAGAGGGACAGTACCGAGATACTGTTCATGGGTTCATTCAGAAATCTAATGGTAGTGAGGGATTCCCCCGGACTTTCTGGGTTTAATTTAACATTCAATCCACAGTAACCTCGTCATTTATTTGAAATGGGATTGACCTAAGCGGACACTTCCAGTATTGTGATTTGCAAATGTAGGACAACAGGATAAACATTTAACATGAAAAGCGTGTGTCAATATATTCGGGTTCTGTTTTTGTACGTAATCTAGCATGGGGGGGGGGGGGGGGTTACAGGAGCCTGAAGACACTTACTGTTCTTACTGTTTCAGGAAGTTTTTTCCCCCTCCGCCATCAAATTTCCGAATGGACAATCAACACATGAACACTACCTCACTATTTTCCCTCTCCTTTTGCGCTACTTGCCATGCGCAATAGAATTACACTGAGGGGTGTATTTAGGCAGCATACCTGGATACCTGGGATTAACATGCAAACTTATATGAGAGCAATTGAGGATAAAATGAGGCATCTCGGATTTCTCGGAAAATAGTGCCGCAACCAAATACTGGAGACATCCTATCGATTTCAATCATTTCATCCCATGCCATCATTTCCAATCCTTTCATCACAACGTTTCCAACCAAATGATTAACAACCCGTTGTTAACCAGTTAGTTGGAAATGAATTTATTTCTACACTTTTTTTTAATTTCACACAGATAATTATGTTGGTAACTCCAACAGCTCTCACTATTCTGACGTTGCAATCATTTTGAGAAGGCAGACGTCAACATGAGAGCGAGAAAGAACATGCCCAGGTATGCGTGAATGTCTGTTAGCAAGCGTGGATGCGAGAACCAGTAATGAGGGAATTCGGAACAATTCCGAATTTTGTAAATACTCAGCAGGTCAAGCAGCATCTGTAGAGAGTCGATGTATAAACGCATCAACTGTAAAGTTATTCAGTTGTTAGCATTTACAGTTTATTCAAAGTACAAATGCAATGGAAATTTTTAGCCGCGGGTTATACTCAAGGAAGCTTGAAGATGAATCAAACCTTTTTTTTGCGTCAATCAAGTTGTGCTTTACTTGCACGCGGAATGCAAAGTTCGAGTGCCCTCTGTGTGTATTTGTAACTCTGCGTGTGAATGTGCGTTCACGTCGCTCCAGTCTTAACTCTGTGTCCGTGTCTGAGAGACAGAGAGAAAGGGGGTAGAGAGAGGGAGAGAGGGGAGAGAGAGAATGAGGGAGGGATGGAGGGAGGGGGAGAGAAAGGGAGAGAGAATGGAAGTGCCTTGCTGTCTTTCTTACACGAGTGTAGCGATTACATTGCGCTCAGAAACACGGGGTCAATAGCCCTGACCAATTTGAACAAGGGGCCATGCTGACACTAAAAGTAGCGCCGACTCTCCTGTAGTGGCGGCATTCGTTAAAAAGCGAAATAAAAACATGTAGTTGCAGGAAGAATAACAAACATTTGAAAAACAATTCAGCGTGCGACTCTTCGTTGTCTTCAACATTCTACAGCATTTAACAATAAATAATCACAGGCTAGTTTCTGTATTCAAAACAAGGCAGAACTCCAGATTTGAATTAGCCTTGTGATTTCTACCTTGCCGATAACGCTTTCCCTTCTCATTGGTGCGGATCGACCACAAAGGGCTGGCTGCTGCTAACTACCTCTGATCTTCGCTGTGAAAGAAATTCTCAGCGCTTGTTCTAAATCAGCTGCGGAACAATTTGCATCACTTTAATAAATCACGTTTACTTGGAAGTATAAAGTGCCTTAACGAGCAAAAGTGGGTCATCGTGGCACACTGTAACATAATGTCGCAATGAAAGTCAGCAAGAAACTAGAGAAAAAAGATCAAAGATAAACGCAAAACAAATTACACTCGGGAAACGGCGTATTTCGTTCATCTACAAAGTTAATCGCATGCTCCAATCTTCATGTCAGCTTTTCTTCATCACAACTATTGGAAAAGTTCACGAGCAGCGAAATGAATCAAAACATGAAAGCACGGCCTAACGGCAAAGAAGAGTGCTGCCGCTTTTTTCCGACTGAATATCCACTTAGAATCACTGGGCTTCTGAGGAACTTCCCAGCCCCTCGTTGGAATTGCGCTTTCTCCTGAGCTGTGATGCTTCTGATAATCGGAAAGCTAAAGAATTCCAGAAAGCCTATTTTCAAAACCTTGGACCAGTTTTCTCACTGAGTTTGCTCACTGCACGTGTAGCGCTTGCGGAATTACCGCCAGAGTCTCCGGTTGATTCCCTTCCAGGAACTCTCACGGCCCGCCGAAAGATTTCTAATAACTCTTTCCAACTGGGACACAAGGTAACGAATTCCCTCTATTTTATTTTTGGACTCCTATTTAGCAAAAGCATACGAGGCTTTAGGAAGCCACACATGACACATGTTTTTGCGTCTAAAATATAACTGTTTCCCCGAAAGTTTAAACAAGGGATGCACCAAAATATTCTGGTAAGTATATTTCATGCAGAGCGTCCGGACAGGCCATCCCGCACCCCCCGCCAAAGATTTGGGGAAAAAAAGTATTTCTTCATTGCACACCATGTAAAGGTCCTAGGGACTTTGCTCACTGTTGCTGTATTAGGAAAATATTTCCTGCTGGGCCTAATCATTTAACGAAATTGGTTTCTGTGCGTGTCTCCAAAGTAAGTGGAACGCGCGGCATCTTTGGGGTAGGAATTGTGAGGGTTGGAAGTGAGGTGAGGAGAAGTTTGAACCCGCGAATGTAGTGATATTTACACAACGCCGGGCACATATTGCAGACTGAAATAACTAATTGGTAAGAAAATAGGAAATAAGAGAAATCTGACTCCTCTCCTCCGTTTCTCCTATTCAGTAAGGGCAAGGTTAATCATTTACTTCAATACCACGTTCTGCGATAACCCCAGACTATCCAGAAAATCTATAAGTCATGAATATTTTGGTAATTATTCTGTTGTTACAAAGCCTCAGCGTGATTTTTGGTATAAAGTATGTATTTTCAACTTGAATCATTTTTTTCTCGACATTAAGGTGAGGATATTAGGTATCCACGACTCAATGGAGAATGCATAGCTGTGACCAGGCAAGTCTATGGGTCCTCAAGAAGGGTTGATCTCACCCCCTACCGCCGCCATTGTCGCACCTTTATCCAGAGATCGGGGTACAGTATACGTGCAGCATAAATAACCCCTTCCCGAGTGACGACCTTCTCCTTAGGGAAACAAACATTTTTTACTATTTTTTCTACGTTTTTTTAAACTGAGCGTCTGTATGTCAAAGATACGATTTACGATCAGTAAGTCCATTTGTTCCTTTACTAAAAGTATCGATGGAAAGGAGACTTGCAGTTCCAACTGTCAAATCTTTAGCGAAAACTTTAGAAAAGAAGAGCAGCTTGTAATAAGATTTTTCTCATTCAGAGCTGCTAATACGTGTTTTCCATATAAGAATTTTAGACGAGAAAATGGTTGCATTTCCAGCACCGTTCGCCCCCCCCCCCACCCCCGCTTTCTTTTTTTTTTGTTTTCTAAGGAAATATGCCAAGGTTTTTAAGAATTGTGTCCGAGTCTCAGCACAAATGGAATGCAGGATTCTGCGTTTGCCCACCGCATTACTGAAGTGGACAATGTTTACGCGGTTGCACGCGGAGTTTGTTTCATTTGTTGATTGGAGCAATTCTTAACTAATAATATTAACGATTATGCCTTAGATCGGCGCTCGGCAGGGGTCTGTTTTATATATATTAAAAATCTGATTATCACAGTAAAATAACTATTTATGTTTCCGAACACGGATACAATAAACTATCTCGACAGTAATAAAATAGCGTGGTATTACGTGAAATTCTTATAAAGTCGTTGATAATTTATTTGAACACCATGGCGGTGAATTGTAGTAATCCAAATCTTACACGGGGGACGTTGCAAACTATCAATAAATGTATTGATTTTGAAAGAAGCATCTGAAAATCAAGCCCACACATAATGGAAATGAATAGCAACAAGAGATCACATTAAGTATCGAGCCATTAGATCTAGCATTAGTTTTGTCACAAATGCACGATAGCAGAAAATTATAAATATATGTAGCGCACAGATAGGTCTTTTGAGCAGTGGTGCATATGATCTTCATTGGAACAAGTCCACACGAGGCCATTATGTGAGCGTTTTCTAATGCAGAATGAAGTCGTTAACCTTTTTATTCAATTTCATTTAATTGGAATCCATTTTTATAATCTAAATAATTTGCACTGTTTCGGGGAACCTCTATTTTATTAGAAAGGGACTAGTTAATCTCATTTGAAAGAGTTCTTATATAAAGTACTGGAAATACATATTCGAATTGGTGGAACATAGTGTCTGAGATGTTGTCAAATGAAGAAAAACCTGAATTTCATTTTTCTGTTCTCTGAAATTAAATGGCAGATCAGAAAATTGGCCATTTTAATTCCTCGATGTTTCCTTATAATATATTTTTGTATACAATTACTTAATAAATACATTTAAAGAAAGGCTCCTACGCATATGGAAACTGTGACCAAAACAGAAAGAAAGTGCAGTAGCTGAAATAGCTATTCCCTATATTTACCGTCGCAACTCAGATAAGATGATATCTTTAAAATTTGTAATAATATTTGAGGTACTGTTTAAATTGACGAAATAAAATTTGTCGAATCTCCAGGATAAGAGCAGAGCTTCATCCGGTAAACACGCGCAACTCTAAGCTAGTACTCTTTACGACTAAACCGAAAATAATTGACGACTGGATCTTATGTCACGCGGAGTAGGCTTGACAAAAACACTGCAAAAAGTGAAGAGGAGAATTCTAGAATAGAGGCAATCCAACCGAAAGATTCATTTACTCAAAAGGTTTGCAAATTTTCAGCATAACAAGTAATTCTAAGATTCTCCCCTTAAAAAGAACTTAACACGCGACGCCCTCAGAACCAAGGGGCATTTGCCTGGGCTTCTCTGCTATTATTTCAGGTTGCAACAGATTTTCAAATACATGGCGCCTGCAATCTATAGTTTCGCGTTCATTGCCCTGCTTCTTCAGCAAGTTGTGAATCGAAAGAAGCTGCAAAAAATCTTTATTAACACACACGAAATGTTGGAGGAACTCAGCAGGTCAGGCAGCATCTTTGGAAATGAATGAATGTTTCGGGCCGAGACCCTTCATCAGGACCGGAAAGGAAGGGGGGATGAAGGGAAAGGGGGTCAGCTAGAAGGTGATAGGTGAAACCAGGTTGGTTGGAAAGATAAAGGGCTGGAGAGGGAAGAAATTTGGCGGGAGTAGAGAATAGACCATAGGAGAAAGGAAAGGTGACGAGGCATGTGGGAGGGGGGAGTGATGGGCAGGTGAGAAGAGGTAAGGAGCCAGAGTGAGGAATTGAAGCGGGGAAGGGGGATCGATATTCCTGCTATCCGTTTGGAGGCTACCCAGAGGGAATATAAGATGTTGCTCTGCCGTCTCGAGGGTGAACTCATCGTGGGACAAGACGAGGCCATGGACCGACATGTCGGAACGGGTATGGGAAGCGGAATTAGAATATTTAGCCACCGGGAAGTTTTGATTTTGGCGGAAGGATCAGAGGCAGTCCCCCAATTTACCATGGTTCTCGCCAATGTACAGGAGGCCGCATCGGGAGCACCACATGCAATAGACGACCCGAACAGATTTACAGGTGAAGTGTGAGGACTGTTTGAGGTTCTAAATGGAGGTGAGGGATATGGGAGGTGTACACGGCACCTTGGCCACGTGCAGGGAAAAGTGCTGGGAGGCACGGGTGGACAAAGGGTCACGGAGAGAGCGATCCCAGCAGAAAATGGAAAGTGTGAGAGGTGTGGTGCGGTAAAGATGCGGTGTTATGATCCCTTTGGAGATGGCCGAGGTTGCGGAGAATGATGTGTTAGATGTGGGGGCTCACGGGGTCGTATCTAAGGACAAAGAGATCTATACCACTATTGCAGCGGCGGGAAAATAGAGCAGTCACGTGTTCAGGGAATGGCTGAGATTCGGGGGAGAGCAACGTCAATGGGGGGGGGGGGGGGAGGGAAATCTCGTTCTTTGAAGGACATCTCTGGCGTCCTGGAAAGGAAAGCCTCAGCATGAGAACAGAAGCAGCGGAGATGAAGGAGCTCAGATAAGGTCCATTTCTAACACCTCCCTCCACTTTCCCGATCTCTGGAAACAAGCTGTCGACCGACATCTTTTATAAACCTACCAAGTCCCACGGCTATCTTGACTCTATACCTCTTCCCACCCTGTCTCCTGTAAAAATGCTATTCCAGTTTTTCAGTTCTTTCGTCTCCGTCGCATCTTTTATTATTTATTTTTCAGAATCAGGTTATTATTTATTTATGTGTTTATCTATTGACCTATTTATTTATTTAGAGATACAGCGCGGAATAAGCCATTCCGATCTATCGAGCCGCACCTCCCAGCATTTCCCTAGCCTAATCATGGGGCAATTTACAATGACCATTTAACCAATTGTGGGAGGAAACTGGAGGGAACCCATGAAGTCACCGGGAGAACATATGAACTCCTTAAGACAGCAGCGGGAATTGAACACAAGTTGTGGTACTGTAAAAATTTTGCCTCCCCGTCTGTGCTCAGGATGAGGCTTTCCTTTCTAGAACACTAGAGATGTCCTCCTTCTTCAAAGTTTTCTTCCTCCATCGCTGCCCTCGCCGGTATTTCCTCCATTTTCCAGATATCAGTGCTCACCATATCCCCTCGCCGCCTGATCAGTGATAGAATTCCTCTTTTCTACACCTATCACCCCATGAGCCTCTGCATCCAACACGTCATTCTCGGCAGCCTCCACCATCTCCAAAGGGATCCTACTACCAAACACATCTTTAGCTCACCACCGCTCACCGCTTTATGCAGGAATCGCTCCTTCCATGATTCCCTTGTACATTCGTTCCTCCCCAGTAGTTTCCCTTCCGGCACATCCCTCCAAAGTGCTACACCTGCCCCTATACCTCCTCCCTCACCTCAATTCAGGCCCCCAAACAATCCTTCCAGGTGAGGCGGCACTTCACCTGTATTTCTGCTGGGGTCATCTCTGATATCCGGTGCTCTCAGTCTGGCCTTTTCTACACTGAACATAAATTAGGGGATCTCTTTATTGAGCACCTGCACTCCATCTGCCAAAAGCAGAATTTCCCAGTGGCCCAATATTTTAATTTCAGTTCCCATTCCCGTTCCGACATGTCGGTCCGTGGCCTCCTCTTGTGCTATGTTAAGGTCAACTACTGGGTGGAGGAGCAACACTTTATATTCTATCTGGATGGTCTCAAATTTGAGAGCATGAATATTGATTTCTCCTTCCCCTCTTCCTCCATTCCCCACTTACCTCTTACCTCCTACCTCTTCTCACTTGCCTATCCCCCCCCCCCGCCCCTTTCTCCTATGGTCCAGTCTCCTCTCCTATCAGATTCATTAATCTCCAGTCTACCCACTTGGCTTCGCCTATCATCTCCTAGCTATCCTCCTTCCCCTGCTCCCACGTTTTTATTCTAGCGTCTTTCCCTTCCTTCTCAATCCTGAAGAAAGTTTTTGGCCCAAAACATCAACTCCTTATTCATTTCACTGAAAGCTTTTTGCGTATGTTGCTTTGGATTTCCAGCATCTGCAGAATTCCTTGTGCTTATAATATCTTTATTGCCTGATCGGGTTTGAACTTGTAAAGTTTATATTTCACGACGCTGGAAGAACTCAGCAGGTCAGGCAGCATCAGTGAGAAAAGAGTAGCCAACGTTTCGGGTCGAGACCCTTCAAATCCTTTTCCACCTGGCGCCTCTAGCCCTTTCCCCTCCCCTATCTCTATTACTGGGCTTCGGCCCTCTCTTGCCCCCCCCCCATTCCTGATGAAGGGTCTCGGCCCGAAGCGTTGGCTACTCTTTTCTCACGGATGCTGCCTGACCTGCTGAGTTCTTCCAGCATTGTGTACGTATTCTTTGATCCACAGCATCTGCAGTTGTATTTTTGTGTAAAGTTTATATTTCGATAGTTGCCGACCCGTTAGGTCATAGATTGATTGCATGTATATGAAGAGTCGCTAGGCTCAGGACATTAGCTGGCCAAAGAAAATGCTTTCGGAGGGGTGGGTTAGTGATCGAAGATGTTGATCAGACTTAATACTTGGGGAACACAGAGACTATCACAAACGCTAAAAATAGACAGTTGCAGTTACAGGGACCATTCAAGTGCCTCTCAGCAGGATGCGCCAGAAACTTTACACTGTACAGGCACGAGTTACATGTGAGGAGTAATCACTGTGACACTATCTCTAAAGAAAATAGGCCGCCGCTGTGCTTTAAAGCTTCAAACAATTACCCGCTTAGAACGCAGATGAGAAAAAAAACACGCTGCAAGGAACCAACTTCAACTTTCCCGCTACTATTGGCACATAGCCTTCCTGTGAACATGTCTTCGCCGTCAACTTGTACCACATGGCTCCCAGATTCGTCTTCGAGCTTCACGATTTGGACCTTCTGAGGACCCCAGGTACTCACATTCGGCTAAGTTCCTCCTGCGGCTTGTCCCGCCGCGTTCTACACACCACGCTTTCCACCATGAGGAGGTACCTGGTGTCCCTGTCCCAGTCACTTCCACATCACCAGGATTCTCTCTCCGTCGCCTAATGCAACTGTCCACTACTTTATCCTCCGCCGGGTCCACGCTTCAATCGCCGGTTCTTTGACTTCTTCACGTCCTACAAGGATTGGGAGATCGCCCGTCTACAGACCACAGAACTTGCCGTCTCCAACGCTGGCAGGCCCGGAGGTCTCCAGACCACTTGTACCACCATTTGCTACCAACTTCAACGACTCTGACAATCCAGAGCAGATTCAAAACCCGGACACCGCCGCCATCAAAGCGGGTTCCAATGACCTCGGACACCTCCAAAGTGCCGATTGTGCAACCTCCAAATCCAACTGCAGCCTTGACCTCCAAACCGGGTCCTCCCGCGCTATCGCTGGAACCTCTGTCTCCCCTTCCCCCACCGCCACTTTGCAACCCCGTTTCCCTCAGGTCCCACAGACAGCCCTTGGGTGTTCCCAGACTTCATCTTTCTCTCATCCCACCATCCCTGAACACCCCAAGCCTCCCTTCCCCTCAGACACTGCCAACTCACGTCCCCTCTCCGATCTCAGCTCTCACCTGTGCTAGGTTTTTACCATTCTCTCCCACCTTAGCCTCTCTGAGGCAGAATGTTCTGTCCTCAGTAAGGCCCTCTCCTTTGTACCTTTGCGCCCAGCTAGTTCCACACCCGCCATGACGCTGAGCTTTTCTTCCGCCGCCTCAAACTCCAAGCCTACTTCTTTGGCAAGGACTTTCCACCCCGCACCAAGGACCCCTTCTTCCATCTTCAATCCTCCTCTTCCTGGACACCCCGCCCTGGTCTTTTGCCTGCTCTGGTCCTTTTCATTGCCAACTGCTGACGGGACATCAACCCTTTTGACATATAACTCTTCTCTCCAATTTCAACATCACTCCTTCCAAATGCTCTGCTCTCCACTCCGTCTGCAGTAATCCTTACCTTACCACCAAAGCTGAAGATAAGGCAGGTTGTTGTAGCAGTCTGGCATACTGACCTCTACCTTGCTGAGGCCCAGCGACAACTCTTAGACACCTCCTCTTTACCTACCCCTTGAACAGGATTCCACTAAGGAGCACCAGGCCAATGTCTCCCACACCATCACCGACCTTATTAATTCTGGGGATCTCCCATCCACCACCACCAACCTCATTGTTCCCTCACCCCACACCTCCCGTTTCTACCTCTTACCCAAGATCCACAAACCATCTTGTCCAGGTAGACCCATTGTTTCAGCTTGTTCCTGCCCCACTGAATATCTCACTGAGTCTGCATATCTTGAATCTGCCTTATCCCCCCCCCCCCAGTTCAGTCCCCTTCTCCCTACATCCATGACAGTTCACACACTCTGGATCTTTTTAATGATTTCAGGTTCCCTGGCCCCCGTCATCTTATTTTCACTATGGATGTCCAGTCCCTATACACCTCCAGCCCCCATCAGTAAGAAAACCTTCAACTTGTTCAAGTTTAATTGTCATACAATCACACGGATGAATACAACCAAACAAATTATGTTCCTCTGGGGCCAAGGTGTACAATTATGGTAGCTGGAAAAATATGCAGTTACAAAACTATATATTATAAGAAAATGATAATATACCCCAAGTCCCTGAGTGTCGTGGGCTGTAGGTTGATGGTGCATGGATTTTGCCCTGCAGCATTTCCTTATCGAGTGCAATGCAACTGCAATCAAACACAATCCAGCTTGTCTCCATCAAGTAAACAAAGGCTTCCTTGAAAAGTTTTCTAGACATTTCGACTAAAATGTAAGAAACATGGCAACATTTGAAAAAAAAACAGAATTAAAAATTTTTCCTGTCATTAGCATACCTCCTTGAACTCAGTTACAATATCTGTAACATTTCACCATTCTGTATAAAATCACTCATGTTTGCTAACATAGCAAGTTTCAGAAGTGTTGATTCTGCATTGTTAGCACAGCTTCACAGGAATATTTATATCAAAACATTAACTCAAGGGTGTGTGCCCACAAAAAAATGTATCTAATTAAATTTCAATGGCATAATTGAATTCAGATTTAGCATCACAATTGTCATTTAGAATTCATTACATTTTAAACAGGGTGTTAATAATCTGTTTCATGACATGTAATGCATGAGGAAATGAAAGGTGGTGTCTCAAACAGAGACCATTTTTAGCATCCACACTTACCTCAAAAGACATGTACATTGCTACATTTTTCATCGATAAGTGAAATGCCTTCCCATCATACACTCAGTGGCCGCTTTATCAGGTGCACCTGTACATCTGCTCATTAATGTAAATATCTAATCAGCCCATCCTGTGGCAGCAACTCAGTGTATAAAAGCATGCAGACATGGTCAAGAGGTTCAGTTATTGTTCAGAACAAACATCAGAATGGGACAGAAATGTGATCTAAGTGACTTTGATCGTGGAATGATTGTAGGTGCCAGATGGGGTGGTGTGAGTGTGTCAGAAACTGTTGTGATTCATGCACAATAGTCTCTAGAGTAAACAGAAAATGGTGCCAAAAACAAACAACACCCAGCAGTCCGCTCTTCTGTGGGTGAAGACAATTTGTTAATGTAAGAAGTTGGAGGAGAATGGCCAGACTCGTTGAAGCTGACAGGAACGTGGCAGTAACTCAAAGAACCATGTGTTACAACAGTAGTGTGCAGAAGAGGATCTCCAAATGTACAACACATTGAACCTTGAAGTGGATGGGCTACAGCAGCAAAAATTCACAAGCATACTCCCTGTGGCCTCTTTGTTAGGTAGAGGAGGTGTCTAATAAAGTGGCCACTACGAGTGTATTTAGGTCCTCTCTGAAACTCTGGATGCAGTAATGTAAATCAGCTTTACATAATTTGTAACTGAAGTCATACATAAAACAATACAGACATTACTGGGCTCTTTCCCCTCCCAGATGCTAAAAAAAAAATTCCCAAACACATTTTCATCTGTACAATACCTTTTTAAGAACACTGGCTGCTGATTAGAATCAGAGCCACCGATCTTTAGAAACCTTACAAAGATTGTAAAATCATGTGTTGAACACATGTTTTATCGCCAAACATGTTTATGATCTAATTGCTCTCAGCTAAAGGAAGATTTATCACAGTGTCAGGCCTACAGCAACTGATAGCATCTCAGTAATCTAAATCATTAAATAAATTATGGTGTGTACCTATGGAACTGTAAATTAACCGTCTCATGTCAGGTTCCTCAGGTAAAGCTCAGTTTGATTAAACTGAGTGAAGCGGGACTTACTGTTCGGATTTCATGCGAGTTGCTTATAGGTACAATACATTGTTACTTTAATTTGACCAGAAGCTGTATGAACAGAATTCAGCCCATCGAGTCAGCCCCAGTCTCCTGCCTTCTCCCTGTAACCCTTCATGACCTGGCTAATCAAGAACCCATCAACCTCTGCCTTAAGTATACCCAATGACTTGGGCTCCACAGCCATCTATGGCAATGAACCCCACAGATTCACCACTCTCTGGCAAAGTAAATTCCTCCTTATCTCCGTTCCAAATGGACATCCCTCTAACCTGAGGCTATACCCTCTGGTCCTAGAGTCCCCACCATCGGAAACATCCTCTCCTATTAGGCACAGCAATCCAATCAAAGTAACAAACGTTATGCGAGTTAGGAGGCTGATTTACTTCTGGAGTAAGGAGCCTATAACTGAGATCAGTCTGTCCTAAGACTCTGTGGCATGGATCTCTGGAAATTTTCTGCCTAAAGCCAGTGGCAACACCATTGTAGAAACACATTATGAAGAAAAGGTAAGAAGAATAAGAAAGCGGGCTCCATTGGAAAGGGGCAAGAACAGATGGATCTGCATTCCTTATACAAGAAGCACAAGTTTGGCATGCAGGGAAAACAAGTAACTCAGAAGGTAAATGGAATTTTGTTACTTATCGCAATAGGGACAGAGTATAAAGATTAGGACATCTTTGCACACATATACGGTAAGAGCAGACTTGCAATACTGCAAACAAATTTAATGTCCTCAGGGAAGATGAACAGACTTGTATTGGAACACAAATAAGAGAAAATCTACAGATGCTGGAAATGCAAACAACACACACAAAATGCTGGAAGAACTCAGCAGGCCGGTCAGTATCTATGGAAAAGAGTGAATAGTTGACGTTTCGGTCCAAGATCCTACCCTTCATGAGTCCTGATGAAGGGTATCGGTCTGAAACATCAACTGTTGACTCTTTTCCGGAGATGCTGCTTGGTCTGCTGAGTTCCTCCAGCATTTTGTGTGTGCTGCATTTGAATACAGTCCAGAGAACTTTTTCATTCCTGGATTGTGTTATGAAGAATGGTTCAGCAATGGTCAGCCTATGCTCATTGGAGACTGGAAGACCGAGAAGTGACCTAATGGAAACAAATGTGGGTTCCAAGGGGACATGACAGAATGGATGCTGACGGGACGTGTCGCTATCCTGGGGAAATAGAATGAGAGAGCTTAGACTCAGATACAGGAGCTAGACATCTAAGACAGAGATGAGGAGGAATTTCTTTTCTGAGAGGATTGAAAATATTTTGAATTCTCTATCTTAGAGAGTTGTGGAGACAGAGTCAATGAACATATGAGATTGGTAGGCATTAAACTGCAAGGGAGACAAGAAGTATGTTAAGAGAGAAGGAAGCCAGGAATGGATTAGACATGATCTTATTGAGTGGCAGAGCTGACTGTAGGAGCTGAACGGCTTACTCCTGATCAGACCAGAGGAACCCTATTGTTCACTCCTACTTTGGCATTTTTCTTTCCATGTTCGAAAAGATTTAGTACACAGAAGGACAGGGTGTTTCTGCTGCAGGGAAGCAGCAGGAGAACCTTAATAGGAGGACTGAGCATCCTCAAGGAATGATCCAAACTACTGTGAGAGGAGTCCCTGCCGAAGCAACTGTTATCAACGGAAGTCCACAACTTCATATTGAAAAATTATTTAGTTGGAATTTTCTTAGGTTCTGGGGTAAAATATTACAACACAAATTTTGGACAAATTAGATAACTAAACATAAACAACCAAATAAAACTATATTCCTGTGGACCATGGTGGACCCACAATACATATAATGCACACAGCAAATAGAACAAAGAATTACCACAAATAAGTTAATAAAATATAATTTAAAATGCATGTAAAGTGTATAACACCATTAAACAATAAACAGCACAGTCACGAGCTCACTGTACTAGTGACAAGACAATGGTAATGGCAGGGTATTCATCAGTTTCACAGCCTGAGGGTAGAAGCTGTTACACAGTCTAGCAGTTCTGGTCCTGATAATGATGGTCATGGATCATAGAAACAGCTGGTGGGGATCCTCAACAATGCTTCAGGCCCTTCATAGACAATGGTCACAAATAAAGGGGAGGAAAACCTTGGTGATCCTCTTTACCATCCTCTGTAGGGTCTTGTGGTGTGATGCTTTGCCATTTCCGTATTACATGATGATGTAGACAGACAGGACAATCTTGATGGTGCTCCTATCAAATGTTGTAAGAATTGGAGCAAGGAGCTTTGCACACCTCAATCTCTTCAAAAACTGTACAAGCTGCTGTGCCCTCTTGACTAGTGAGGAGGTGTTGTGGGTCCAGGTTACATCATTTGTTATGTGCATGTCAAGGAGTTTTCTGCTCTTCCCTTTCTCCATGGCAGAGCATCAACATACAATGGAGAGTGGTCAATCTGCACCTTCCTGAAGCCCACATCAGCTCTTTTGTCTTATCCATGCTGGTTGTTGTTCTCACACCATCTGACAAACCTCTCTACTTCTTCTCTGTATACCAAATCATCATTGGTGTGGATGAGGCCAGCCATCAGTGCCCTTGATGCTGTAGTTTGAGCTGGATCTGACAGAGCAGTTGTGAGTCAGCAGGGGACCAGGCTGCTGCAGTGCCCAGCATGACGGAGCTTGAGATGCTGCTGCCAACTCGGACTGACTGGGAAGCTCAGGTCGATTCACACTGAGGACAGTTTACCCACCAGGTGCTGAAGAACAATCGTGTTAAATGCCAGGCTGAAGCTGATGAACAACATCCTGGTGTTTGAGGTATTGTTTTCTCAGTGGGTCAGAACAGAGTGGAGGGCTCTCAGCATTGCATCCATCGTGCACTGGTTTGAGTGGTAGGTGAACTGGAAATGGTCCAATGTAGCTGGAAGATGGGATTTTATACAATTCTTTACCATCTGTTCAAGCACTTCATGATTATTGAGGTCAGTGCCACTGAGTGGTAATCATTTGGGCCAGTTACCATTGCTCTTGGCACCAGAATGATGGTGACTGCCATGAAGCCTTCAGGGATAGTCGACTGTTGCAAAGTAATATTAACAATTTATTTTAAGACCTCGGTTAGCTGAGCCACACAATCCCTCAGCATCTGACCAGGTATGTTGTCCAGACCCACTGCTTGCATTGATTTGTCCTGGCTATGATCCTTCTCACCTCCGTTGCGGCCAGACAAGTGTCTGTTCTTTAGGGGAGAGGGGACTTTTCCCAACTTCACATCATTCATTGCATGAAACAGGAAACTATTGGGTTAAATGGTAGGAGCTAGCCATTGGTACGTATACATTATTTCAATGATGTGAAGCAAGTACGTAAAAGACTTTGTGAATTGATTCCAATATTATTTGTCAATTGTTTCATCTTATTAATTTCCAAGTGTGAAAATAAAGGGATAAAGTGCAGGAATGAAAGGAAATGGTTTTACAGGGGAGCTCAACAAATTACAAGATAAATTAACCGATAAAACATTGAGGCCCTCCATCAGTCAAGGTCAACTATGGATGTTGGGTCCCACCTGTCTGTGCTATGCAAGCCAGACGAGTACCAGATGGAGAACAAACTGTTGCCAATGCGGCAGGCTCCCCCTCTCCAAGCAGGTGATAAACTCAAAGGAACGGCAGAGACCAATACAGTTTGACACCAGCAGAGTCACAGGAGTAGATTGTCAGTGTTGAACTCAACATAAGACTGCCTTAGGGACTCCAGCTCTGGATTTTCCTCGGGGTTTACTCCCGAAGCCTTTCTCATGAGTGGGTATAGACACAAGGCAGTGGAGGTTTTCAATCAGAGTTTTCCTTCTCCTCGATGAGCTGCCAACCATGGCCGACAAGCCCCATCTGTCCAAAGTGACTGATTTTAATGCACTAGTAATCTGCCTTTGCCTTTTCTCCTATCAAGAGATATGGTTCCACCAGGCGTGGTAGCTAATCCACATGTGAAGGTCAGAAGCTGGACTTGGTTGTCAGACGGTATTTGGGATGCACGCCATTGGGAGCAACTAATAGGTACTGGGAGCTTGTCCCCACTACCACCCCCACTCCCCGGCTATAACAACCTTAAGGGACCGCTGATAAAACAAAGCAAAGGAAAAAGAACAGCTAGCTACTATTGAAATGCATTCTTGCAGAAATGAATGTGAAATCTAAGTTCTCATAAAACAATATTGTCTATGCAGGAACAGCTGAGCATGAGAATCAGTTGGAGCTGAAATCAGTGCCTATCTGCTGTAATGGTTAAATTGTACCCTGTCACACTATACCACTTGTACTTAATTGCCTGCAATACCCAAGCAGATTTTGGCACTCACATTTAGATTTCCACTTTCTAATAATGGGGACAATTTTCCAATCAGATTGGTTGCAGCTTAAATCCGGGTAATTATAGTTTTCGTGATAGCTTTTTGCTGGCACATTAGCATGTTGTAACATCAATTACTAATAACTAATGATAGATACACTTGCCTTGACAAAAAAAATCCAGTTGGGCTATTTTTACTATAAAATGCTGCTGTCAATTACTTTTTTAAACTGAGCCTTTTAAATCAGTTGAAACTGAAATTTGTTAGTCAGCATGCTCCGACAACAAAGCATTCATTCATCAAATCCAAGCTTCTGCTATAGAAATGATCATTTAAATAAATCTGATAACTACAATGGAAATTTTTGAAAACTTGTCACTTCATACAAAATTCACACTTGACTTGTACGTGACACAAATGACAGGAATTCATCATTATTTGTTTTTCTATCATTGTAACGGCTTCAAACTTTAAAGAGTGATTTTTTATTTTTTTGTTTACTTAGAGATACAGAGCGGAATGGGACTTTCTGGCTCAATGAAACACACTGCCCAGCATCTCACCACTATAACCCTAGCATAATCACAGGGCAATTTACAATGGCCAACTAACCTTCTAACCGGTACGTCTCTGAACTGTGGGAGGAAAACACAGAACTCGAAGGAGACCCACTTGCACATGGGGAGAATATATTAACTTTCTTACAGAGGACCCCGGAAATGATATCCAAACGCTAATGCCTTGAGCTGTAACAACATTGCACTAAATGCTGGGCTACCTTAGGATACATTCATGTGAATTCAACTCCAAACTCCAATGCCCTGAGCTGTAATAGCATTGCACTAACCGCTGGGCTACTGTGGTACACTTTCATATGTTGTTTAATTTGCTTTCTTGACTTTTTATATACTTTTCCATATCTTAATTTTCCAAGATTGCCCTTCTCATCCACATCTACACACCTGTACTCCAGCAGTTATACACTCTGGACCATCTCTGAACTTATTGTTTCCATTACAGATAGCCATGCATTCAAATGACAACGTCCCAACCTTCTGAAATTCTCTTCATCGAACTATCTCCTTAAATGTTACTCCTCAACAACACAATTGTCATTTTCCCAAATGTGGCGTAGTACCAAAGCACTGTGGGAGATTTTGAATTGCTAATGTTGTTAATGAGTGCATGAGAGAAACTTGCTACTTTCCAATTATTCACCCATGTCTTATTTGAAAATTTTTCACATCGACTAATTTACTAAGCTATTGAAGGAACTATATTGAGCATTACAGTGTTTGAAATTTCCTTCTGACCACCAGACTAAGCACTATTGAGAAAATTTTATGAGTTTTCTGTCCTGATCTAAAGCTTCTGACACTGGGAACCGAGGTGCTGGGATCAGCAAACCAATGGAATTTTAATTCCAATAAAATAAAAGAGTGAAAAATTCTAAGGCTCTGCTAATTCTTCCATACACATTTATGATGTACACTCCTGAAAGGCGAACGGGAATGAGAAACTGAGTGGCAGTGAGGAAGCTTTATACTGAAAGTGCAAACTTGCAAAATCTACCTCAGGACTTAAAAATAACACATTAGAAGTATTTTCCCCACATGATAGTATATGCATTGATTCAATATTTATTGACATTAGGTAAAATGATGATTGATGTTGTGAAAATGTTTGTGAATATCCCATAAAGAATTGCTTGATAATTATTTCAATAACATAAAGACTGTAGAACATTGAATATTGTGTGTTCAGTAGTATTGGGATGGTGCATGTGGGCATTATGTAAAACTGTGGTTAAGTTGTGCAGATGCTAACTTTAGATAGATAATTGATTAAATTATTCAATGGTTTGATTTATTATCAGAGAATGTATACAGTATACAACCTGAAATCCTTACTCTTCACAGACATCCATGAAACAGAAGAAAACACGAAAGAATGAACAACAGTAAAACATTAGGACCCCAAGCCCTAGCACCTCAACATCCTATGGGCCCTTTCTCTCTCTAATGAGGGAGAGAGATATTGCTCCTGCCGCAGTGAGAAGGGAAACCATTTATAGACAGAGAGAAATATGGTGAGAAGGCTGGTGCATGTGGTTGAGTAAAAGCTGGGATCACCCATGATAGAACAGACTTGATGGGTTGAATGGCCTAATTCTGCCCCTATGTCTTATATTCTAAGTATCAAGAATATGAAGAATCCTTGAATCTGTAGATTGTGGGAACAGTTTGGTGATGGGGTAAGAGAATTTGAGTGAAATTACCCCTTTGGTTCATCAGTCTGTTGGTTGAGGGGTAATTATTTTTCCATAATAATGGAGTGAGTCTTGAGGCTCCTGTACCTTCTTCCTGATGGCAACAGCAAAACATTTTGACATTTGAATTAAAATGAAGCTTAATGTCTTATGGGTGGCATGGTAGGACAGCAGTTGCCACAATCAGTTTACTGCTGCATTTGTGAGACCAGGGTTCGATTCCAGCCACTACCTCTGAAGTTTGTATGTTCTCCCCATGAGCACATGGGTTTCCTCTGGGTGCTCTAGTTTCCACCCCCATTCCAAAGATGTACATTTAGGGTTAGTGAGTTGTGGTGGTGCCGGAAGCATAGGGCCACAAGACCATAAGACACAGGAGGAGAATTAGGCCATTCAACCCATCAAGTCTGCTCCATCATTCTATCATGCCTAAATTATCATCATCTTAAGTCTACTCTCCTGTCTACTCCTAATCAAAATCCTGTCACCCTCCATTTTAAATATATTCAATGACTTGACATCCTCAGCTATCTATGGCAATCAATTCCACAGATTCACCACCCTTTGGCTAAAGAAATTCCCCCTCATCTCTGATGTCCTTGTATTCTGAGGCTGTGCTGTCTGGTCCTAGACTCTCCCACAATGGGAAACATTCTCTCCACTTGCGGGCTGTCCAGCACAATCCTTGCTAAATTGATTTTGCTGCATATTTCGATGTACATGTGACAAATAAATTCAATCTTTATAAATGTACTAATTGGCGTTCAATTACTCTTCCTGTATGTAAGTTCCACAGCTCATTAACAATAGGACACTCAAAGCTGCTACGCAGGTTGACTCTGTGGTTAAGGTGGCAGACAGAGCATTGGCCTTCATCAATCGTGGGATTGAGTTTAAGAGCAGAGAAGTAATGTTACAGCTATATAGGACCCTGGTCAGACCCCACTTGGAGTACTGTGCTCAGTTCTGGATGCCTCACTACAGGAAGGACGTGGAAACCATAGAAAGGGTGCAGAGGAGATTTACAAGGATGGTAAACATGAGGAAATCTGCAGATGCTGGAAATTCAAACAACAACACACACAAAATGCTGGTGGAACACAGCAGGCCAGGCAGCATCTGTAGGGAGAAGCGTTGTCGACATTTCAGGCCGAGACCCTTCATCAGGACTAACTGAAAGGAAAGATAGTAAGAGATTTGAAAGTAGTGGGGGGAGGGGGAAATGTGAAATGGTAGGAGTAGACCGGAGGGGGTGGGATGAAGCTAAGAGTTGGAAAGGTGATTGGCAAAAGTGATACAGAGCTGGAGAAGGGAAAGGATCATGGGACGGGAGGCCTCAGGAGAAAGAAAGGTGGGGGGGAGCACCAGAGGGAGATGGAGAACAGGCAAACAACTAAATATGTCAGTGATGGGGTAAGAAGGGGAGAAGGGGCATTAACGGAAGTTAGAGAAGTCAATGTTCATGCATCAGGTTGGAGGCTACCCAGCTGGTATATAAGGTGTTGTTCCTCCAACCTGAGTTTGGATTCATTTTGACAGTAGAGGAGGCCATGGATAGCCATATCAGAATGGGAATGGGATGTGGAATTAAAATGTGTGGCCACTGGGAGATCCTGCTTTTTCTGGCGGACCGAGCGTAGGTGTTCAGCGAAATGGTCTCCCAGTCTGCGTCGGGTCTCACCGATATATAAAAGGCCACACCGGGAGCACCGGTCGCAGTGTACCACACCAGCCGACTCACAGGTGAAGTGTCGCCTCACCTGGAAGGACTGTCTGGGGCCCTGAATGGTGGTGAGGGAGGAAGTGTTAGGGCAGGTGTAGCACTTGTTCCGTTTACAAGGATAAGTGCCAGGAGGGAGATCGGTGGGAAGGGATGGGGGGGACGAGTGGACGAGGGAGTCGCATAGGGAGCGATCCCTGCGAAAAGCAGAAAGGTGGGGGAGGGAAAAATGTGTTTGGTAGTGGGATCCTGTTGGAGGTGGCAGAAGTTATGGAGAATTATACGTTGGAGAGTTATACGTCTATTCCTCTTCCCACCCTATCTCTTGCAAAAATGCTATCCCCTTCTCACAATTCCTCCGTCTCCGCCGCATCTGCTCTCAGGATGAGGCTTTTCATTCCAGGATGAAGGAGATGTCTTCCTTTTTTAAACAAAGGGGCTTCCCTTCGTCTATCATCAACTCTGCTCTCAAACGCACCTCTCCCGTTTCCCGCACATCTGGCCTCACCCCATCCACCCACCACCCCACTCAAGATAGGGTTCCCCTTGTCCTTACCTACCATCCCACCAGCCTCCAATTCCAACGTATAGTTCTCCGTAACTTCCACCACCTCCAACAGGATCCCACTACCAAACACAATTTTCCCTCCTCCATTCTTTCTGCTTTCCACAAGGATCACTCCCTACGCGACTCCCTTGTCCACTCGTCCCCCCCTCCCTTCCCAATGATCTCCCTCCTGGCAGTTATCCTTGTAAACGGAACAAGTGCTACACCTGCCCTAACACTTCCTCCCTCACCACCATTCAGGGCTCCAGACAGTCCTTCCAGGTGAGGCGACACTTCACCTGTGAGTCGGCTAGTGTGGTATACTGTGTCCAGTGCTCCCGGTGTGGCCTTTTATATATTGATGAGACCCGACGCAGACTGGGAGACCATTTCGCTGAACACCTACGCTCGGTCCGCCAGAAAAAGCAGGATCTCCCAGTGGCCACACATTTTAATTCCACGTCCCATTCCCATTCGGATATGTCTATCCATGACCTCCTCTATTGTCAAGATGAATCCAAACTCAGGTTGGAGGAACGACACCTTATATGCCGGCTGGGTAGCCTCCAACCTGATGGAATGAACATTGACTTCTCTAACTTCCGTTAATGCCCCTCCTCCCCTTCTTACCCCATCCCTGACATATTTAGTTGTTTGCCTGTTCTCCATCTCCCTCTGGTGCTCCCCCCCTCCTTTCTTTCTCCTGAGGCCTCCCGTCCCATGATGCTTTCCCTTCTCCAGCTTGTATCACTTTTGTCAATCACCTTTCCAGCTCTTAGCTTCATCCCACCCCCTCCGGTCTTCTCCTATCATTTCGCATTTCCCCCTCCCCCCACTACTTTCAAATCTCTTACTATCTTTCCTTTCGGTTAGTCCTGACGAAGGGTCTCTGCCCGAAACGTCGACAGGGCTTCTCCCTATAGATGCTGCCTGGCCTGCTGTATTCCACCAGCATTTTGTGTGTGTTGTTGTTACAAGGATGGTGCCTGGATCGGGGAGCATGCCTTATGAGAATAGGTTGAGTGAACTCGGCCTTTTCTCCTTGGAGCAATGGAGGATGAGAGGTGACGTGATAGGGGTGTATAAGATGATGACAGGCATTGATCGTGTGGATCGTCAGAGGCTTTTTTCCAGGGCTGCAGTGGCTAGCACAAAAGGGCATAGTTTTAATGTGCTTGGAAGTAGGTACAGAGGAGATGTCAGGGGTAAGTTTTTTTAAAAAAATACGCAGAAGGTAGTGAGCGTATGGAATGGGCTGCCGGTGGCAGAGGCAGAAACGATAGGGTCTTTTAAGAGACTCCTGGATGGATACATGGAGCTTAGAAAAATGGAGGGCTATGGGTAGGCCTAGGTAGTTCTAAGGTAAGGATGTGTTCGGCACAGCTTTGTGGTCCAAAGGGCCTGTATTGTGTTGTAGGTTTTCTATGTTTCTAATTAGTAGCATTAGGAGGAATGGTGAAGACTAATTCAAAGCCTGGTAGGATATCTAATACCTTAGTGAAACACAAAACATTTTTAAAGTACATATCTAATCATAAAGACCTTTCTTGGAAAACCTTCTTTGTTTTCTATAATTATATACCAATTACAGCAGGGAAACAGGCCATTTTGGCCCTTCTAGTCCAAGCCAAATGCTTACCCTCACCTAGTCCCACTGACCCGCACTCAGCCCATAACCCTCCATTCTTTTCCTGTCCATATACCTACCCAATTTAGTTTTAAATGACAATACCGAAACTGCCTCTACCACTTCTACTGGAAGCTCATTCCACACAGCTACCACTCTCTGAGTAAAGAAATTCCCCCTCATGTTACCCTTAAACTTTTGCCCCCTAAGTCTCAACTCATGTCCTCTTGTTTGAATCTCCCCTACTCTCAATGGAAAAAGCCTATCCACGTCCACTCTATCTACCCCCGTCATAATTTTAAACACCTCTATTAAGTCCCCCCTCAACCTTCTATACTCCAAAGAATAAAGACCTAACTTGTTCAATCTTTCCCTGTAAGTTAGATGCTGAAACCCAGGTAACATTCTAGTAAATCTTCTCTGTACTCTCTCTATTTTGTTGACATCTTTCCTATAATTTGGTGACCAGAACTGTACACAATACTCCAAATTGGGCCTTACCAGTGCCTTGTACAATTTTAACATTACATCCCAACTCCTATACTCAATGCTCTGATTTATAAAGACTAACATACCAAAAGCTTTCTTCACCACCCTATCCACATGAGATTCCACCTTTAGGGAACTATGCACCATTATTCCTAGATCTCTCTGTTCTACTGCTTTTGTCAATGCCCTACCATTTACCATGTATTTCCTATTTGGATTATTCCTACCAAAATGTAGCACCTCACACTTATCAACATTAAACTCCATCTGCCATCATTCAGCCCACTCTTCTAACTGGCCTAAATCTCTCTGCAAGCTTTGAAAACCTACTTCATTATCCACAACGCCACCTACCTTAGTATCATCTGCATGCTTACTAATCCAATTTACCACCCCATCATCCAGATCATTAATGTAGATGACAAACAACATTGGACCCAGTACAGATCCCTGAGGCACACCACTAGTCACCAGCCTCCAACCTGACAAACAGCTATCCACCACTACTCTCTGGCATCTCCCATCCAGCCACTGTTGAATCCATTTTACTACTTCAATATTAATACCTAACGATTGAACCTTCCTAACTAACCTTCCATGCAGAACCTTGTCAAAGGCCTTACTGAAGTCCATATAGACAACATCCACTGCTTTACCCTCGTCAACTTTCCTTGTAACCTCTTCAAAAAATTCAATAAGATTTGTCAAACGTGACCTTCCAAGCACAAATCCATGTTGACTGTTCCTAATCAGACCCTGTCTATCCAGATAATTATATATACCATCTCTAAGAATACTTTCCATTAAATTACCCACCACTGATGTCAAACTTACAGGCTTATAATTGCTAGGTTTACACTTAGAACCCCTTTTAAACAATGGAACCACATGAGCAATACGCCAATCCTCCGGCACCATCCCCATTCCTAATGACATTTGAAGTATTTCTGTCAGAGCCCCTGCTATTTCTACACTAACTTCCCTCAAGGTCCTAGGGAATATCCTGTCAGGATCTGAAGAATTATCCACCTTTATATTCCTTAAAAGCGCCAGTACTTCCTCCTCTTTAATTGTCATAGTTTCCTTAACTTCCTTACTTGTTTCCCTTACCTTACACAATTCAACATCCTTCTCCTTCGTGAATACAGAAGAAAAGAAATTGTTCAAAATCGACCCCATCTCTTTCGGCTCCACACATTGCTGTCCACTCTGATTCTCCAAGGGACCAATTTTATCCCTCACTATCCTTTTGCTATTAATATAACTGTAGAAACCCTTTGGATTTATTTTCACCTTACTTGCCAAAGCAACCTCATATCGTCTTTTAGCTTTTCTAATTTCTTTCTTAAGATTCTTCTTACAATCTTTATATTCCTCTAGCACCTCATTTACTCCATGCTGCCTATATTTATTATAGATATCTCTCTTTTTCCTAACCAAGTTTCCAATATCCCTTGAAAACCATGGCTCTCTCAAACTTTTAACCTTTCCTTTCAACCTAACAGGAACATAAAGATTCTGTACCCTCAAAATTTCACCTTTAAATGACCTCCATTTCTCTATTACATCCTTTCCATAAAACAAATTGTCCCAATCCACTCCTTCTCAATCCTTTCGCATCTCCTCAAAGTTAGCCTTTCTCCAATCAAAAATCTCAACCCTGGGTCCAGTCCTATCATTCTTTATAGTTATATTGAAACTAATGGCATTGTGATCACTGGACCCAAAGTGCTCCCCAACACATATCTCTGTCACCTGACCTATCTCATTCCCTAACAGGAGATCCAACACTGCCCCTTCTCTAGTTGGTACTGCTATGTATTGCTGCAAAAAACTATCCTGCACACAGTTTACAAACTCCAAACCATCCATCCCTTTTATGGTATGGGCTTCCCAGTCTATGTGTGGAAAATCAAAATCTCCCACAGTCACAACACTGTGCTTACTACAAATATCTGCTATCTCCTTGCAAATTTGCTCCTCCAATTCTCGCTCCCCATTAGGTGGTCTATAATACAACCCTAAAAGTGTTACTGCACCTTTCCCATTCCTCAATTCCACCCAAATAGCCTCCCTAGATGAGCCCTCTCATCTATCCTGCCAGAGCACCGCTGTAATATTTTCTCTGGCAAGCAATGCAACACCTCCTCCTCTTGTCCCTCCAATTCTATCACACCTGAAGCAATGAAATCCAGGAATATTTAGTTGGCAATCACGCCCCTCCTGCAAGCATGTTTCACTAATAGCTACAACATCATATTTCCAGGTATCAATCCACGCTCTAAGCTCATCCACCTTTCTTACAATGCTCCTGGTAATAAAATAAATGCATTTAAGAAATTCTCCACCTCTTCCTCTCTGTTTATCCCTAACAGTACAAAGAACTTTACTGTCTTCTTTTACTTCCTTCTCCCATACATCTGTTCCTACACTCTGGTTCCCTTCCCCCCTCATATCTAGTTTAAATCCACTGGAGCCTCTCTAGCAAACCTACCTGCAAGAATATTTGTCCCCCTCCAGTTCAGATGTAAACCATCCCGCCAGAACAGGTCCCACCTTCCCTGGAAAACTGCCCAATTATCTATAAATCTGAAGCCCTTCATCCTGCAACATGTCTTCAGCCACGTGTTGATCTGCACTATCTTACTATTTCTAAACCCACCTGCACGTGGCACTGGTAGCAATCCTATGATTGCTATCCTGGAGGTCCTGTCCTTTAACTTGGCACCTAGCTCCCTAAACTCACCTTTCAGGACCTCCTCACTCTTTGTACCCTCGTCATTGGTCCCTACATGGACCACGACATCCGGCTGCTCACCCTCCATCTTGAGAATACTGAGAACTCGATCTGAGATATCACGGAACCTGGGACCAGGCAGGCAACAGACCATTCGGGATTCTCGATCTCTTCCACAGAACCTCCTATCTGTTGCTGTTTCTAAAACTATAGCCATGATGATAGAATTGTAGCAGCAAGTCCCAGGTAGTGGCAACTTTGGAATGCGTCATGTGGCGTTGGGAATGGTCCCAAATGCAAGACACAGACACTGAAGTGTCTTTCCTGTCTAGGCCCTGAGTGTCTTTCAAGTGCCTTTCCTGATGAAGGTCTCGGCCTGAAACATTGGCTACTCTTTTCTCACGGATGCTGCCTGACCTGCTGAGTTCTTCCAGAGTTGTGTACGTATTCACAGACACTGAAGAACTAGGGAGAGGACTAGGTGTATCAAGAAAGCAAATGGAAGTAGGGAAGAGATGACGCTGGACAAGACTAGGAGACAGGGCTAGGACTAGAGCAGGAAAGTGGGACCTGGACGAGGAACTAGGAACCTGGACAAGGACTCTGAGCCAGAGACTGGACAGGGACCCAGAACCTGGGTCTTGACTTGGGCTCAGACTCTGGATCCAGGCGAGGAACTGGAAGTGGCGAGGCAACAGGTCTGAACATGGGGGCAGGACGCGGGACTCCAGGGCTGGATGAGGACATGAAGCTCAGACTTGGTCTTGATCGAGGGAGAGCAGGAACACTGAGTCTAGGTCGAGGGAGAGCAAAGCAGAAGTGGGGAGAGGCTTAGCTGGACACGGACACTAGACCTGGATGAGACCAGGACTCAGGGCCTAGGCTACGACTTGGACTTGGACAGGGACTGGAACTTCCTCGGAGAATTGGACACAGACTGGAACCTCCTCGGAGCCTTGGACAGGGACTGGAACCTCCTCGGAGCCTTGGACATGGACTGGAACCTCCTCGGAGAATTGGACAGGGACTGGAACCTCCTCGGAGAATTGGACACAGACTGGAACCTCCTCGGAGCCTTGGACACGGACTGGAACCTCCTCGGAGCCTTGGACACAGACTGGAACCTCCTCGGCGCCTTGGACAGGGACTGGAACCTCCTCGGAGAATTGGACACAGACTGGAACCTCCTCGGAGCCTTGGACACAGACTGGAACCTCCTCGGAGCCTTGGACAGGGACTGGAACCTCCTCGGAGAATTGGACACAGACTGGAACCTCCTCGGAGCCTTGGACACAGACTGGAACCTCCTCGGAGAATTGGACACGGACTGGAACCTCCTCGGAGCCTTGGACACGGACTGGAACCTCCTCGGAGCCTTGGACACAGACTGGAACCTCCTCGGAGCCTTGGAAAGGGACTGGAACCTCCTTGGAGAATTGGACAGGGACTGGAACCTCCTCGGAGAATTGGACACGGACTGGAACCTCCTCGGAGAATTGGACAGGGACTGGAACCTCCTCGGAGAATTGGACACGGACTGGAACCTCCTCGGAGAATTGGACACGGACTGGAACCTCCTCGGAGAATTGGACACGGACTGGAACCTCCACAGAGCCTTGGACAGGGACTGGAACCTCCTCGGAGCCTTGACTGGGACTGGAACCTCCTCGGAGAATTGGACACGGACTGGAACCTCCTCGGAGAATTGGACACGGACTGGAACCTCCACAGAGCCTTGGACAGGGACTGGAACCTCCTCGGAGCCTTGGACATGGACTGGAACCTCCTCGGAGCCTTGGACAGGGACTGGAACCACCTCGGAGCCTTGGACAGGGACTGGAACCTCCTCGGAGAATTGGAACCAGACTGGAACCTCCTCGGAGAATGGGACAGGGACTGGAACCTCCTCGGAGCCTTGGACACGGACTGGAACCTCCTCGGAGCCTTGGACAGGGACTGGAACCTCCTCGGAGCCTTGGAACCAGACTGGAACCTCCTCGGAGAATGGGACAGGGACTGGAACCTCCTCGGAGCCTTGGACATGGACTGGAACCTCCTCGGAGAATTGGACACGGACTGGAACCTCCTCGGAGCCTTGGACAGGGACTGGAACGACCTCGGAGCCTTGGAACCAGACTGGAACCTCCTCGGAGAATTGGACATGGACTGGAACCTCCTCGGAGCCTTGGACACAGACTGGAACCTCCTCGGAGCCTTGGACACGGACTGGAACCTCCTCGGAGCCTTGGAACCAGACTGGAACCTCCTCAGAGCCTTGTACACGGACTGGAACCTCCTCGGAGAATTGGACACAGACTGGAACCTCCTCGGAGCCTTGGACACAGACTGGAACCTCCTCGGAGCCTTGGACAGGGACTGGAACCTCCTCGGAGAATTGGACACAGACTGGAACCTCCTCGGAGCCTTGGACACGGACTGGAACCTCCTCGGAGAATTGGACACGGACTGGAACCTCCTCGGAGCCTTGGACACGGACTGGAACCTCCTCGGAGAATTGGACACAGACTGGAACCTCCTCGGAGCCTTGGACACAGACTGGAACCTCCTCGGAGCCTTGGACAGGGACTGGAACCTCCTCGGAGAATTGGACACAGACTGGAACCTCCTCGGAGCCTTGGACACGGACTGGAACCTCCTCGGAGAATTGGACACGGACTGGAACCTCCTCGGAGCCTTGGACACGGACTGGAACCTCCTCGGAGCCTTGGACACAGACTGGAACCTCCTCGGAGCCTTGGAAAGGGACTGGAACCTCCTTGGAGAATTGGACAGGGACTGGAACCTCCTCGGAGAATTGGACACGGACTGGAACCTCCTCGGAGAATTGGACAGGGACTGGAACCTCCTCGGAGAATTGGACACGGACTGGAACCTCCTCGGAGAATTGGACACGGACTGGAACCTCCTCGGAGAATTGGACAGGGACTGGAACCTCCTCGGAGCCTTGACTGGGACTGGAACCTCCTCGGAGCCTTGGAACCAGACTGGAACCTCCTCAGAGCCTTGGACACGGACTGGAACCTCCTCGGAGCCTTGGACTGGGACTGGAACCTCCTCGGAGAATTGGACAGGGACTGGAACCTCCTCGGAGAATTGGACACAGACTGGAACCTCCTCGGAGCCTTGGACACGGACTGGAACCTCCTCGGAGCCTTGGACACAGACTGGAACCTCCTCGGAGCCTTGGACAGGGACTGGAACCTCCTCGGAGAATGGGACTGGGACTGGAACCTCCTCGGAGAATTGGACAGGGACTGGAACCTCCTTGGACTGGGACTGGAACCTTCTCAGAGAATTGGAACCAGACTGGAACCTCCTCGGAGCCTTGGACACGGACTGGAACCTCCTCGGAGAATTGGACAGGGACTGGAACCACCTCGGAGCCTTGGACACGGACTGGAACCTCCTCGGAGCCTTGGACAGGGACTGGAACCTCCTCGGAGAATTGGACACAGACTGGAACCTCCTCGGAGCCTTGGACACAGACTGGAACCTCCTCGGAGCCTTGGACAGGGACTGGAACCTCCTCGGAGAATTGGACACAGACTGGAACCTCCTCGGAGCCTTGGACACGGACTGGAACCTCCTCGGAGAATTGGACACGGACTGGAACCTCCTCGGAGCCTTGGACACGGACTGGAACCTCCTCGGAGCCTTGGACAGGGACTGGAACCTCCTCGGAGAATTGGACAGGGACTGGAACCTCCTCGGAGAATTGGACAGGGACTGGAACCTCCTCGGAGAATTGGACACGGACTGGAACCTCCTCGGAGAATTGGACAGGGACTGGAACCTTCTCAGAGAATTGGAACCAGACTGGAAACCTCCTCGGAGCCTTGGACTGGAGCACAGGAACACAGGACACAGAGCCAGGACCCCTCCTAGGGAACAGGACATAGGGCCAGTGCTTTACACAGACACTAAACACAGGGACACTAAGAGACAGTTCCAAGCTCAACGATAGATGGCTCCTTCTGTTGGCATGGCAAGGCTCCAGTCTCACTCCGGCTGCTGAACTTGACGGCAATACAGGCAAGGACACAGGCGTGGGTCACCGGCAGGGCTACAGGCCAGGTTTCAGAGGGAAGGAAGGGAACAGTCCAGCCTCAGGGTAACAGCAAAGACAGCCTGACTTACCCAACAGAGGCAAGGACAGGAAGGGACAGATCCCACTGTAGGGTAACAGCAAGAACAGCCTGACTTACCTCCCAGAAGCAAGGACAGGATACCAACAAGACAAACCAGCAACCACACTTGAACCCAGGGCCACTTACTTTCCAGCCCCAATATGACAATCAGGGGTCTGTGATTATGCCCAACTGAAACAAAGGACATCCAGAAGACCCGGAGTCCGGAGTCCACGGACTGGACCATGACAGAATGAGGTTGAGAAAGTGAAATTTCTACAACATTAATACTTTGCACTTGTTTGAAACAGTGATTCTAACACTGCAAATACCTTTCTTCAAATTTGTTAGCAAATCAAAAATAATAGGATAGAATAATCAATAAGGTCCTGGAATGTGACCATGAACATCCCAATACTTAGATGTGCACACTAATTCTTTTGTTTTGTTTCTTGCTTCGTTGAAGAGTGATGATAAGCAGAAAAAGTGTGGTTGACAGCCTGTGCGTTTCTTCCTCTGCCTACCCTTGTTAAGCCTGCTTCTCACAGGTTTGGAAAGGTGGGCTCAGGTCTCCTGTATTCACTTCCCACATAGCTCAAGAAAATCTTCTCCTGAGCTATTTGGGTAGCCTCCAACCTGATGATTTTCTCCCCTCCTCTTTCTCTCCTTTTCCATTCCATATTATAGCTCTCCTCTCCTCTTCTCCTCACTTCTCTGGTGCCCCTCCTTCTTCCTTTTTTCCCTATGGTCCACTCTCCTCTCCTATCAGATTCCTTCTTCTTCATCTCTTTACCTCTTCCACCTATCCCCTTCCAGCTTCTTTTGTGATTCACCCGTCCCCCTCACCTAACTTCACCTATCACCTGACAGCTCGTATTCCCTCCCCTGCCCACACCTTCTTATTCCCTCTTCCTTTCCAGTGCTGATGAAGGGGCTCGACTGTTTATTCCCCTCCACAGACACTGCTTGAGCTGCTGAGTTTTTGCAGCGTTGCGTGTATTGTTTCCATGACTGGCTCAGTTTCGGACAGCAGCATTACGGAAATTTTGTTTTATTTTACTTTATCTAGAGGTACAGCACAGAATAGGCCCTTCCAGCCACACGGACAAGCAACACCCAACAACCCTGATCTAATCCCAGGACAATTTATGATCAATTAACTGACTGGTGCATCCTTGGACTGTGGGAGCAAACCAGGGAAGACGTGCAGAGACTCTTTACAGAGGACACTGGGATTGAACTCTGGACTCTGATGCCCCTAGCTGTAACAGCATCATGCTAACTGCTACAGAAAAAAAATTCCGTTTGTTCTTCTGTAACCTATTTGAGTTCCCCCCCTCCTGGAGTTGCAATCTTGAGAAAGCATCAAACACACTTCAGTTACATAAGTGTTGGTGGAAAAAGACCTGCGTCTTCACAGGACTTCCCTATTGTTTAAAATGACAAACTCCCCTTCATCTGAGGCTCACCGTATCATGTACAAGTGAGCTGAGCTTTCTAATTCCAGCAATGGCTGCAGGGCACACAACCAGCAGGAGGAAGTTCAAACCATCTGCTCAAAGTGTTCCTTAAATGATTCTGCAGACATTTGAGATCAGTGACATTGTAATAAATCCTAGCATTGCAATACAATGTGTAACGTTGGCATTTCAAAGTGATTGAAGTATTAGATGTTGGCCCACTACATATATCACAAATAGGATGTTTTAGTTCCACAACAGATTACAGCTTGTCATCTTTCACCTCAACGTGCTTAATGTCAGGATAATCTCAATTGAAATAAAGCAAACAGTTTTATTCTGTAATCCCTTAGCTACAGACAAATGGCCTGAATAGTATATCGAAAATAGATAATACAGATTATCCAGCAGAGATGCTCTTCTGAACAGAGAATTTAAATCTAATATTGTGGGTAAGTAAAGACAGTTAAGTTCTTCCCCTGTTGCTTTGGTTGAACAAGGAGATTATGGGCATTAACAATAAAATATAAACTGATTTCTTCTTCATCTCTGAAATTCATCAGCTTCAGATGCTGAAACTCATTGTCTTCTGTTTCAATATGAGCAAACCATATCGGTTATTTCTATTTCAAATATTATAATTACCAAAATGAATATAAATGAGCAAGGGTCTAGGCTACTTTCATACTAATTTCCATAGATTCTGCCTGTCCTGGTGAGTTCCTCCAACATTTCCTTTGCCTTGCTCTTACAATTAACAGCTTGTATTTTCCCTCTCCTGTGGCCTACAGATGGCGCTGCTTACACAACCATAGCACCTATTTTCCTCACCTATTTTACAAAAGCCAAAAATTAGAAAAATTGAACACTGTTCTCTTCATGTCATAGAAACCCACTTGGTTATACAGCTGACTACCAGAATACTTGCTCCTTTTGCAATATGGAGGTTGGGTGAAGATTATGTGAAAATGTTTCATGGTTCACATGAATGATAACGTCTGGAATTCGCGTAATGTTTCACTTGACAGTCTACCCTGACCATGGTCAATCATCTCCATTGAAACAATAGTGCATTTAGACATCACCTGTAAGCCAGTCTTGTGGTGTCAGTAAATTCTAACTATAATAATCTCTCGTAGAGTCTGGGGGTATTGGAAGGATAAATTAACAATAACTAATATATGTTCAAAGTTCAATAAATTCAAAGTAAATTTGTTATCAATGTACATATATGTCACCATATATAACCCTAAGATTCACTTTCTTGTGGACATACTCAGCAAATTTATAGAATAGTACCGAAAACAGGATCAATGAAAGATCAACCAGAATATAGAAAAGAACAAAATGTAAATGCAAATATAAATAAATAGAAATTAATGAGATAAAGAGTCCTTAAAGTGAGATCACTGGCTATGGGAACATCTCAATGATGGGACAAGTGTAGCTATCCGCTTTTGTTAAATAGCCTGATGGTTGAGGGGTATTAACTGTCCCTGAACCTGGTGGTGTGAGTCCTGAGCCTCTTGTATCTTCTACCTGATGGCAGTAGCAAGAAGGAATCATGACCTATATGGTGGGGATCTCTGATGATGGATGCTGTTTTCCAATGACAGTGCTTCATGTAGATGTGCTCAGAGGTTGGAAGGGCTTTACCCGTGATGTACTGGGCCAAATCCACTATCTTTTGTAGGATTTTCCATTCAAAGGCATTGGTCTTTCCATAGCAGGCAGTGATGCAGCCAGTCAGTATACTTTCCACTACACATCTATAGAAGTTTGTCAAATTTTAGATGTCATTCCAAATCGCCACAGACTCCAAAGGAAGTAAAGCTGCTGAAATGCTTTATTCACAATTGTACTTATGTGCTGGGTCCAGGACAGATCATCTAAAATAGTAACATTCACAGGAACTTAAAGTTGCTAATCCTCTCCACTTCTGATCCTCCGATGAAGACAGGCTCATGGATGCCTTCTCCTGAGGTCTATAACCATTTCCTTGGTCTTGCTGACATTGAGTGAGAGGTTGGTCTTATGACACCACACAGACAAATTTTCAAACTCTCTCCTGTGTGCTGATTCATCACCAGCTTTGATTTGGCCCGTGACAGTGGTGTCATCAGCAAACTTGATCATTCAGTGGAGCTGTGCCCAGCCACGCAATCATAGGTGTAAAGTCAGTTGCTAGTTTTGTGGTGATGTTATATAACTTTTAAAATCCACAAAGTTCAAAATAAATTTATTATCAAAGTACATACAATATATGTCACCATATAGAACTCTGCGATTCATTTTCTTTTGGGCATTCATAGTAAATACAAGAAACGCAATCGAATCAATGAAAGACTGCACGCAACAGGACAGACAAACAATCAACATGCGAAAGGCAACAAATTGTCAAAAACAAAAATAAATAAACAGATAGATAAATAGGGAGATAAATAAATAGACAAATGTAGAGATAAATTAATAAACAAAGAGATAAATAAATACATCAATAAACAAACAAGCAAACAGACAATAAATATTGAGAATATAAGATGAAGAGTCCTTGAAAGTGAGACATAGGTTGTGGCAACTTTTCAATGATGGGGCAAGTGAAGTTGAGTGAAGTTATCAGAATCCGAATCAGAATCAGATTTAATATCACAAGCATATTTTGTGAAATTTGTTAACTTAGTTCCAGCAGTACCATGCAACAGATAATAATATAGAAAAAAATAAGTAAATCAATTACAGTAAGTATATATATGCATATTAAATAGTTAAATAAAACTAGTGCAAAACCCTTTTGAATCAAAAGCCTGATGGGTGATAACTGTTCCTGAACGTGGTGTTGTGGTGGGGCATATTTAGATACCACACTGCCTTGTCCTTTTGACACAAAAAATTAAATATTGTCAGCAATTACAAACACAATTTGTTAATCTGACAAGCTTTTTCAGATGGTCAGACCACCTTATTTCGGATCTCTGGTATCGTAGTTTCTGCTGGATCTTCTCTTTATTAATTGTTTCAATATCCATTCTGTGAATCCATATTTTTTCAGTGTTCTGGTATGAGTTATGTAATTATTGGTCAATACAGACATGATATTTTGGCTAATTTGAACCAATTTTCATACAATGTTGCAAACTTGTAGTATATCACCAATTCTCTTCTTTGTCGTATTTCCCCCATCAGTTTTAACACTCATGCTTTCTCACATTGTCTGAATCACTTTTTGTTGCCTCTTCCTAATAAACTGTTTGGAGATAAATCAGTATTTTGTTTCATCTGTCATCTCTCCATTTTTTTCTCCGAGCTTGGCAATACCAACTTCAAGAATATTCAAAGCTGCAATATGTCAGAATCCTGCATGGTCACAACCTTTGGCAGAAGGTGGCCATATGTGATACTTGAGCAGGAAATCAGGTAACTGATGGTTCATTATTAAACTGAAACAACCTTTGAAAATTACTTTCTCCAAGCACAATTGTCCCTGATGACTACACTTGTAAAAGATGCATCCAGCTGCAGCTCCTGACAAACCAAGTTAGGGAACTGGAGCTGGAACTGGATGAACTTCAATCATTTGGGAGGCAGAGGCAGAAATAGACAGGAGTTTCAGGGAGATAGTCACCCCTAGGAGTCAGGAGACAGGTAGCTGGGTGACTGTCAGGAGAGGGAAGGGGAATAGACAGAATGGGCAGAGCACCCCTGTGGCCGTTCCCATCAATAATAAGAATACAGTTTTGGATACTGTTGGTGGGGACAACCTACCAGGGACAAGTTGCAGTGGTCGCGTCTCTGGCACCAAGACTGGACCCTCAGCTCAGAAGGGAAGGAGGGAAAAGAGGAGAGCAGTAGTGATAGGGGATTCGATAGTTAGGGGGACAGATAAGAGGTTCTGTGGGAGAGATTGAGAATCCCGGATGGTCTGTTGCCTCCCTGCTGCTAGGGTCCACAATATCTCAGATCAAGTTCTTGGTATTCTCAGGAGAGAGGGTGAGCAGCCAAATGTCGTGGTCCATGTAGGGACCAATGACGAATATAGGAAGGAGGAGGAGGTCCCACAAAGAGAGTTTAGGGAGTTCGGTGTAAAGTTGAAAGACAGGACCTCCAGGGTTGCAATCTCAGGATTACTACCATGCCACGTGCTAGTGAGGCTAGAAATAGGAAGATAATGTAGTTAAATACACGGCTAATGAGATGGTGCAGGAGGGAGGGCTTCATGTTTCTGGACAATTCCAGGGAAGGTGGGACCTGTTCCCACAGGATGGTTTGCACCTGAACTGGAGAGAGATTAACATCCTTGCAGGTAGGTTAACTAGATTTGCAGGGGGAGGGGAACCAGTATGTTAGAGCAGATAGGATAAAGGTCATGTGAGGACTGTATGTTTACACAGAAATCAAAGGTTTGTACATGATAGAAATGTTCTCAGGTGCAGTAATTTCAATGCAAGGAGTATTGTAGGTAAAGCAGATGAGCTTAGGACGTGGATTGGCATGTGGGATAATGACATTATTGCTATTAGTGAGTCTTACTTGTAGGAGGGGCAGGACTGGCAGCTTAATGTTCCAGGATTCCGATGTTTCAGACGTGATAGAGGGGGAAGGATGAAAGGGGGAGGAGTGGCATTACTAGTCAGGGGAAATATCACAGCTATGCGTAGACAGGACAGCCCGGAGGGCTCGTCTACAGAGGCCATATGGGTGGAGCTGAAGAACAGGAAGGGTGTGACCACACTAATAGGGTTGTATTATAGACCACCCAATAGTCAGAGAGAATTGGAGGAGCAAATCTGTAGAGAGATCGCAGACCGATGTTAGAAACAGGAAGTTGTAATAGTAGGGGATTTTCACTTTCCACATATTGACTGGGACTCCCACACTGAGAAAGGGCTAGATGGCTTGGAGTTTGTCAAATGTGTTCAGGAAAATTTTCTAAATCAATATATAGAGGTACCTATAAGAGAGGATGCAATACTTGATCTCTTATTAGGGAACCAGACAGGGCAGGTGACAGAAGTATGTGTAGGCAAACATTTTGGGTCCAGAGGCCATAATGTCATTAGTTAATTTTGGATAAGGATAGGTCTGGTCCTCGAGTTGAGGTTCTAAATTGGAGAAGGGCCAATTTTGTGGAAATGAAAAAGGATCTAGGAAGAGTGGATTGGGATAAGTTGTTTTCTGGCAAGGATGTGTTCAGTAAGTGGAAGGCCTTCAAAGGCGAAATTTTGAGAGTGCAGAGTTTGCATGTTCCTGCCAGGATTAAAGGCAAAGTTAACAGGCATAGGGAACCTTGGTCTTCAAGGGATATTGGCAATCTGGTTAAGAAAAAGGGAGAGGTGTATAGCAGGTATAGGCAACAAGGAACAAATGAGGTACTTGAAGAGTATAGAAAATGTAAGAAAATACTAAAGAAGGAAATCAGGAAGGCAAAAAGAAGACATGAGGTTGCTTTGGCAGATAATGTGAAGGTAAACCCGAAGGGTTTCTGCAAGTATATTAAGAGTAAAAGGATAGTAAGGGACAAAATTGGTCTCCTAGAAGATCAGAGTGGCCGTCTCTGTGTGGAGCCTCGTGAGGTGAGGGAGATCTTAAACAGATCTTTTGCATCAGTATTTACTCAGGAAACAGTCATAGTGTATATGGAAGGAAGGGAAACAAGCAGTAGTGTCATGGAACATATAGAGATTAAAGAGGAGGAGGTGCTTGCTGCCTTACAGCGAATCAAAGTAGATAAATCCGCCGGGCCTGACATGATATTTCCTCAGACCTTGAGAGAGAGTAGTGTAGAAATTGCAGGGCCTGGCAGAAATATTTAAATTGTCCTTAGCCATGGGTGTGGTGCCAGAGGATTGGAGGGTAGCTCATGCTGTTCTGTTGTTTAAAAAAGGCTCTAAAAATAAAAGTGGGAGAAGACAGAGAATGGTAGTGGATGATTGCTTCTCAGACAGGAGGCCTGTGACCGGTGGTGTGCCTCAGGGATCTGTGCTGGGACCATTGTTGTTTGTTGTCTATATTAATGATCTAGATGATAATGTGGTAAATTGGATCAGTAAGTTTGCTGATGGCACTAAGATTGGAGGCATTCTGGACAGTGAGGAAGGTTTTCAAAGCTTGCAGAGGGATCTGGACCAACCGGAAAAATGGGCTGAAAAATGGCAGATGGAATTTAATGCAGACAAGTGTGAGGAGTTGCATTTTGGAAAGAAAAGTGATAGCACTGGCCACCACAGTCTCGTAGAACATCCTCAGCATCGTCCAGCAGATGTTAAAGGACCTCACCCTCCTCAGGAAATAGAGACAGCTCTGACCCTTCTTGTAGACAGCCGTAGTGTTCTTTGACCAGTCCAGTTTATTGTCCATTCGCATCCCCAGGTATTTGTAATCCTCCACCATGTCCACACTGAACCCTTGGATGGAAACAGGGGTCATCAGTGCCTTAGCTCTCCTTAGGTCCACCACCAGCTCCTTAGTCTTTTTCACATTAAGCTGCAGATGATTCTGCTCACACCATGTGACAAGGTTTCCCACCGTAGCCCTGTACTCAGCCTCATCTCCCTTGCTGATGCACCCAACTATGGCAGAGTCATCAGAAAACTTCTGAAGATGGCAAGACTCTGTGCAGTAGTTGAAGTCCGAGGTGTAGATGGTGAAGAGAAAGGGAGACCAGGACAGTCCCCTGTGGAGCCCCAGTGTTGCTGAGCACTCTGTCTGACACACAGTGTCATAGTGTCAGACATTGTTGAGGGCAAATTTGGAGTATCGTGTGCAGTTCTGGTCATCTAACTATAAGAAGGATATCAGTAAGACTGAAAGCGTGCGGAGAAGATTTACTAGGATGTTACTGAGTCTTCAGGAATTGAGTTACGGGGAAAGATTGAACAGGTTAGGACTTTATTCCTTGGAGCATAGAAGAATGAGGGGTGATTTGATATTACAAAATTATGAGGGGTATAGACAGAGTAAATGCAAGAAGGCTCTTTCCACTTAGACTAGGAGAGATAAATACGAGAGGACATGGCTTTAGGGTGAAAGGGGAAAGGTTTCAGGGGAACATTAGGAGGAGCTTCTTCACTCAGAGAATGGTGCGAGTGTGGAACAAGCTGCCATCTGACATGGTAAATGCAGGCTCACTCATAAGTTTTAAGAATAAATTGGATATATACATGGATGGGAGAGGTCTGGAGAGTTATGGACTGGGCGCAGGTCAATGGGACTAGCGGAATAAAGTTTTGGCACAGAATAGAAGGGCTGAATGGCCTGTTTTTAGTGCTGTAGTATTCTATGGTTCTACGCTTTCTCTCAGAATATGTGCAGACATGTTGCAAGTTAATCTGGGGAAATTAATGCATATTTTATTACAATTCCCATCAAACAAATAAAAGTGAACATTGGTCTTTAGTTGGCTGAGGCCAACTATCATAGTGATTGGTGTGATGGCATTACAGCTCAGGCAGGGTGTTGGAGTTTAGAGTTCAATTCCAGCATCCTCTGTAAGAAATTTGTATGTTCTTCCCATAAGCGAGTCAGATTCCTTAGGAAGACCTGGTTTCTTCCCACAGTCCAAAGGAATACCAGTTAGTAGATTAATTGATGATTGTAAATGGTCCTGTGATTAGGCTGGGGGGTTAAGTTGATGGGTTGCTAGGTGGTGCCCCTTATTGTGCTGGAAGGATCTGTATCGCCGAATAAATAAAGAAATAAATATTCGAGGGTCCATCTCAAATTCTCAGTTGTATGTTCTGTCCTTATGCAGAATTTCACATTTCTACTTTTAATCACTTTGTCTTTTCATTGGTAAGAACCAGGAAGTTGCTGCTGCCTTTCTAACAACTAAATTACCTGACCTCCCAGAAATGCTCATGTTTGCCAGCTGTAATAATAAGTTGTACTGTACATGTGACTGTTAATCTTTATCGATACTTGGCCATAAGGCACAGGAGCAGAGTTCGGCCATTCAGCCCATCGGTCAGCATCATTCAATCATGGCTGATACAAGGCTTCGGCGATTTCAACAATGTTGAAATGCTCTCAGTACAACACACCCACAAGTTATCTTCTCAGGACACTGGGAATAATTATTCCATGTCCCACCTCATTCTCCTCCATTGTAAAATACTTACAGGTCCTAGACATTTATCCATATTCGTCCAATCTCTGCAAGTCTGCTCGTAAACTTGTCTCAAATGGTGATCATGAACTTTTGTGTAAATATGCTTACAGATGTGACTCGAAAAGTATGTTTAACCATACCAACTGCAATGTACAAATAATGCTCATCTCCTCCTTCAGAACTGCAAATGGGAAATATGATTAGGCATCTGCTTGAACAATAAACACATATAGTATATGCACTTGAACCTTGGACTTCTGATCCAATCTTTTCAAGTGATTTTTGCCATTTAGTTCAGTCAACTAAAGATATTGGCAATTATAACTGCTGGCCATTAGAAAGCTCAACTTGTTGTATTTAGCCTATGTGTAGCCACAATGAGGTCACCCTCAGGTTGGAGGAGCAACACCTCATATATTTTGTCGATGTAGCCTCCAACCTGATGTAATGAATAACAATTTCACCAAGCCCTGGTAATTTTGTTCCCCTCACCCTTCCATCTTCTTCAATTCCCACTCTGGCCTTTTACCTCTTCTCTACAGTCTTCTTGGAGCCCCTCCTCCTTCCCTTTCTCCCATGGTCTACTCCCCTCTCCTATCAGATTCCTTCTTCTCCAGCCCTTTCCCTTTTCCACCTATCACCTCCCAGCTTCTTGCTTCATTCTCCCCTCCCACACCCAGCTGACTTCCCCTATCACCATCTAGCTTGTCCTCCTCCCCCTCATCCCCATCTTTATATTCCGGCATTTTCCTTCTTCCTTTCCAGTCCTGATGAAAGGTCCTGACACAAAACATCATTTCCATAGATGCTGCTGGGCCTGCTGAGTTCCTCCAGCATCTTGTGTGTGTTGCTCTGGATTTCCAGCATCTCTTGTGTTTATATTTGACTCTGTCTACAGCAGTATTACCTGTGTACCAGAAAGTATTCAGTTCAAATCCCACCCGAGAAATTGTGTACATGAAAACCTGTGCTGAATAATAAGACAATAAAACCATAAGGAATAGGAGCAGAAGTAGGCCATTTGGCCCATCAAGTTTGCTCCGCTATTCATTCATGGTTTGATCCAATTGTTCCAGTCATCCCCACTCCCCTGCCTTCTCCCCATACCCTTTGATACCCTGGCTAATCAAGAACCTATCTATCTCTGCCTTAAATGCACTCAATAATTTGGCCTCCACAACCACTTGTGGCAACAAATTCCACAGATTTACCACCTTCTGACTAAAGTAATTTCTCTGCATCTCTGTTCTAAATGGACGTCCTTCAATCCTGAAGACATGCTCTCTTGTCCTAGAATCCCCTACCATGGGAAATAACTTTGTCATATTGAATCTGTTCAGACCTTTTAACACCTGGAATGTTTCTATAAGATGCCCCCTCATTCTCCTGAACTCCAGGGAATACAGCTCTAAAGCTGACAGATGTTCCTCATATGGTAACCCTTTCATTACTGGAATAATTCTTGTGAATCTTCTCTGAGCCCTCTCCAATGTCAGTATATCCTTTCTAAAATAAGGAGCCCAAAACTGCACACAATACTCCAAGTGTGGTTTCATGAGTGGCCGTTAGAGCCTCAACATCACATCCTTGCTCTTGTATTCTATACCGCTAGAAATGAATGCCAACATTGCATTTGCCTTCTTCACAACCAACACAAACTGAAAGTTACCCTTTAGGGTATTCTGCACAAGGACTCCCAAGTCTCTTTGCATCTCTGCATTTTGAATTCTCCCTCCATCTAAATAATAGTCTGCCCATTATTTCTTCCACCATAGTGTAAGCCCATACATTTTCCAACATTGTATTTCATTTGCCACTTCTTTGTCCATTCCCCTAAACTATCTAAGTCTCTACAGGCTCTCTGTTTCCTCAACACCACCCGCTCCTCCACCTATCTTTGTATCATCAGCAAAATTAGCCACAAATCCATTAATACCACAGTCCAATTCATTGACATACATCATAAAAAGCAGCGCTCTCAACACCGACCCCTGTGGAACTCCACTGGTAACTGGCAGCCAGCCAGAATAGGATCCCTTTATTCCCACTCTCTGTTTTCTGCTGATCAGCCAATGCTCCACCCATGCTAGTAACTTCCCTGTAATTACATGGGCTCTTATCTTGCTAAGCAGCCTCATGTGTGGCACCTTATCAAAGACCTTCTGAAAATCCAAGTGCACCACATCTACTGCATCTCCTTTGTCTACCCTGCTTGTAATTTTCTCAAAGAATTGCAATAGGTGTGTCAGGCAGGGTTTTCTTTTCAGGAAACCATGCTGGCTTTGGCCTATCTTGACATGTGCCTCCAGGTACTCTGTAATCTCATCCCTAACAATCAATTTCAACAACTTCCCAACTACTCACGTCAGGCTAATAGGTCTATAGTTTCCTTTCTGCTGCCTCCAACCTTCTTAAATAGTGAAGTAACATTTGCAATTTTCCAGTCATCCGGTACAATGCCAGAATCTATCGATACTTGAAAGATCATTGTTAATGCCTCCACAATCTCTCCAGCTACTTCCTTCAGAACTCGAGGGTCTATTGCATCAGGACCAGGTGATTTATCCACTCTCAAACTATTAAACTTTCTGAGCACCTTCTCAGTTGTAATTTTCACTGCACAAACTTCACTTCCTTGACACTCTTGAATATCTGGTATACTGCAGATGTCTTCTACTGTGAAGACTGATGCAAAGTATGCATTCTCTGCATCTCTCATTACAATATCTCCAGCGTCATTTTGTTTTGGTCCCATATCTACCCTCGACTCTCTTTTACCCTTTATACACTTAAAAAAGCTTTTAGTATCTTCTTTGATATTAGTTGCCAGCTTCCTTTCATAATTCATCTTTTCCTTCCTAATGATCTTCTTAGTTTCCTTCTGCAAGTTTTAAAAGCTTCCCAATCCTAATCCAGCTGAATGCTTTCAGTGAGGCTCATATTTTTTATGGGTGGCAAGGTAGGGCAATTACTTTTCAGCACCAGTGATCACCGATCGATTCTTGTCACTATCTGTGCATTTTCTCCATGACTGCTCCAGTTTCCCCCACATTCCAAATACACACTGAAAGGATTAATGATTTGCAGGCATGTGATGTTAGCACTGAAAGCATGGCAACATTTGGAGACTTTGCCAGCACAATCTGTGTTGGTTATTGATGCAAAATGATGCATTTTGCTGTCTATTTTGATGCTTTGGTGTGCATGGGACAAATAAACCTAATCTTTTAATCTTTATATCAGTTCTCCTGCCAAGAAGATCTTGGGACTATGTTTTCTAACTAAGCTAGCTCCCTCCTGTTGGCATTCCTACCCAGGAAGGAACAGGTGGAAAACTGCTAACAGCGACGCCTCTCCTCCAGACAGGCTCAACAGTTTCTTTGCACACTTTGAAGCATCAAACTCTATAGCAAAGGGGGAGAGCCAGTCCCTTCTTACTATCTGACCAGCCGGCTCCAATCATTGAGTCAGAGCACACATGGAGGACCCTTGCCAGGGCTAACCCACGAAAAGCGGGAGGTCCTGACAACATCCCTGGGCGTGTGCTCAAGGAATGAGCCGACGTATTAGCAGATGTCCTGACAGACATTTTCAACATCTCCCTTAGTCAAACCATTGTCCCCAGATGCTTCAAAACCTCCACAATCATCCCTGTAGCAAAGAAATCAGTTGTAGCCTGTCTGAATGATTACTGTCCCGTCGCTCTGACCCCCACAGTGATGAAATGTTTTGAACGGCTTGTCAAGCCTCATATCACAGCCAGCCTCCCCTCATCGCTGGATCCTCTAGTTTGCTTATCGTCCAAATCTCTCTACGGAGGACACAATATCCACCACACTGCACACAGTTCTCTCTCACATGGACAATAAAGACACGTATGCCAGAATCCTGTACATTGATTTCAGTTCAGCGTTCAATACCATCATCCCGCAGAGACTAGTGGAGAAACTGTCGCTGCTTGGCCTTAACACTGCCATGTGTCACTGGATTCTGGATTTCTTGTCAGAGAGACCACAGTCAGTCCGTGTTGGCAGGAACATCTCTGACTCCATCACACTGAGCACTGGATCCCCACAAGGCTGTGTGCTTAGCCCATTGCTGTTTACACTGCTAACACATGACTGTGCAGCCAGATTCAAGGGGAACCTGATCATTAAATTTGCTGATGATACCACAGTGGTGGGGCTCATCAGCAAAAATGATGAAACAATGTACAGGGAGGAGGTCAAACACCTAAAGAGCTGGTGCAGTGACAACAACTTGATGCTTAATGTCACCAAAACCAAGGAGATGATCATCGATTTCAGACGGTCTCAGCCTGAGCACTCACCCCTCAGCATCAGCGGCTCCACAGTGGAGAGAGTGGAAAGCATCAAGTTCCTTGGGGTGCAGATCTCGGACAATCTCACCTGGTCCAGGAACACGACTGGGATTGTGAAACTGGCCCAGCAGAGATTGCACTTTCTGAGGAAACTTAAACAAGCATCACTCCCCACTAACATCTTAACTACATTCTACAGAGGAGTGGTTGAGAGTGTGCTGACCCTTTGCATCACAACCTGGTACTCCAGCTGCAGTCTGCCGACAAAAAAGCCTTGCAGAGGGTGGTTAGTGGAGCAGAGAAGGTTATTGGGGTCTCCCTACCTTCTGTCCAAGACCTCTTTCGATGCCTCCAGAAGACACGGTACATCATTAAAGACCCCTCACACCCTCTCCATAAACTGTTCTTCTGCCATCAGGCAAACATTACAGGAGCATCAAAACAAAAGCCACAAGGCTACTAAACAGCTTCCTCCCACAGGCAGTCAGACTGCTAAATAGCTGCTCTACCTGACTCTGCTTTGGACACTTTTAACTTGCACTGGACACTGGGTTTCCGTGTGACCGCAAGGGTTTTTCCAGATGCTCTGGTTTCTGCCCACAGTTCCAAAGACTTAAAGGTTGGTAGGTTAATTGGTCATTGTAAAGAGTCATCTGATCAGGCTAGGGCTTAAGTCGGGGGTTGCTGGGCAGTGCAGATTGAAGGGCCGGAAGGGCAATTCCACGTTGTATCTCTTTTCAAATCTTTTTATTATTATTATTCAAAAATAGCACAAGTACATTGAAGTAACAACACTTACAATGCCTCATAAAAGAGGAAATTATCTTAAGGATTGAAAATTTTGTGAATTTAAAAAACCCTACTAAGCAAGAAAAGTGAGGAAACAAAAAGAGACCCATTGGAGGTACAGCCCCGGAGCCATGCGTCATACAAAAAGCTTCTAAAAATAAACATCAAACCGCCAACAAGAAAAAAAAGATATATAAAAAAAAATTACATTTAGATCATGGAGGAAATCTATTAGCTTACTGAAATGATAGTAACGAGCAAATGAGCCGCATCTCTTCTCAAAATCAAATAAAGGTTCAAAGGTTCGACTTCTAATTTTCTCCAAGCTAAGACACAGCGTCACTTGAGAGAACCATTGTGACAAAGTAGGAACTGATATATCCTTCCATTTCAACAAGATGGCCCTCCTAGCTATCGATGTAATAAACGCAATAACATGTTGGTCAGACACAGAAATACCATGGATATTTTGAGGAATTATTCCAAAAAGCACAGTCAATTTATTAGGTTGTAAATTGATACTGAGTGCTTTAGAAATTGTCGAAAAGACTGACTTCCAAAACTGCTTTAATACAGAACATGACCAGAACATATGTGTCAGTGTAGCTATCTCAGTTTTACATCTATCACAATACTTGTCAACATTGGGAAATATTTTAGAAAGTCTCTCCTTCGTCAAATGGTAACGATGTACAATTTTAAATTGTATCAGTGAATGATTAGCACAGATCGAAGAAAAGTTAACCTGCTTCAGAATCTGTGTCCAATCCTCCCATATAAAAGTCAAATTGAGTTCCTTCTCCCAATCCTGTTTAATCTTAAGTAAAGGACGCTTATCCAATTGTAATAATAAATTATAAATTCTTCCAATAGAACCTTTCAAAGAGGGGTTCATATTCATAATAGTATCTAACAAGTCAGCCTCCAATATGTAAGGAAAATTACTTAAATATTTTTGTAAAAAATGACTAACTTGAAGATATTGTAAAAAGTGTGAATATGAGAGAGAGTACTTATCGACTAATTGTTCAAAAGACATCAATCTGCCTTCTTTAAATAAATCCAAAAAAGAATTAATACCTTTATTTTTCCAAAGTAAAAAAATTGGATCACTCCAAGAAGGTTTAAAAAAGTAATTACAATAAATTATACTATAAAGTCAAAATTTTTTAAGATTAAAAAAATTGCAGAACTGGATCCAAATATGTAAAGAGCGCTTAACCACAGAATATAGGTTTAAATTAGCAGCTTTAGCTAATTGTATAGGTAGAGCAACTCCTAATAACAAAGTTAATTAAAACTGTTTCATAGCTCTCAGTTCCAGGTCTACCCAAATTGGCTGATCATTTCTATCACCCCAATATAACCAAAATGACATATACTGCAAATTAACAGCCCAATAATACATTCTTAGATTAGGCAAAGCTAGACCTTTGTCCTTTTTCAACTTTTGCAAATGACATTTACCAATTTTTGGTCTTTTATTATCCCAAATAAAAGATAGAATAATAGACTCAATCTGATCAAAAAACCTCTTAGTCAAAAAAAAGGAATATTCTGAAATAAATATAAAAATTTTGGAAAAATTATCATTTTAACTACATGAATACTACCAACAAGTGAAAATGTAAAGGTGCTCCATCTACTAAGGGAATACTTCATAGAGTCCACTAAAGGAGGAAAATTGGCTTTATAAAGATCCTTAATTTTTTATTAATTATAACACCTAAATATCTAAAAAAAAATCCGTAACTTTAAAAGGAATATTATTGTAGCGGTGTGCTACAAACAGCGCTAAAATTACGACACGGAGTCAGTAACTGCAGTCGAAGGAAAAACTTTATTCGAAAACTTCAGCCTCACTTTTAAGCCTCTGTCAACCGGCCCCCCATGGCGAAGAGGCTCCAAAGCTCTGTGCTCGCAAACCCCCGTAGGCTATCTAATTGTGAGTCGGTTCGCATACGCTAGGAAATGAGCCGCCACATAACCCCCCCCCAGAACCGGCGATACACCCCCCAATGTCCACAGCCTGGGCCAGAACCTGCTTGGGAGGTCGGCCTCTGCGCCGAGGCGCCGGAAACTCGGCCGGTTGCGCCAGGTCCACATGGGCCGGCTTGAGGCGGTCCACCGTGAAAACCTCCTCCTTCCCCCCAACGTCCAGCACGAACGTGGACCCGTTGTTCCGGAGCACCGTAAACGGCCCCTCGTATGGCCGCTGCAGCGGTGGCCGATGCCCGCCCCTTCGTACAAACACAAACTTACAGTTCCGTAGGTCTTTGGGTACACAGGTCGGGTGCCGCCCATGCTGTGAAGTGGGTATGGGGGCCAGGTTACCGAGCTTCTCGCGAAGTCTGCCCAGGACTGCAGCGGGTTCTTCCTCTTGCCCCCTCGGGGCTGGTAGGAACTCCCCGGGGACGGCCAGGGGCGCGCCGTATACCAACTCGGCCGACGAGGCGTGCAGGTCGTCCTTGGGCGCTGTGCGGATGCCGAGAAGGACCCAGGGAAGCTCGTCCGCCCAGTTGGCTCCTCGCAGGCGGGCCATGAGGGCCGACTTCAGGTGACGGTGGAAACGCTCCACTAGCCCGTTCGACTGTGGGTGGTAGGCAGTGGTGTGGTGCAGCTGAGTCCCCAAAAGGCTGGCCATAGCTGACCACAGGCTGGAGCCAGAAGCGGTTGGGCTACGGCGGCCAGTGTGAAGTCCCACGTGAACTGGCTGGGGCCGAACTGTAGCTGCACCTGACGGGTGCCATAGGTCCTTACTGTGCTGCCATTCACGGCCCTCAGGGGGGGACCCGGTGCCCTGCTGCGAGTGTCGTAACTTGTCGGAGGTAAAACGCTGACCTCAGCCCCAGTATCGACCAAAAAGCGGCGTCCCGACCTGCTATCCCACACATACAGGAGGCTATCCCGATGGCCAGCCGCCGTAGCCATCAGCGGCGGCTGGCCCTGGCGTTTCCCGGGAACTTGCAGGGCGGGCGGCAACGGCGGGCTTCTGCGCCCCACCGCTGGTGGTAGAAGCACCAGTGGTCATTGGGCCGGGGGTTAGTGGGCTCTGCGGCCGGGCCTGGACTGGTTTGCTGCCGGGAGCGTGGCTGGGTGATCTGTGCGATGGACGCCCCGCTCACCTTTTTGGCGTTCCACAGCAAGTCCGCCCGGGCTGCCACCTTCCAGGGGTCACTGAAATCCGCGTCGGACAGCAGCAGGCGTATGTCCTCGGGCAGCTGCTCCAGGAATGCCTGCTCAAACATGAGGCCTGTGTGTCCCTCGGCCAGAGACAACATCTCGTTCATTAAAGCCGATGGAGGTCTGTCGCCCAAGCCATCCAGGTGCAGTAAACGGGCAGCCCGCTCGCGCCGTGAGAGTCCGAAAATCCTGAGGAGCAGGGCTTTGAATTCCGTGTACTTGCCGTCTGCCGGGGGTGACTGTACGAACTCCGCGACCTGGGCAGCTGTGTCCTGGTCGAGGGAGCCCACCACGTAGTAGTAGCGGGTGTCTTCTGAGGTGATCCGGCGAACGTGGAATTGGGCTTCGGCTTGCTGGAACCATAGGTCCGGGCGCTGTGTCCAGAAACCCGGCAGTTTCAACGAAACCGCATGAACAGAGGCGGCGTCGGTCATTTCTGGTCCAAAAATCGTTTGGACCGTCGGGGTCACCAATTGTAGCGGTGTGCTACAAACAGCGCTAAAATTACGACACGGAGTCGGTAACTGCAGTCGAAGGAAAAACTTTATTCGAAAACTTCAGCCTCACTTTTAAGCCTCTGTCAACCGGCCCCCCATGGCGAAGAGGCTCCAAAGCTCTGTGCTCGCAAACCCCCGTAGGCTATCTAATTGTGAGTCGGTTCGCATACGCTAGGAAATGAGCCGCCACATTATCATATATAGAGACAGATTCATTTAAAGGAAGTACTTCATTTTTACTAAAATTTATTTTATGTCCTGAAAAGTCTCCAAATTTGTCAAATAATTTTAGCAAAGCAGGAATAGATTCTTCAGGCTTAGCTATATATACCAATAAATCATCAGCATAAAGAGAGACCTTGTGCATGGTCTCATTCACAAAAATCCCACAAATATTTTCGGCTTCACCAAGAGCAATAGTAAGGGTTTCTAATATTAAGTTAAATAACAAAGGACTTAATGGACAACCTTGGCTTGTCCCCCATGATAGCTGAGAAAAAGGAGACCTACAGTTATTAGTAACAACAGTAGCAATAGGAGCTTTACATATCATTTTAATCCAATTATTAAAATTAATACCAAAACCAAATTTTTCTACAACATTAAATAAATATTTCCATTCAACTCAATCAAATGTTTTTTCAGCATCCAAAGATATAATGCATTGTGGAGTTTTAGAAGAAGGCGAATATATAATGTTAAATAATCTCCAAACATTTGAGAAAGAATAACGAACCTTTATAAAGCCTGCTTGATCTTTAAAAATGATTTACCCAAAATACTCTCCAACTGATTGGCCATTATCTTTGAGAGAATCTTAGCATCAGCATTCAATAATGAAATAGGTCTGTATGAGGCACAATCAGTAGGATTTTTATCCTTTTTGAGAATTAAGGAAATAGAAGCTTCATAAAAAGTAAAGGGTAAATCACTTTTCACAAAAGATTCTTCAAACATCTCCAACATGTATGTAGAAAACAATTTTCCAAATTTTTTATAAAATTCTGCAGGATAACCATCAAGTCCCGGGGCCTTACCAGATTGCATTGAAAAAATAGGTTTATGAATTTTGGATTCAGTAATTTCCACACTGTATCTCTAAATTAATAAGTAAATCCCCTGTGCTGTTGTTGCCACCCCATTTTATTGCTGAGAATTTGGATTTGTCATTTGCCTTTATTTCAGCTCATATAGCACTTTGTCTCTTTAAAGAGTATAAGACACTGGAACAGTATTAGGTCATTCAGCCCACTGAGCCTGCTTTTGTACCTATATCAAGTATTTCTTCCATCTGCACTAAAATGATGCTAACCCTATTCCTGGTATGTGCTGTTGATAAAGAGGACACCAATCATCCATTCCATCTCCAATGCACAATATTGTTAACCTTACGGAACAGAAACTCTCAGAGTGGCATTTGTATCAGCTGCACTTAATTCTCTGGTGCTGCCTTCTCGGACTGACTCACCTGGAAAACAAGAAAGCCTGTATTTTCTCAGTCTGGCTGAAGAATCTTGTGGGGCTGTGCTGAGTGCTGTCAATCAGCAACGTTCAGTAGCTGGGTCAGACGTAGGAGCAGAATTAGGCCATTCATCATGGCTAACTTACTGTTCCCCTCAACATCCCATTCTCTTCTCTTCGCCCCATAACCTTTGACACCCTGACTAAACTAGAAATCAGCAACCTCAGCTTTAATTATAATTTATTTCTTGAGAAGAAGAGCAGAATAGCCCTTCTGGTCCTTCAAGGTGCACCACCCAGTAATCCCTGGTTTAATCCTAGCATAATCACAGGACGATTCAATATTGACCAATTAACCTACCAGCTGGTAGGTCTTTGGAATGTGGGCAGAAACTGGAGCATCCAATGGAAACCCACACGGTCACAGGGACAACGTACAAACTCCTACAGGCAGCAGTGGAAATTGAACCAAGGTCCCTGATACTGTAAAGCATTGTGTTTACCATTATGCTACTGTGCCACCCCAATAAAGTGGCTTCCACAGCCGCCCGTGGCAATGAGTTCACAGCCGCACCATCATTTGGCTAAATAAATTCCTCCTCACTTCTAATCTAAGGGGACATTCTTCTACTCTGAGGCTGTGCCCTCTGGTCCTCGACTTCCCCAGTATTGGAAAGATCCCCTCCACATCAACTCTATCTGAACCTTCCAGTATTTGGTAGATTTTAAAAAATTTCTTGACTTTGCCACTTTTTTTTATTTCCAGAGCAAATACAAGCAGCTTGTTATGCCAGCTTCAGCTTGTTGGGAAGTAGTCTGACTGCCCACCTTGTGGTGCTAGTAAGCTGCAAATGCAACAATCTCAAGTCAAGTTGAGTTTATTGTCATTTGCACAGCTACAGTAAAGTGAACACGTGCTTTCAACAGCATCTCAGACAATGTAGGTTCAGACAACAAATATTAGGCATAAGTATCTAGAAGACACCAGGAGTTTCAGAACAGAGGGGTGCACTTTATTGTAGACCAACAAAAACCAAACTGTTTGGGACAGGGTTCCCAACCAGGGTTCCATGGACTCTTTGCTTAATGGCATTGGTCCATGGCATAAAAAAGGTTGGTAACCCTTGGTTTGAGTTTGTGTGATAATATGTTACATACTCAGATAACTTATACCACATTAAACAGTTTAGCCATGTATTATTTCATTAGGTTTTCCACCAACCTTCTCCAAGATACAGCAGTTTGTTACGACAGTAATACATTCACTATGATTTATTCTTGAAGAATTGAGAATCCCAAACAAAGAAGATAAATATACCAAAAGAAAGAATGAATCATAAAATTGTAACACTGGGAGGCCATTTGGCCCATCGCATTTCTGCTGAGAACACTCAGTCTTATTTTGCCCTTTACCTTTACCACTGCATCCTGGCTTTTCAAATACATATCAAGTTGAAAACTCTGCCAACTGCATCTTGGGCACTAGCCTTCCTAGCATCATGGACATCTTCAAAGAGTGATGTCTCAAAAAGACGGCATCCATCATTAAGGATCCTGTCACCCAGGACATGCCTTCTTCTCATTGCTACCATCAAGGAGTGCGAAGACACACACTCAGTGTTTCGGGAACTGATTTCTAAATGGACAATGAACCAATGAAAATTTCCTCACTATTTTTCCACTCTTTTTTGTATTGCTTATTTAATGTTTCTATTTCTGCTTCTTATTGTAATTAATAGTTTTTATTATTATGTATTGCAATGCAGTGCTGCCACATAATGACAGTGACATTAAGCATGATGCCGATTCTGAAGTACCGCTTGAATATGATGAAAGCTTCCCCCTCTTTCAGACAGTTTGTCCCAGATCCTTGCTGCTACTCACTGGCCAAATATCCTTTACTTCTTCCAAGATCTATGATTAGATTAGATTAGATTCAACTTTATTGTCATTGTGATGAGTACAGATACAAAGCCTATGAAATGCAGTTAGCATCTAACCAGAAATGTAAAGAATAGTGTTATTTACAAAATAACTGTGAATAAAAAGTAAGTGCTACAGCACACAAATATAAAAGTACTGAGACAGTACAATATGGGTGCAATACTGCTTAGCGCTGTGATGTGAGGTTCAGCAGGGTCACAGCTTCAGGGAAGAAGCTCTTCCTGTGCCTGCTGATGCGGGAGCGGAGGCTCCTGTAGCACCTACTGGATGGGAGAAGAGTAAAAAGTCCATGGTTAGGGTGAGATACATCCTTGATAATGCTTTTCGCCTTGCCCAGGCAGCGTTTATTGTAGATGTTCTCAATGGTGGGTAACTGAGTGCCAATAATCCACTGGGCAGCTTTCACCACCCGCTGGAGTGCTTTGCGGTCCGATACGGGACAATTGCCATACCACACTGAGATGCAGTTGGTGAGTATGCTCTCAATGATACAGCGGTAAAAGTCCATCAGTATCCTGGGAAAGAGGTGAGCTTATGAACCTACGTAAGTAAAAAAAAACAGATGCAGGAAAACTGAAATAAAAACAGAAAATACTGGAAACACTCAGCAGGTCAGGCAGTATCTGTGGAAAGAGACACAGAACTCATATCATTCCACTTCTCATTCCACAGATGCTGCCTGACCTGCTTAGTGTTTCCACCATTTTCTGTTTGCACTTTTAATCTATGTAATCTGGTTTTCAACCATCTGCTAAGAAATAAATGTTCTTTACTGTTACATAGATCTCTCCTAATTTATGATCATAATTTCTCATAATTATATACCTTCATTAAGTCTTCCCTCAGTGTCATCTCTGAAGAACAGCAGCAGTTTGTTCTGTTGTTGGAGCATACCAGATAATCAAATTTCCATTTCAATTGATTTAAAAAGCTCCATTAAAAAATACATTAATAGCAGTAGTTTATCCAGACTTTTCTCATCACTATAATTTTCCACTCCAGGTAACATCCTGCTGAATCTCTCCTGCCCCTCCAGCATTATCAGTTTTCCTGTGATGCAGACATCAGAATTGTTTGCAGAAAAATTAATGCCAAAATGTTTAAATAAACCGGCAGAGAAAGCTATTAAGCCAATTAATAACTGAAAATAACAGATGGATATCCAATCATTTATTACAAGGAAGATTTCCACATGAAATTCAGACCAAATGCCAAAACAGATGCCAGAAATGTGACAGAAAATCAGAATCCCGGAATGCAGGTGATGGGAAAGAGAGGCAGCTCTGATAAGACAATTTTGCTTTGAAATCACAGGGAAATGTGGTTAAGCCAGAGAGGGTACAAAAGGGATTTAGTAGGATGCTATGTGGAGTGGAAAATCATAGCAACAAGGAAAGATTGGATAAGCTAGTTGTGACTTTCTTTCAGAAAGGTGTGTCTGAGAGGAGGCTTTACTTGAGGTATATAAAACCCTGTTCATTTCCCCCATATAACTACCAGGAATTGGTGATTCAACTGTAGATACGAAGAGTGCCTCAAAGGTGCTTACTAGTGATTTGTCATGGAGTGCAGCTATGAAATGCAGTTAAACAACACTTTTTACTTTAAAAAATATTGTTTCAATAATATATACAGAAAATATATTCAAGATATTTTTCCCATCATTCATTGTACTATTAATTCAACAAATCCCTTACAATGCATCAATATCACTTGTGCTTCCTCCTTAATATGTCCATGCTATTACACAGTGTAAACAAGCAGTCTCCAAGGAGTCTCACTGCCATGTAGTCATTGTGAGGTGGGACTGAGGTCCTGACTGCATAATGAAGCTGATGGGAAGGGACCATCAACCTGCCATCCAGACAAAGTCTTGGTGCTTGTTTGTGAGGTGTAGTGACAAGGCATTCCACCAAATGACTTTTTCAGAAAACATCTCTTAGGTTCCACTATCTCTTTCTGCAGGGTCTTGATGTGATGAGGATGGTTATAACCCAATTGCTGGAGTATCTGAGGCAAAGATTGAGATGCAATATAAGACTGAAACAAAAACTGAGCACTAAACAAGACACTAGACAATAATCCTAGTTGAACTTACTAGTGAGCACCAAACCTCTCAGGTACTCCTTAACACTGAAATCCAGGAGGCAAAACATGGCAGCAAAACGGTCCTGAGTTCTTAAAGGGGCCATGTCAGCTATCCACACTCCAGGGAGTTAGAGCGTTGAAATTTCGGAAGCTGGCACGGTTGGGTGCATATCATAACACTTTAGGACATTCCATTCTGCTCTCTATCCAATGGTGTTTTTATACAGAAGCTTTTCTACAAGGAGGGCAACAAGGTCCAACTAAATGGAATGTAGTGAGGCAAAGAGGCTAGGTTGATCATTTGAAATATGTGAACTTCAGCAATATAGTGACACTTGGCTTACACACTCAGGCCCCAAGTAAAGCTTGTTGCAACCAGGCACAATGAAGACCACCAGAGAAGGGGCTGATTCATTTACCCTACATTTCTCTGTTGAGTTGTCTATCACAACCTGACAATGTGATCCAATCTGGACACCCAGACAGCAGCTGTATTGGGAAAGTTGCTCTTTGAGTTTGTGTCAAGTCAGACACAGTAGCTGTCTTAAAGCTTTAGAGTCGCTACTCTAATAACTTGGTTTCAATTCTGACTTCTGTGCTCCTATAGTTCTGATGAAAAAGCTCCAAAACCTGGACATCTGTTGCTCTCTCTGCAACTGGACTCCAAAAAGCTAAGACAAGGGCACACACACCAGACCTCATCGAGAGATCAGTAGTGGAAAGGGAGAGCAAACTCAAGTCCCTGGGTGTTGACATCACTGAAGATCTATCATGGAGCCAACATATTGATGCAATTACAAAGAAGGCACGACAGTGGCTATACTTCATTAGGAGTTTGAGGAGATTTGGTATGTCACCAAAGACGCTCGCAAATTTCTACCAATGTACCATGGACAGCATTCTAACTGCCTGAATCTCCATCTGGAATCAAGGGTGGGGATTACTGCACAGAAACAGAACAGGCTGCAGAGAGTTGTAAACTTAGTCAACTCCATCATGGACATTAACCTCCCCAGCATACAGGACATCTTCAAGGAGTGACGCCTCAAAAAGACGGCATCCATCACGAAGGACTGCCATCACTCAGGACATGTCCTCTTCTTGTTGCTACTATCACGGAGGAGGTATGGGAGCTTGAAGGCACACACTCAATGATTCAGGAACAGCTTCTTCCTCTCCACCATTATTATGAATTATTAGGAATTATGTATCTGTATTCCCAGATCCCTCTGTTCTACTGCACTCCTCAGTGCTCTACCATTTACCTTGTATGTTCTACCTTGGTTTGTCCTTCCAAAGTGCAATATGTCGCACTTGTCTGTATTAAACTCCATCTGCCATTTTTCAGCCCACTTTTCCAGCTGGTCCAAATCCCTCCGCAAGCTTTGAAATCCTTCCTCACTGTCCACTAGACCTCCAATTTTTGTATCATCAGCAAATTTGCTGATCTAATTTACCACATTAACATCCAGATCATTGATATAGGTGAAAAATAACAATGGACCCAGCACTGATCCCTGTGGCACACCACTTGTCACAGGCCTCCACTCAGAGAAGCAATCCTCCACTACCACTCTCTGACTTCTCCCATTGAGCCAATGTCTAATCCAATTTACTACGTCTCCATGTATACGTAGTGACTGAATCTTCCTAACTAACCTCCCATGCGGGACCTTGTCAAAGGCCTTACTGAAATCCATGCAGACAACATCCACTGCCTTCCCTTCATCCACTTTCCTTGTAACGTCCTCGAAAAAATCTAATAGATTTGATAAACATGACCTAACATGCACAAAGTCGTGTTGACTCTCCCTAATAACTCCCTGTCTATCTAAATACTTGTAGATCCTATCTCTTAGTATTCCTTCCAATAATTTACCAACTACTGATATCAAACTTACCTGCCTATGATTTCCTGGATTACTTTTAGAGCCTTTTTTAAACAATGGAACAACATGAGCTATCCTCCAATCCTCCGGCACCTCACCCATAGATACCGACATTTTAAATATATCTGCCAGGGCCCCTGCAATTTCAACGCTAGTCTCCTTTAAGGTCCAAGGGAATACCCTGTCAGGTCCTGGGGATTTATCTACTCTGATTTGCCTCAAGATAGCAAGCACCTCCTCCTCTTCAATCTGTATAGGTTCCATGACCTCACTATCTGTTTGCCTTATTTCTATTGACTCCATGCTAGTTTCCTTAGTAAATACAGATGCAAAAAAACCATTTAAGATCTCCCCATTTCTTTTGGTTCCATACATAGCAGACCACTCTGATCTTCAAGAGTTACCAATTTTATCCCTTACTATCCTTTTGCTCTTAACATACCTGTGGAAGCTCTTTGGGTTATCTTTCACCTTGACTGCCAAAGCTACCTCATGTCTTTTTTAGCCCTCCAGATATCTTTCTTAAGTATTTTATTGCTGTTTTTATACTCCTCAAGCACTTTATTTGCTCCCTGTTTTCTATAAATGTCCTATATCTCTCCCTTCTTCTTTATCAGAGTTCCAATATCCCTTGAGAACCAAGGTTCCTTATTCTTATTCACTTTGCCTTTAATCCTGACAGGAACATACAAACTCTGCACTCTCAAAATTTCTCCTTTGAAGGCCTTCTACTTACCAATCACATCATTGCCAGAGAACAACCTGTCCCAATCCACGCTTTTTAGATCCTTTCTCATTTCTTCAAATTTGGCCTTTTTCCAGTTTAGAACTTCAACCTGAGGACCAAATCTATCTTTATCCATGATCAAGTTGAAACTAATGACGTTATGATCACTGGAACCAAAGTGTTCTCCTACACACACTTCCGTCACCTGTCCTAACTCATTTCCTAATAGATCTAATAATGCATCCTCCCTAGTTGGTATCTCTATACTTGATTTAGAAAACTTTCCTGAACACATTTTACAAACTCCAACCCATCTAGACCTTTAACGTATGGGAGTCCCAATCAATATGCGGAAAATTAAAACCCCCTACTATCACAACTTCATGTTTCCTGCAGTTGTCCTTGAGGGAGTCCTGCACAAGTACTCCCAAGTCCCTTTTTGCCTCAGTTTTTTGCATTTTCTCTCCATTTAGAAAACAGTCTATCCTTTCGTTTCTTCTATCAAAGTGCATGACCATACAACTGCCAATACTGTATTCCACCTGCCATTTCTTTGCCCATTCTCCTAATCTTCTGTAGCCTCTCTACTTCCTCAAAACTACCTGCCCTTATCCTATCTTTGTATCATCTACAATCTTTGCAACAAAGCCATCAATTCCATCATCCAAATCATTGACATATAAAATAAAAATAAGTGATCCAAAAATAGACCTCTCTGGAACACCAATAGTCACCGGCAGCCAACCAGAAAAGGTATCCTTTATTCCCACTCTTTGCCTTCTGCCGATCAGCCGCTGCTTTATCCATGCCAGCAGTTTCCTGTAATACCATGGGCTCTTAACTTGTTAAGCAGCCTCATGTGTGGCACCTTGTCAAAGGGCTTCTGATAATCCACATATATTGAAATTCCCCATCTTTTTTTGAGACCTTGCCTTTTGGCATTTATCTTTTATCTCCCATTGTAATTTATAGACCAGTTTCTTATTAGAATTTGGAGGGCTGTATTTTACTCTTATCGGGGTCTTTTCACCCTTAGAACATTACAGCCTTTTAGAAACAGGCCTTTTGGCCTTTCTTGGCTGTGCTGAACCATTTTTCTGCCTAGTCCCACCGACCTGCACCTGGGCCATATCCCTCCAAACCCCGCTCATCCATATCGCTGTCCAAGTTTTTCTTAGATGTCTCTGCCTACCTGCCTGTCCTTTTGAAACAACGTGTATTTTTAGACATTAAGCTCCCAGCTATAGTTGTCTATAACACCATCAGTCCTGAACTTAACTTTTTCGATTTTGTCTGCCTTTTACATTGTGTCTCATCCAGCTGACTGTACAAGTATGAGCTGTCATTCCAGCAATTTCCAAACTATTATCTCATGTCTTCTTCACAGAGAAGCTGCAAGATTTGCTAAACACTTCTGCATCTTTTATTCCATTACCTGCCTTACTCATTGAAGCTCTCACACTTTCCCCCTGCCGATGAGGACAGGTGTATGTTTTCCCAACTTCCCCTTGCTGAAGTCCACATTCATTTCCTTTGTCTTGTTGACATTGAGTGGAAGGATGCTGTTGCAACATTACCTGACCAGCCAGTCTACTGTATCTCACTCCTGTAGACATCTGCATTCAAATGGAAATATGAGGAAATGCAGACACTGGAATCAGGAGCTAAAAAAAAACAAACCGCAGAAAGAACACAGCGATGAAGCAGCATCTGTGGTTGAAAATGGACAGTTGACATTTTGGGTCAAGAGCCTTCACTTAGACTGAATGTATATTGAATTGAATTGACTTTATTACTTACATCCTTCATACACATGAGGAGTAAAAACCTTTATGTTACGTCTCCATCTAAATGTGTAATGCGCAATTTATAGTAATTTATAACAAATATTATGCACAACAGATGGTCAATATAACACAGAAATATAGTTGTATCATCATGAAGTAATCAGTCTGATGGCCTGGTGGAAGAAGCTGTCCCGGAGCCTGTTGGTCCTGTCTTTTATGCTGCGGTACTGCTTCCTAGATGGTAGCAGCTGGAAGAGTTTGTGGTTGGGATGACTCGGGTCCCCAATGATCCTTCGGCCCTTTTCTCACAACTTTGTAAATGCCCTGAATAGTGGGAAGTTCACAACTACAGATGTGCTGGGCTGTCCGCACTAGTCTCTTCAAGGTCCTGTGATTGAGGGAAGTACAGTTCCCATACCAGGCAGTGATGCAGCCAGTCAGGATGCTCTCAATTGTGCTCTCAAAAGTTCTTAGAATTTGGGGGCCCATACCAAACTTCTTCAACCATCTGAGATGAAAGAGGCACTGTTGAGCGTTTTTCACCACACAGCCAGTATGTACAGACCACGTGAGATCCTCGGTGATGTGGATGCTGAGGAACTTAAAGCTGTTCACCCTCTCAACCATTGATCCATTGATGTCAATACGGGTAGCCTGTCTCCATTCCACCTGAAATGCACAACCAGCTCCTTTGCTTGTGCGACATTGAGGGAGAGGTTGTTTTCTGACATGACTGTGTCAAAGTGATGACTTCTCTGTAGACTGCCTCTTTATTATTTGAGATTAGGTCAATTTGTGTAGTGTCGTCAGAAAACCAGTATAACAGAGGACAGGAGGAGAAGGGTTGGTGTGTGGATCCAGGTGAGAAGAGCTGATAGGCAGATGGAGAAGAGAAGCAGATGAGATAGGGAGGCTAGGAACTTTTGGGTGGAGATGACAAGGGATTGTAGATGATAGAATCCGATAGGAAAAGAATGTGGAACATGGAGCCAAACGGGAAGATGGGCAGCGGATGTCATGATGCTATTGGAGCTCAGTGTTCAAACCCACATCCTCTCTGAGAATGCATGAGTTTTCTCCGGGTGCTCCAGTTTCCTCCCATAGTCTAAAGATGTACCGGTTAGTAGTCATTTGGCCAATTGTCCCATGATTAGGTTAGGGTTAGTCAGAGACTCATTGTCAGGGTAATGGCAGATGGAGTTGGTGCCAATGGGTAAAATGTGGAGTGTATTGAGGAGGAACTGGCTCGATTGGGAGGAGGGAGATAAGGGACAGTGAGGAAGCAAGTTACCTGAAACTGATTTTCAGCCCTTGCTCCTGCCACCTTCTGCTATACTGACTCACCGTCCTCTACCCGTCCAGACCAGATGAAGGCTCTCGACCCAGGATGTTCATCCTGTTGGACTGTAGACTACTCGTGGAATATGAGATGCTGTTCCTCTAGTTTAGCTCCATGCTGTCAGTAGAGGAGGTAAAGACACATACGTCAGTGTGGGAATGGGTAAGAGCTCCAGATGGTCATGGTTTAAGAGCTAAAGTGCTTGATAAAGCATTTGTCTTGAGTGTGTTTGGTCTCACCAATGTAGAGAAAGCCTCTTCAACAGCACCAACTATGATCAACAAGTTGGATGTGAATCTCTGTCTCACTTGGACCTTGGCAGATGGTCAGGGAGGAGCTGTAGGGACAGAAGTCGTACTTCCTTCAGTTGCTGGATAAAGTGCCGGAGAGGGGTAGGGATGGGTGGGCAACCAGTGAATCACAGAGAGGGTGATCTCTGCAGATAGCAGAAAGGGGTGGGGAGGGGACCAAGCAGAAAATCAAGCAGTAGCTATCAGAAGCTGTCAAAGAACAGGGTAGAAGTGGGGACTAATCCTTCAGTCGTTGCTGCCTCTGATATTCACTCAGTGCTGCCCTTCGGTGTTCACTTGGTCCAAGAACAAACTGTACCAGGATCACACGAGGAAATTCAAGCAACACACACAAAATGCTGGTGGAACGCAGCAGGCCAGGCAGCATCTATAGGGAGAAGCACTGTCGACGTTTCAAGCCGAGACCCTTCGTCAGGACTAACTGAAAGGAAAGGTAGTAAGAGATTTGAAAGTAGGAGGGGGAGGGGGAAATGCAAAATGATAGGAGAAGACCGGAGGGGGTGGGGTGAAGCTGAGAGCTGGAAAGGTGATTGGCAAAAGGGATACAGAGCTGGAGAAGGCAAAAGGATCATGGGACGGGAGGCCTAGGGAGAAAGAAAAGGGGAGGGGAGAACCAGAGGGAGATGGAGAACAGGCAGAGTGATGGGCAGAGAGAGAGAGAAAAAAAAGGGGGAAAAAAGCTAAATATATCAGGGATGGGGTAAGAAGGGGAGGAGGGGCATTAACAGAAGTTAGAGGTCAATGTTCATGCCATCAGGTTGGAGGCTACCCAGCTGGTATGTAAGGTGTTGTTCCTCCAACCTGAGTGTGGCTTCATCTTGACAGTAGAGGAGGCTATGAATAGACATATCAGAATGGGAATGGGGCATGGAATTAAAATGTGTGGCCACTGGGAGATCCTGCTTTCTCTGGCGGACAGAGCGTAGGTGTTCAGCGAAACAGTCTTCCAGTCTGTCTCGGGTACCAGGATCATCTACAGACGTGCCTATCAGGGATTTGGGCTATTTCTTTTTTTTCTTTGTGACTATATGTTTTTATGAAATCATAACCATATGTGCCATATGCTATCTGTAGTGTTGGTGAAAATGTATTGTACCTTAGCCCCAGAGGAACGCTGTTTGTTTGGATATATTCATGTATGGTTGAATAATAATTAAACTTGAACTTAAAAATGATATTCCTTATATTTTCAGAAATGTTTTCCCTAATACTCTGATGAAAATATTGGATCTTCATTATGAAACACTGTGTTTTTGAAAGCACTTTGTATCTTGTTTGGAAGGTAACAGTCAATCATGTCAATTCTGTTTCGAATGAGATGTGAGACAGGCTGGAAAAGGCTGACAGTTTATTTCATTGACATTAGAGTGCCAGGTGGACATTTATGAAAAGCAATATTGCAAACAGGTTACGTGCAAGGATAAATCAGACAAAGCAAAAATTATTTTTAGACCAAAGAATATCACCCTTGGGAGAACAGGAATAATTATTGATCTCAGCTAAGAGAAGCAATAGCTGCAATTTGAGCAGATGAAAAGATATCAGAGATGATGACAATGGATAGTAGTAGTAGCAACAGCAAGATCGGTTTTAACTTTGCTGAGAGTTGGAAGCCTATTAAGGACTGCTTTCAAGAATTTCTTTGTGCAGGATTAGGCAGACTGCCAGGATATGGCAGAGATTTTAAATCATTGCAAATATATCCATGGTTAGCATAATGGGTCTCAGAATGTACTAGATGACAGTATTCACTTGCTAATAACTCCCTTTCTTAGTTCAGTCTTTTTCTGCAACATCTCCAATACCGCACAGCAGAGCACACCATCTATCCTTCTGTCCCCAGTGCTTTCTTCACAATCACATTATCTTCACTGCAGCTTAGAAGAATGAGAGGGGATCTCATTGAAACCTATCTCTGCCCAATGAAACAGTGGAGGCTACCTCAGTAAATAGATTTAAGACAAGGTTGGATAGATTTTTGCATAGTAGGGGAATTAAGGGTTGTGGGGAAAAGGTAGGTAGGTGGAGATAAGCCCATGGTCAGATTAGCCATGATCTTATTGAATGGCAGAGCAGGCTCAACGGGCCAGATGGCCTACTCCTGCTCCTATTTCTTATGTTCTTATATTAATGAATATTAGAAGGCCTTAATAGAGTGGACATGGACTGGATGTTTCCTATTGCGGGTGAGCTGAGGCACAGCCTCAGAATAGAGGGTCATACATTTAGTATGAAAATGAGGAGAATTACTTTTTAGCCAGAGAGCAGTGAATCTGTGGAAATCATTGTCATGGACAACTGTGGGAACCAGGTCATTGAATATATTTAAAACAGCAGTTGAAAGGTTCTTGGTTATCAAGGTGTTAAAAGTTTTAGGAAGAAAACAGAAGGGATTGAGAGGGACAATAAATCAGTCATGGTGGAATGGTAGAATGATTTGCTTCTATGTCTTATGGTCTTCACTTCAGTGTTTCAACACCCTTGCATTTTCCATCCTGATCTCCTGTGCTTCAAAGCAGAATTTAGGAATAGCAAAGATGGAAGATCTGTAGAACCTCATGGCTAGGCACATTTAGGAGTCAATTAGACAAAGCATCTAACTGAACATTTTTTTCTGAGTTTATTTTTGGAAGGACATGGTTTAAAATAAAAGTAGAGGCCAAGAATTGGAGGATTCTCCAGAGTGATCCAGTATCTGAAGTGTCAAAAGCCTGAATTGGACCAACACATTGGACAGCAAAATTTCTGACTATTTTCATATTAAAGCTTGTGATTTTGCTGCTTAAAAAGAATTAAGTTACAGATTATAGTATAGTAATTAATGAGTCTATGCTGTTCCGATAAAGACCTGTGATAATCCTCTTATTGGATTGGGTCATTTTCCACAGAATACCTCGGATTCTGATTCCCATTCCTGCTCCAACATATCAGTTCATGGCTTTCTCTTGTGACAAGCAGAGGCCACCCTCAGGTGGAGGAGCAATACCTTATATTCTGTTTGGGTAACATCCAACTTGATGGCACAAATATCGATTTCTCCTTCCGATAAATACATTTCACCACACACCACTTCATTGATTCTCCATTCTGGCCTTTTACTTCTTATACCCTGCCTGTTGATTCCCCCTGGGTTCCCTCCTCCTTGGCCTTCTCCCATGGTTCACTTTCCTCTCCTATCAGATACTTTCTTCTCCAGCCCTTGACCTTTCCCACCCACCTGGCTTCACCTATCACCTTCCAGCTGGCCTCCTTCCCTTTCTCACATCCTTTTTATTTTGGCTCCTTCCCCTTCCTTCTCAGTCCTGAAAAAGGGTTTCGACCCAAAACTTTGACTCTATTCATTTCCATAGATGTTGCCTGACCTGCTGTGTTCCTCCAGCATTTGGTCTGTGCGTTGCTTTATCTAGGATTTGGCCTTGTTGCAATCTCTTACCCCTGTCTATATTCAACTACAGAGGAATTTACAGCACAGCTACTTTATAGTAGTTCAGGAGACCAATATCAGTGTCTTTGATCCACATGAGCTTTAACTTTCATCGCACCCTATCAACATATCCTTCTCCTTAAAGCACTTACTCCGTTTCCCCCATATTGTGTCCATATAATGCTCCTTAATTATTACATTTTTTGGCAAAATTTAGATTTCCAATAAAGATTCCTTTCTCACCAGGTTTGTTAGTGTATATCTTATAATTATCACCACTAATTTTCACCATATCTAAGTGGTTTGTACATTCTCCCTTGACCATGTGTGTTTCCTCTGGGTGGTCCAGTTTCCTCCCACATTCCAAAGACATACCCGTTAGCAGGTTAATTGGTTATTGTAAACTGTCCTGTGATTAGCCTAGGACTAAGTAGATAGGTTGCTGGGCAATGGGGCTCAGTGAGCCAGAAGTGCCTTCTCCACACTATCTCTCTAAATGAATGAGTGAATCAATCAATACATGAAGGAATGAATAGATAGACAGATAAATTTGAAGTCCATTAAATGTAGAAACTTATGTTCTATGTATACAGGTCCATGGTTCCACTCCTGTGAATCACTCTTAACCTGGACAGTTTGTAAGTTGGCAGTGCAGCCAGCGTTCCCAGGCAGCAAAAAGTGTCCACTATCCTGCAGCAACTGCTAATCCATCTCACTGGGCTCCTAATATTAACTTCAGGAGGAGTAAACTGGAGGTCCATGAGCCACTCTATGCTCTCTTTTCACTGCTGCCATCTGGAAGGAAGTACAGGAGCCTCAGACCTCACACTACCAGATCCAGGAGCAGTTATTACTCCTGAACCATCAGGCTCTTGAACCAGAGGAGATAACTTGACTCAGCTTCAATCACCCCATCACTGAATTGTTCCCAAAACCTATCGATTCACTTTTGAGAACTCCTCATCTTACTTTTTTGATATTTATTGCTTATTTATTTCTTATTATTATTATTATGGTATTTTTATTTGTTTCTCAGCTGGAAAAACATGAGGTACAGGCAATTGCTAGGAATTTTCGGACTATTCTAGTGGTATTTAGTATTGTGGCCTTCTGAAGATTTACAAAATTATTCCTGTGTTGGCCTAATTGTTTTTAATGCTATTGTGTAGTGACTTTGTGATTATACTAACTGTAAATATTACTAATAGGACAATGTTCATATTCCATAGTCTTTCAATTTCCTCTTTTAATTCAGCTTATTTCTGGTGTTTTTCACTTACTGATTTCTGTGTGTTGTGTGTGTTTGGAATGGCGATATCTGTTCTGTCAGTTGTTTATGCTTGATTATCCTGTAGTATTAGAGCCGGATGGTTATTAATGGATTCTCCTATTATTATTAACATTTTTTCATTCTTTTTGTATTTGCACGGTTTGTTTACTTTTGCACATTGGGTGATTGTTGGTCCACTCACCCATTCTAGAAACATAGAAATATAGAAAACCTACAGCACAATACAGGCCCTTCGGCCCACAATGCTGTGCCAAACATATAATTACTTTAGAAATTACCTAGTGTTACCCATAGCTCATCTATTTTTCTAAGCTCCATCTATCTATCGAGAGGTCTCTAGACACTATCATATAAATTCTATTGTGCATCTTGCATTTATCATGATGCCCACAAGAAACTTAATCTCAAGGTTGTATATGGTGACAAACAGAGTATGTACATTTATAATAAATTATATATGATAAATTTGCTTTAAACTTTGATCTTCATTATATAAGCTGTTTGTAACTTCCATGGAATTCTATCAGATCAAACTCTAAACGAGAAATGGTATGATGAAGTAAATAGAACATTGTAACAGCGTTTTAAGAATTTCTTTGAGCTTCATTACATAGATTGCCAGGGTGTGGCAGAACATTTAAATAACTGGAAGTATGCATGGCTCAACAGCTTTAAACATTGGTAATTCTTTGGGTAGAATAACGTAGTATACACTCCCTCTCCCAGTAAAATCCCTGACGTTCCCTCTCCTCTCTCTCCGAGTAAAACCCACTACCTCCCTCTCCCAGTAAAACCCACTACACTCCCACCCCTCTCCCAGTAAAACCCACTACCCTCCCTCTCCTCCCCTCTCCCAGTAAAACCCACTACCCTCCCTCTCCTCCCCTCTCCCAGTAAAACCCACTACCTCCCACACCTCCCCTCACCCAGTAAAACCCACTACACTCCTGATGCACCATCAATAACACTCTGAGACGTAAAGGCGAGATATCGGCTTTTATTGACTGGAAGAAGGAACAAGCAGTGGTTGACCACCATACTACATCCTGGAGACTGAGAGGCCGGGCTCAGGCCTCAATCGCCTTTATACAGGGGTCTGTGGGAGGAGCCACAGGAGCAGTCAGCAGGGGGCATGTCCAGACAGGTATATGTAGTTCACCACATTCACCCCCCCTTCGTTTTAAAAAAGAGTCCCCATGTGGTGAAGTTTCCTAAAGGTTAAGTCTATCAGGTGGTCGAATCTGTCGCAGCGATCTACGTAGCACCGGCTGTGATTGCACAGGTGCCGGTGGTGATTGCATCGGAGACGGTGGTTGTGCTGGTTCCGGCCTAACTGGAGGTGTCAGCTCACTAGGCGTCAGTGATCCCTCACGCATGTGCGAGGCGCCTGGTATATACGCATACGAAATGCCCGGTATATGAGTGTCGTGAGGAGTCTGTGTAGGGCTCGGTGTGCGCGGTGTCACCTCGGGTACAGGGTTCATAGTTACCGGGGAGTGTTCGGGGTAGTGGTCTGCTGCTCCTGCGGGCGCCAGATCCTGGACGGAGACTGTGTCCTCCCGCCCATCAGGTAAGACCACGTAGGCATACTGGGGGTTCACATGTAGAAGGTGAACCCTCTCGACCAGCGGGGAATATTTATTACTCCTCACATGTTTCCGGAGCAGCACTGGCCCTGGGGATGTCAGCCAAGCTGGTAGGGTGGTGCCAGTGGCAGACTTCCTGGGAAAAGAGAATAGGCGCTCATGAGGGGTGGCATTGGTGGACGTACATAACAGGGAGCGGATAGAGTGGAGTGTCTTGGGGAGGACTTCCTGCCATCGAGAGACCGGCAACCCTTTTGACTTATTGGCTAAAAGTGTGGCCTTCCACACTGTGGCATTCTCCCTCTCCACCTGTCCATTTCCCCGGGGATTATAACTCGTGGTCCGACTAGTAGCAATGCCCCTAGCTAGCAGGTACTGGCGCAGCTCGTCACTCATAAAGGAGGACTCTCTATCACTGTGGATATAGCTGGGATACCCGAACAGAATGAAGAGCTGGCGCAGGGCTTTGAGAGTGGTGGGAAGAGGGAGTTCTAACAGGGGGCGCATACGGTCGGGATAAGGGCCAATGACCCCATTTTCCACGACATACCCAAGGATAGCGAGTCGGGTGGTTCCAAACACACACTTGCCCCTGTTATAAGTAAGGTTCAGAGCTTCGGCCACTTGGAAAAATCGTTGGAGGTTGGTGATGTGATCTGACAAGTCGTGACCACAGATAGTGATGTAATCCAGATAGGGAAATGTGGCCTTCAGTTGGTACTGGTCCACCATCCGGTCCATTTCCCTCTGGAAAACCGAGACACCATTTGTGACACCAAATGGGACGCACAGGAAGTGATAGAGCCTGCCGCCCGCCTCGAAGGCAGTGTAGGGGCGGTCCTCTGGGCAGATGGGGAGCTGGTGATAAGCAGATTTCAGATCTATTGTTGAGTACACCTTGTACTGAGCTATCTGGTTGACCATATCCGCGATGCGGGGTAGGGGGTATGTGTCAAGCTGCGTGAACCTATTGATGGTTTGACTATAGTCCACCACCATCCTATTTTTCTGCCCGGTCTGAACAACAACCACCTGGGCCCTCCAAGGGCTTGTGCTTGGCTCAAAGATCCCCTCCCTGAGCAGCCGCTGCACCTCTGACTGAATGAAGGCCCTGTCCCCGACGCTGTACTTCCTGCATTTAGTTGCCACAGGTTTACAGTCAGGGGTCAGGTTGGCGAACATACCACTGCTTGTTCCTTCTTGCAGTCAATAAAAGCCGATATCTCGCCTTTACGTCTCAGAGAGAGATATTGATGGTGCATCAATTTTATTGACTGGAAAAAGGAACAAGCAGTGGTTGACCACTATACTACATCCTGGAGACAGAGAGGCCGGGCTCAGGCCTTAATCGACTTTACACAGGGGTCTGTGGGAGGAGCCACAGGAGCAGTCAGCAGGTGGTGTGTCCAGACAGGTATATGTAGTTCACGACAGCTCCCTCTCCTCCCATCTCCCAGAAAAACCCACTACACTCCCTCTTCTCTCCTCCCCACTGCCCGTAAAACCCACTAAACTCCCTCTCCTCCCCACCCCCAGTAAAACCCACTACACTCCCTCACACTCCTCTCCCAGTAAAACCCACTACACTCCCTCTCCTCCCAAATCCCAGTTAACTCCAATACACTCCCCTCTCCCAGTAAAACACACTACACTCCCTCACACCCCTCTCCCAGTAAAACCCACTACACTCCCTCTCCTCCCAAATCCCAGTCAAGCCCACTAAACTCACTCTCCTCCCCTCTCCCAGTTAACTCCAATACACTCCCCTCTCCCAGTAAAACACACTACACTCCCTCACACCCCTCTCCCAGTAAAACACACTACACTCCCTCTCCTCTCCTCCCCACTCCCAGTAAAACCCACGAAATTTCCACTCCTCCCCTCTCCCAGTAAAACCCACTACACTCCCTCTCCACACCACTCCCAGTAAAATCCACTACACTCCCTCTCCTCCCCTCTTCCAGTAAAACACACTACACTCCCTCTCTTCTCCTCCCCACTGCCCATAAAACCCACTAAACACCCTCACACCCGTCTCCCAGTAATACCCACTATACACCCTCTCCTCCCGTCTCCCAGTAAAACCAACTACACTCCCACTCCAAGTAAAATGAACTACACTCACTCTCCTCACCTCTCCCAGTTAACTCCACTACACTCCCTCTCCTCCTCTCTCCCAGTGAAACCCACTACACTCCCTCTCCTCCCCACTCCCAGTAAAACCCACTAAACTCCCTCTACTCCCCACTCCCAGTAAAATCCATTACACTCCCTCTCCTGCCCTCTCACAGTAAAACCCACTACACTCCCTCTCCTCCGCTCTCCCAGTAAATCCCACTACACTCCCTCTCCTCCCCTCTCCCAGTAATATCCACAACATTCTCTCTCGTCTCCTCTCCCAGTAAAACCATTACACTCCCTCGCCTACCCTCTTCCAGTAAAACACACTAAACTCCCTATCCTCTGCTCACCCAGGAAAACCCACTACACTCCCTCTACTCCCCAATCCCAGTAAAACCCACTACACTCCCTCTCCTCCCCACTCCCAGTAAAACCGACAACACTCCCTCGCCTCCCAACTCCCAGTAAAACCCTCTAAACTCCCCCTCCTCCCCACTCACAGTAAAACCCACTAAACTCCCTCTCCATCCCTCTCCCAGTAAAACCCACGACACTCCCACTCCTCCCCACTCCCAGTAAAACCCACTACACTCCCTCTCCTCCCCTCTCCCAGTAAAACCCACTACACTCACTCTCCTCCCCACTCCCAGAAATATCCACAACACACCCTCTCCTCACGTCTCCCAGTAATACCGACAGCACTCCCTCTCCTCCCCTCTCCCAGTAAAACCCACTACACTCACTCTCCTCCCCACTCCCAGAAATATCCACAACACACCCTCTCCTCACGTCTCCCAGTAATACCGACAGCACTCCCTCTCCTTCCCCTCCCAGTCAAACCCAAGACACTCCCTCTCCTCCCCTCTCCCAGTAAAACCCATTACACTCACTCTCCTTCCCTCTCCCAGGACAACCCACTGCACTCCCTCTCCTCTCCCCTCCCAGTAATACCGACTGCACTCCCTCTCCTCCCCCCCAGTAAAACAAACTACACTCCGTCTCCTCCCCTCTCACAGTAAAATCAACTACACTCTCTCCTCTCTCCCCATTAAAGCCCACTACACTCCCTCTCCTCACCTCTCCAGTAAAACCCACTACACTCCCTTTCCTCCCCTCTCCCAGTAAAACCCACTACACTCCCTCACCTCCCTTCTCCCAGTAAAACCCACTTGATGCACCATCAATAACTCACACTGAGACGTAAGGCGAGATATCGGCTTTTATTGACTGGAAGAAGGAACCAGGAGTGAGTGTCCATCATACTATGTCCTGGAGACTGAGGCCGAGCGTCAGGCCTCAGATCGCCTTTATACAGGGGCCTGTGGGAGGAGCCACAGGAGCAGTCAGCAGGGGGCATGTCCAGACAGGCACATAGTTCACCACACCACTACAGTCCCTCTCCTCCCCACTCCCAGTAAAACCCAAGACACTCCCTCGTCTCCGCACTCCCAGTAAAACCGACTACATTCCCTCTCCTCCACTCTCTGTGTAAAACCCACTACACTCCCTCTCCTCCCCACTCCCAGTAAAACCGACAACACTACCTCGCCTCCCCACTCCCAGTAAAACCCTCTACACTCCCTCTCCACCCAATCTCCCTGTAAAACCGACTACACACACTCTCCTCTCCCCTCCCAGTAAATCCCTCTACATTCCCTCTCCACCCCTCATTCAGGAAAACCCACCACATGCCCTCTCCTCCGCACTCCCAGTGAAACCCACTACACTCCCTCTCCACCCCTCTCCCAGTAAACCCACTACACTCCCTCTCCTCCCATTCTCCAGTAAAACCCACTACACTCCCTCTCCTCCCCTCTCCCAGTTAAACCCACTACTCTCCCTCACCTCCCCACTCCCAGTAAAACCCTCTACACTCCCCCTCCACCCCTCTCCCAGTAAAACCCACGACACTCCCACTCCTCCCCACTCCCAGTAAAACCCACTACACCCCGTCTCCTCCCCTCTCACAGTAAAACCCACTACACTCCCTCACCTCACCTCTCCAGTAAAACCCACTACTCTCCCTCTCCTCCGCACTCCCAGTGAAACCCACTACACTCCCTTTCCTTCCCTCTCCCAGTAAAACCCACTACACTCCCTCTCCTCACCTCTCCAGTAAAACCCACTACACTCCCTCACCTCCCCACTCCCAGTGAAACCCACTACACTCCCTCTCCTCCCCTTCCACAGTAAAACCCACTATACTCCCTCTCCTCCCCCTCCCAGTTAAACCCACTACACTCCCTTTACTCCCCTCTCCCAGTAAAACCCACTACACTCCCTCTCCTCCCCTCTCCCAGTTAAACCCACTACACTCCCTTTCCTCCCCTCTCCCAATAAAACCCACTACACTCCCTCACCTCCCCATTCCCAGTAAAACCCACTACACTCCCTCTCCTCCGCTCTCCCAGTAAAACCCATTACACTCCCTCTCCTCCCCTCGCCCAGTTAAACCCACTACACTCCCTTTCCTCCCCTTTCCCAGTAAAACCTACTACACTCCCTCTCCTCCCCTCTCCCAGTAAAACCCACTACACTCACTCTCCTCCCCACTCTCAGAAATATCCACAACACACCCTCTCCTCCCGTCTCCCAGTAATACCGACAGCACTCCCTCTCCTCCCCTCTCCCAGTTAAACCCACTACACTCCCTCTCCTCCCCTTCCACAGTAAAACCCACTATACTCCCTCTCCTCCCCCTCCCAGTTAAACCCACTACACTCCCTTTACTCCCCTCTCCCAGTAAAACCCACTACACTCCCTCTCCTCACCTCTCCAGTAAAACACACTACAGTCTCTCTCCTCAGCTCTCCCAGTAAAACCCACTACACTCCGTCTTCACCCCTCTCCCAGTAAAACCCACTACACTCCCTCTCCACCCCTCTCCCAGTAAAACCCACGACACTCCCACTCCTCCCCACTCCCAGTAAAACCCACTACACCCCGTCTCCTCCCCTCTCACAGTAAAACCCACTACACTCCCTCACCTCACCTCTCCAGTAAAACCCACTACTCTCCCTCTCCTCCGCACTCCCAGTGAAACCCACTACACTCCCTTTCCTTCCCTCTCCCAGTAAAACCCACTACACTCCCTCACCTCCCCACTCCCAGTGAAACCCACTACACTCCCTCTCCTCCCCTTCCACAGTAAAACCCACTATACTCCCTCTCCTCCCCTCTCCCAGTTAAACCCACTACACTCCCTTTACTCCCCTCTCCCAGTAAAACCCACTACACTCCCTCTCCTCACCTCTCCAGTAAAACACACTACAGTCTCTCTCCTCAGCTCTCCCAGTAAAACCCACTACACTCCCTCTCCACCCCTCTCCCAGTTAAACCCACTACACTCCCTTTCCTCCCCTCTCCCAATAAAACCCACTACACTCCCTCACCTCCCCATTCCCAGTAAAACCCACTACACTCCCTCTCCTCCGCTCTCCCAGTAAAACCCATTACACTCCCTCTCCTCCCCTCGCCCAGTTAAACCCACTACACTCCCTCTCCTCCGCTCTCCCAGTAAAACCCATTACACTCCCTCTCCTCCCCTCGCCCAGTTAAACCCACTACACTCCCTTTCCTCCCCTTTCCCAGTAAAACCTACTACACTCCCTCTCCTCCACTCTCCAGGTAAATCCCACTACACTCCCTCTCCTCTCCAGTAAATCCATTACACTCCCTCTGCTCTCCTCTACCTGTAAAACCTATTACACTCCCTCTCCTCCTTACTCCGAGTAAAAATACTCCATTTGATTTTCTCAGATGGTCGTGCACTGAGGTATTAACTAGACCTGAGTCTGCTTTTCCTCTGACTTTGGACATTGTGGTGAACTACATATACCTGTCTGGACAGGCCCCCCCCCCCCCCGCTGACTTCTTTGGCTCCTCCCACTGACCGTGGCTCCTCCCACAGACCCGGTATAAAGGCGATTGGAGATGCCGCCACGGCCTCAGTCTCCAGGATGTCATGTGGTGGTCACTTGCTGCTTGTTCTTTCTTCCAGCCAATAAAAGCCTCATGTTTCCTGGAGTCATTGATGGTGCATCAGACATCACCTCTAGATTAACAGTGACAGCCTGAGCCAGGAAATCCCCTCATGATTATCAATCATTCTGCTCACCTCTAATCAATCATCCTCCAAAACAAATGGTATAAACCTCTGCCAGGGGAAAGGTAGTTTTGTATTTCTGCGTGAAGCAGGGTAACAAGCAGATCAAAGCAACAGGTCAGACTAAGGCGAGTTGGTGAATGTTGTTTGCTTGGATATTCAGAAGGCCTTGACAAGGTGCCACACACAAAACTGCTTAACCAGTTAAGAGTCCATGATAGGAAAGATGCTAGCATGAATTGAAGATTGGCGGATTGGCAGAAGGCAATGTGTGTGAATAAAGAAGGCCTTTTCGGATTGCCTGCCAGTGTCTAGTGGTGCCAAGTAGTGTTCCCCAGGAGTCTGTGTTAGAACCACTTCTTTTTACATTATATCTCCATGATCTTGATGAAAGAACTGATGGCTTTGTGGCCAAGTTTGCAGTTGATACAGAGATAGGTGGAGGGGCAGGCAGTGCTGTTTACACAGAGAGCTGTAAATGGACTTGGATAGATTGGGGGGAATGGAAAAGAAGAGGCAGATGGAATGTAATGTAGGGCAGTTCATGGTCTGCACTTTGGCACATTGCAGGCTAAGTGCAGGCTATTTCAAAAATCCGAGATGCGGAAGGACTTGGGAGCCCACGTGCAGGCTGAGTTAGCAGTAAAAAAGGCAAGTACAACGTTAGCATTCGTTTTGAAAGGTCTGCATAGAAAGCATGTGGGGAGGATGTTTCCTATAGTGGTGTCTGGGACCAGAGGGCACAGCCTTACAGTTGAGAGACATGCATTTAGTACAGAGGTGAAGAAATACTCTTTTAGCCAGAGGGTGGTTAATCTGTGGAATTAATTGTTACGGATGGCTAAGGAGGCCAAGTCAATGCATATATTTAAAACATACATTGATAGTTTCTTGATTAGTCAAAGATCACAGGGAGAAGGCTGGAGAACTGGGTTGAGAGGGATGGCAGAGCAGACTCGATGGGCCAAATGGCCTAATTCTGCTCCTATATCTTATGGTCTAAGCAGAAGGCTCTAACCTGAATTTTTGACAGAGGAAGATAAAATGCAGTGGAATTAAACTTGGATATTTCCAGAAAAGAGCCAACAGAAGCAGATGAGCTGTGTATGCTCTTCGTGGTTTATTAAACCTCCAAGGACTAACTCATCCAGTGATCAAATTTTCGTAGAAAGGCAAACCAGGGAAAAGGACAGTAAAATAAATTTCTAAAACCATTATTTTCATAGCTGTTCTGTGTTCATTATATTGAAATCTACCTTCACACTGCAGCTTCGTATTTAAGTACCCCACTCCAGACTATATTCTTGGTTCTTTTTATTTAAATAGGCAATCATTGTAATATACAAATTTTTAATTTCAAGCTTTAGCCTGGTGTGAAGATACTTTGATTGAAAAAGGCTACACACTTAATGAAATTTGACCTGCATGATTCATACTGTCTGCAGACCCTCTGTGCAGAGAAGAGTTGCCAAATCCCAAGCCGACTGTGGCTTCTTGAGGAGATACAAATAGCAAACTGGGGATAAACTATTCTATGTGTAGGAAGCACAGGTTTAATGCTCTGTCATAGATTTCTACCCTTTTGCAAGTAATAGAATTTCCAGAATAGACATCAAATTAAAGCTTCTATTAAGGCGTAGAGGGAGCGTGAAACATTGAGGTGAATGCAGAAGCTTGGAGATCCCTCAGTGCTCTGCAGTCTCCGAGAGGATTCCGGGAGACAGAGACAGCTTGCACGATCCTCATGGTGAGCAAGCTGCAGGCTGGGGCACAAGCCAATGTTTGACTCCATTCCACTGATTAAAGCTTCCATTGTGTGCCGACTGAAGTGATGAACATCAAGACGAGTGCTGGCTCCCAGCCTTTTGACCGCTGAAGAGAGGGGAGGGCTGTCACTGTGCCCAGCGGATGTTAACCGGGTTTCTGCATTTTAGATATGGACTTGGACTATAGACTTCTTTGTCAGCCTCATAGTTTTTCATATTCTGTGTCTTTTGCCTGATCTTTCTCATCTATTTTGTACAGGGAGGGGTATTTGGGGGTCGATGTGCCAATTCCAGTTTTTTTTTGTGCTGGGTGGGGGTTGATGTGCTTGTACCATTTTTGTTTATTTTTAGTGTGGGGAGGGTCAATGTATCTTGTTCATTTTGGTTGCCCTTTTGTGCAGGAGGCGGGATTTGGAGGTTCATGTGCCTGGTCTGTTTTATTTGTTTCTTTTCTGTAGGGTGGAGAACTTGGGGGTTGATGTGTTTGTACCATTTTTGTTCATTTCTTTTGTGTGGGGGAATTTGCAGGTTAATGATTGTGCTGCTGTTCTTTTCTTTCTTGGTTTCCTGGCTACGCAAAGAAGAATTTCAGAATTGTATACTTTGACAATAAATGAACCTTTAAGCCAAATGCATATGAAAACAGAATAGTACAACATTAGATAGGGAGATATTGATAGAATAAATTAACTGAATATAAAGTGTATGAACTTTATCAGATAATGTGCAATGCAATAAAATAATCTGAAGGATAAAGTAATATTTTAGCAGTACAGTAATTGCCAAATTAATTACCATGTTTCAAACTATATGAATGTACAAGAGATATTATTACTGATGTCGGAATTCCTTCCTTGGAACAGGGCACTCTATTTTTACTTACTGGAATGCCTGGAAAAACCACTGAAAATAATGTTACTGTCTTTTTCTGGCCATGTTCTCTCTGCTGCTGCATAGAAGCAGGCCCATCAGACCTTCTCACCAGTGCTGCCCCGATCTGCCTAGTCCCAGCTACCCGCCTTCTGTATCCATCACAAAGTTCCAAGTTCAAAGCAAATTTTACTTTCAAAGTATGCATTTGTCACCATATTCATTCACGAGATTCATTTTCCTGAGGGCATACTCAGCAAACATGATAATGGGAGCAATGAAAGATCAACCAGAGTGCAGAAGACAACTAACTGTGCAAATGCAAATAGAAATAAAGAGCAAAAAATAAAGAGAACATGACACAATGTGGCAAGGAGTCCTTGAAGTAAGATCGTTGGTCGTAGGGACACTTCAGTAGAGGGGCAAGTGAAGTTGAGTGAAGTCATCCCCACTGGTTCAAGAGCCTGATGGTTGAGGGATGGTAACTGCTCCTGAACCTGGTGGTGTGGGTCTTGAGGCTCCTCTACCACCTTCCTGAAGGCAGCAGTGAGAAGAGAGTATGACCTGAGTGGTGGGATCCCTGATAATGGATGTTGCTTTCCACCAACCTAACAGTGTTTCATGTAGATGTACTCATGCTGGACTGGGCTGACTCCACTACTTTTTGTAGGAATTTCCATTGAAGGGCATTGGTGTTTCTGTACCAGGCCAATATTAATCCAAGTAATATACTGTCCCCCCCACACATCTGTACCAGTTTTCTGGGGGTTTGTGTGCAGGTGTTGTCAAAAGATCTGAACTCACATCTACCACGTCACTGGCAGTTTGCTCACCCTCTGACTGAAGAAGTTCCTTTTCAGATTTCATAAGACCGTGAGATTTAAGCTATTTGGCCCGTTGAATCTGCTCTGCCACTTCACCATGGATAATCCAATATTTCTCTGAGCCTCAACCTCCTGCCTTCTCCCCATATCCCCTCATGCCATGATCAATCAAGAATCTATCAGCCTCTGTCTTAAAACTACATAAAGAAGGCCTCCACAGCTATCTGTGGCAAAGAATTCCACAGATTCACCATTCTCTGGCTAAAGAAATACCTCCTCACCGCCATTCTAAAAGGACACCTCTCTATTCTCACACTGTGTCTTCTGGTCTTAGACTCCCTCACCACAGGAAACATCCTCTCCACATCCACTCTATCAAGGCCTTTCATCATTTGTTAGGTTTCAATGAAATCACCATTCATTCTGAATTCCAGTGATACAGGCCCAAAGCCATCAAACGCTCTTCATACGACAAACTGTTCAATCCTAGAATCATTTTCATGAACCTCATTTAAGCCCTCTCCAGTTTCAGCACATCCTTTCTAAGATAGGGGTCCAAAACTGCTCATAATGCCCTAAGTAAGGCCTTACCAGTGCTTTATAAATTCTTAAATTTACATCCTTTCTTTTATATTCTAGTCCTCTTGAAATGAACATAGGACATAGAAATCTATAGCCCATTGCAGGCCCTTCACCCCATAATGTTGTGCCAACAATGTAACCTACTATAGAAACTGCTTAGAATTACCCTACTGTACAACCCTCTATTTTTTAAGCTCCCTGCAGCTATTCAAGATTCTCTTAAAATACGCTATTATATCCACCTCTACCACTGTTGCCAGCAGTGCATTCCACACACCCGCCACCCTCTGTTTGAAAAACTTACCCCTGATATACCTTTTGTACCTACTTCAAAGCACCTTAAAACTATGCCCCTTCATGTTAGCCATTCAGCTCTGGGAAAAAGCCTCTGGCTATCCACACGATCAATACCTCTCATCATCTTATACACCTCTATCAGGTCGGCTCTCATCCTCCGTTGCTCCAAGAAGAAAAGGCCAAGTTCACTCAACCTATTCCCATAAGACATGCTCTCCAATCCAGGCAACATCCTTGTAAATCTCCTCTGCATTCTTTCCAGAGTATCCACATCCTTCCTGTAGTGAGGTGACCAGAACTGAGCACAGTATTCCACATGGGGTTTGACTAAGGTCTTGTATAACTGTAACATTACCTCATGGCTCTTGAACTCAATCCCATGTTTTGATCCTCCACATTGCCAAGACTCTTATCACTAATTCTATATTCTGTCTTCAAATTTGACCTACCAAAATGAACTACCTCACACTCATCTGGGTTGAAGTCCATCTGCCACTTCTTAGCCCAGTTCGGCATCCTATCAATGTCTGCTGTAACCTCCGCCAACCGTCAAGACTATGCACAATACTCCAATCTTTCTGTCATCAGAAAACTTACTAACCCACCCTTCTACTTCTTCATTTAAGTCATTTATAAAAATCACAAAGAAGATGGGTCCCAGAACAGATCCCTGCAGAACACCCTTCTACCTATCTGCAAATCATCTGGAAAGTTTGCAACAAAGCCATCAATTTCATCATCCAAGTTATTGACACATCACATAAAAAGAATCAGTCCCAACACAGATCCCTATGGAACATCACTGGCCATGCAGCCAACCGGAAAAGGCTCCCTTTCTTCCTACTTTCTGCCTCCTGTCAATCAGCCTCTGCTTTATCCATGCTAGAACCTTTCCTGTAATACCATGGGCTTGTAGCTTGTTAAGCAGCCTCATGTGTGGCATCTTGTCAAAGGCCTTCTGAAAATCCAAGTACACAACATCAACAAATTCTCATTAGTCTTTCATGCTTGTTATTTCTTCAAATAACTCCAATAGATTTGTCAGGCAAGATTTTCCCTTGAGGAAACCATGCTGACTACAGCTTATTTTATAATGTCCTTCAAGTACCCTGAGACCTCATCCTTAATAATCAACTCCAACATCTTCCCAACCACCGAGTTCAGACTAACTGGCATATAATTCCTTTCTACTGTCTCTTCCTTTCTTGAAGAGTAGAGTGCCATTTGTAATTTTCCAGTCTTCCAGAACCATTCCAGAAATCTAGTGATTTTTGAAAGATCATTACTAATGATCACTTCTTTCAGAACCCTGAGGTGTACACCATCTGGTCCGGGGACATATCTACCTTCAAACCTTTCAGATTTCCAAGAGCCCTCTGGCTAGTTATGGTAACTTCACACATTTCATGCCCCCTGTCATCTGGAACTTCTATTCCACAATGAATATTGATGCAAAATACTTATTCAATTCATCTGCAATTTCCTTGTCCCCCATTACTATCATTCCAGCATCATTTTCCAGTGGTAAAATATCCACTCTCGCCTTTCTTTTACACTTCATGTATCTGAAGAAACTTTTGGAATCCACTTTAATATTATTGGCTAGCTTACTTTTGCATTTTATCTTTACCATCTTAATGACTTTTTTTAGTTGCCTTCTGTTAGGTTTTAAAAGCTTCCCAAACTTCCAGTTTCTCACTCGTCTTTGCTCTATTATATGCCCTCTTTTTGGCTTTTATGTTGACTCTGGCTTCTCTCGTTAGCCATGGTTGTGTCATCTTGCCTTTAGAAAACTTCTTCCTTTTGGGATGTTTATATCCTGTGCCTTCCAAATTGCTTTCAGAAATTCCAGCCAATGCTGCTCTCCCATCATTCCTGCCAGTGTTATTTTCCAGTCAATTCTGGTCAACTCTTTTCTCAGGCCTCTGTAATTCCCTTTACTCCATTGTAACATTCCATTTCAGTATTTCACCTTTCACCTTCAAGCTACTAACTCGTCTTGCCCAACTTCAGCTGAATGGGCTGCATGGATTCACCCCATCGATACCACTCGTAGACATTATAGAGATATACAGAATTATGAGGGGCATAAATATGGAAGCAATTGGGAAGGCACAAGTTACCTCTTTTATGCCATGGAGCCATACCATTAAGCAAGGGGTTCATAGACCCCAGGTTGGGAACCCCTGCTCTATAAAAAAGTAGTGGATACGGTAAAGAGTGTAACACTACTGGTACTTCATACGTGATGAGAACTGGTTGGTGGCAGGGAGTTCAGTAGTCACGTGACCTGGGGGAAGAAGCTCTTTCCTATCCTACCAGTCCTTACTTTCAAGTGATGGTATCTCCTGACTGATGGTAGCGGCTCAGACAGATTGTTGGGTGGATAGGAGGCATTATTGATGATGTTAAGGGTCCTGTGTACACAGTACACCTGATAAATATCTCAGATAAGCAGAGCTATCTCTCATTGGTTGAAGATCTTGTACATTACAATAAAATCAGCCCTAATTCTTTTAAACTCCAAAGAACATAGCTTTAATTTATTTTTCCACTCATGATAGGACAACTACCTAGTCCCAGAAATTAGCATGGTGAATCTCTTTTGGATTTCCTCCAATGCCAGTTAATCCTTTCTTAAATAAGCAGACCAAAGCTATGCAAAGCACTCTAAGTATGTACTCATGAGTACCCTATGCAATTGCAATGATACTGTTCATATTTCTAAAACCCAACCTTCTCATTTTCAAGGCTGACATATCATTTACCTTTCTAACCATTTACTGCAACTAGATGCTAACCTTACACAAATTGTGCACAAGAACACTTCGATCCCTATGCATTTTGCTTCTCTGCAGTCTCTCTTCATTTAAGTAATAGTCTGCCTTTAGATTTCTCTTGTCAAGGTGGATTAACTCAGACTCCAGCATATTAAAATCAACTTTCCCATGCGTTTGTCCACTCAATCATCCTATCAGTATGTAGAGTTCAATGATCGCAATGTGCCCTCCCACCAATTTTAATATCATTGGCAAATTTAGATACCTTACAGGTTATATAAAACTTAAATAATGGAGGCCAAAATTGATCCTTGGAACACTTGTACATCATGCAAAATGCCCCATTTGTCCTATCATCTACCAGTCTTCAACAAATATAAATGCATTTTTCTTAATACTGTGAGGCCTTACCTTTTGTACTAGTCTTGCACCTTGCCAAATGCTCTCTGAAAATCTAAATACAATAAATCTATTTCACTCAATTGATGCCATCTGTTACATTATTGAGGAACTCGTTAAACAACTTCGGTCTGTCCAAATGCAGATCAGTCCTGTCTCTGATTTTTTTCCAGTTACTTCCCTGTGGTTGTGCGAGACTCACTCTGCCCTGTGATTATCGGCTCATATTGATTGCCATTTGTGAGTAAAGGTATCCAGTTAATTCATCTGTGGCCAGAATAGATTTGAAAATGACTTCAGTGCACCAACAATCTTTTCCCTTGCCTCTTGTAAAAACCTAGATTATGCCTAAACAAGTCCTTGGAATTTATCCACTGTTTACCCTGCTGTGACACTTAATACCTCCTCCTTATAATTAAATTTGTTCTGGAAATTCCACTTCACTGAATTCTCCAGCTAAAATGTCCTTTTCCATTGTAAATACAGATGAGAAATATTCATTCAAGGCTACATCTTTGTCCTCCATTTCCAACCATAAGTTGCTATTCAAGGTTGTAAATTCAGCCAGATCCATCATGGGCACTAGGGTCCCCAGCATCGATAACATCTCAAAAATAATCACTCCCTCCGTGATTCCCTTGTCCATCTGTGCCTCCCAACCAAACTCCCTCCTGGCACTTATCCTGCTAATAGACTAAGTCCTACACCTGCCTATTCACCTCCTCCATTATCTCCATAAAAGGGTTCAAACAATCCTTCAGGGTGAGACAACACTTCACCTGCAAATCTGCTGGGGTCGTCTGTTGCGTCCAGTGCTCCCGATGTGGCCTTCTCTATATTGGTGAGACCTGTTGTAAATTGGGGGACCACTTCATTAAGCACATCCACTCCACCCGCCAAAAGCAGAACATCCCAGAGACCAAATATTTTAATTCCCATCCTTATTCCGACATGTCAGTCCATGGCCTCCTTTTGTGTCAAGAGAAGGCCATTGTCAGAGTGGAGGATCAACACCTTGTATTCCATTTGGGTAACCTCCAACTTGATGGCAGGAATATTGATATCTCCTTTCAGTAAAAAAAATCCCTCCCCCCTCCTCTCTTCTTCCATTCCTTTCTTTGGCCTATTAGTTCTGTGATGAAGGTCCGTCACTGATTACGGACAGCACATGGCACATTCAGTAAAACACTCAAAGGGTCATCCACATACATGATTCCTCTCTGTCATTATGGTGAGTGGACGCATCACAATAAATCAACAGTCACAATTTTACACTCATCCCCAACAGTAATAGGTACGAGGAAAAAAAGAAACACACTATGTCACAGTTTAATTATCTCAGGTCAATTTATTCATATTCATCTTTCCAATAAGTGTTTTGCCGAAGTGTCATGATAATCTGACGTTTCTCTCCTCCACAGTCACTGGGTCTGAAACAGAGCTGCTGCGTCGGGCCGTCTGATATAGAGGCAGCAGCAACCTGCACAGGTGTGCTGATGGTGGAGGATGCCATCTTTAACCGGGTCAAGGGTTGTCTTAACTAATTACTCAACTTGTGGTAAAGTTTTGGGGTTTATTTAAGTTACTTAACTGGGAAATGGTGACTCCTATAATGAGGTATATGTGTTTATTGTGAGAACTAGCAGTAGAGTTTCAGATTGTGTGAAATGGAAGATAATTAAGTTAATTAGCTTTTAGTTGGTCTACTCTAGGGGGAAGGGCTTAGCAGTAATAAGCCTCAGGTTACCAAGGTTTTGGGTTTTTTTTCTGTCTAGTCTGAAGGTGGCTGCTAACCAGACAGGTGACAATTGCAAGCTGTATATATATTGTATTTCTTTTCATTATTTTGCTGGTTTTGTTGAGGACATCCAGGTTTTTGTTTTTCCACTATTTTTGTAAAGAAACCTCAATCTATTTTTGCGACTCAAGCCATCTGGTTATTCTTCTTAGTTGACCCACAGTTACTTTTGACTCTTCTCACCTGCCTATCACCTCCCCTGGGTACCCTCCTTCCCTTTCTCCTATGGTCCACTCTTCTCTCTTACAAAATTCCTTCTTCACCAGTGCTTTATCTTTCCAACTGACATGGCTTCACATTTCACCTTCCCCCTCCCCTCACCTTTTTATTCTAGCCTCTTCCCCCTTCCTTCTCAGTCCTGATGAAGGGTCTCGGCCTGAAACGCCAACAGTTTATTCATTACCGCAGATGCTGCCTGATCTGCTGAGTTTGTGTGTGTTGCTTTCAAAAGGCAATGATTTTATGTGAAACTCAGTCAGCACCACCATGGGCACTAACCTCCCCAGCAGTAAGGACATCTACAAAAGGCAATGCTTCAAAAAGGTGGCATCCATCACCCTGGACACGGCCTCTTCTCATTGCTACCATCAACATTTCAGGAACAGATTCTTCCCCTCCACCATCTGATTTCTGGATGAACAGAAATGACCATATCTCACTATTTTTGCTCTCTTTTGCACTAATTGTTTAATTTTATATAGGTGTTTAATATGTATTGATTTGTACATTGCTCCCTTAAAACCAATTACTCCTGGCAGAAGGGGCTTGTCAGCCATGGTTGGCAGCTCATTTAGGAGAAGGAAAACTCTGATCTCAAACCTCCATTGCCTTGTAGCTACACCTACTCATGGGGAAGGCTTCGGGAGTAACCCCAAGGAAAAATCCACGGTTGGAGTCCCAAAGGCAGTTCTAGGTTGAGTTCAGTGCTGGTTGGCATCTCCTGCGATGCCGTTGGTGCCAACCTGAATTGGTCTCTGGTTTTCCTTTGGATTCATCAGCTGCGTGGAAAGGGGGAGCCGACTGTGCTCATTCTCCATATCATACAGCCCTGGCTCGTGTATCACACAGATAGCAACATCTATGGACAGCCTCCGTGAAAGGAGGCCTCAGAAAAATTGCACTGTGCTGCTGCTGCTCACGGCTCGTGTCAGTGATGTTAAACCTGATTCTGATTTGTGTTGGTCTCTGACAGCTCCTTCTGATTCTCTCATTTGCTCTCTCATCCTTGTTGTACATAGAATGCTTTGAAGTTCTCACGGATGAGCAAGTTCAAAGAAAATCCTAAGGTGCTTGTGAAGTTCTCACAGTAGGTGATGAATCTCCTGGAATTCTCAACCTGGTGTGTCATGGACCCGAGATCATTGGGAATATTTAAGAAGAAATAGATACATTTATGAAAGATCAGAGAATTCAGAGCAATGGAGAACTGCCACAGAACATTTGAGGCTCTGGGAGAGATCAGCCATGATCACATTAGGCTAGAGAATAGGCTGGAGGGGCCACCCACTCTTATTCTCTTATATCCTCATATTCCAAGGAAATTAATGCCATCACAATCATGAAACAAAGTTAGCAAATGATGATTTAAGAGGTGAATCTCTCCCATCCATCCAACAATCTCTTTGACTGCACATCCCTTTACAATTAAGCAAGCGGTACCATGACACTTGGGCAAGAAGTGTAAGGATTGGAAACAGCTTCTTTCCACAGAATATAAGGCTATTGAATTCCCTGCCACCACCCAGATCTCAGCACGTATGAAGTGTCAGTTGTGTGATTACTTTTTTAACTTGTTTTGTGTATTTTGTATTTTTTTGTTCATTTTATTTTATTGACATGGAGTGCAGAACTGGCCCTTCTGATCCTTCGAGCCACGCTGCCCTGTAATCCCCTGATTCAGCCTTAGCATAAACAAAAGATAATTTACAATTAACCTACCAACTGGTACATATTGGACTGTGGGGTGAAACTGGAGCACCCGGAGGAATCCTGTGCAGTCACGGGGAAAACACACAAGCTCCTTACAGAAAATGGTGGGAATTGAACCCGGGTCGCTGGTAACATAAAGTGTTGTTCTAACTACTACGTGACTGTGCCTCCCCCATTCTTTTCAACTCCCTCCATTAGGGGCAATTTATGTGGCCAGCTAATCTACTGTCTTTGCTACTTGTTCAACTATTTGTGGCAATGTTGCTTTATCTGTTATGTGTATGAGTTTATGTATTGCATTGTGCACCTTGGTCCGGAGGAACATTGTTTCATTTGGCAGAATGGTTGAACATACAATAACTTGAACTTAACTCCAGAATATTCAGCCACTGACTAGATATGTTAGCTATATAGTTTATGGGACCAAGGAGATAAGGTGTTTTACTTGCATTGTCATCTGCTTCTTTACGGCTAAGTGCACTTCAATTATTCCTTCATGTAATGTCTGTTCTCCAATTATAGAACATTGAACATAGAATAGTACAGCACATTACAGACCCTTCGGCCCACAATGTTGTGCCGACACTCAAACCCTGCCTCCCATATAACCCCCCACCTTACAATTACAACAATATTTTAGAGAATTCCTAAGAAGCAGTGCTTTAAGAGTGCTTGAATAAAGACAATTTCATGTCTCATGTACAATTCTGTACAGTGTATTTAGACTCTATTGAAGGTTAAGAACGCCCTGAGCACACATACTTTACATAATGATTTTTGGTTGAAAATAAATCAAGAATGTGTGTTCACGTTTATTGGTGAGTAGAAGCCACTGGAAAATGCTGTCAAATATCACTTGCTTTGTGGATAATTAGGGTGGACTGATTAGGTAATACAGTAATTGGCTAGAGTGGGATTTCTTCTACAACTTGTGCATAACTTTTCCTCATGTTTGCATAAGTTCACAAGTTGTAGTTAAATTGAAACAACTTGGATACAAGAATGGTCAGTATTACTATTGTGCTGACTTTAGTACTGTCATGAGAATACTTACTTACTGTCTGTTACGCTGCTGGCATTTATGGTAGCAATGAAGGTCCTCCATTTCTGTCTGTCCTTGGCCAGTCAGGTGTAGAAAGATTCTTTATTGCTGTCTCCATAACAGTTTTGTTTGACCAGTTAGCATTGTTGCCTTGAGCTGAACCCCCAAACCTGGAGGACCGATGGACCACCCTTATTCTGGACTCTATCCTTTGACCAATTTGCTGTGGGTGATCCCACCAAGAGCCAAAGCTTAAAGCCCTGACTCCAGCCAACATAGCTCTCTCATTGAAGCACTGAGGCACACAAACCTCCAAACCATGGCAAAGTTGTGGTCCTCTTGGAGGGCCATGAGAAGAAAGACAGAAAACCACAAGCAAATGGGAGCAGAAGTTGGCTGGGGAAAAACAACAAATAGCTGGAGGAATTCAATGGGTCAGTCAGCTTCTGTAGAGGCTGAGGGATCGCCTGGACTGAAATAGGATCCTGGCCCTTCAAGCCTACCCTGCCATTCAGTACAAACATGGTAGAGCTGTCCTTGTCTGTCTTAACCTATCGCTATCAATTCCCCAATATTTCAAAAATCTATCCATCTAGCCTTCAAATACATTCTACAATCCAGCCTCAATTTCCTCGATGGGTGGAGAATTCTTGAGATTCCTGAACACTTCCATTTTCAATGACCATCCTCTTATCTTGTAATATTATATCCCCTTGTTCCAGAATCTCTCAGCAGCTGAAACATTTCAACATCTACATAGTTATGTCTTACATTTTTCAATCACTCCTCATTCTTCTAAACTTCAAAAATTACAGTTCTATCTTTTACATACAAACACGCTGGAGGAACTCAGCAAATCGGGCAGCATCCATGGAAATGAGCAGTCAACATTTCAGGCCGAGACCCTTCATCAGGACTGAAGAAGGAAGGGGCAGGGGCCCTATAGAGAAGGTGGGGGAGGGGGGAGGGTGCCAAGTGAAAAACCAATCAGAGGAAAGATCAAGGGGTCGGGGAGGGGAAGCAGGGAGGGGATAGGCCAGAGATGTGAAGAGGGAATCTAAGGGGAAAGCACTATGGGTAGTAGAAGAAGGCAGAATCATGAGAGAGGTGATAGGCAACTGGAGGAGGAGGCAGAGTGAAAGTGGGATAGGGAAAAGGGGGAGGGAGGGAATTACCAGAAGTTGGAGAATTCGATGTTCATACCAAGGGGCATCATTGATGACCTCAGAAGGAAAACCACGATTCTTAAAGAAAGAGGACATTTGAGATGTCCTGGAATGAAAAGCCACATCCGGGGAGCAGATGCGGCAGAGACAGAGGAACTGGGAATAGGGAATAGCATTTTCACATTTGGCAGGGTGAGAAAAGGTATAGTCGAGGTAATTATGAGAGTTAGTGGGTTTATAGAAGATGTCAGTGGACAGTCTGTCTCTAGAGATGGAGACCAAGAGATCGAGAAAAGGGAGAGAAATGTCCGAGATGGACCAAGTGAATTTGAGGGCTGGGTGAAAGTTAGAGGCAAAGTCGATGAAATTGATGAGCTCAGCATGGGTGCAGGAAGCAGCACCAATGTAGTCGTCAATGCAGCAAAGGAAAAGTTGGGGAGCAGTACCAGTATAGATTTGGAGCACAGACTGTTCCACATAACTCACGAAGAGGCAGTCATAGCTGGGGCCCATGCGAGTGCCCATAGCTACACCCTTGGTCTGAAGAAAATGGGAAGAGCCGAAAGAGAAGTTATTAAGTGTGAGTACCAGTTCCGCCAACCTGAGGAGTGTGGTGGTGTTGGGGAACAGGTGAGGTCTATTGTCAAGAAAGTAGCGGAGGGCTTTGAGGCCTTCTTGATGGGGAATGTAAGTGTATAAGGATTGAACATCCATAGTGAAAATGAAGCGGTCGGGACCAGGGAACTGTAAGTTCAAGTCAAGTCAAGTCAACTTTTATTGTCATTTCGACCATAACTGTTGGTACAGTGCATAGTAAAAATAAGACAACGTTTTTCAGGACCATGGTGTTACACGACACAGTACAAAAAACTAGACTGAACGACATAAAAAAAAAACAACAGAGAAAGCTACACTAGACTACAGACCTACACTGGACTCCATAATGTGCACAAAAACAGTGCAGGCGTTACAATAAATAATAAACAGGACAGTAGGGCAAGGTGTCAGTCCAGGCTTCAGGTATTGAGGAGTCTGATAGCTTGGGGGAAGAAACTGTTACATAGTCCGGTTGTGAGAGCCCGAATGCTTCAGAGCCTTTTCCCAGACAGAAATTATTAAGTTATTGAGGAGGTGGAGGGCATGGGATGTATCCCGGATGTAGGTAGGGAGGGACTGAATTATGGGTGACAAAATGGAGTCCAGGTAGGCAGATACAAGTTCAGTGGGGCAGGAGCAGGCCGAAGCTATAGGCCTACCGGGACAGTCAGGCTTGTGGATCTTGGGGAGGAGGTAAAAGTGAGCAAAGCAGGGTGTGGAATTATGAGTTTTTTGGCTGAGGATGGAAGGTCTCCAGAGTTGATAAAGGCAGTGATGGTACGGGAGACAATGGTTTGATGTTTTTTGGTGGGGTCCTGTTCCGGGGTAAGTAAGAGGAGGTGTCAGACAGCTGCTGTTTGGCCTCAGTGAGGTAGAGGTCTGTCCGCCAGATTACTACAGCACCACCTTTGTCTGCAGGTTTGATGGTGAGGTTAGGATTAGTGCGGAGAGAGTGGAGGGCAATGCTTTCAGAAGGAGTGAGCTTTGAACAGGAGAGAGGAATGGTTAAATTGAGACGGTTAATGTCTCGCCGACAGTTGGAGATAAAAAGATCGAGTGCGGGTAGAAGGCCCGGTGGGGTGTCCAGGAGAAAGAGGAGGGTTGAAGACGGGAGAAGGGGTCATCAATAGGGGGCGGGGAATCCTTGTTAAAGTAGTAGGCTCGGAGATATAGGCAGTGGAAGAAGAGTTCAGCGTCATGGTGGGCACGGAACTCACTGAGGTGTGGACGGAGGGGGACAAAAGTGAGGCACTTGCTAAGCACAGAATGCTCTGCCTCAGAGAGGGGATGTTGAAGACATGGCAAGGGTTGGGGTTGGAGTCAGAGGAGGGTAAAGAGTGGGAGGTCTCAGGAGGGAGACGGGGGTTGGGATGTTCTGGGAAAGCAAGATCTATCTTTATTAGCCATTCATAATAGGACAATCCTTCATCCCAGGAATCAGCCTAGTAACTCTCTTCTGGCTGCCTCCAATGAGTCATAGAAAAATAAAGCTTGGAAACAGACCCTTCAGCCCATCTAGTCCATGCTGAATCATTTAAACTTCCTCCTCCCATCAAGCAGCACCTGGATCTTAGCCCTCCATACCACTACCATCCATATAGCTATCCACACTTCCCTTAGACATTGAAATCAATCTAGCATTCACTGCTTGCACTGACAGCTTGTTTGACACTCTCAGGACCCTCTGAGTGAAGAAGGTTTCCCTCATGTTCCCCTTGAACTTTTCACTTGTTTTTGATCTACCACAATCCTGAGTACCCTATTGTACAACAAAACTGCTTGTATCAGTTCTTAAGTAAAGGGACCAAAACTTACCAGTTTTTCAGACATGTCCTCACCAACAACCAGTATAATTGTAACATTATTACTTTATTTTTTTCTTTCTGTCCTTTTAGCAATAAACGTAATATGCCACTTGCCTTCCTTTACTTAACTCTGCCTAGGGCGGTCCCAAGCTCGCCTGCGAAAGGAGCAGGGTTGGCATGGGGCTAGCAACCCCATCCCTTAAAATGTCAGAGGAAGGACCTTTGCTTTGAAGAAGTATGAAGTTGTGTGGTGAAAGCCACTAGACTCTGGAAACCACAGGGTCAATCAACCTTCTTTCCACAAGACCATGAGACCATAAGATACAGAAGCAGAATGAGGCCCTTCGGCCCATCGAGTCTGCTCTGCCATTTCATCCCAATTTTCCTCTCGACCTCAGTCTCCTGCCTTCTCCCCATATCCCTTCATGCCCTGACTAATCAAGAATCTATCAACCTATGCTTGAAAATACAAAAAGACTAACATCCAGGACTATCACCAGACTGGCCCAGTACCGAGAACTCTAGCGAGCTGCGGTCAGGGGCCAATGCCTCTGTAGGGGTGACAGGATTAATTCACTAACCTCCTAATTATTTGCTGTACATACATACGTGACGGGGTGGAGATATGCTTCCACCAAAAGGAGGCACTCTTTCCCTCTGCTAGCCTGCTGGTCATCCTCAGGCAAGATGAGTCACCTTCTTAGCGGTACCCCCTCCTCCTGGATCAGGGCCGTGTGAAGCCAAGGCAGCAGGTAGTGGATAGTCACATGAGCAGCTGGTGACTTCCTATTCCTAAAAAACGGACCACTGAGTGTACGTTTGTGATCTTCTGCTGCTGTAGCTCATCCACTTCAAGGTTCGAAGTGTTCTGTATTCAGGGATGCTCTTCTGAACACCACTTGTAACACATAGTTATTTGAGTTATTGTCACCTTCATGTCAGCGTAAGCCATTCTGGCCATTCTACTCTGACCTCTCTGATTAACAAAGCATTTTTGTACACAAAACTGTCACTTGCTAGATTTTTTTGTTTGATTTTTTTGCACCATTCTCTGTAAACTCTAGAGACTGCTGTGCATGAATATTGCAGAGAATCTGTAGTATCTGAGATACTCAGAAATCTCAGTGATATAGCACCAATAATCACTCCACGGTCAAACTCACTTTGATCTAATTTTTCCCCATTCTGACATTTGGTCTGAACAACAACTGGACCTTTTGACCATGTCCACATTGAGTTTCAGCCACATGATTGGTTAACCAGATATTTGCAGTATATTCTTTAATTTTTTTATTGGCATACAGCATGGAATAGGCCCTTCTGGCCCTTTGAGCTGCGCTGCCCAGAAACCCACAAATTTAATCCTAATCTAATCACAGGACAATTTACAGCGAGCAATTAACCTACCTACCTGTAGATCTTTGGTCTGTGGGAGGAACCCAGAGCACCCACAGAAAACTCATGTGATCATGGGGAGAACGTACAATTTTCAGACTGGCGAGGGAACTGAACCTGGGTCATTGGCACTGTAAAGCATTTTGCTAACCACTATGCTACTGTACTGCATTAATGAGCAGGTGTACAGGTATACCTAATAAAGTGGCCACTAAGTGTATAGAAAATATTGAGTAGTGCAAAAGAAAGCAAAGACAGTAATGTTTTTTTGCTCTCTTTTTACACAGGGCCATTCTTAATTGCCTAGGGGGTTATGAGTCATCTACAACTGACTGGCAGGTTCAGATAATTCAGGGGCAATCTCATTAAGTGGCTTTGTGTTTGGAGTCACACACAGGTCAGGCAAACTTAGGATGTCAAACCTCAACCCCACCCCACCCCCCCCCCCGCCCACCTCCCACAAAGGGCATTAGTGAACCAGATGTATTTTTATAACAGTCCAGTAGTTTTGTGGTTATCATTACTCAAACTTGTGTTGTTTTTTTTCCAAAATTCAGATTATTATCGGAATTAGAAATTCCACATCCACCATGATGGGATTTGACCCTTTGTTGTTTGTCCAGGCCTTTTGAAAGCTGGCCTGGTAATTAACTGCTGCACTTCTACCGTATCCACCACTTGACCAATTGACTCATCTGTTCAAAAGAATCCCAATTCCTCGTTTAAAAAATGCTTGGCCTAAAATTTGGACTTTTGTCTCAAATTTACTCCGATGAAACCGAATATAGTAAAACTGTTTGGAAGGAAAATAAATGCAGCCCATCAATTGCAAGAATGCCTTTGAAATCAGGAATTAGTTTCAGAAAGGAGAAACTGAGCCAAAAAAAAAACCCCAGAAGTTACAAACTGACCCAATAATTAATGCTGTTACAGTGCTTTAGCTTCTGCCTGTGTTGATAGGACTTCCGGAGTAAATTTACAATATGGCGCATTAATAGCAGTGTAATTTTATAAAATAGCTCTGCTGCAATTGTAAGGTTCTTCCTAAAGTATGTTAATAAGTACATCCCTCTTCATCTACTGTGCAGACTTAAAACATTACAGGGGTACACAGACAGATAGGGTTTTTAAGAAAGCATATACCGTGCTTGTCTTTATCAGTCGAGGCATTGAGTTCAAAAGTCATGAAGTTATGTGGCAGCTTTATAAAATTCTAGTTAGGCTGCATCTGAGGTATTGCATTCAGTTCCGGTCACTCCATTATAGGAGGAAATTTTGAGGCTTTAGAGAGGGTGCAAAAGACGGTTACCAGAATGCTGCCTAGAGTAGAGGGGTTGGACAAACATGGTTTTTTTGGAGCAGTGGAGGCTGAGGGGAGATCTGATAGAAGCTTATAAGATTATGAAAGGCAGAGATAGAGTAAACAGGCCGACTCTTCCCCAGGGTTGAGAGCTCTAATACCAGAGGGCTTGCATTTCGGATCAGAGGGTGCAATTTCAAAGGAGATACAAGGGGTGAGCCACTTTGGGGTGGTGACAGAGGCAGAAACATTTAGACAGGCACGTGAATGTGAGGGAAATGGAGGGATATGACATTGTGTAAGCAGAAGGGATTAGTTTAGAATAGATAGTCATTTAATTGTTTTTGCGCAACATTGTGGGCCGAAGGGTCTGTTCCTGTGTTGTACTGTTCGATATTCTATGTTGCATTGGTCATGAAAATGGGCAGTTATAACATCTTCACCCATATTCACGTTTCAAACATTCCTGTTTCAATGAATTGATAATCTATGAATTGCCAGTATTAGGCTCCTGCTAAATATCATCTTAATATAGTTGATGCTTCATAGAACACTATATTTTTGTTATGGTAATTTGGGATATGAGCCAAATTGTTTTTGATAATCAAACCCAATCATTCTGTTGACTATATTCCAGTTTTATTAAATTTTCTGTTCAGCATCAGGGAAGTAGAAATTAAAGAGCATAATGAAGAAAACTAGTCAGAAAGAAATGGGCTGATTTGAACCAGATGTGGTGGGTCATTGCACAGGCAACATCCAGTGTTCAGTTACTGCTAGATATCCCTTGGGCTGTGGACTAGCCACAATAATATAAGCCACAGAGTTGGCACATCTGCTACTCGATGCAGAGTAAGAGGGTCAAAGGTTATGGGGAGAAGGCTAGAGAATGGAGCTGAGAGAGATAATAAATCAGCCATGATGAAATGGTGGAATAGACTTGTTGGGCCAAATGGCCTAACTCTGCTCTTACTGCTTATAGTCTTCGGCAAAAAAAGGTACACCAGCAACTCTCTATTAAGCCCATCAGCTCTGCATAGGTCACCAACAGCAACTCAGCAGATTCTTCTGTCTGGGCCAGTCTTTCACATCGTCCCTAGGTAAGTATCCCATCTTCGAAGATCCTAATTCTCCCAGAGAGGAGAGGAGGTCTTTGGAGCTTCTATTGGTGTTTCTGTAGCTCTGGGTTTTTATGGGATGGGGTTGCTGGCTGCATGCCCAACCCTCCTCCTTTTGCATCTGGGTTTGGGAACCATCCATGGTGGAGTTGGAACTCTTTATTGGCAACATAATATTATTGTAATCATGACCATGGCAGAGTGATGAAGAATTGTTGCCCCATTCTCCAGGGTATTCAAAAGGTTCCAAGGACTGAGACCAAATAGAGATATCATGATGCATACTGACAGCAGTTTTGGTCATCATTTTAAAAGTAATGCAGGGAGCATGGCAACTAGATAGGTGAATCAGTAAACAGAGAGGCAGCGGAGATAAAGGAAGTGCAAAACAATAATGCTCTCCAGGACTTCAATATAAAAATCAATTTTGAGATGATAGTTTCCGGGAAAGATTTACTAGAGGAGGGATAATGCTGATTTTCAGCTGTGATATAATAAAGGATTAATGGACTAAATTTAGAGCTTACCGAGTAGAGCAGGGAGCACCATTAGCAAAATAAAATAAAGATGTTGTCTCTATACAGATGAATTCAGAGCAGCAGCAGGGAGAACTAATAAGTCCCATCTTGTAGACTTAGGTAAATACTTAACCTTGTAGAACAACAATGCATATGATGAACATGAAGCTTCACTTTCAATAATAATCACAAACTATCTGAATGATGAAGTTTTGCTAAAATAATAATTATGTCATGTATTTTGGCACAACTGAACAACAGCCACCTCAGGCTGTGTCCTAAGCCCCCTCCTTTACTCTCTGTATACCCATGACTGTGTCACCACCCACAGCTCCAGTCTGCTAATTTAATTTGCTGACAACACTACAGTGATTGGCCCGATCACAGGTAATAATGAGGCAGCCTACAGAGAAGAAGTCATCACCCTGAGACAGTGATGTCAAGAAAACAACCTCTCCCTCACTGCTGTAAAAACGAAGGAGTTGGTTGTGGACTACTGAATTGAGACAGGCTCACCCCTATTGACACCAATGGACCTGGGATTGAGAGGGTGAACTGATTTAAGATCCTTGGCAAACACATAACCAAGGATCTCACATGGTTTATACACATTGGCTGTTTCGTGAAAAAAGCACAACACAGCGCCTCTTTCACCTCAGAAGGATGAAGAAGTTTGGTAAGGCCCTGAAATCCTAAGAACTGTCTACAGGGACACAATTGAGAGCATTTTGACTTGCCTGGTATGGGAACTGTACTTTCCTCAATCACAGGACCTGCAGAGAGTGGTGCTGACAGCCCAGCATATCTGTGGATGTGAACTTCCCACTTTTCAGGACATTTACAAAGACAGGTGTGTAAAAAGAGCCCAAAGGATCATTGAGGACTCAAGTCACCCCAACCACGAACTGTTTCAGTTGCCACCATCCAGGAAACGGTATCGCAGCATAAAAGCCAGGACCAACAGGCCAACAGCTTCTTCCAACGGGCCATCAGACTGATTAATTCATGTTGACACAATTGTATTTCTATTTTATATTGACTGTCCTGTTGTACATACTATTTATTATAAATTATTATGAATTGCACATTGCACATTTAGAGGCGTAATGTAAAGATTTTTACTTATGTGTGTGAAAGATGTAAGTAATAAAGTCAATTCAATTCAATTTAAATGCATCCTATTTTGCTAGTGCATTAGAAATTCAGAATCAGTAAATTAATAAAATTAAATGAACAAAGCTCTGCAGCGTATGTGTTTCCTGAAAGAGGATCACAATCTCATCGTGGTTTGGAGGCTTGCATGCCTCAAAGACCTGGAGAACGACGTTGGCTGGAGTCAGGACTTTTTGCTTTGGCTCTTGGTGGCGTCACCCAAGTCAAAGGGTAGAAGCCAGACTAAGAGTGGTCCATCGGTACTCTAGGTCAGAGGTTCAGCTCAGGGCCAACAACCCTGACTGGTCAAAAAAATTGTTACGGAAACAGCAATGAAGAATTCTACATCTGAGTGCGACAGTATTTCTGAATCACTACCTCGATCTTGCATGATTAACAGAAGTGAAAACTGAGAGGGAGCTACTGACATGAAAGCTGTATACACTGCCAGGGATGGAGGACCTTCACTGCCGTCTTAAACACCAGTGGTGTAACAGGCAAAAAGGATAGAGTATGTGTTAGTGGAGAAGACAGAAAATATACAAAGAAAAGGCATTCATAATTGTTAAAGTAACTATCTCTGTTTTATGTTCTAGTTCCTACTTCTGCAATCAAGTTGCTTCAGGAATTGAGCAACTCACAGGAACATCTCTAATATTACAAGTCTGCACACATCTGTAATTGGTATGCTTATTTATTTAGTGATACAGCATAGAGTACGCCCTTCCTAATCATATCATATCCTTGAGAACATAGTCTTGAATCCCTTTTTTGAGACAGAGTGCTTCCAACTCTCAGAAATTTTTGGCAGCATTAGGCCATTCAGCCCTTCAAGTCTACTCTGCTATTCCATCAAGGCTGATCCTGGATCTCACTCAACTTCATACACCTGCCTTCTCGCCACATCCTTTGATTCCCTGATCAATCGGGAAATGATCAACTTCCAGCCAGGAATTGGCCTCCATCACAGTCTGTGGCACAGCATTCTACAGATTCACTATTTTCTGGTTGAAAAAATTCCTCCTTACCTCTGTTCTAAAGGATTGGCTTCAATTCTGAGAGTGTGCCCTCTTGTTCAGGAGACTTCCACCATAGGAAAAATCCTCCCCATATCTACCCTATCTAGTCCTTACAACATTCGGTAGGTTTCAATGAGATTCCCTCCCCCCCTCCATTCTTCTAAATTCCAGTGAGTACAGGCCCAAAGCTGCCAAATGCTCCTCAGATGTTAACCCCTTAATTTCCAGAATCATCCTCGTGAACCTCCTTTTGACTCTCTCCAATGCCAATACATCCTTTCTGAGATATGGGGCCCAGAACTGTTCATAATATTTCAAAAGCGGCCCAACTAGAGTCTTACAAAGCCTCAGCATCATCTCTGTGCTTTTATATTCTATTCCCCTTGAAATAAATGCCAACATTGCATTTACCTTCTTTACCACAGACTCAACCTGTAAATTAACCTTCTGGGAGTCTTGCATGAGGACTCTTAAGTCCCTCTGCACCTTCTTCTCATTTAGATAACAGTCCGCACTATTGTTCATTTTACCAAAATGCATTATCATACATTTCCCAATACTGCACACCATCTGCCACTTTTTTGCACATTCTTCCAATTTGTCCAAGTCCTACTGTAATTGCATTGCTTCCTCAGCATTACCTAACCCTCCACCGAGCTTCATATCATCCACAAACTTTGCCACAAAGCCATTAAATCATTGATAAACAATGTGAAAAGTAGCGGTCCCAATACCAGTCCCCTGAGGAACATCATTACTCATTGGGAGCCAACCAGAAAAGGTCCCTTTTATTCTCACTCGCTGCCTCCTGCCTGTCAGCCATTCCACTATCTATGCCAGTATCTTCCTATAATGCCATAGGGTTTTATCTTGTTAAGTAGCCTCATGTGTGGCACCATATCAAACACTTTCCGAAAATCCAAGTAAATGACATTCACTTCCTTGCCTTTGGCTATCCAGCTTGTTACTTCCTCAAAGAACTCTACAGATTTGTCAGGCAAGTTTTCCCTTTACAGAAACCATGGTCCAGATCAGATACATCCAAGGTTGTTGATGGAAATAAGGGAGGAAACAGAAGGCCTAGCTATTAACTTCCAAACATCTGTATATGCTTCAAAAAGGCAACAACCATGCCAGTGCCTAAGAAGAACAATGTGAGTTGCCTTAATGACTATCACCCGGTAGTTCTCACATCTACAGTGATGTGTTTCTTTGAGAGGTTGGTCATGACTAGAATGAACTCCTCCCTAATGTGAGGACCTGGACCCATTGCAATTTGCATATCGCCACAATAGATTTACAGCAGATGCAATCTCAATGGCTCTCCACACGGCTTTAGACCAACTGGACAACACAAATGCCTATGTCAGGATGCTGTTCCTCGACTATGGCTCAGCATTTAATACCATCATTCCCACAATCCTGATTGAGAAGTGGCAGAACCTGGGTCTCTGTACCTCCCTCTTCAATTGGATCCTCAACTTCCGAACTGGAAGACCACAATCTGTGCGGATTGGTGATAACATCTCCTCCTCGCTGATGATCAACACTGGTGCACCTCAGGGTGTGTGCTTCGCCCGCTGCTCTACTCTCTCTATACACGACTGTGTAGCTAGGCATAACTCAAATACCATCTATAAATTTGTTGACAATACAACCATTGTTGGTAGAATCTCAGGTAGTGACGAGAGGGTGCACAGGAGTGAGATATGCCAACTAGTGGAGTGGTGCCACAGCAACAACCTGGCACTCAACATCAGTAAGACAAAAGAACTGATTGTGGACTTCAGGAAGGGTAAGATGAAGGAACATATACCAATCCTCATTGTGGGATCAGAAGTGGAGAGAGTGAGCAGTTTCAAGTTCCTGGGTGTCAAGATCTGTGAGGATCTAACCTGCTCCCAACATATTGATATAGTTATAAAGATGGCAAGACAGCAGCTATACTTTATTAGGAGTCTGAAGAATTTTTGAGATACACTCAAAAACTTCTATAGTTGTACCATGGAGAGCATTCTGACAGGCTGCATCACTGTCTGGTATGGAGTGGCTACTGCACAAGACCGGAAAAAGCTGCAGAAGGTTGTAAATTTAGTTGGCTCCATCTTGGGTACTAGCCTACGAAATACCCAAAACATCTTCAGGGAGCGGTGTCTCAGAAAGGTAGCGTCCATTATTAAGGACCTCCAGCACCCAGGGCATGCTCTTTTCTCACTGTTGCCATCAGGTGGGAGATACAGAAGCCTGAAGGCACACACTCAGCAATTTAGGAACAGCTTCTTACCCTCTGCCATCTGATTCCTAAGTTGACATTGAACCCTTGGACACCACCTCCCTTTTTAAATCTATAGTACATCCATTTTTTTGCACAATTTTTAATCTATTCAGTATACATATACTGTAATTGATTGATGTATTTATTATTATTTTTCTTCTAGGTTATGTATTGCATTGAACTGCTGCTGCCAAGTTAACAAATTTCACGTCACATGCTGGTGATAATAAACCTGATTCTGATATTCATGGCTGGTGACTGAGGAATGGAAAACTGCAAAGGTTGCACCTTTGTTCACAGTAGTTTAGTGGATAGCACAACGCTTTACAGTCCCAGTGACCCAGGCTCAACTCCCACTGGTGTCTATGTTTTCCCCATGACCGCGTGGATTTCCTTGGGGCACTCCAGTTCCCTCCCACTGTCCAAAGACGTACCAGTCAGTAGGTTAATTGGTCATTGTAAAATGTCCTGTGATAGGGCTAGGATTAGACCAGGGGTTGCTGGGCAGAGCAGCTTGAAGGGCTAGAAGGGCCTATTCTGCACTCTCATTAAATTATTTTTTTTATTTATTTAAAAATAAAATAATAAATAGGTTGTTCAAATAAACCAGGAAATTGTGCAGAAAGTTCTAGAAACAATAATCAGAAACAAAATGAGCACTCCACATCTGTAGAGAAAAAAGTATTTAATGATTCAGATCAGTAACCCTTCATCACATGGTGAGGGATGATTGAAGGGAATAAAGGAATTATGTGGGCAGGGCTGTTCAGGTGATAGTTCTGGCAATGTCTGTTTAATAGATAAAGGAGGGTATGACTGCAAGTGAGGCAGTTAGAGAAATCCAAGAGGTAGGTTAGATAAGCCTCAGCCCTTGAACTTGCCCAAGAAATCTGAGATTGTTGTGAAGTTGAGGGTGGGAGCATTAGGAAGAAGGTACAATCAAACCATGGCACCGTGCTTCAGGGAGCCATTCAAAAAGAGGGATGGAAGAGAAATGTAGTTACAATCTGGGTTACTAAAGTTACAGGAATAGACACAATTCTCTGTTGCAGGGGTCAAGAGTCTTGAAGTCTACCGGGTGCTGAGCTTTGGGACATTTCATTTGACCTGAAGAGGAATTTGGAGTAGGAGGGGAGAGATCCAGTTGTGGTCTATGAGGGTACCAACGACATAGGAAGAATAAGAGGTTCTGCTGAGGGAATTTGAGCAGCTAGGGACTAATTAAAACACAGAACCAAAAAAGGTAGGAATCTTGTGCGAGGCAGTAGGTTAAACAGCTTGGAAAAGTGAGGATAAAGAAAAAGAGAATGGGAGTGCAGGAGAGATTGCACAAGTCTTCAGAGTATTAAAACAGACAAAGTTTAGAAAGGGAATCAAAATTAGCTTCTGGTAACATAGAGATGAAATTGGTGATATTTACAAGATGGTAAGTGATATATTTGAATACATGGAGATTACGAAATAAGGTAGATGATCTTGTAGTGCAGATAAAACATTAATACACAAATAATCTTTATTAATAAAATGAGCAGATTGAAATAAATGAAACATTTGAGAAAAACTGTTCAAAATTATTAACATTACTCTTTTAAAAAGATTGTAAAATAATATCATTTTAAATAGTATTGTTATTATTATGCACAAGGTGTGGATGTGAAATTATAAACTTTGGTGCATATCAGAAAAGATCAAGGAAAGGAAACACACTTTACACTCCGTGAGACCTCTGCTGCTGCATTAATAATGATAAATATTTTATATCAGGTTGTTTTGAGACATCAGGTTCATCAGTAGATCTACTCCTATAATTAGATTTTACTGAGTTCATTACTGTTAACAATGACCATATGAATATATTGATGAAAATGTTGTTAATATTAACATTGCAAGATTTTTCAGGCACTTGAAAGCTTCAAGAATGGAATTCCAGAGTTTCTGAACCTCACCATCTGGATTTTTATCCTTCGACCCAGTCACTAACTGATCTCCTTCAATATTTTACTTATATTTACTTATTGAGATGCAACACAGGGTAGACCTTCTCGGCCCTTTGAGCTGCACTGACAGCAACCAAATTTACACTAGCTTAACCACGGGACAATTTACAATGCCCAACTAACCTACCAACCGGTATGTCTTTGGACTGTGGGAGGAAACCGGGGTACCCATAGGAAACCAACACAGTCACATGGAAAAAGTACAAATTCCTTACAGGTAGTGGCGGAAATTGAACCTGAGTCACTGGTATTGTAAAGCATTGCTAACCTCTATGCTACCGTGCTGCCCCAGCTCCTCTAGTTCAGCTCATTTCTTTTGCCTCCAAATTGACCTGCTTTGTAAATCAGTCAAAGACAATTCAAAATTATGCAAATGAATCCATTGCAAAAGTTCCGAATGCAGTTTGCCCAATGTTTGTCTGCATACTTGATGTCGTTTGCAGAGTCCGCAGAGCAGACTCAATGGGCCCAATAGCCTAATGCTGCTCCTATGTCTTATCATCTTCAAATTACCTGAATTTCAAAGAAAATTTGATCAGTAATTGAATTAAAGTTGCTCAAAAGTTGCACAGGGAAGTTCTGAATGATTTTCAGGAATTTCAATATTTGTTAGGTGTTTTTTTTTAAGGTTTAGAAAATACATTGGATTCTGGTTAATAGGCCATCTGTTAATCAAGACAGCCACTTATTTGGGTCATATCTTAAAGAAGTAAAACTAATTGAGAAAATAGCCAGGATACCCTTTTGTTTATTTGGGACATTATGCTGCTTAATTGGGACAGGACACTGTTGCCATATTGGTTCTAAACAGCATTATAGATGCTACATCATGCTTAGAGCAAAGCATTTAAACTGTGTTTGTTTTCAAAAAGTAGCAATTTTTGTCCCTGATAGGGAGGATAATCATTACATACCTTGTTATTCTGAATGGGGTTTAAATAATCGAGGGACAGCTCTGCATGCCACATACCAACAAACTTTTTGTATGTGCCATTTTGGTCACCCCTGTGCCGTAGATATGCCACTGAAGAACCACACATTAGTTCAAAGTAAGATTTATTACTAAAGTACATAAATGTCACCACATATAACCCTGAGAGTCTTTTCTCTGTGGGCATGCTTAGCAAATCTGTAGATTTGGAATTGTAACCAGCATCAATGAAAGAGCATAGACAACAAACTGTGAAAATGCAAATATAAATGAATTCCAATAAATAACAAGAGCAGAAAATCACAAGATAAAGGAAATCATTGGTTGTGTGAACTCGAAATGGAATGAGTGTAGCAATCCCATTTTGTTCACAAGCCTGATGGTTGAGAGGTAATAACTGCTTATGGACCTGGCGGTGTGCCCCAAGGTGCTTGTACCTTTTTCCTGATGGCAGCAGGGAGAAAAGAGCATGTAAACACAAAGTACACTGCAGATGCAGTGGTCAAGTAACACATACAAACAAGCTGGATGAACTCATCAGGTCGGGCAGCATCCATTGAACGGAGCAGTCAACGTTTTGGGCCGAGACGTTGACTGCTCCTATCAACGGATGCTGCCCAACCTGCTGAGTTCATTCAACTTACTTGCATGTGTTAGAAAAGAGCATGGTCTGGGTGGTGAGGATCTTTGATGATGGGTGCTGCTTTCAACGTTTCAGGCAGATGTGCTCAATGGTTGGGAGGGCTTTACCCATGATGTACTGGGCCGAATCCACCACCTTTTGTAAATCAAGCAGGAGTAAATCACAGCAAATAGACTTGCTGAAAGACATTTCACCACTAATCTGAGAGGCTTCTTCAGTTCTGATCCAGTTTTCCGGTTTATAAACTGAGTTGTTTAAAGGTATAGCAATCACATGAGGGTTGCTAGGAATAGTAGAGGTAATGAGATGGTCATTAGTCTCATCTTTGCATGAACAGCGGTGTGAGACACGAGGGTAATAGTGTTAGGACCGCATTGTCAGTAGCTGATAGGTGGTGATGTACCCCCTCTGTTCAGGGATGGGTTTTCCAGTTGGACAAAGGTGACATCTTTAACCCCTTTCAAACCACCTGTCCAAAATGTGTACACCTTCACAGAGCACATCAATTCGCTGGATAATAACATCAAATTTACCTGAGAAGACATTGAGAACAATGAACTGGCCTTTTTAGACTAGCAGTACTTATCAAAGAAAATGGACATCTCGATATTGAAGTTTACAGGAAACCAGTCCACACACCTTCAATTGACTCTCATCACCCACTAGAGCACAAGTTGGGGATTATCAGAACACTCAATCACCATGCCCAGAATGTGCCCACTAACATTACAGCTAAAGATAGGGAGCACACGTTTTTGAGAAAAGCCTTGAAAGTTTGCGGCCGCCCTGACTGGGCCTTCAACAAGACAGCAACAAAACCTGATGGACATCAGCCCTACAGATGCAAGGAGCAAAGCAGATGGAAAAACATAGTCATCCCATATGTAGCTGGAATTTCAGAGAAACTTAGAATGATTTTCAACAAACTCCAGGTCCCTATGTTTTTCAGACCTACAGACACATTCAGACAGAGACTCATCCAGCCCAAGGATCCTACACCCAAACATAAACAGCAATATTGTACATGCCATCCAAAGCAATGAGAACTGCACAGATCTGTCTATCGGTGAGACACTTCACAAACGATATCCCAATATAGGACAGCTAACACCTCAGGTCAAAACACAGTTGTATATCTACATCCAGAGGACAAGGGACACTTCTTTGATGATAACAATGTGCACATTTTGGACAGGGAGGACAGGTGGTTTGAAAGAGGGGTTAAAGGAGTCACCTTTGAAACAATGGAAAACCCATCCCTGAACTGAGGGGGTATGACACTATGAATCAGCTACTTACAATGCAATCCTAACATCTCTACCCCAGTGTCTCCACTACAGTTCACACCTCTATTCATGCAAAGGTAAGACTAATGACCATCTCATTAACTCTACTACTCTTAACGACCCTCATATGATTGCTATATCTTCCAACAAGTCACAGAGTTTATAAGCCGTTCAACCACCCTCCATGGATGAGAACTGAAGCAGCTTTTTGGATGAGTGGTGAAATGTCTTCCGGACAAACACAGCAAGTCCAGTTGCCTTGGTAATGCAATTTTACACTTTCCACTATACATCCATAAACGTTTGTCAAGGTTTTTGATGACATGCTGAATCTCCGCAGACTGTTAAAGAAGTAGAGGCGCTGTCGTGCTTTCTTTGCAATTGCATTTATACGGTGGGACTTCTGAAATAAGTGACACCCAGCAGTTTAAAATTACTGACCCTCTCCAGCTCTGAGGACTGGCTCATGGACCCTTGGTTTCCCTCTCCTGGACATAGGCTGACTGAGTTGCTCAGTCTCCAATACTCGTCTCCCGCAAAATATTCTACATCTCACGGGTTTTCTCTTGGACCCCAGCCTTCGGGAGTCCTTAGAACGATTACTTCCCTTTGAGAAGTGGTGAAACTGCCAATCGAGGAACATTTTACATTTGTAGTAGATTAGCTGGATCTCCTGGTAGTTCTCGTCTGACCATTCGTGGTTCATTCTTTCTCTTCATGGCTATCAATCATGAAGAATTTCTGGGTGGTCCACAATCCACAAATCCCTGGGAACTTCGCGACCTTTGGAAATGGGATTTCACAGGTTGTCTGGTGGGGTCTTTGAGAGTGTGAATGGTCTTCTCGTGGCGACTTATTATAAGGGATTTCACTTTTTATTTTTGTGCTGAATTAAGAAATTAATTAAAAACAACTTTCCACACAATAAATTTCAATGGTTTCAAACTAAATAAAGTACTGCAACTCCCTTTATTAAAAAACTAACCTACAACTCATCTGGAGGTGTCAAGTAGGGGAGTCGCTGTTGAGGAAGACCTTGCAGCGATACTGGTCCTTAAAACCGCTCGCCGGCACCGCGACGGAGATACAGCTTATTCAGAGTCGGCCATATTAGAAACCAGCAGTATTCTGCATTGTGGGCTCGTACGTAGTTCATGCAACTCCAACCCCTGATACAGGATTACTACCGAACAGAGATCCTTCAGGATGAAGGCAACGAGCCTTAAATAGGGCAGAAGAGTGAAGGCTAAAATGTATTTTTCTATCAACAAGCTGGAAATGAAAAAGAGAAAACATTTTTTCTTGAAAGCAGATAACACTATAAGACAAAGCGCAAATAAAATGTGAACACATTAAGTTCAAAGTACATTATTAAACTATGTATACAACCTTGAGATTCGTCTTCTTGCAGGCTGCCACAAGACAAAGAAACCATTAAAACCCACACAATGTGTCAAGCACTCAATATGCAAAATGAAAGAGAACAAATTGCGCAAACAATAATCAGGTAAGGCTTGAACACAGAGGATATGAATTGCAGAGTCCACAGCCTCGGGGCCGCTTCGGTGCTGCAGTCTCCCCAAACTCGTGTTTTGGATTAAATTACATTTCAACTGTAAACTGTTTGCCCGGGTTTGGTTATTTGACGACAGCTCGCCAGCTGACCCGAATCCGCAGCAGGGAGCCGGTGACCGGATCTGTGCTGGCGCAGCGTGGCTCGGCCACTGGGGGGTTTGGAAGCCGCGGGCAAGCGTTGGCGTTGTTGCGGGGCGTTGTTGCGCACGCACGCTGGTTGTGAAGAGGAGGAGGGGAGGACGACAGACTCTCTCTTTCATTGTGCTGCTAGGTACGGTCCGCGAAAATATGGAGCCTTAAATATGGTAGCAAGGAAGAAAGGAGAGAGAGGGAAATGTAAAATTAGTAAGAATAAAAGGTGAGTGTTTAAAAATATAAAGGGAGCGGCGATGATTTATGTGATCCTGTTGTCCGCACTGGCCGGGGCTCTGTGCGTCGTGGTGTTGCAGATATTACTGCTGTACCGGAACAAACCCGAGACTGTACCCCGGCATGTACAATACGTCAAGCCCGTGGTTGAGCCCCCGCTCAAGGACTATTTCAGCGGCAGCAAGGAGCCGCCGGCTTCCCCGGACTCCACTTGCTCGGCGCCCGGGACCGGCGGCGGCAGCAAGCCCGAGAGCTGCCTCTTTCTCAACGCCATCTTTCTGTTTCTCTTTCGGGAGCTCCGCGACACCCCGATTGTCCGACACTGGATCACCAAGAAGATCAAAGTGGAGTTCGAGGAACTGCTGCAGACCAAGACGGCGGGTCGGCTGCTGGAGGGTCTCAGGCTCCGTGACATCTCTCTGGGCAACGCACTACCAGTGCTCCGGAGAGCTCGGCTGCTGCAGCCCGTCCCGTCGAACCCTGCCGCCGGTGGCCAGGACGATGAGGCCGGCGGCGGTGTCCCCGATGAGCTCAACTTCGAGGTGGAGCTCGAGTACAACGGGGGCTTTCATCTCGCGATTGACGTGGACCTGGTCTTTGGCAAGTCGGCCTATCTCTTCGTCAAGATGAGGAGAGTGGTGGGCCGGCTGAGGCTGCAGTTCACCCGGCGTCCCTTCACGCATTGGTCTTTCGCCTTCATGGACGACCCTTTCATCGATTTCGAAGTGAAGTCGCAGTTTGAGGGCCGACCCATGCCACAGCTCACCTCCATCATCGTTAACCAGCTCAAGAGGGTCATCAAGAGGAAACATACCTTACCCAACTACAAGATCAGGTAATGACTGTGTGTGTGTGGAGAGAGAGAATGAGGTGATCATTCTGCCTGCAACTTTCAGCATGACCCTGTCCCCAGTTAATGTGGGAACAATGCGCCGCGATGACTTCACCCCTGTCATCTCTTGGCACGGTGTTGGGGTACAGATGGCACACCCCTCCCACCCACACACACCACTGTTAGGCCATAAAAAGTTCAAAGTAAATTTGTTATCTAAGTACATATACCGTATGATACTACACACTACCTTGTATTTACAGGAATAAAATTAATATAATTAATGGAAATATAATATAATTAATGGAAACACCTATACAAAAACAAAGACGGACAAACAAGCAATGTGCAGTGTCACAAAGCAACACACAGACCATGCCTAAGCGTGAAAAAAGCAGCAGGCCTTTCCCAATGTGTGGCATGGCTGCTGGCCATCTTTCAATGATGTCATGTTCTAAGCTGCAAGTTGGAAATAACGTTAGTTACTGTTCCCCTGGTATTATTCAGTCTGGCTGTACCCAGGGGAGTTTTATGCACTGGTGAGCAGCTTGGGTAGGATTTTTCCTACGCACAAGACAGGTCCATGGAAAAGTGCTGGCAGTGAGTGGCTGGAGAAGCAAGGGTGTAGTTGTCATTTAGTGTGTGGAGAAACAGGGCAGGTTGCTCTGTGTCTTGCTTCTTCATTTCTGGTAAATGCTGAAAATAGATAAGATCAAAACCTCCTGGAGACATGTGACATGTCCTGGTCAGCTGAAGCTGCCTGGTGTGGAAATCAAGAGGCAGCTTCTTGGTGCAAAGTGACACCATTGAGAGTGGTTGCTTGATAAATTAGGTCTTTTTGAACTTGATGATAGCCTAGTAGGAGCCTGTGCACTGACAGTAAGTTAAGTTTAAAGCTGAAAATTTACTATTTCAGTAACAGAGTTGCCAAGCACCAGAGTTGTAAAGAGCACATTTATCAGGGGTGTTGTGAAGTGATACTTTGTGATATTTAGTTGGAATAGGGTGTCTGTCAGTTGAGGTCAGGCCAAGGATTATTTGATAAGTGACTAGTTGTTGTGATTAAAAGGCACCAGGGTTTATGGGGGAAGCAGTTTGAGGGGCTGACTTCATTTCATTCTTTGGGATCTTGTACAATATTCTAGTGAGAATATTGTCCATTTGCAGGAATATTGTAGATATACATTGATGTTGTGGTAGGCTGGAGCCTAGTACTTAACTTCAGATTGCTAATGTTGTAAGGGTTCTAGGTAGTGAACTTGGCCAAATTAAAGTATCCAGAGTGGAAGATAATTTTTGATAGTAATCTGTAACAAAGACACTTGTAAATTTCTACAGATGTACCACAGAGAACATTCAGTCTAACTGGTTGCATCATCATTTGCACAAGATTGAAATAAGCTGCGGAAAGTTATAAACTCAGTCAGCTCCATCATGGGCACAAGCCTCGCTGACATCCGGGACATTATCAAGGGGCAATGCCTTAAAAAGATGGCATCCATCATTAAGGACTCCCATCACCCAGGACATGCCTTCTTCTCATTACTAAAATCAAGGAGGAGGTACAGGGGCCTGAAGGCACACACTCAACAATTAAGGAATAGCTTTTTCCCCTCTGCCATCTGATTTCTGAATGGATATTGAACCCATGAACACTTCCTCACTACTTTTTTCTCTCTTTTGGCATTACTTACTTAACTTAACTTTTTATACATATTTATATTTACTGCAATTCACAGTTTTTATTATTATATATTGTGATGTATTGCTGCCACATAACAACAAATTTCACTGCATATGCCAGAGATATTAAACCTGATTTTGAAATAAATTGCACTTGCCATATATATCACACACACACACACACACACACACACACACACACACACACACACACACACACACACACACACTCTATGTTTGGCAATCACTGGCCTGCAACACAGTCAGCGTTCTGAATATTGTATAATGTTGGTAGCTCGGGTTGGCTATTTGGAGGTTTGGTTGATCGCTGAGCTTGGCAAAATGTTTGCAGTAGTTTTGGCTCCAGTGGAGAAGCTCTCAGCAGTGTTCAGTCAACTGCACACAGATCATGGCTTCTCGACTGGAGCTGAAACATCTGCAAGCATTTTGGGTGAAGCCTCACAAATAAAAATCTGCCTTCTCAGGGCAGGAGGAAAAGCAAATAAAGATATAAACAAAGTAAATTCAAAACCACCTGAGATTCTGCCCTTTGGAAATCCAGAGCAACACACACTTAAGGAACTTGGGTCAGGTAGCATCAATGAGAGGAATAAACAAATGATGTTTTGGGCCAAGACTCTTCATCAGGACTAGAAAGGACTAGAAAGGTAGACACCAGAATGAGAGGTGGAGGATAAGGAAGATGTACAAGCTGGCAGGTGATAGGTGAAGCCAGGTGACGGGGAAGATGTGTGGGTGGTGGAGTGAGGGGGGAATGAAATGAGAAACTGGGAGGTAAATGTAAATTAAATCTATTCTCTCCAGTGTTGGATGTGGGAACAGTTTCCAATCGTTCCATTAGAACCTCTGAAACAAAAAGAATTATCTAAAGACAAGATGTTCAATACAATGACCTCAGAATTAGAGGTATGAAATTTGTCTCAAGTAGTAAGACGAATCGAGGAATGGAAAATTTTCAGCCTATTTTACAACCTGCCCTTTGATCGGAAGAGATGATAATGTAGCGGTGTGCTACATGCAGCGCTAAAATTACGACACAGAGTCGGTAACTGCAGTCGAAGGAAAAAACTTTATTCGAAAACTTCAGCCTCACTTTTAAGCCTCTGTCAACCGGCCCCCCATGGTGTAGAGGCTCCAAAGCTCTGTGCTCGCAAACCCCCGTAGGCTATCTAATTGTGAGTCGGTTCGGATACGCTAGGAAATGGGGCGCCACATAACCCCCCCCCCCCCAGAACCGGCGATACACCCCCCAATGTCCACAGTCTGGGCCAGAACCTGCTTGGGAGGTCGGCCTCTGCGCCGAGGCGCCGGAAACTCGGCCGGTTGCGCCAGGTCCACATGGGCCGGCTTGAGGCGGTCCACCGTGAAAACCTCCTCCTTCCCCCCAACGTCCAGCACGAACGTGGACCCGCTGTTCCGGAGCACCATAAACGGCCCCTCGCCAATTTGCTACTCTCATTTTGCACTTTGATTTAAAACAGATCCCCTCAAATACAGTATTCGAGTTAGTTGGGAAGAGAAAGAATTCATGTTAGAATCAAACAACACCAACATCAAAATCACTATGTTAATACACTCACATATGTCAAAGAATAGCCCTCAGTTCCAACAGTAAATTAGATTTTACACACTCTGATTCCCCAACACTAATTGCCCCTCCACCTGTCTTTGTGTCACCTGCAAACTTGGCTGCAAAGCTATCAATTCCATCATCCAAATCATTAATATATAATGTGAAAATCATACTGTCACATTTCTTGTATCCAGTTCTTCCAAAATCTGCTAAATTGGCCTACTTTTGCTCTTGTATCTTATGGTCTTATGCAATGACTAAAAGTGGTCTCCAGTGAAAATCTTCAAGTATTTTCATCTGAATCATGATTACCGCTGTTCATTCATAGAAAAATCCTATTTGGGTGACACTGAAAGCAGAAGTAAATGTTATTCTAGAGGTTAGATGCATCCTTCCTGTAGTAGTTGGCAAAATGTTGTGCCAAATACTACAGGATAGTATGATCTCTCTTTCCACAGTCTCAAATGCCTCAAGATTAAATGACCACAAATTCTAGAAGAGGTCCTTCATGAAGTCATGAAACCCAGGAGTAAGCTATCTGACACAGAAGTGACACAACCATCACCTCCACATTTGCTGGTAGTTTGACTCTGAAGTAACCAGTAAAGGATCACATTGCCATACAACCAACAGTCAGCCATTGGGAGAAATTAGGAGGGTTGTAAGACTCCTTCCAGAAGAGAGAGGAATCAACAATTGTTTCTTAAAAAAAGTGTTGGTGAAGCAGTTTCCTTGAACTCCTTTGCTCCAGGAAGTGACCCTTCGTGTCTATTGCTAGAGGACGTTAGGGGATGCTTGTTCTCCGTGGATGTTTACACCTTTTAGACCATAGAACAGAACAACACTCTACAGGCCTTTTGTTCCAACATTTTAACCTACTCCAAAATCAATCTAACTCTAACTCCAACCCTAACCCTCTCCTATAGCACGCACACCATTATTCTATCATCCATGCGCACATCTAAGAGTCTGTTTAATGTCCCTAATGTATCTGGCTCTACCACAACCCACGGCAGCACGTTCCATGTACTCTCCACTCCAATTAAACAAAAGCTATTTCTGACATCCACTCTACTTTCCTGCAATCAGCTTAAAATCCCCTCAAGTACAGTGTTCGAGTTAGTTGGGAAGAGAAAGAATTCATGTTAGAATCAAACAGCGCCAGCATCAAAATCACTATCTTAATACACTCACATATGTCAAAGAATAGCCCTCAGTTCCAACAGTAAATTAGATTTTACACACTCTGATTCCTCAATACTTAAACGCCTTGTATTAGCCATTTCATCCTTGTGAAGTGTCTCTGGCTCTGTCCACGCTATCTATGTCTTATCATTTTGTACACCTCTATCAGGCCACTTCTTATCCTTCTTTGGTCCAAAGGGAAAAGCTTGAGCTCATTCAAAATATCCTCATAAGATATGCTCTCTAATCGAGGCAGCATCCTGGTAAATATCCTCTCTACCCTCTCTAAAGCTTCCCCATCTTTCCTAGCATAAGGTGACCAGAACTGAACACAGTGTGATTCAATCAGTTCTTTAGAGCTGTTGCGATACCCTGACAGCTATTGACCCAGTCCCCTGACTAATGACAGCTAATCTACCATATGGCTTCTCAACCATCCTGCCAACTTGCGCAGCAATGTTGAGGGGTTTCTGGAGGTGAATCTCAAGATCTCTTTGTTTCTCCATAAAGCTAAAAATCCAGCATTAATCCCATACAGTTTCCGGATTGAACTCCATTTGCCATTTCCCAGCAAAGCTCTGCATCCTATCAATATCCCATTGTCCTAGGCTACAACCTTTTACACAATTCACAACACCACTAACCTTCACATCATTTGTAAACCTAATTATCCACCCTTCCACTTCCTCATCTAAGTAATTTATAAATGGCAAAGATCAGGGGTCCCACAACAGAACTCCAGGAACCCCACTCACCACCAATCTCCAGGCAGAGCATGCTCCATCAAATATTGCCTTCTGCAAACGAGCCAATTCCGAATTCAGGGCAGCCAAGTTTTCCTGTATCTCACGCCTCTTGACTTTTTGGATGTGTCTCACGTGGGGAACCTTGTCAAATACCTTACTAAAATCCACCACATCCACTGCTCTACCTTCATCAGTTTGTTTTGTCTCGTCCTCAGTGAATTCAGTCAGGCTTGTGAGGTCTGACCTATCCCTCAAAAAGCCATACTGACTTCTCTAATCTGACTATACTTCTCCAAATGCTCATAAATCTTGTCTCTAAGAATCTTCTCCAATAATTTGCCCATCACTGATGTAAGAAGCTCTGGTCCATAATTCTCAGTGTTATCCCTCTTATCTTTCTTGAACAAGGGAATAACATCTTCCACTCTCCAGCTTCTGGTACTACTCCTGTGGCCAATGAGGATGCAAGGTCTTTATCCTGGGGTACATACCCTCTGGCCCTGTCTCTGAGATTTATTTTTTATTTAAAGTTATGCGACTCAGTGATCCCGTGAAGCCCAATTGCGTCCACCTGACATTAACCTGCTATCCAGTATGTCTTTGGATTGTGTGGGGAGAGCAGAGCACCTGGAGCAACCCATGCATTTACGTGGAGAATGTCCTTACGGACAGCAGCGGGAATTGAACCTGGGTTGCTGGTGCTGTAAGGCATTGATCTAGCCACTATGTTATCCGTGCTGAGATGTAATGCCATTTACTAAAGTGAAGGTAAATATTCCATTGATCAAAAACGGAATGATTTGTATTTGGCTGGTAGAGTTATTTATTTATTGAGATACGGCATAGAACGGATCCTTCTGGCCCCTCGAGGTCACGCCACCCAGTAACCTGTATTTAACCCTAGCCTAAACACTGGACAATTTACAATGTCCAGTTAACCTGCTAACCGGTACATCTTTGGAAAGCCTGAGCTCCCAGAGAAAATCCATGCTTCTACAGGGAGGACATGCAGACTCATTACGGATTACATTAGAATTGAACTCTGAACTCCCATGCCCGGAGCTGTAATAGCATCGAGCTAACCACTAGGCAATCATTTCTGACTTCTGTATCAACTTTGAATAGCTAATGGCGTGTTATCAGCAAAAACTGCTTGCAAAAATCCTGAGGCAATGTTCCAAAGAGGTGTGTATGACCCTGACTTTGACTTTGAGAACTGTGTAGACATTTGTATTTGTTTGCAAGTAGAAAACATAGTTTATTTGTGTACAAGTACAAGCTCATACAAGCCTTTGCAATGATCACAAAGTTAGCGTTATTCTCCACTCTTGAATCTTGTCTCAGATTCCTTCCCCTCCAGCCCTTTGCCTTTTCCACCTATCACCTCCTAACCTGTTACCTCATTCTCCTTCCCCCACCCACCTACCTTCACCCGTCACCTGCCAGCTTCTCCTCTTTCCCCCTCCCCCCATCTCCTTATTCAGGTTTCTTTGCTTTCCTTTCCAGTCCTGATGAAGGGTCTCAGTCCAAAATGTTATTCCTCTCCATAGATGCTGCCTGGCCTTGTTTAGTTCTCCAGCATTTCATATGTGTTGCTCTGCATTTCCAGAGCATGCAAAATCTCTGAGTCCAGGAAACTTTTTCCTGCTGAGATGTGGCACAGCTGCATTGCAGAAATCCAGAAACACTTGGCTGACAAAGTGTGGGACCTTTGGTTGACTAGAGCAACTTCTACAGTTATACTAGGAAGAAGTGTCTAGCTGCAGTGTTGAGCTTCCAAACGTGCATGCATTCATAGAGCGTGCTATGGCCTTACACACTTTGGGCGCCACGGTAGCGTAGTTGAATCGAGTTTATTTCTTACATCCTTCACGTACATGAGGAGTAAAAATCTTTATGTTATGTCTCTAATGTGCAATTGTAGTAATTTATAATAAATAGAGCAGTCAATGTAATATAGAGTACACTGAAATCAGAATGAGTTAATCAGTCTGATGGCCTGGTGGAAGAAGCTGCCTCGAAGCCTGTTGGTCCTGGCTTTTATGCTGTGGTACCGTTTCCCGGATGGTAGCAGCTGGAATATATTGTGGTTGGGGTGACTCGGGTCCCCAAAGATCCTACGGGCCTTTTTTACACACCTGTCCTTGTAGATATTCTGAATCATGGGAAGTTCACAACTACAGATGCATTGAACTGTTCACAGCATTCTCTGCAGAGTCCTGCGATTAAGGGAGGTACAGTTCCAGGCAGTGATGCAGCCAGTCAGGATGCTCTCAATTGTGCCCCTGTAGAAAGTTGTTAGGATTTGGGGGCCCAGACCAAACTTCCTCAACCGTCAGAGGTGAAAGAAGCACTGTTGTGCCTTTTTCACCACACAGCTGATGTGTACAGACCACGTGAGGTCCTTGGTGATGTGGATGCTGAGGAACTTGAAGCTGTTCACCCCCTCGACCCAGATCCATTGAGGTCAATAGGGGCTAGCCTGTTTCCATTCCTCCTGTAATCCACAGCCAGCTCTTCTGTTTTTGCGCCATTGAGGGAGATGTTGTTTTCTTGACACCATTGTGTCAGGGTGGTTAGTGGGATACTATTAAAGCTAGGGGCATCAGAGTTTTAAGTACAATCCCAGCTTCACGTGTAAGGAGTTTGTAATTTCTCTGTGTGCTCTGATTTCCTCCCACAGTCCAAAAATTGGTCATTGTAAATTGTCTCATGATTAAACTAGGGTTAAATCGTGGATTGCTGTGTGGTGTGGTTCAAAGGCCTGTTCTGTGCTGTATCTCAAGGAATAAATAAATCTTCTTGACACGTGCCCTTGAGTAACAAGGAGGCTGCCTTCACGTGATTATACTTTAGCAACCTATGCTGAAGGACAATTTCATATCTACTTTGAAACTACACACAAACTTCACACCTCCTGATTCGCACCCACACCACAGGCATCCAAATGAATTTTAATCACCATTGTCTGGTCTGGGATTCACGGCTTTTAGGAACCCATTGTTCAGAGCTGCACTCCAAATTAAATCCACAATTTGTACTCAGAACCGAAGATTGGTGGCCGAATGGTAAATGTAAATGAGCTGAACCCAAAAATCACTATAGTAGTCTAAGCTGCCTATTGTTTCCTTAAATAATTCCAACAGATTTGTCATGTAAGATGTTCCCTCAAGGAAACCATGCTGATTTTAGTCTACTTTATCATGTGCCTTGAAGCACCCCAAAACCACCTCATTAAAATAGACTGCAACATCTTTCCAACCACTGAGGTCAGACTAACTGGCTTATGATTTCCTTTCTTCTGCCTCCCTCCCTTCTTAAAGACTGGAATGGCATTTGCAATTTTCCTGTCCTTTGGAACCATTGCAGAATCTAGTGATTCTTGAACGATCATTAGTAACGCCTCCGTAATCTCTTCCGCTACCTCTTTCAGAACAGAGGTGTGTAGTCCATCTGGTCCAGGTGACTTATCTACTTGCAGAGTTTTCAGCTTCCCAAGCACCTTCTCCCTAGTAATAGCAAAGAAGTTCACTTTGAATGACAGTTAAATGTCAAAGTCCCCCACAGCTCCCCCTCCCACACGTAGGCAGCTGCAAAGCAATGGTCCCCCTCCCCCACCACCAAAAAAAAGCATCGGCACCCACCACCGAGCACTCAAGTGTGCAGCAAAGCAACAGCAAAGACACAGACTCACAGTACAAAGACTACTCATTCACCCGGTATTCGACATACCACAGGCTCTCTCTCTCTCCCTAAGGGAGAAAGAAGTGTCTCCATTTCACAGCAAGAGGGGAGACATAACAATCAACTCGATGATTACAATGTTAAAAGTCCGTTGTGTCGCTTTTTCTGAGCTCTGTGGCCAAAGAACTTGGGTCTCTGGGCACATAGCCAAAGATCTTCCGTCTCCCATGACACCCTGGATTCCTGCAGAGACACTGACATTCGGTGCACCTGTTTCCAGAGCCACAAGATCTCGGAACTCCGAAGGCCAGCTGAGATCTTAGGCCGTGTCCTTGGAGTATCGAATAACGACCAGTTGTGATACCCCAAGAACGGGTCACATCCCTACAAAGAACCAAAGTCAGCATGTAACTCCAGGTCTGGGTCTTCAAAAGTGTTCTGAAAGGGAGAAATAGAAATATTAAGGTGGAAATAGAGCTGTTTCAGAAGATGCAAGCAAAGGAGTCGCTGTTAGGCACCATTAATCCTCCTAAGCTGTTCGAAAAAGCCATCTTGTAGGTATGCTACAAATTCCAGCACCAACCTGATTTTCCCAATCTACATGCATATTGAAATCCCCCTTGACATCAAAACATTGCCCTTTTTCATGTTGAGATGCAAAGAAACTTGGGAGTCCTGAACCCTAAAGGTTAACTTGCAGGTCGAATCAGTGGTGAGGAAGGCAAATGCCATGTTAGTATTCATTTCAAGAGGTCTAGAATACACAAGCGAGGATGTGATGCTGAGGCTTTAAGGCACTGTTGAGGTCTTACTTTGAGTATTGTGAACTGTTTGGGCCTCTTAGAAAAGATGTGCTGGCTTTGGAGAGGGTCTAGAGGAGATTCACAAGGATGATTCCAGGATTCAAAGGGTTATCATACGAGGAACGTTTGATGACTCTGGGTTTGTACTCGCTGGAATTCAGAAGGCTGAGGGGGGAATCTCATCGAAACCTTTCCAATGTTGAAAGGCCTAGATAGTGTAGATGTGGAAGGGATGTTTCCCATGGTGGGAGAATCTCAGACAAGAGGGCACAGCCTCAGGACGGTGGGGCGTCTTTCAAAACAGATGCGGAGAAATTTCTTTGGCCAAAGTATGGTGAATTTGTGGAATTTGTTGCCACATGTAGCTGTGGAAGCCAGGTCATTGGGTGCATTTAAGGCAGAGATTGATAGGTTCTTAATTGGACTTGGCATCAAAGGTTATGGGGAGAAGGCCAGGAACTGGGGTTGAGGAGAGAAAAAAGGATCAGCCATGATTGAATGGTGGAACAGACGGCCTAATTCTGCTCCTTTGTCTTCTGGTCTTGTGTCTTTTCTATCTCTTGTTGTAACTTGTAGCCTACATCCTGACTATTGTTGGAAGCCTGTATGTAACTCCCATTAGGTCTTCATACCCTGAAAGTTTCTTAACTCTACCTGCAAGGATTCTACATTTTCTGATTCTTTATAATCTCTTTCTGATAATTTGATTTCATTTTTTTAATCAACAGAGCCACCCTGCCCCCTCTGCCTACCCTTTGGCACAACCTGTATCCTTGGATGTTAAACTCCCAACTATAATCTTCTTTCAGCCACGACAAATGTGATGCCCATAATGTCATACCTGTCAATCTCTAACTGCTCTACAAGATCATCTACCTTATTCTGTGTACTGAGTGCATTGAGATATAGCACCTTCAGATCCTTTTCCATGTTGTCCTCTCGTTATATTTTAACTCATCCCACTGACTTAATATCTTGTCATAACTCAAGTCATTTTCATCCTTGGTCGTCTTATATTCTCAATATCTTTAAACAGTTCTAAGGTTCTTCACATCAGCTGCTGGGTGCAGAACAACTTCCAAAAAGATTTTTATAGTTTCAAATCTTGTATGTGATGGTACAGAGACAATATACCATGTCTTTATTTAGTCTGAAACTTTCATTTTAACCATTTTTCCTCTTGTGAATTGATTGCTAAAAAATCAAGTTCTTGCATGAATCACCATTTTTGCTGCTGTGTTTCTGTTTCCCAGTGTTTTTCATGCGTATATCACAAGTGTGATGCTGTTGCACGAGTACAGATATGTAACTGTGTAAACACGTTTTCTATAGTCTGGTCCCTGGAGAAAATAAAATCAACAAGTCAAAGGCACTCTGGGATATTTTTAAAAATTCAGAAAGGGCACTTGGACGTGAAGTGACCTCGTGCTTTCCTCTCTGTGGGAAACCCTCCATAATTTACACATTGTTCTTGTTCTCTTTGTGATGCATGAAAATTACAGTGTGTACTTTTAGTTTGATGCAGAGTATTTAAAACCAAGTTGCAACATTCCAACCAGCCAATATTGCCTTTTCTATATGTACTTTTTATTGTAATTTACAGTGTTTATTACTATGTATTGCATTGTACTACTGCCAGAAAAATTTTGCATCATATACTGGTGATATTAAAGCAAATTCTGATACCTGAAATTCAGTTTTGAGGTGAGGTACAGATATTGCAGTAAAGTTATCGTAGTTTTGAGGTGAGGTACAGATATTGCATAAGGGTATTGTAGTTTTGAGGTGAGGTACAGATATTGCAGTAAGGTTACTGTAGTTTTGAGGTGAGGTACAGATATTGCAGTAAGGTTATTGTAGTTTTGAGGTGAGGTACAGATAATGCAGTAAGGTTATTGTAGTTTTGAGGTGAGGTACAGATAATGCAGTAAGGTTAGTGTAGTTTTGAGGTGAGGTACAGATATTGCAGTAAAGTTATCGTAGTTTTGAGGTGAGGTACAGATATTGCAGTAAAGTTATCGTAGTTTTGAGGTGAGGTACAGATATTGCAGTAAAGTTATCGTAGTTTTGAGGTGAGGTACAGATATTGCAGTAAGGTTATTGTAGTTTTGAGGTGAGGTACAGATATTGCAGTAAGGTTACTGTCGTTTTGAGGTGAGGTACGGATATTGCAGTAAAGTTATCGTGGTTTTGAGGTGAGGTACAGATATTGCAGTAAAGTTATCGTAGTTTTGAGGTGAGGTACAGATATTGCAGTAAGGTTATTGTAGTTTTGAGGTGAGGTACAGATATTGCAGTAAGGTTACTGTAGTTTTGAGGTGAGGTACAGATATTGCAGTAAGGTTATTGTAGTTTTGAGGTGAGGTACAGATATTGCAGTAAAGTTATTGTAGTTTTGAGGTGAGGTACAGATATTGCAGTAAGGTTACTGTCGTTTTGAGGTGAGGTACAGATATTGCAGTAAAGTTATCGTAGTTTTGAGGTGAGGTACAGATATTGCAGTAAGGTTATTGTAGTTTTGAGGTGAGGTACAGATATTGCAGTAAGGTTACTGTAGTTTTGAGGTGAGGTACAGATATTGCAGTAAAGTTATCGTAGTTTTGAGGTGAGGTACAGATATTGCAGTAAAGTTATCGTAGTTTTGAGGTGAGGTACAGATATTGCAGTAAGGTTATTGTAGTTTTGAGGTGAGGTACAGATATTGCAGTAAGGTTATTGTAGTTTTGAGGTGAGGTACAGATATTCCAGTAAGGTTATCGTGCAAAGGAAATACCACTGAGCCAAGCATGGGGGATAGTGGGAAGCTTAGCAGCAATGTCCTTGGGCTTCACAGGTTAAAAATAGCTGACTACATCAGGACTGTTTCCGTCCACTCCTTCCAAAAGCAGAAGTTCACATGTATTGTCAGAATTGTTTAAGATGCATCTAATTGAGTGACTCAGCCATTTGGCAAAGCACCATTAGAAATTGCAGAAAGTTTGCTTGGATTGAGCAAGAGTCCCTATCAAGGAACCATTTCTTCAAACATAAGCTGAATTCAGAATAAAAAGGAAAGAGTTGTTTAGCACTGGGCATGGAAAACGATGCTGGTTGGTTTGATAAGTTCCATGGTAGTGTGATGGTAAGGGATGCTATTGCATTTTGGGTGGTCGAGTTTGGAGTTCAAGTCTGATGTTATCTGTGGAATACGTGGGTTTTCTACGGGCCCACCAGTTTTTCCCACAGTCCAAAGACATACCAGGTAGTCGGCTAACTGTTCATCGTAAGTTTTTCCGTGATTAGACTAGGGTTAAATCGAGGGGTTGTGGTAGTGGGGCACAGCTGGAAAGACCAGAAGGGCCTATTCTGCACTGTATCTCTAAATAAGAATAAATAAATAAATAACAACATCTCATTGTGAATCCAATTTTTTTTTTAGTTGAATCAGAATGAATTAAACAATTTAGCACATAACCTAGGCAAAATATTAGGGCAATTTAACCTTTACAGGGATTTTCTTGAAATCCTTTGTAGCTGAACCTGGTCCATATTGCTCTCTGTGGTCAAAGCTGTGGATCAATGTAATAGCATGCACAAGCATTATTATAACTGAGAAGAGTAAGTTATCAATGAGTCACTGAAACTATGAAACTAGATGGCCAATCATACGTCATATTGCAAACTGGGTGTTTGAATGGGATTAGGGAGGGTGGGTGCAACGTCTATTTTACAATTGGCTGCCTTTAATACAACATTTTTTTCCTAGAGCTGTGCAGTTTGCAACTTGTAGATCATGAAGTCTTTATATGTCAGGGAAAATGCGGAGAATCACAGGTTCTATTGGTTTCAATGTCATGTGATTGAAATATACTTGGAGTGAAGATAGATAGATAGATACTTTATTCATCCCCAAGGGGAAATTCAACATTTTTCCAGTGTCCCATACACTTATTGTAGCAAAACTAATTACATACAGTATTTAACTCAGTATAAATATATGCATCTAAAATCACCCTCCCAAAAAGCATTAATAAATAGCTTTTAAAAAGTTCTTAAATAGTCTACTAAAGTGCATTGAGTGGTAACTTAAGCTCAGTCCTAACCCCAGCACTTAACATGTCTTGCCCCGGTGGTTAAATTGTAGCATGTAACATGTGAAGGAGGCTTGGACAAGAGGACATATTTAAATGTGTGGAATACTGAAGTTCTTAGAATTTCTTCTTATGGAGTGTGATGCTTCTCTAGCCCAGAGAATTGTGGAGGCTAGATGGCTGGAGTTACTTATTATGTTTTGTAGCTTCAAACTCTAAATTAATTCCAAGGAAGACACGGAAGTCCAAGAATGTGGTTTAACTTCATGTTTACTTTCAGTGAAGCACGCACGTATCAAGTGGTAGTGTGATGATGTATGCAATTCATGTATTTATACATATAATCTGTAATTATTTAAACAAACAATGCTTGATCTCTATATATATGTATTCAAACTTATTGAAATATTAAATACACGAAAGTGCTTGAGTATAAGATAAAATGATTTTGAAAAATCGGAATTGAGGGTTTGGGAAACTAGAGTACATCAGCCTTGATCGTACTGAATTGGGGGCTGGAGTAGGCTTCAGGAGTCACATGCTCTACTTGTGTTTTCTTGCATTCTAATAAGCATGATGCTGACATGGTGCTAAGTTGTTCACAAATTTCACCAGGCTCTTGTTGGGTATGAACACTTTGTGTCATAATTGCTTCAAATTAAGTTGTTTCCTTTGCATCTGTGGAATAGTGTTATCTTTTATTGTGGGGTGGTCATTGTTGGCAGACCTAACAGGTCCTCGGTTAGTACCAGAGTGAGATCCCATTAAAAAAATCCCATATATTTACCTTTTAATAGTTTGATTTGTACACATGCACACAGCTATGACTAGAGAAATCCTTCCACACCCCACACCCTGATTTATTCAGGTCCCTGACTAGCAATTTGTTGCAAGAGGTCAGGTGAAGGGTCTAGACACAAAATATCGATGGCCGATTTCCTTGTGTAGATGCTGCCTGACCCACTGTGTCCCTCTGGTCTAGAATCTTGTGTCTTGCTCCAGATTACGACATCTCCAGTCTCTGATTTTGCATGGTCCTGTTGTGGCCTACAATGCCTGACCTAGTGAGCTCCATCATCTCCAGCCGAGGCGGACAGGCGCTGGTAAGGAAGAAAGGGTCTGTTCAATTTCAGGTGACTTTTACTGCACAGGCCCCTGACTAAACTAGTTCCTGTCATGTGAGGCACCATGGTAGCATAACAGTTAGCACAATGCTGTTATAGTGCAGGGTGTCGGGGTGTGTTCAATTCCACCATCCTCTGTAAGGAGTCTCTGTTCATCTTCCCTTTGGAGACCATGGGTTTTCCATGGTCGTCTTGTTTCCTCCCACGGTGCAAAGTCATTGTGTTATGGTCATTATAAATTGTCCCATGATTAGACTGGGGTTAGTCCGGGGTTGCTGGGCAATGCGACTCGGGGCCAAAAGGGCCTGTTCAGCACTACAAATCAATCAATCTGTAAATAAGTGATGAGACCCCTGGGTGGTGGCAGGAAGTTCAGTAGTGTCATGGCCTGTGGGAGGAAGCTGTTTCCCATCCTAACAGTCCTTGTCCTAATGCTATGGTACCTCCTGCCTGATGGTAGGGGATCAAGGTGATTGGGTGACAGGTGGGAGAGCTCATTGACAATACTAAATGTCTTTGTGCCACCTTTATACTCTGATGTCTGGAGACATGTGAGGATGTATAGTTTCTTCATCAGAAATAACCTTGTCTCGGATGTGGGCGGCATTGGCCACTGGTCTTACAGCACTCTTGTGACCCCACTCATCAAACTGCCTGCAGAGCTCCATCCCAACAAAATACCGGAGGCCTGAAAGAGAAGATCACAGTTTGACAATGTGGGCCGGCATAGTCCTTTTCCGAAAGTTGAGTTTCAGGTTACTGGGAATGTAGACTTGGTTTAAATGTGTGTAAGGAAATACCTTGGATTTTATAGCTGCCCTTAAAACGTGGTTTAAGGAAACCTGTGCGGAGAGATTTTAAAGTGGGAAAGCTTTTGCACTGGGGCAGTTCCACTCTCTCAGCCTTGGAGGTCTCGGTCCAGTGGTACGAACAAGTGTCCCAGGTAGGGTCTTCCTTGCATTCAGTAGATGACCATGACTTCTGTGTCTTGTTATGCCCCTCGATCTCCATGGAGTGCTGCAGAACTGCCTTCCTGGCTGTTGGATTTCACTGTAGATCTCCTCTGCCCAGTCTGCTGGAGCTGACTTTGCATGCTAGGACAGGCATGTTTCTATCTCCCCGCGGTATGAGGCTTCCCTCCCCAGTTTTAGCCTGCCTGTTGAAGTGGTGTACTGGGGTATGGCTGCAGGTGAGAGTTTAGTGTCTGGTGGGGACCAACGGTGACTGAGCATTTTTTGTTTTGCATGCTTCTGGTAAAACAGGAAATAATTTACTGATTGATTGGACACCACAGCAGTACAGTGGTTTGTGTGAAGCTATTATAGATCAGATGTCAGAGTTTTGAGTTCAGTTATGATGTCGTCCCTGTCCGGGTGCTCCAGTTTCCTTCCAGTCCAAAGATGAACTGGATAGGATGTTGTTTAGTCTTTGTAAATTGCCCTGTGATTAGGCAAGAGTTAAGTTGGGAGTTAATTGGGGGTTGCTGGAGTCTTGGTTGGAAAGGCTGAAAACAGCTCCAAAACAGGAATTCCCAACCTTGCTTAGTGATGTTGCTCCATTGCATTCAAAAGGTTGGGAAACCCTGCTCTAAATAAATATGTTGAGAGATAGAGAAGCATTCGTGCTAGACATATTGTACAGAGATAGAAGCTTAGAGACCTATGTTCTGATAGTGTTTTTAGCCTGTTGTGTCCGTAGTAGCCAAAAGCAAACTTTAGAATGCTCCCCTCCCTAGCTCTCTGTTTGTGGCTCAGGTTCTTTAAAGTTTTTTCAGCCTCCATCAAATTCTTTCACAGTGTATTCTGGATCTCACTGTGATTGTATAGAATACTTTTGATTTTATATCTCACCACCTTTAATCCTTCTAATGAGCTCAGATCAGTACCTCTCAGATTATTAATTCATTTAGAGATACAGCACAGTAAAAGGCCCTTCCAGGTAAATGAGCTCACGCCACCCATGTGACCAATTAACCTTCAAACATGTATGTCTATGGAACATGGGAGGAAACCATAGCACCTGGAGGAAACACATGGGGTTACAGGGAGAACGTGCAAACTCCTTACAGACAGCGGTGGGAAAACTAGCGGCTCTGCTAAGTTAACTATTTTCATAGATCAGCTTTGATTTAGAGAAAATACCCAGCCTCGACGGCCTTTTATTCATAGCAAGTTCTCCAGCCTCAGCAACGCCCTTTTAAATATCCTCTGCATCCTTTCTGTTTTGAGTACACGTATAGTAACCAAGGCAAAGAGCATAGGTGAGGTGACCAGGGAAGAACTCTGACAAAGGGAGATTGAGAGGGTTGAAGATAAACAAATATAAAGAACAATTAAAGCAAAGCTGGAAAGCAGCAAGTGAAAAACCATAAACAGAAAATGTAAAAGGTACGCTTGATTTCAGTGTAAGAGCAATAATTGGTATATAAAAATAAATACTACTGTGAAATTAGAATAATTAATGAAATAAGTAATATCTTAAAATTAACGAGAAATTATGCAGATGTTGGAAATCCAAAGCAACACATGCAAAACATTGGAAGAACTCAACGGATCAGGCAGCATCTATGGAAATGAATAAATAGTTGACAAGAGACCCTTTGTCAGGACCGGAAAGGAAGGGGGACCATTTTGTTGAGCACCTCCACTCCATCCATCAAAAGTGAAACTTTCCGGTGGCCAAACCTTTTAATTCTGATTCCCATCCCAACATGTTTGTCCGTGGCCTCCTCTTGTCCCACGATGAGGATGCCTTCAGGGTGGAGGAACAACTTCTCATAATCTGTCTGGGTAGCCTCCAACCTAATGGCATGAATATTGATTTCTCCTTCTGTTAAAAAAAACCCTATCTATCCCCTTTTCTATTCCCCACTCTTCTCATCTGCCTATCACCTGCCCTTGGGTGCCCCTCCTCCTTTCCTTTCTCCCATGGTCCACTCTTCTATCAGATTCCTTCCTCTCCAGTCCTTCTCATCTGCCTATCACCTGCCCTTGGGTGTCCCTCCTCCTTTCCTTTCTCCCATGGTCCACTCTTCTATCAGATTCCTTCCTCTCCAGTCCTTCTCATCTGCCTATCACCTGCCCTTGGGTGTCCCTCCTCCTTTCCTTTCTCCCATGGTCCACTCTTCTATCAGATTCCTTCCTCTCCAGTCCTTCTCATCTGCCTATCACCTGCCCTTGGGAGCCCCTCCTCCTTTCCTTTCTCCCATGGTCCACTCTTCTATCAGATTCCTTCAGTCCTTCTCATCTGCCTATCAGCTGCCCTTGGGAGCCCCTCCTCCTTTCCTTTCTCCCATGGTCCACTCTTCTATCAGATTCCTTCCTCTCCAGTCCTTCTCATCTGCCTTTCACCTGCCCTTGGGTGTCCCTCCTCCTTTCCTTTCTCCCATGGTCCACTCTTCTATCAGATTCCTTCCTCTCCAGTCCTTCTCATCTGCCTATCACCTGCCCTTGGGTGCCCCTCCTCCTTTCCTTTCTCCCATGGTCCACTCTTCTATCAGATTCCTTCCTCTCCAGTCCTTCGCCATTTCCATACACCAGACCTCACCTATCTCCTCACCTTTTTATTCTGGCGTCTTCCCCTTCCATAGATACTGCCTGACCTGCAGAGTTCCTCCAGTCTTTTGAATATATTGTAATGTTGTTTGTTTTGACATTCAGTACGATCATGTTTGCAGATGATTGATCATTTAACATTTATTCATGAATTTTATGTTTGGCCTGAATGTCCGATTTAACTTTAACTCCTCAATAATGTGTTAGCTAAAGTGTCATGCAGAATAGTTTTTATTAGATTGTTCCAATTCCCTAAAATTTGTAAAGCTTCAAAAGCTTTTGTGCTATAATTTTTGATTATTTTTAAGAGACTTCGGTAAGTTTGATTTTTAAAAACTCCCAGAACTTTTGTAACAAAGATTGCCTGTGACTTGTGTGATGTGTGACTCATCGAATAATGTTAAAACAAAATATCCTTTAAGAGAATGATGTAGATCCTGTGTGTGGAACAATAAGGCAACAAATGTGAAGGGTCTCAGCCTGTAATATTGACTGCTTATTCTTCTCCATAGATGATGCCTGACCTGCTGAGTTCCTCCAACATTTTGTGTGTGTTACTCTGGATTTCCAGTGTTTGCAGAATCTCTTGTGTTTATATATCTTAAAAGTTTGGAAAACTTCATTATGTCCATTTTATACATGCCATTTGAGTAATTTTCTTTTGCTGAATAACTCCTACTGAGTTATTCACTCCAATAATTCCTTTCAATCTAAGTCTACTGCACAAGGCTTAAACCACACTGCAGAAGTGAAAGCTCCGTCATTGAAAGGTCTTGAGCAAAAGTAAAAGCTTTACTTCAGGGAGATGTATTTATCCCATCAAGAAATGGAATTAGAGCAATGAGTCATGTCACCAAATTAATATGACGCAATAGAAATATTAAATATACAAATCTAGATTGAACTGGTGTATGAATTGAAATACACACTGTACTTACTTGATCTTGTTTTTTTTTCATTTTGTAAGTCAGTAAATAATTATGGATTTAACTGCTCCATCTGTTCTTGAATATTGCTGTCACAACAGTATCACTTTCCTCACTGTAGAATTATGGATTGGAGTAACTCCAATTATATTGTCTATTACTGAGTCTTTACTTTGAGGGAGAGAAGAGAAAGGGTTCTACACTCAGCAACCACTTTATTACATTCCTCCTATAGTTGATAAAGTTGTCACTGTTCATGGTCTTCTGCTGCTGTAGCCCATCCACTTCACGATTCAACATGTTGTGTTTCAGAGATGCTCTTCTGCACACTGCTGTTATCTGAGTTACTGTCACCTTCCCGTCAGCTTGAACCAGTCCAGCCATTCTCCTCTCATCTCTCATTAACAAGGTGTTTTTGCCTAAAGAACTTGCATTCACTAGATATTTTTTTTTTGTTTTTTGTATGATTTTCTGTAAAGCCTAGAGAATGTTGTGTATGAAAATCCCAGGAGATCAGCAATTTCTGAAATAATCAAACCACCTCGCCTGGCACCAACAATCATTCTATGTTAATAATCACTTAGATCAGATTCTTCCCCATTCTGATGTTCGGTCTGAACATCAAAGGAACCTTCTGACCATGTTTTAATGCAGAGTTGTTGATTAGATATTTGCATTAATAAGCAGATGTACACCTGTTCCTAACGAAGTGACCACTGGGGTATGTTTGCAGCAGCAGTCAGTGTTACTGGACAAACCACGTGTTATTTTTGTAGTAGGCCTTTCTGCCCATCACGGCTGCTGTGTCATTTAACAAAGGTCATGACAGATCATCCCTATCTCCACATCCTCTGAGATCTGCCCAAACATCTATTCCTCTTGTTTTAGTTTGATGGAGCTTCCGCAGCCTTTCAGGATAGAGAATTCTGAAGATTCACCACCTTAAATGAAAGAATGTATCCTTACTTTAGTCCTGAATAAGCTCCCTTTCATTTTGAATCCAGTCAGCCAGCTGAAATACACACACTGTAAGATCCAGTGTAGGTTGCAGTGGGGCTACCACTTATTCTTCTAAACCAGTGGTTTCAATCTAAGGTCCATGGGTCCCTTGATTAATGGTTGAGGTCTATGGCTAAAAAATGTAGGGAATCCCTGTTCTAAACACTGGACTGTCCATCGTAGAGCCCAGCATCGCAGGTAACAACAGTTCTCAGGTCGAGCCATCTCTCCATGACACAGCAGGTACATTTCACCAGTGATTCACAAGAGTCATATGATGTGAAAATACAGTTCCGCCTTCCAGGCAGTTTAGGAAGGCGACGTTAAATGGCACCAGTCATTCCTCTTTGTAATCTCTTGGCATTGAATGGAAAACAAAGTACACTACTTCCTGATCATTAAAGTTCTTTTAGAGATATTATTCAAAGAGCTATGAGGTGTAAGGAGTGGGGAGGTGCAGTGAATGGAGAGGGAGGGGTGGGTGGGGTAGAGTTCATTACAGTTCATTGTTTCCATTTATGATTTGAAAAACACTGGGAGTGCGAGGGAAAGCAATCTTGTATTCCTGATGTAAAGATCTAAAATAAAATTAGTTCTGATCAGAATCGTGTTTCATACCACCAGCATATGGCATGAAATTTGTTGTTTTGCAGCAGCAGTACACTACAATGCATAATAATAATAATAAAAACTATAAATTATGATAAGATATAAAAATAAATAAGTGGTGCAAAAAAAGAGGGATAAGCTTGAGAGGTGGTGTTTGTGGGTTCATTGTCCATTCAGAAATCTGATGGAAGAAGGAAAGAAGCTGTTCCTGAATCGTCGAGTGTGTGTCTTCAGGCTCCTGACCCTCCTCTCTGATGGCAGCAATGAGAAGAGGCCGTGTGCTGGGTGATGAGTGTCCTTACTGATGGATGTCACTTCTTTGAGGCGCCAGCTTTTGAAGGTGTCCTGGATATTGGGGAACCTCGTGCTCTATGATGAAGCCGGCTGAGTTGTCGATCCTGTGCAGTGACCCCTCCATACTAGATGTTGATCCAGCCTGTTAGAGTGCTCTCCTCAAACTCCTAATGAAATATAGCCACTCTCATGCCTTCTTTGTAACTGCATTGATATGCAGGGTGCAGGATAGCTCCTCAGAGATATTGACACCAGGTATTTGAAACTGTCCATCCTATTCATTACATTCCCACCATGAGCACTGTTGTGTGTTTTCTCAGCTTCCCCTTCCTGAAGTCCACTATCAGTTCCTTGCTCTTACTGACATTGAGTGCAAGATTGTTGCCACGACACCCTTAACCAGTTGATCTATCTCACACTTGGCACTTACTCATCACCATCTGAAATTCTGCCAACAATAGTTGTGTCATCAGCAAATGTATAGATGACATTTGAGCTGTGCCGAGCAACGTAGTCATGGGCATAGAGTGAGTAGAGCAGTGGGCTAATCACGCATCCTTGAGGTGTGCCAGTGTTGATTGTCAGCGAGATGATGAATAAGGACCAGGAATGTAGCATAATGCATATCATTTCAGAAGAAGCAGCTACTACTATACTGAAAGGCTGAATTGCTTCTTACGCTGTAACCATTCTATGCCATGGTATTCCACAGCAGTGTAACAGTTAGTGCCACACTATTACAATGGTGTCAGAGTTCGGAGTTCAATTCCTGCGTCATCTGCAAATTGTCTTTATGTTCTCCCCGTGTAAAGTGTGTGTTTACTCCGGGTGCTCCTGTTTACTCCCTCGCTCCAAAGATGCACTGATCGGCAGGTTAATTGGCCATTGTAAATTGTCCCACGATTGGGGAGATTTGCTGGGTAGTGCAGCTCGAAGGGCCAAAAGGGCCTATTCTGCACTTTATCTCAATGAATAAACTGAAAAATAAACACAACCTATTACACAGTTAAGATTACGGACACGGGGTTTTAGTTTGGTGAAACGCATGAAGAGAGGTCAAGCAGGAAGCAGATTTAGGTTTATGTAAATGTTATGTGTTATCAGTGTGTTTTTTATATCTTTGCAGCTTGGTCACCAGTGGGGCAAGTTCTAGCTGCAGCTACTAGCTTCCTTACAGTTGATTGTAGCTTGTTACATACATCAGAAAAATTCACAACTTTTTTTCTTTTTGCTCTTTTGAAAGCAGGATGTGGAAGAGGATTTACAGCTTCCTGCATTACAACTCTTGTGCTGGTAGGCTGACTTTGGAGAGATTAATTATAAAAATGGAAATGATTAGCTGTCAACATCAGAAAGTGATGGTGAAATTCAGTTGCACAGTGCTCACTTTTTCCAGCATTGTGTGGCTTAAGATCAATTACAGTGGTGCTGGGAAGTTTGTGAACCCTGTAGAATTTACTCTATTTCTGCATAAACATGACCCAAAATGTGATCAGATCTTAATGTAAGTTCTAAAATTAAATAAATAACCTAAATATCTTATATTTGTTCACTTATTTATTGAGAACATTGCCTGCGTTTCTTGGAAAAAGTATGTGAACGTCTGAGGTAATGTCCTATATGAAAGCTATTTGGAGTCAGGTGTATCAATCAATGTGAATCGATTGGAGGTGTGAGTTGTAGAGGTTCCCTGCCCTATAAAAAGGACACATAAAGTCAGGTTACTGACAGAGCCTGTTTCACAAGAAAGATCTGTTTATATGCACCCTGCCTCGATCAGAATAACTTTCAGAAGATCTTAGAAGAGGAATTGTAGAGATGCATTAGCTGGTAAAGACTACAAAAGCATTTCTAAAGACCTGAGTGTTCATCAGTCCTCAGTAAGAGAAATTGTCTACAAATGGAGGAAATTCAGTACTGTTGCTGCTGTCCTTCGGAGTGGGCATCCTGCAAAGATCACGCCAAGAGCACAACGTGCAATGCTGAAGGAGGTGAAAACTAGCCCAAGGGTAACAGCAAAAGACTTGCAGAAATCTCTAGAACTTGCTAAAGTCTCTGTTCATGTGCCAACTATAAGAAAAACATTGTATAAGAATGGTGTTCATGGAAGGACACCATGGAGGAAACCACTGCTCTCCAAAAGAAAACATTGCTGCACTTTTCATGTTTGCAAAAGATCACCTGGATAATCTAAAATGCTTTTGGGTTAATATTCTGTGGACAGATGAGACAGAAGTTGAATTTTTTTTGGCAGAATTGCACATTGCTATGTTTGGAGGAAAAAGGACACTGCACACTAACACCAAAACCTCAACCCAACTGTGAAGTGGAAGAATCATCATGGTTTGGGGCTGCTTTGCTGCCTCAGGGCCTAGACAACTTGCAATTACTGAGGGAACAATTAATTTGAAATTATATCAAGACCATTTTACAGGAGAATGTCAGGGTAGCAGTCTATCACCTGAAGCTTAATGTACATTGTGTAATACAACAAGACAATGAACCGAAAGACAAGAGCAAATCAACAACAGAATGGTTTAGAAAGATCAACATTTGTGTTTTGGAATGGCCAAGTCAAAGTCTTGATCTTAATCCTATAGGAATGTTGTGGAAGGACCTGAAGCAAGTAGTTCATGCAAGGAAGCTCACCAACATCCCAGATTTTTTTAAGGAGGAATGGCCTAAATTTCCTCCAAGCTGACCTGCAGGACTGATCAGCAGTTAGCAGAAACGTTTGGTTGAAGTTATTGCTGTACAAAGGTGTCACACCAGTTACTGAAAGCAAAGATTCACATACTTTTTCCAACAAATACATGTAACATTGGATCATTTATGAATGAGTATAATGTTTTTGTGTTATTTATTTAATTAGGTTCTCTTTATGATATTTATGCAGAAATAGGGAAAGTTCTGCAGGGTTCACAAACTTTCTAACATCACTGTATTTTTCTTGGAGTGAAGTTAGATGCTGACCATTTAGAATTGTTTCTCAGGTTTCCTTCGAGTTCTGAACACCTGTATGCCCTGGCACTATGTACACATCAAGGGTGCATGTGGTGATGTCATTCCCAATGAATCATTCCTTTTGGAGCTTTATAAAGGAACTTTTAGCTTATTTATTTGTTCACAGCATGTCAACTTCACTGATAATGCTAGCACTTATTGCTCAACTTCTGAACAGAGAAATGGAAGTTATGATTCATCCAAATTAATCAACTTTGAATAATAAGAGAAAAAGTTCAAAGTAAATTTATTAGCAAATTACCTATGTGTCACCATAAATAACACTGACATTCATCTTCTTGCAGACATTTACAGTAAATACAAATATTGCCATTCTCGGTTTGAACCCCAACTCCTTGGACGTACACAAACCCACCAAGTATGCTGCTTTGTGTTCCTTTCAAGTCTCAGGACCCTAATAACAGCTTGTTTTCTCACCCCACATACTCTCCCCTCTCTGGCCCATGATCTTGCAGCCTTCAATGGATGCTTTCCCTCTGTCCCTGTACCCCTCCTTCCTCAACCCCCCACCCCAGCATTAGCATGTTCTCAGTGTGATTGGATTCTCCATGAAAAATGTGTAGATTTTCCCTTCCCAGACTAAATACATCACAGTAAAGGACCTACAACCTGAAATGTAATCATCGTTCATCTTATCATGCAATAGTGACTATAGTTCTCTAGTACTTAAGTCAGTATGGAGAGCTCTGCTGGAAATCTTGAAAGGTACGCATTAAATAGGTTTCCACCTACAGTCCAAAAATGTATTGGTTGGTAGGTGAATTGGTTGTTGTTAATCGTCCCGCGATTGCACTCGAGTTAAGTTGGTGGCTTGCCTGGCAGCGCAGTTTAAAGGGCTGGGTGGACATTATAAATTGGCATGAAAAGGAGGCTGTGATCTGACAGGTTGAGATGAGATACTTAAAGCAGTTTTCAGTCTTATTTCTAAATCTTGCAAAATTATGCATACTATTAATTATGTGGACTCGAAGGAGCAACGTAGGTCATTAGGAAGTAAAGCAGTGGAGCACTGAGGTGGCTGTGTATCTCTCAAAGGATTATTTTGTTCATTATGCTAGTCTGTACTCCCTTTGAAACTGTGCTTTCATGAGCCTCCTTGTGATTTCCCATGTGTATCTAATAGTACAGTAGTTCTTTATTCTTAAACACTTAGAACAATGCCCAAAGTTAGTTACATCCACAGCTCAGGATTTTGCTTCCTTGCGATCTGTTTGCATAGGGCGGATGCACTCCTGGTTTCTGTTGGTCGGTCAGCTTGTGATCACTGTGGGCAATGTTGCAGAACCATTAATCCAAGACAAAAGTTAATTTCCAGCTGAGAAGTCATGAGTTAATAAACTTGCAGCAAGTAAAGGTTAGTTAAATTGTGTCTGACAGGGTGTTTACATTGCTGATTTAAAGAGGAGATTGATGATGGTAATTTGATTAATGTTGTTTGTGAATATGGACTTGCAGTCTTTTTAATAAAGTGCCGTATAATTTGCTTATCTATTGGGATACAGCACATAACAGATTCTTACAGCTCTTCGAGCCGTCCTGCCCAGCAATTCCAACCCCCCCACCCCATCCCAATTTAATCCTAACTTAATCACGGGACAATTTACAAAGAACATAAGAAATAGGAGCAGGAGTTGGTTATCTGTCCTGTCGAACATGCTCCGCCATTCAATAAGATCATGGCTGATCTGCCTTTTCCCCATAACCCTTAATTCCCCTTTGATGCAAAAATCTATTCAACCTCATCTTAAATATCTTGAGTCCTGAATCTTGAGGCTATGTCCCCTAGTTCTTATCTCACCTACCAGTGGAAACAGCTTTTCTGCCTCTATCTTATCTATCCCTTTCTTAATTTTATACGCTTCTATAAGATCCCCTTGCACCCTTCTGAATTCTAGTGAGTACAGTCCCAGGCGACTAAATTTCTCCTCATAGTCTAACCCCTCATCTCTGGAATCAACCTGGTGAACCTCCTCTGCACCGTCTCTAATGCCAGTATACCCTTCCTCAAGTAAGGAGACCAGTACTCCAGATGTGGCCTCACCAGTACCTTGTACAGTTGCAGCATAAAGACCAGTTATCCTACCTACTGGTTGTAGTATCCCTTTGGACTCTGTGGGAGGAAACCCACACAGTCACAGAGAGAACATATAAACTTACAGGCAGCGATGATAATTGAACCTGGGTCGCTGGTATTGAAAAACATTTTGCTAACCGCTATCCCACCTGGACTGGCTAGCGATATTGCAGACTGTAGAGCTCAAGCAACAGTGTTGGTGTGGATACAAAGTTGGCTGAGACACTAAATGCAGAGTGCTGTGATGAACAGTGGTTTTACATACAGGAAGGGAGTTTAGCATCTGCAGATTTTCACTTGTTTGGATTGGGATTGTAATAACTTGTGTTTGATTAGCACTTGGACTTTCAGAGCAAAGTTTCAAAGTGTACAGATGTCTTAAAGCTTGATGAAGGAGCAGACTTCAGGGAACAGATGAGTGATATCTAGTAGATGAAGTTTAGTTAAGGTTAGGCAATTCAGGGGAAGGCATGAGATTTAAGGGGGGCATTTGAAGTGGGAGAACGAGTAAAGATCTTTGACAATTAAAGAACAGATTGATGATGGTTAAAAAGTATGATGCAGAGCTTTTTGTATAGGTAATAAATCCTATTTTTATAAATCTCTTAAGTTATAAGTTCTCTTGCAAGCCTCACTTTACAATAGTCTTGGAGGGAAGGCTTGCGAACCCCACTTTACAATGGTCTTGCAGGGAAGGCTTGCGAACCCCACTTTACAATGGTCTTGCAGATAAGGCTTGTGAACCCCACTTTACAATAGTCTTGCAGGGAAGGCTTGCGAACCCCACCTTGCAATGGTCTTGGAGGGAAGGCTTGTGAACCCCACTTTACAATGGTCTTGCAGAGAAGGCTTGTGAACCCCACTTTACAATGGTCTTGCAGAGAAGGCTTGCGAACCCCACTTTGCAATGGTCTTGCAGGGAAGGCTTGTGAACCCCACTTTACAATGGTCTTGGAGGGGAAGAGGAGAGGATTTTACCAGATTGTTTCAGGGCTGAGTGACTGAAATCACAAGGAGGGCTTGAAGCTGATGCTGTTCTTTGCAATACAGATGGCTGACTTAACAGAGGCATTCACAACTTAAGGGTTTGGATAAGGAAATGATTCCATTGGCAGGAATATTGTTAGCCAGAAGGTGCAAAATCTATTTTGTATGCTAAATTGTTATAATTAATAATACATCATATAACTGAGGCAGGATGAAGTTATTAATAGTCATGAAAAGAAATCTTGATACACACATATACGGGGTTAAAATGGTAAGGACCCGGAGAAAGCATGGGAGTGGGACTAATTGATAGTCCTTTAAAGAAGCCAAATTCTATGTGATCATCACCTTGATGTTACAGAGGGGATTTTCCCTTGGGATCTTAGCCAATGTTAGTTTATCAGCCAAAAGCAGATACAGTGTTGGTTTTCACTTTGCTATTTCTGGAGGTTGTAAATTTACTACATAATTGCCCATATTTCAAAAGTATTTTTTGCTGAATAGTTCTTTGGAATGTAATTGAGTGTGTGTGTGTGTGTGTGTGTGTGTGTGTGTGTATATCTGTGTGTATATCTATATACATTGTTCTAGAAAAGTCTCTGTAAAGCAAAGATGGTTTCGAAAATAATGAAATGAAAAGTTTACAGCAATGTATGTACAGCACAGACATTTCAAATGTAATCATGCGATCAAGTGCTATTCACAAGAAAAGACCAATTCTAAACACTTGGGATTTTGCAGATGCTTTATATCCAAACCAACACGCACAAAATGCTGGAGGAACTCAGCAGGTCAATCAGCATCTATGGAGAGAAATAAACAGTCGACACTTTGGGCCAAGATCCTTCATCAGGACTGGAAAGGAAGGGGGAAGTTCTCACTTTCCCCCTCTCCTGATCTCACCTATCACCTGCCAACTTGTAACTCCTCCCCCACCCCAACCTTCTTGAACGGATTTCTTCCCCCTTGCTTTCCAATCCTGATTAAGGGTCTCAGTCTGGAAAGTCAACTGTTTACTGCTCTCCATTGATGCTGTCTATCCTGCTAATTTCCTCCAGCATTTTTGTGTGTGTTGCAAAGAACAATTCTATAGTCTTAGAACTTTTAAGCAATTCTTTCTCAATGTATTTTTATTGTACAACCAATATAAATATGGTTGCCTGATATATTATAAACATATCTCAAGTTCAGATCAGATAAACGTCTACAATGGGAGAAAAATTCAGACTGCAGGAAGTCAACATGGCACCCTCTGATTATTATAATGCTACTGTTTGGCCAACAGATGTGGTGGCCCAAGGAAATGTCGAGATTTACTGTTTCCTGATCTTCTGATTGTGTATTTGTAAAAAAAAATTGGTACTTATAGAACAACTGATCATATAATTTGTCCTGCATTTTCCGGCTGTTGAGATCGCCCACTGATGAAAACAAGCAATCCAATTTGTAGCAAACGTTCAAGATTGGCTAATGTCATTTCCTGTCCTCAAGTGTAGAAAGAACAAAGTAATTGCTAGAGGGTGTGATGCTAGCTTAGTGGTTAGCACAACGCTTTACAGGTTCAATTCCTGCAAGGAGTTTGTTGGTTCTCTGTGATTGTGTGTGTTTCCTTCAGGTGTTTCAGTTTCCTCCCAAAGACCTGCTGGTTGGTAGGTTAATTGGGCATTGCAAAATGTCCTGTCACTAGGTTAGGATTAAATCAAGGGTTTGCTGGGCAGCCCGGCTCAAAGGGCTGGAAAGGCCTTTTCTGTGCTGTATCTCAATAAAAATTAATCTTTACTCTGGAAATGATGCAGCACAAAAAACACAATTGATAAAGAACACAATAACAATAATAACAGTGAATAAATATAGATAGATTCATGCAATAGCTTATAAATTGTATGTCCATAAAGTGACGCTAGGCTGCACATAAGGTGACTGACGGGAAATAATAAATAAGTGGTGGAGTTAGTGGGTGGAGGTGTTGCTCAGCCTTGCTGCTTGCCATATTTTCTAGAGGCAGACGTGAACGTGCCGTGCTTACAGACTGAGCTTTTGCCCTCTTGATAAATTCAGGTTGTAATTGGTATTGAATTGAAAGTTACACATAAGAGGAATAAGCCAAGTGCATGGATTTATATTTGGTTTTGATTTTTGCTTCCATGTGCCCCTGCCCCTGAGTTATATGTGGGACTCTTCTAAAGCAAATGCTTGGCATTGAGGTTGAATATCTTTTCCTGCCTGAGAGTGCATTGAGGACAGTCTGAGGTGACTGAATAACATCTCCCAACATTAAATCAGTTTAATGTTCTGATGAAGTGTCTCTGCCCAAAACATCAACTGTGTATATACATTTTCATAGGTGGTGCCTGACCGGCTGGGTTCCTCCAGCATTTTGTGTGTGAATTGCTCTGGTTTTCCAGCACCTGCAGTATCTCGTGTTTATTAAATCACATTACCTTAAGTAGAATTTTTCTGCAGGACTGTGAGTGTGTAAGCTGGTAGAATGCAAGCCCACAAGGCTCCATCTCTCACTCTGAGTTTTAAACATGAAAAGATGTTTTCCCAATATATAGGTGAGCACTAACATTATAGATAGGCCTGTTGGAAAGCTTCCAGATGCTGGAATTACTTAGCGATGTTCCCAGCTACCAGTGGTGATCTAAAATGAATGTACTGACACAAGTGAACCATTGGGCTACTTTGAGAATATAGACGTCGATGCCCATTGCCCTAATTGTACAAGGGCTTGGGTTGTACCCAGGCCTGACTGCTGTCAAGCGCCACATCAATAGGATTCGCTGTATTGACCAATAGTGATGGAAATCAGTAGTGAGTAGCCATATGTGTCCATTGATTTAATTCTCACAGTCAGCAAATCAAGATTCAGATTTATCTATTTATTAATGTACACTAAAACAAACAATGAATTGTCATTTGCTATAGCATCCCCACCATTTTCAGCCGAACCACGCAAGCAACAAACCAGAAGAGCAGAAGAAAAGCAAGTCCATTCCCCCCTCCACTCTCCTCTCCCCCACTCTCTCCCCCACTCTCTCCCCCACTCTCTCCCCCACTCTCTCCCCCCCTCTCTCCCCCCCTCTCTCCCCCCCTCTCTCCCCCTCTCTCTCCCCCTCTCTCTCCCCCTCTCTCTCCCCCTCTCTCTCCCCCCCTCTCTCCCCCTCTCTCTCCCCCTCTCTCTCCCCCTCTCTCTCCCCCTCTCTCTCCCCCTCTCTCTCCCCCTCTCTCTCCCCCTCTCTCTCCCCCTCTCTCTCCCCCTCTCTCTCCCCCTCTCTCTACCCCCTCTCTCTACCCCCTCTCTCTACCCCCTCTCTCTACCCCCTCTCTCTACCCCCCTCTCTCTCCCCCCCTCTCTCTCCCCCCCTCTCTCTCCCCCCCTCTCTCCCCCCCTCTCTCTCCCCCCCTCTCTCTCCCCCCCTCTCTCTCCCCCCCTCTCTCTCCCCCCTCTCTCTCCCCCCTCTCTCTCCCCCCTCTCTCTCCCCCCTCTCTCTCCCCCCCTCTCTCTCCCCCCCTCTCCCTCCCCCCCTCTCCCTCCCCCCCTCTCCCTCCCCCCCTCTCCCTCCCCCCTCTCCCTCCCCCCCTCTCCCTCCCCCCCTCTCCCTCCCCCCCTCTCCCTCCCCCCCTCTCCCTCCTCTCTCTCCCCCTCTCTCTCCCCCCCTCTCCCCCCCTCTCCCCCCTCTCCCTCCCCTCTCCCCTCTCTCTCCCCTCTCTCCCCCCTCTCTCCCCCCTCTCTCCCCCCTCTCTCCCCCCTCTCTCCCCCCTCTCTCCCCCCTCTCTCCCCCCCCTCTCTCCCCCCCTCTCTCTCCCCCCCTCTCTCTCCCCCCCTCTCTCTCCCCCCTCTCTCTCCCCCCCTCTCTCTCCCCCCCTCTCTCTCCCCCCCTCTCTCTCCCCCCCTCTCTCTCCCCCCCTCTCTCTCCCCCCCTCTCTCTCCCCCCCTCTCTCTTCCCCCCCCCCCCAACCCCCACACGGTCAGATGTCCAACCCCGGGACGTACGAAGTGCCAGTAGTGTTATACTCTACTTTTTAACTTGTATTGCATGGGTACTTTATTATTTGTGGATACGTTTTTCCAGGCTGACTAGGTAATTAAGCAATAATTCTGCTGTTCACGTCAAATAAGAAGTGACTTAAACATCATGGAGCACAGCCTAACAGATGTTTTGCTTTACTGTTGGAGTAGTGTGATCTTTTCTCTAGTTTCTGCTGATGGGTCTGGAAAAGGTTGTGAAGCAGAGCTGTCTGTGGACTGCCGTGCACTCACTGCCAGCAGCTTCTCTTTCCAGTTGCCACTCCTTACGGGCAAAGTGCAGCAGTTGCTGTTAGTGTTTCTCCATTATAACGTGAGTGCTGATAGCCCTGCTGTTTGATTTCCTTGGAATATTGGCAGCTACTTGTACAACTGACAACAACTTTGGCAGTTCTGCAAGAACTTGGAAGCCCTGAAGTTGCTGTCAGCTGTTTGCAGAAACTTGACAAAAGTGTTGTTAGAATCCTCATTGCGCCTGGCCTCAAAGTGTAAAGTTGTAGCATTTCGCTAATATTTACATGAGGGGATTAACTGGAATAATCACTGTCAGGTTTGATGTGGCACTGGGATAATGCCTCAATTGTGAAGAAGTGTCTGTGAGGAATTCAGGGTAAATCTTTATTTTCCAGCATTTTAAAACAATATTTATATATTTTTTATATCAAAATGTTTTCCATTTTAAAATAAGTTTTTAAAAACTCTTTGTTCTTAGTTGCCAGAGATATTCATAGTCATTTCACTGCTTTTGACAGCCAGTTTAGCCTGGGGATGTGATCTTGTCCAACTTGGTTAAAATAATTGGAAGACCAGTCATCTCACTTTGTGTGAATATTTTACAACTGGTTGCTGTTGCTTGAGAGAGAAGGATATAGTATAAATGTATTTCCTTCTCAATCAAAGCAATTGCTGAGCACTGTTCTGTATTAACTCTTTCATGCTTTTTTAAATGCTATTTTATCACAGTGCACAATATGCAATTGTTCAACTGATCATGATTTTTTGTTTGTATCTCTATAAGCACGTTTGTCAGTGGCCTAGGCAACCAGCAAATCTTCTGTTGTTACAACAATGCCAGCTGTTATCAGTTTATTTACAAGGCATCTTCTGAGCGCAGATCCTGACAAAGACTTGTGGGAATGCTGCGAGGATCATTGGGGTCTGTCTCCCACCCATTACAGATATTTATCAGGAACACTGTACTCAGAATCAGAATCAGGTTTATTATCACCGGCATGCGACGTGAAATTTGTTAACTAAGCAGTAACAGTTCAATGCAATACATAATCTAGCACAGAGAGAGAAAAAAATAAAATAAAACATAATAAATAAACAAGTAAATCAAAATAGACTATTTAAAAAATGTGCAAAAACAGAAATACTGTATATTTTTAAAAAAGTGAGGTAGTGTCCACAGCTTCAAAGTCCACCGAGGAATCGGATGGCAGAGGAGAAGAAGCTGTTCCTGAATCACTGAGTGTGTGTCTTCAGGCTTCTGTACTCCTACCTGATGGTAACAGTGAGAAAAGGGCATGTCCTGGGTGCTGAAGATCCTTAATAATGGACGCTGCCTTTCTGAAACACCGCTCCCTGAAGATGTTGTGGATGCTTTGTAGGCTCATGCCCAAGACGTTGCTGACTAGATTTACAACCTTCTGCAGTTTCTTTCTTTCCCTCCTTCCCCCATACCAGACAGCAATGCAGCCTGTCAGAAAGCTCTCCATGGTGCAACTATAGAAGTTTCTGCACGTATTTGTTGACATGCCAAATGAACCCTTAACATTGTTCATAGAATCATAGAAAAGGACAGCGCAGAAACAGGCCCTTTGGCCTATCTAGTCCATGCTGAACCATTTAAACTTCCTAGACCTTACGTATCTAACCAAATTTCTCTGAAATGTTGAAACTGAGCTTGCATGCTCCACCTACACTGGCAGCTTGCTCCACTCTCTGAATAAAGAAGTTTCTCCTCATGTTCCCCTTAAACCTTTCACCTTTCACCCTTAACCCATGACCTCTAGTTGTAGTTCCACCAAACCTTGGTGGAAAAAACCTTGCATTTACCCTATCTATACACCTCATAATTTTGTATAGCCCTATCAACTCTCACTTCAATCTTTTATGCTCCAAGGAATAATGTCTGAACCTATTCAGTCTTTCCTTATAACTCAGGTCCTTCAAACCTGGCCAAATCCTTATAAATCTCCTCTGTACTCTTTGAGCCTTATTTACATCTTCCCTGTAGGCAGGTGACCAAAACTGCACACAATACTCCAAAGTAGGCCTCACCTACGTCTTGCAGAACTTAAACATGCATTCCCATCTCCAGTACCCGGTGCTTTGATTTCAGTACAATTCTGATTATTGATTACGATACTCAATACAATGATCCTTTCCATCCATCCAATAATCTATCTGGCTCCTTACCACCAGGCTGTGAGACTACTGAACTCCCTGCCATCACCCAGATCTCATCACGTATGAGGTGCCAGTAGTGTTGTATTCTTTACCTTTTAACTTGTATTGCATGTGCACTTTATTTGTTAATTTATTTGTGGTAATATTGCTATATGTGTGAATTATATGTGTGGTGCTATACTCCCTGGTCCAGAGGAATGTGGTTTTGTTTGCTTGTATACTGTACAGTAAACTGAGCTTGAACTTCAGCAGAATCCAAGCAATTTCCATGTACACTGCTATATCAAGCCACTTATCAGAATAATTTGTTATCTGCTTCAATGTGCATACTCTGAAGTTACTAATACCACTTAAACCTCCTTAAAATCATTAACAATGTGAACGAAATGTGCTACTAAACAAAGCATTTCCTTCTGTAAGATGCAAATTACTTGATTTTGTTTCCTCAATGGAGTCTGTGGACCCTGGGTTGGGAACCTTGGCTCTAAACCCATACAGGCTGTCCCCAGGTAATGAACACACTGTTTTTGTAGACATCCGTAAGCTGATTTTGTCCTTAAGTTGGAAAATCATTCTGTGGTAACTATACCTCTATAGTATTATAGTAATTGCCAGTAATGGCACATAAGACTTTATTTTTTAAAAGAGCAATTATTATAAAGTGGAGGAAAGGAAGAAAGGAAAGTATTTCTGCTGTTTATACAAACAAATGTATGTGTATGACCCCAGACTTCTGAATTTAATATAATCATGAAGCTTGTTGATGCTTGTTGAAGAAACGTCTGTAAGTGTCCATGACCCAGAGATAGCCTGTGATTCAAACAAATTCTAGCCAATCATTTAGCAGATTTGTGAAGTAGCAGTTTGATTTTTTTTAAAATGTTATTGAAAGAACAACATGTTAAATAATTAAACAAAGGTTAAATGATTCAATTAGCACCCATGTTTAATTAGTATTTCTAAATTGAGCAAACTGGGGACTGAAATGAATAGATCAATTTTTTAAGCTAATTGACATTCAGATGTTCAGATTTTAATTTGAATTAATATATTTTTTGAATTTATAAATAGGAACAACATAAGCTAATGTGTATTAAACAACATAATCTAATCTGTAAGCACTGTGCCATCCATTATATATGGAAAAGGGTTTGCAGGTTGAAGTATTACAAAATCTATTTGCTTTTTTGTTTTTTTAAAAATAGTGCAAATTGCATCTCTATGATTTAATTTTTATTATTATTAAAACATGACAAACAGCATGTTTTGCTGAGATTGAGTTGATCATTGCATAATGTTATTTTCATTTTAACTCTCCATTTGAGGCCTTTTTTTTCCAAGATTCAAGATTCAAAAACTTTTTTGTCTTTCTAACAGTACATCAGCTCTGCAGGGCAGAATGAGACAGCGTTTCCCAGGAGCAGTGCAATCATATCATAACAAACGCAACACTAAATAAAAAAAACATAACAAATAGTAAAACACAACAGCCACATGTCAGTTAAAAACAAGTTATAAGTGTCTAGTGCAAGTTAAAAGTGTCCAAAGCAGAGTCAGGTAGAGCAAAAATTTAGCAGTCTGACTGCCTGTGGGAGGAAGCTGTTTAGTAGCCTTGTGGTTTTAGTTTTGATGTTCCTGTGACATTTACCTGATGGCAGAAGAACAAACAGTTCATGGAGAGGGTGTGAGGGGTCTTTAATGATGTACCGTGTCTTCTGGAGCCATCGACGCTGAAAGAGGTCTTGGACAGAAGGTAGGGAGACCCCAATAACCTTCTCTGCTCCCCTAACCACCCTTTGCAAGGCTTTTTTGTCGGAAGCACTGCAGCTGGAGTACCAGGTTGTGATGCAAAATGTCAGCACACTCTCAACCATGCCTCTGTAGAATGTAGTTAAGATGTTAGTGGGGACTGATGCTTGTTTAAGCCTCCTCAGAGAGTGCAATCTCTGCTGGGCTCGTTTCACAATCCCAGTGGTGTTCCTGGACCAGGTGAGATTGTCCGAGATCTGCACCCCAAGGAACTTGATGTTTTCCACTCTGTCCACTGTGGAGCCGCTGATGCTGAGGGGTGTGTGCTCAGGCTGCTCAGGCTGAGACCGTCTGAAATCGACAATCATCTCTTTGGTTTTGTTGACATTAAGCATCAAGTTGTTGTCACTGCACCAGCTCTGTAGGTGTTTAACCTCCTCCCTGTACATTGTTTCATCATTTTTGCTGATGAGTCCCACCGCTGTGGTATCATCAGCAAATTTAATGATCAGGTTCTCCTTGAATCTGGCTGCACAGTCATGTGTTAGCAGTGTGTGGTTAACTACGTGTGCCTGTCTGGACACGCCCCCTGCTGACTGCTCCTGTGGCTCCTCCCACAGACCGCTGTATAAAGGCGATCAAGGCCTGAACCCAGCCTCTCAGTCTCCAGGATGTAGTATGGTGGTCAACCACTGCTTGTTCCTTCTTCCAGTCAATAAAAGCCAATATCTCGCCTTCCGTCTTAGAGTTATTGATGGTGCATCAGGAGTGTAAACAGCAGTGGGCTGAGCACACAGCCTTGTGGGGAATCCAGTGTTCAGTGTGATGGAGTCAGAGATGTTCCTGCCAACACGGACTGACTGTGGTCCCTCTGTCAAGAAATCCAGAATCCAGCGACACATGGCAGTGTTAAGGCCAAGCAGCGACAGTTTCTCCACTAGTCTCTGTGAGATGATGGTATTGAACGCTGAACTGAAATCAATGTACAGGATTCTGGCATAAGTGTCTTTGTTGACCAAGTGAGAGAGAACTGTGTGCAGTGTAGTGGATATTGCGTCCTCCGTCAAGTGATTTGGACGATAAGCAAACTAGAGGATCCAGCGATGAGGGGAGGCTGGCTGTGATAGGAGGCTTGACAAGCCGTTCAAAACATTTCATCACTATGGGGGTCAGAGCGACGGGACAGTAATCGTTCAGACAGGCTACAACTGATTTCTTTGCTACAGGGATGATTGTGGAGGTTTTGAAGCATCTGGGGACAATGGCTTGACTAAGGGAGATGTTGAATTAGACGTGGTGCTGGAATGATGGAGAATACTGATCAAAGTTGAGGCCTTTTGTTTTTGGAATTTCCACATACATTAAAGGAAGAAGATTAACTCCTTCCCACCTGCTACACCAAGAAAATATCCCCTGAGCGTTTTGACTTTGATATAATGGATCTTGTGTATCTGTTCATTCTGTGCCAGAGAAATTTGGATGTGGGTTTTCTTTAAAGTGTGAATTTTTTTTCTCCCTAGAATATAACATGTTACTTCTGAGTTGAATTGCATTTCCCCAAAACCAATAATGTTTTTTTTTCATGAAGCACAAAACCAATGATATGCTCCTTTGGGAGAATTGGGTCCTGTTGATGTGATGTGTGCCTGTTGGGTATTTTTACAGTCCGTGCTCTCTCCGTGGACCACAACCAAACCCTAGCCAGCCCTGTTGGTTGTCTCTTAGGCCAACATGACAGGTGCTTCAACGCCCATCTTCTGCAAGTAGATCGCCACGGTGGCGATGTTTCTGAGCTCAGTTATGATACCGTACATCCTCCCCGTGAAATGCATGGGTTTTTCCCAGATATTGCGATTTCTTCGCGAAGTCCAAAGATGTACCAGGAGGTTAAATGGTCATTGTAAATTGTCCTGTCATTAGGTTAGGGTTAATTGAGGTTGTGGGGTTGCTGTGGTGGCGAGGCTCAAAGGTCCAGAAGGGCTTTCTCCACACTATACCACTGAACAAATAAATAAGTACATCTGTTTGGGTTGAATTGTTCTCTGGTTTTGGCAATTTACTCGCAAACATTTCGTCACCGTACGAGGAGTCATCATCAGTGCGCAGTTGATTGTAGTGTGTCGTCCAAATGCTGGGCCTTCTTATACTTACCAATCAGCTGAATGAAAACTGCATTTCATATAATCAGAAAGTTATGTCAAACAAAAACTTCATCTCCAGAAGATAAATGCTCCTGGAAGAGTGAGGAATTAGAAATGATTAATTTGTGTACTTTGATAATTGAGCTGGAACATGATAGAATGAAAATGACTGAAATGTACCCTTAACTACTTGGGTTATTAACAATATATACAAATGGCAAACACTAGATACTGGAAATCCAATGAATCAACTAATGCTGGAAATATTCAGTGGGTTATGTTTGACATAGGGAGCTCTTTGGGTTGATGAAGGTTTTTCTAATGAACATCTGTCAAAGCCTGTCCTCAACTGAGAAGTTCAAGAGGTGATGTTGAAGTGTGTTTTGATTTTAGGCAAATACCAAAGGAAGAGATGGCATAATGTGAACTACACCTTCTGTCTTGAGCATCAGATTTTTCAGAATACTGCACAGGTTCTTGTTACATTTGGTTTAACTTTTGGTTTTAGGGATTTTTCCAGGAACCATTCTTACTGAATCTAACATTTGCTTTAGCAAAAGCAAAGAAACAAATGCTAGAAATCAGATGTACAAAAAAAGAATCCTGCACATGTACAAGAAGAGGGGCCAGGTAACATTGGAGAAGGAGAGGAAGCGTTAGTACGGGATATTGGCTCTTCACTTTTCAAGTGTTCAGTTATGCAAGAAACTCAGTGCTTAAAAACAGTGGTAATTTGTGTTCTAACTGTCTATTTGTGGGTGACAGAGCAGAGATGTGTCTCTATCAAAGAAGGTCTAGGTACTGTTTCATTCCGCTAGCCTGCTGGTCACCATTGAACAAAGTGTGGTTTTGTTTATGCAACCAGGCAGACCGAGTCCTGGTTATGCGACCAGGCAGATAATCTCTGAAGAGTGTTGATGATGGTTGGGGTCAGCAACCATCTTTACATGTCTTGTAAAGATGCTGCCCCAGAAGAAAGCAATGGTAAACTACTTTTGCAGTTAAGTTTGCCAAGAACAATCACGGTCATGATCATTCTTGGCAAATTTTTCTATACATCACAAGTCCATGATTACCCACTTCATGCAACACGGCAAATAAGGAAGGAAAGGATTGTCTATTGCTAGTAACTGCATGAGATCAGTTCTTGGTGAACCACTGGTGTTTGCACAATATAATGTTTGAAACAGTAGGCTCTCAATCTCGCTGAATCATAGCACACAGCCCTATTGTTAATCAAATATCTGTGTGAACTCATGGAGTCTACCTTATTTTATGATGATCTAAGATGAGTTTCAAAATTAGATTTGTGGTATTTAGACATCTTGCTGCAATTGGATGTTGTTCCTTAATGGGCTTAACTTTTACGCTGAGTAATGTCAACTTGAGTTTCAGATGCTTTGGGAAAGAAAATACCTTTTGCAAGAAGTTCACCAATAAATATTCATTAGAAAAGAATTCCATATAAACAGGTATAACTAAAATTTCAAAAACACTGATGCTGTAAGTCTGATATCTGTGGAATTCCCAGGGAAGCAGTTGAGGCTTCTTCACTAAATATACTTAAGAAACAGAAAGATACCCCAGTTAGGCAGCATGGCGCCCTAAATAAATGAAGGGCATCTGGCTGGTTTTGTTTTTTAAGAGTTGTCCCAAAATAAGCAGCTGTCTCAATTTAACGATAGCCCAATTATTTGGAATCCACCATAATTCGTATACCGGACTATGGTTCTTGTATCCACAGGGTCAACAGGAAGGATGTGGATGCTGTAGAGAGAGTGCTGAGGAGATTTACAAAGATGTTGCCTGGATTGGGGAGCATGCCTTATGAGAATAGGTTGAGTGAACTCGGCCTTTTCTTCTTGGAGCGACAGAGGATGAGACGGTGTACAAGATGATGAGAGGCATTGATCGTGTGGATAGTCAGAGGCTTTTTCCCAGAACTGAAATGGCTAACATGAGGGGGCGTAGTTTTAAGGTGCTTGGAAGTAGGTACAGAGAGGATGTCAGGCTTAAGTTTTTCACACACAGGTGGGTGCGTGGAATGCTCTGCCAGTGACGGTGGTGGAGGTGGATACAATAGGGTCTTTTAAAAGACTCCTGGGTACATGGAGCCCAGAATAATAGAGAGCTATGCAGAGGGTAATCTAGGCAGTTTTTAGAGTTGGTTACATGATCAGCACAACAGTGTGGGCCGAAAGGCCTGTAATGTGCTGAAGATTTTTATGTTCTAAATCAGAAGTCAGCAAATTAAATCAGTCACAAAAAGCTTAAAGGAATCGGGAATAGAATAAACTTGATGATTACCTGCAGAAATAATTCTGTAACCTGCAGAAGGATTGGGAAGGGGTGCATGCTGCCTGATAATTCTTGATTTTGCTGAAGACAAATTTTTGGAGTTTGCATAGCCTTTCCATGTTTGCTACAGTCCTGGATTGCCATTGGAATTTGGCAGTTTGAGGTGGGTAAAGACCTACACCACCAAGTTGACGTACAGTCACTTCCCTTCAATCATTCACTTCTTGAATCAACTGCGCAACCATAATCAGTATGGCAACTGTGCAGTACAATGGGTTTTTGGTTTGATCAAATTCTTCCCTTTCTTGTAGAAATGTATGTTTTTTTCTGCCTGTCTACTGCTATGTGCCTGTAATGCTGACACAAATAAATGTTTCATTGAACCAGACAAGAAACTACCTTTAATTAAACTCAGATTTATTTGAACATGAAGATTGCCAAGGAAACTGGATGAAGGCTTTGAAATAGTAGTCAGTCATTTGGTCTATTTTGGTCAGACTCGCATTTGACTGTTTTTTCTTAGACACAGGATTATGCATTTGAGGCAGTATGGTGAAAAGAAACACCAGTCCTGACGAAGGGTCTCAGTCCAAAATGTCGACTGTTTATTCATTTCAGTAGATGCTGCTTGACCTGCTGAGTTCTTCCAGCATTTTGTCTGTGTTGGTCTGGATTTCCAGTATCTGCAGAGTCTCTTGTGTTATGAATAACCTTCATTGGAAATTTGTGTTTTGAGAAGGAATATAGATTATTGATAAGGAAATGTGACAGCAGAATTGACTGAAACTAGAAAGTAAGCACATGACTTGGGAGGAAAGCTGTCTTAGCACAACACCACTACAGCAACAGCGATCGCCGATCAGATTTCGATTCTTGAAGAAATCGCAAGCAGGATAGGAAAAGGAGAATTGTTTGATGTTGTGTACTTGGACTTTCAGAAGGCCTTTGACAAGGTGCCACACATGAGGCTGTTTAACAAACTATGATCCCATGGTATTACAGGAAAGGTTCTGGCATGGATAACACAGTGGCTGATTGGCAGGAGGCAAAGAGTGGAAGTAAAGGGAGCCTTTTCTGGTTGGCTGCTGGGACTAGTTGTGTTCCCCGGGGATCTGATTTCAGACTGTTAGTTTTTACGTTATATGTCAATGATTGGAATCATGGAATTGATGGTTTTGTTGCAAAATTTGCAGGTGATATGAAGATAGGTGGAGGGACAGGTAGTTTTGAAGATGTGGAGAGGCTACAGAGGGACTTAGACAGATTAGGAGAACGGGCAAAGAAGTGGCAGCTGGAATACAGTGTTGGGAAGTGTACGGTCACGCACTTTGGTAGAAGAAATTAGAGTTGACTATTTTCTAAATAGTGAGAATATACAGAAAACGGAGTGGCAAAGGCCCGTGGGATCCTTGTGCAGGATTCTCTAATGGTTAATTTGGAGGTTGAATTGGTGGTGAGGAAGTCTAATGTGCTGTCAGCATTCGTTTCAAGAAGCCTAGAACATATAAGCAAGTACTGGTGAGGCCTCACTTGGAGTATTGAGAGGAATTTTGGGCCCCTTTGCAAAGATGTGCTGACACTGGAGAGGGTTCAGAGGAGCTTCACAAAAATGATTCCAGGATTGAACGGCTTGTCACATGAAGAGTGTTTGATGGCTTTGGGCCTGTATTCACTGGAATTCAGAAGATGAGGGGTGACCTCATTGAAACCTATCAAATGGTGAAAGGCCTTGATAGATTGGATGTGGAAAGGATGTTTCCTTTGGTTGGAGAGTCTAAGACCAGAAGACATGGCCTCAGATTAGAGGGACATCCTCTTAGAATGGAGATAAGGTATTTCTTTAGCCAGAGAGTGGTGAATTTGTTTCAATGTACATGTGACAAATGAAGCTATGCTTTCAATTTTATCTCTTATTTTAAATGATGTGAGCTTTATGAATATCCAGTAAAAAGAAAATCTTGTCATAGCCTCGAACAAGGAAAGACCTTCCAGAATATACGGACTCCTTGGTTAATGGTAGGGGCCCATGACATGAAAAAGGTTGGAAATCCCTGGTCTAGATGAAATAATGGTTGTGAAATTAGGAACAAAAGAAATCAAAGGTGGAGTAGATGAATCAGCCACAGGAGCCTGATCTGTTATTCAGAAAAATCTGGGCTGACCTTTTGTCTCAAGTTTATTAACCTGATTGGTTTCTCTATATTGCTGGTGTCTAAAAATGCCCAGTTAAAGAGTTAAATGCAACAGTGGTGGAATGTTAACCTGTTTTAGTTAGAAATATTGAGGTGGGCTGAACGTTTTTTTTCTTGGTGAACTAGTTTATCTGGTTTTTGAACTCCTGATATAGTGATACTGTGCCTCAAAACCCCGTCTGAGCTCCATCCTCCTTTGAAATTGTTTTTGTATCAGCTGCTGTGTGATGCTCATCATTCAGCTGCAGACACTGGATCCATCTGGGTTTTTCTCCCAGGAGGGCGCTAAATTAATTTTGTTCTGTAATAACCTAATTTTTGCATGTGTGACCTGGGGTAGCACCGGGATATCTTTTTCATGTTGTGTTTATGTCCTTATGACACTTATTTATTTAGAGATACAGTGCGGAATTAGCCTTTCATGCTGTGCTGTCCAACGACCCCCGATTTAACCCGACCCTAATTACAGGGTCATTTACGTCTTTGGACTGTGAAGTGAAACCGGAGCACCGGGAGAAGACCCACACATTCCATGTGGAGGCACACAGAGACTCCTCACGGAGGATGCCCGGATTGAACTCTGAACTCCGATGACCTGAGCTGTGATGGCATTGTGTTAATCACTATGCCACCATGGTGTTCCCCATATGCAATTCGGCCCATCATGTTCATGCTGGCTACTATGGCAATTTTAATTCTCAGAAATGTTGCCCTTGTAACCTTTCAATCCCCATAAACACTCCTGTCACAGATTCTACAACTTGCTAATTCAGAGTGGTCAATTTAGCAACAGACTGGTCTTTGGCAGGATGTCAGAAAACCCAAGGAAAACTCTTGCTGCCACAGGGAAAACTTACAAACTCCTCACACAATTAGGAGTCAGGTTTGGACCCTCATCATTGGCACTGTCAGGCAGCACCTCTACTAGTTCTGAACACTATGCTCACCAAATTATACCTTATCTTAACCAACAAACTGGTGCAGTTATACATGAATGTCCCTCACTACTCCTTGTTTAGGCAGTTAGATTGTTTTATGTTGACAAACCTTGATAGACTCAAATAACCATATGAATTTGCATTCTCTTCTCAGAAGTACAATCTAAAATCTTGTTTGGACTATATCATGGTGAATGTCTTGTATTGTGAGAATTTCAGTTTCAGATGTAAAACACAAAATTGTCGCATTGGAATCAACTAGTCAGCACACAGCCAATGTATCTTAAAGAGTAATCTTCCTGCTGCATTTACAATGGCTTCTTTTCACAGTTAAAACCTTTTTATTTGGAAGTTTGGTTGTTTGCTGAGTGTGATAAAATGCCTGCAGACATTTCATCTCCAGTTGAGAAGCCATCATCATCAGTGTGCAGTTGAGGGTGTTGTCTCCTCAGAACACCGGCTTATAATACTCCTCCGGGGTCCGAATGGACAGCGATTAGATATTGTGATCTGATTGGCTGGTTCGAAACACCATGACCTGTTTAGCAGTAGAACTCATCTCAACAGGATGACAACCAGAGTCCTGACTCAAGCAAGAACAAAAGAATGAGAATTTCTCGAAGCATGGTTCTCCGCAGAAGGATCCATTGACAAACACATCGATACAGATCCGGTATATGCACCCTTACAAAGGAGAGAGAAACAACGACGTCAGCAATCAATGAATCACCTGTAATCTTGGGATCTGGACAGTGAAGCAAACCCATACATTGGACCTCCCTCAAACTAGCCAATCAATATCTTCTACTGCTAAACCATTTAGCGTTCTGGAGCAACCAATCAGATTGCAACGTCTAATCAATATCCATTCGGACCCCAGAGGAGTATATAAGTGGGCATTCTGAAGAGAGAACACCACGCTGATGATGGCATCTCAACTGAAGCCGGTGTCTGCAAACATTTGCAGCTTGGCGATCAACCCAAATAGCCAACCAATATTCTGCAATATTTCAAACCATTTTATTTGTTAATACGTATTTGTAAATGTGAGTAGGACTACGTATATATTAAAACAAGTAAGCTTTTTTCCTCTATTTTTAAGTTCATGTTTATGTTGAGGGCTAGTGCATTAAGTAACCAGCACCTGATTTGTTTCCTGTGATTTTGTGAGCTGTGTAGTGTTCCAACATTTTTTATTTTAGATTTGCAATTGTAAAAGTTACAAATTATAAGCACATAAACAATAGAACTGTGCATATGTTACATCAGTGGTGAGATCCACAGTGTTAATCTATGGGTTGGTGATCACACATTTAAACAACATTTTAGAAGAGTAAACTCAACATTTATCACCCTAAAACAATGCAGACTGAGACCATTTAGCCCATTGGGTCTATGCCAACTCTAAGGGCAGCAATGCAATTTATCCAATTTCCCCATACCTCATAACTTATTCCTCCACTTATTCCTCCACTCTTGATCATCAGTCACCCTTTGATTCTCTTTTACGTTTAACGTGCAATAAGTGATTATTCATGTCGTTAATTAATCTGCCAGCATGTAGGAGGGAAAATGGAGCACACAAAGATAATGCACAAGTTTCTGGAGAGAATGCTAACTGCAGACTGATAGCACCTAAAATCTGGGTCAAAGCTAGGTTACTGGAGAAGTGTGGCATCGGCACTAACTGCTGCATCATCATGCTGCCCTCCATTGTGCATCACAACTGTTATAGAAAAAATATCAGTGACAACATATCAAGCAGTGTATTGAAGCAATTTCAAAGAAAGTACAGCAGTAGCTATATTTCATCAGGAGGTAGAGGAGAGTTGGTAAATTTCAACAGATGTACTGTGGAGAGCATTCTAACTGGTTACATCACTGTCTGGTATGGAGAGTCCACTTCACAGGAACAGAATAAGCTGCAGAAAGTTGTAAACTCAGCTAGCTCCGTCATGGCCATTAGCATTGATGGCATCTTCAAAAGGTGATGCCTCAAAAAGATGGCATCCATCATTAAGGACCTCATCACCCAGGACATTGCTGCCAGCAAAGAGGAGGTACAGGAGCCTGAAAGCACACACTCAATGATTGGAATAGCTTCTTTCCCTCTGCCATCAAATTTCTGTATGGACTATGAACTCATTTATAGTTTCCTAAAATTATTGTGTTTTGCAATGTTGTTTTGTGGTAGTAGTACAAACTGGTGCAAACCAGTGATATGATTCTTATCTGATTCTGAGACAGAGCTTTGGGTACATTGAAGGGGTGGATAGAAAATGGTTTCTCTCATATCATGGCATTCACGTATCATCAACTAGAGAGATTACATTAAGGTATTTTAGGAATGCTGTCAAAACTCTAGATTTGGTTAATATTTGATTCCCAGAATGACGTTGAATTCATTTATAATGTGTACTGCAGGGTGAGTCATAGAGAGAGTTCTTGCCTTTAGTCACATTGTATTTCTGCACTGAGACCAAGATTACTCATGAGATTTTAAAGTGGTTTGCAATCTCTTGTTTATCTCAGCAGTTTGCTGAGTGTAGTATTTATAGTAAATCAGCATGGACACTCACCTCCTCAGCTTACAGGATTCCTTCAAAAGGTGATGCCTCAACAAGACAGCATCCCTCATCAAGGACTCCCATCACCCAGAATCTGTCCTCTTCTCACTGCTACCATTAAGGAGATGGTACAGGAGCCTGAAGACTAAAATTGAATGTTTCAAGAATAGCTTCTTCCCCTCCACCATCAGATTTCTGAGTGGGCAATGAACCCATGAACAGATAATGAACTCAATATTTGTTCTCCTCTCTTTCTGCACTACTTATTTAAATTAATTTTCATTTTTGTATATACTTGCTGTAATTTATATTTATTATTATGTGTTGCACTGTACTGCTGCCGCAAAACAATGAAGTTCACAACATATTGTATGCCATGATATTGTACCTGATTCTGATTCTGAGTAAATTACTGGGCTGGAGTTTAAGTTAAGAGACTGATAAGCCAGTATATAAATAGCTTTTGGGAAGTTTATAAATACTCTTGAATTTCTATGCCATTCATTGTGGCTAAGTTGGCGAGGCTATCTGCGTGATCTGATAAACAGATTACCTGGTTCTGGGATGGATCGGCTTTGGGTATATTTATATATGTCATTTTGTTAGGCTGACAGGCTGCTGCTCCAAGATGTTAGGTTGTGTTGTTGAGAGTTTGTCACACAGCTAAATGAAGAGCAATGTTAGTAATACATGGTGCTTTGAATGTTTGAACACAAAAGATTCTGGAAATCCAGAGCAAATAAATACTAGAGGAATATAGCAGGCCAGGCAGCATCTCTGGAAATGAATAAACTGTCAATATTTTGGGCTGAGACCCTTCGTCAGGACTGCAAAAGAAGGGGGCAGAGGCCAGAATGAAAAGGTGGGGGGATGAGAAGGAGGAAAGTTAGAAGGTGATAGGAGAAGCCAGGTGGGTTGGGAAGGTAAAGGGCGGGAGAGGAAGGAATCTGATAGGAGAAGAGAATGGACCATAGTAGAAAGGGAAGGAGGAGGGGACCCAGGGGAAAGTGATATTCAGGTGAGGAGAAGAGTTAGGAGGCCAGAGTGGGGAATAGAAGAAGGGGGAAGGAAAAAGACAAAACATTACTGGGAAGGGAAATGGATGTTCATGCCATCAGGTTAGAGATACTTAGACCAAATACAAGTTATACTTGGAGTAATATTATAATTCCCTTTGATTTGAGAGAACCTGCTTTATCCTTGTCTAGTTTTCTCACCAGATACATGCCTAGAAACAAGAGTATTCCAATCGGCATGCTGGAATGGCACAGATGTCGTGGGTCTGTTGATGGTTTTTATTTTGGGCCTAAGGCATCAAATTCTTGATGTAACAAAATCCATAAGGTAATGTGTTGGAGGTTTTGAGAAGACCTGTGCCCTAAATATTAGCATTGTTGTGTGGGCAGTTGGTAGGTGGGCATTGTTGTTGGGAAGGGTTGAACACAGTGGTCATGTAGAAGATGGCATAGGCTCGTATTTTCAGCTATGGTAGGATTTGCCATTACAGGTTGAGTGCCCCTAATCTGAAATGCATGGGCCGGGGGAGTGTCAGATTTTGGATTTTTTTAAGATTTTGGAATGTATAATGAGGTAGCTTGGGAATGCCATCATTTCTAACTCTTTCACTTGTTCATCACATGTGTGTGGTTAATGTAAAAACAAGTACATATCTAATATAATGTGTGTAGGGTAACAAAAGCAGCTGAGCAGTATTGGGAGAATGCCTGAATCAGTTGTTGTACGACAGCAAACGACGACAGGCTTTCAGTACCCTCCTATGATGCTGTGCTTTCATTAAAAAGTTACAGTATATTGTATTTTACCTGCCTTTAGGTTTTATGTAAGATATAAAAACAGTAGACATGTTCTGGTGTTAGAGTTTCATCAGGAATGATCTTGGCAAACTCATCAATGAATTTCTCTGCTGCTTTGTGATCAGCAGATGCTTTATCTTTAAAATTTTAAAAACGTTAAAAATTTAATGTCATGTCCTTTCTTAAATTTCTGCAGCCAGCCTGCTGATTAGTCACAACTACCTTCGATTTTCAGTTCCTCGTGATAGATCTTTCTTTGACTCATGATCAGCATGCTGTTAAGTGGCATATGTTCATTCCAGCGCTGTTAAATCCATTCTTTCAATACACTATCAAGACCTTCATTTTTCACTTTATGCAGTGTTTTTCTATTTTTCATGAACTTGTATGTGAGGTCGCTTCTCCAGACCATGGTGTGCAAAGACCTACGCATCACCTGGGTCCCTCCCAGCACCTTATGGCGTTCTCCATATTCAACATCATATCAGTGCTCAGATTTCATTTCGGAGGCCTTTGAGTTTTGGAATTTCAGATAAGGATTACTCAGGTTGAACTATACCATTACTGTCTGCAGTTAATTGTTTAAACACCTGCAGCTCACCTTCAGACTGAATAAGAAAAGGATGGGATTTCCTAGCATTCTGTTCTCACTCCTTTTTAAGTTAGTTTTTAAAGCATAAATTGCACAATTAAGTTTCTCTCCTCCCTCTTTACCTGAATTAACTGCCGATTAACCAGCAGTATTGATTCTAGTCGTGTGTGCCATTTAGGGGCAATGCTTTGGTCAGTATATAGCAAATAACTACCAATTTCATTGCAATGCAAAGGCCTCTCCATTGTGTTTGAAATTCAGAAATAACGTCCTGGTGCCCAATTTTACGTGCAAGACAAAAGCATGTTGCACATACAAATTATTGACACGGATCCATACTGTACTATATGTTTGCCTTTGACATTGGGTGATTACTTCAGTTTGCTATCTGTATTGTATCATCTGTCACTCTGCACCACAGGACACACAGCATTTGAATGCAAAGTATTCACAACCTTTTGGCTTCCTGCAAGTTTCAGCAGGGCATTAATTTTGCATTTTGCATATTCAAATACCGAGTGGCAAGAACAAATGCTTGTGTTTGAAAGAAGCTAAGCTCTCAGGCTCTTGTTATGCAGGTGTAGATTGGGAAAAGAGGATGTTGTGTCTGGATGTCAAATACATTGGGACAGAAATCTTGGACAGAAGTGAAATTAGTATTTGTTGTGATAGTGAGCAAGCTGATTGTACATTTGCTTTTCTGTCTGAGCAGGCGAGACCTTCTGATGAGTGATTCAATGTAGACCAGATAAATATTTATATTTATAAAAATATATTTTGCTTTTTAAGGCTGACGTACTGAGGCCCCATAGTATGAGAGTGTGTACTGTAGTGAATGTGTCTTACAACAATGGCGCTGGTGATAGATGGCATGTATTGTGGACAGCTCACAGTAAAACTACTCAATTATACTGACATTGCTTCAATTTCCAGCCTGTAGTTTTCCTTTAAGAAATGGACTTTTAAATCATCTAATTGCACTGGTAATCTTACAATCTCCTGATGAACCCGAAGGGTTCTCAGCCCTGCAGCTGCAGCACGTGCAGTTAACAAGATGGCCACTATCATTTCAGGAAGCAAGGTGGGTGGTGTTGGAATTTCAGACCAAACTGAAGTGACGGGAACACGACCACTGCTCCCTAGCACCCCCCTGTGCAATGTACAGTCGGAGAGCAAGACAGAGGACTTGAGGGCAAGATTGCTGTAACACAGAGAGATTCCCGAGTCCTCAGTTTCAGTGAGACATGGCTCACACCCCACACTGTGCTCTCAGTCCACTGGGTGGTGGTGTCAGGAGAAGGCCGAGGTGGTGGTGTCTGCTTCATGATAAACTCTGTGGTACTAAGACATAGCAGCTTGTCCCACTCATGTTCTCCTGACCTGGAACATGTGCCAACTGTTCCACTTACCAAGAGAAGTTCTCTGTACAGATCCTGACTCCAGATTCCATACTGCCAAAGGCAGAAATCAAGCTAGCACTCAATTAACAACCAAGAGACGGCTTACCCGACACCCTTTGCATCCTTGCTGGGGATTTTAATCAGGCTAGCTTATAGAAATCTTTGCCATATACCATTGCATATCACCTACAGTACCAGAGGATGCAACACACACGATCACTGCCACATTACTGTCAAGAATGCCCACTGGTCCATCCCTCGAACACACTTTGAGAAATTTGACCATTTGTTGAAGGATGGTCAACAATTATGGCATTGCTTGAACGCCATCACCTCCTACAAAGCGAAACCAAGCAACATAAATGGCAAAGAGGTTTCATTCCCAGATGAGCTCAATGCCTTTTATGCTTTTTCTTTTCTTTCAACAGTAGTGATGAGTACAGGCTTGCAATGGATGGCCATTTAAGTGATTTCCTTGGAAACCTGACAAGGCAATCTCTTAAGTGGCCAGCTGTTGCATTTGGGGCTGCAGGTATATGAATAGAGACATACACTTTTAAACACTCATTAACAAGATGTAAGGTTGGTTACTGAAATAAGACCATAACATATAGGAGCAGGATTAGGCCTTCTGGCCCATCGAGTCTGCTCTGCCATCTCATCATGACTGATCCATTTTCCTCTCAGCCCCAGTCCCCTGCTTTCTCCTCATATCCCTTCGTGCTCTGATTAATTAAGAATCTATCACACTCTGTCTTAAGTACAGTCGGCCCTCCTTATCCACGAAGGATTGGTTCCGGGACCCCTTGCGGATACCAAAATTCACAGATGCTCAAGTCTCTTATTCAACCTGTCTCAATTTGGTTGACCTTAGGACCCAGTGGAACCCCAGAGCTTATTTAACCTGTCTCAGTGCGGTGGTCTTTAGGATCCGACGAAGCTCTGAATCTGCAGTGATTCTGTTCATGAAAATAATCAGGATCACAATTGGAAAATAAAGTGGAAATAATAAAGCGATCGGAAAGAGGTGAAACACCATCGGTCATTGGAAAAGCGTTAGGCTGTGTCGGTCAACGATTGGAACAATTTTAAAGGATGAAGTGAGAAAGGCTCTGCCCCAATGAAAGCTACAATTATTACTAAGCAATGCAGTGGTTTAATTTTGGGGTTTTGGGTTTTTGATCCCCGACACGGTGGAGAGCGCGCTTGGGAGCAATCTGTCACTTCCGTTCCCGAGCCCGGCGCTGAAACGTACATTCTTAAGCGTTTTATATGCATAGAAAGGTAAAATATATACTATATACTAAGACAAACATTTGACTAACTGACGCTAAATAATACCAGATGTACTTGTTCTGACTTACTTAGTAAGAGAACTAATTTTTTTCAATCCCGATCCACAATAACCCACACCCATCCTCCCATATACTTTGTTATCTCTAGAATGCTTATAATACCTAATACAATGTAAATGCTATGTAAAATAGTTGTTATACTGCATTGTTTAGGGAATAATAACAAGAAAAAAAGTCTGCAAATGCTCGAACAACAAGTGCTGGACGAGCACTTCCGGGTTTTTACGATTCGTGGTTGGTTGAATTTGCTGATAAGGGGGGCCGACTGTATACAAGAAGACTTGGCCTCCACTGCTGCCTGTGGCAACAAACTCCACAGATTCACCACTCCCTGGTTAAAGAAATTCCTTTGCATCTGAGTTTCAAAAGGATGCCCCTCTAGTCTGTGGTTGTGTGTTCATGGTATTAGAATCTCCCAGTGTAGGAAACTCCTCTCCACATCCACTCTATTAAGGCCTTTTAACCATACGATAGCTTTATAAAGCTTCAACATTGCCTCCTTGCTTTTATATTCAAGCCTTCTTGAAATGAGTGCTAACATTGCATTTGCCTTGCTCACCACAGAATCCACCTGCAAATGAACCTTTAGGGAATCCTGCACAGAGACTCCCATGTCCCTTTGGACCTCAGCTTTTTGTATTTTCTTTCCATTTTAAAAAAAAGGCAACCCTTTAATTTCTTCTTTCAAAGTGCAGGATGGTATACTTGCCAACACTGTATTTCATCTGCCATTTCTTTTTCTATTTTCCTAATCTGTCTAAGCCTCTCTACTTCCTCAAAACTGCATGCCCTTTCAACTATCTTCATATCGTGTGCAAACTCTGCAACAATGCCATCAATTCCATCATCCAAATCATACCGTATGAAGAATCGGTCCTAACACAGACCCCTGAGGAACACCACTACTCACTGGCAGCCAGTCAGAAAAGGCTCCCTTTATTCCCACTGTTTGCCACCTGCCAATCAACCATTGCTTTAAACCATGCTAGAATGGGTAGTTTGTTCAGGAGCCTCATGTGTGACACCTTATCAAAGGCCTTCTGAAAATCCAAGTACACCACATCAACCCATTCCCCTTTGTCTATCCTGCTTGCTATTTCTTCAAAGCCTTTCAACAGATTTGTCAGGCAAGATTTTCTGTTGAGGAAACTGTGCTGACTAAGGCCTATTTTATCATGTGCCTCCAAGTACCCTGAGACATTAATAATCAACTCCAAGATCTTCCCAACCACTGAGGTCAGACTAACTGGCCTATCGTTTCCTTTCTTCTGCCTCTGTCCCTTCTTGTGAAGAGTGGAGTGACATTTTCAATTTTCCAGTCTTCCAGAACCATTCCAGAATCTAGTGATTCCTAAAAGGTCATTATAAATGCCTCTGTGATCTCTTCAGCCACCTCTTTCAGAACTCTGGGGTGTACATCATCTGGTCCAAGTGACTTATGTACTTAAAACTTTTCAGTTCCCCAAGAACCTTCTCCTTAGTAATGGTAACTTCACATACTTTACGTCCCCTGATACCTAGAACTTCCACTATACTGCCAGTCTCTTCCACAGTGAAGACTGATGCAAAATACTTATTCAGTTCATCTGCCATTTCCTTTTGCCCCATTACACCCTCTCCAGCATCATTTTCCAGTGGTCTGATATCCACTGTCACCTCTCTTTTACACTTTAAGTATCTGTAGAAACTTTTGGTATTCTTCTTAATATTATTGGCTAACTTATATATATATATATATAGATATACACACCGAATTACTTTCAGAAATTACATCCGTTGCTGCTCTTCTATCATCCTTCTTTTCCAGTCATTTCTGGCCAACTCCTCACTCCTGCCTCTGTAATTCCCTTTACTCCACTGTAATACTGAGACTCCTAACTTCTGCTTCTCCTCAGATTTTCAGGGTGAATTCGATCATATTATGATCACTTTCCCCAAAGGGTTCGTTCAATTCTGGTTCATTGCACAACACCCAATCCAGAATAGCTGATCCTTTGGTGGGCTCAACCACGAGCTGCTCTGAAAAGCCATCTTGTATACTTGCTAGAAATTCCCCCACTATTATTCCACCTTTTCGACGATACTTATTGCATTGAAATATTGGCAACTTAGGACACTAGTCGCACCATGCTCAACTTTTGATTCATAACTTTGACTGAAGTCTTACTGACATCTCCCTCCACAGCCTCTCCTAGCACTCTGGTTCCCATCTTCTGAAACTCTAGTTTAAACCCGACCCTGCAGCATTAACAAACCTTCCCACTAGGATATTAGTCCCCCCCTAGTTCAGGTGCAATCTGTCTCTTCGGTACAGCTCCCATCTTCCCTGGAAGAGAGACCAATTATTCGAAAATCTTACGCCCTTCCTCCTACACCAACTCCATAGCCATGTATTAAATTGTATACTCTTCCTAGTTCTGACTTCATTAGCAGTGGCATGGGTAGCATTCCTGAGATCATAGTCCTGGAGGTCCCACCCTTTAACTTAGCACCTAACTCCCTGAGCTCCTTATGCAGAACCTCGTCAATCATCCTGCTCATGTCATTGGTACCTACATGGACCACAACTTCTGGCTGCAATAACTAACAACAAATAACAAAGTTTATTTAAGTTTACACTTGATGGCCTGTGGGTAAATAGTATGGAAAACTATTGTGGTTAGGGGCACTGCTGGACAGTAAGTGAGCTTGCTCTGCTCTTCTTGTACGCTTCTGGGTCCTGGACTACCTACAGCAGTCGCTACAAGGCAGTATTCTTGTGATGGCAAGACCCTGTAGGACATTGGTAATACAAAATACTACAAGCCTGGCACATCGGTTCATTGGCGATGCAAGTGGTGAGGGATCTGCATGTTCTAGATTATTGTGTGAACCAAGCCCTCGTGCTGTTCTGTTGCCTCTTACAGCCAGCCAGGTGAGGAGGCACTGGAGGTGGTGTGGGAGAGAACAGATTGCAGTCTGGTCACTGTAATCTGTCTCCCGCTGGTGTTGTGTTCCAGTGTTCGCTCCATTGAAGACCAGTAGACAAGCTGGATTGCCTTTGTCTGCGGCTGACCCAGCACGAGATGAGGAACTGCTACATGCTTGTTCTTGTAGATACGTGGCTCCAGTACAACATCCCTTGCACCATCATTCTTCAGGCCAGGACACTCAGGGTCTTGCGCTAATGTTACTTAGTGACTGTATGTGCTATCAATCTGGCCACAGAGGAACAATGTTTTGTTCAACTGTATGTGTGTGTATGGCTGAATGATAGACAATTGAGCTTGAACTTAAACGTCTCATTCCTAACACTGAACACCCAAATCAGAGACACCTCAGATTACCAGGTGGAAAGCTTCCTTCTCTCTCCTGGGAGCCCCTGGACCATTGCCACTCCAATAAGGAAGGATCTTTTGGGCAGTTTGGAGACATTGAGCCTATGCATTGGGAACACAAGCACAAATGGTCAAAGGCAGCTGCTGTCTGACAGCTCCCTATCCACCAGTACTTTCAAGCATCGCTGACCCATCTGTGGTCCAGCCTGCAGACCATGTTGGCATCAGAACCAATTAAACTGCGGTGGAAGCAAGTCCTAAGGGACTGTAGAAGAAGATGGACTTCATGATATTTGGACAAGTGTTGTTACCTTTCCCTTCATCAATCCCACTTTAATGACAATCTGTGTGAAGAGATGAGTCCTGATGAAAGGTTCTTGGCCTGAAACATTGACTAATAATTCCCCTTCATAGATACCTGCTGAGTTCCGCCAACATTGTGTATGTGTGTGCGTGCGTGTGTGTGTGTTGCTCAAGATTTCCAGCATCTATAAAATCTTTAGAGTTAATGAATATTTGTAGTGTGTTTGCACTTCTGCAGAGAGTAAGAAAAAAAATCGACAGATTCTAATTTGCTGAAATCATACCACAGTTCACTTTTTTTTTGAAACATGGTAAATGGCTCCTTTGGTATCCATACCAAAGCCTTAGTAAGCTGATCCTGAGTATGAATGCTGTAAAGTTGTCTTTGTTACATGATGCAGTGACCAGTGTTGATTGAAGTTTGATGGATGTAACAGTATTGTGTGACTAAACAACAGAAGCCAGCTGGCCTGGTGATCGTCTGTGGCCTGCAGCTGTCGTAGGGCTGAATGGTACACTATAGAATGTATTTAATGGACGAATTTAATAGCATCACGCTGCTTTATCTGCCAGTGATTGTTTAAACTTGCCCTAATTTATTGATGGGACTGATTCCATTCTGTCCAGGATGAAGGATAACTTTATTCACCATTTACATTTTTGAGGAATTTGCTGTGGTGAGGTGGTCCGGGTGCAACATGCAACAAAAAACAACATTCAACAATTGTATAAAAATGAACTTTGAGATTAAAGTGCAGATAGGGAATAAATGATGCATAGATACATAAGTACCAGCATGTACTTACAATGTGAATAGATTATAAAAGTTGGTTTATAGGGTGTATAGTGCAGTGAGTGGGGTAATAGAAAGGGGTGGTAACTAGAATGGTTGATCAGATTAACTGTGTGGGGGAAGAACTTTTTAAGATGGTGTGAAGTTTTTGTTTTAAGTTTCTAGAAGGGAGCTTTTGGAAAAGGCTGTTTGCTGGGTGGGTAGTGTCCTCAATGACTTTTCCTGTCCTGGACACATACAGGTCCTGCAGTGAAGGTAGACTGCAGCCAATGACCTTTTTCTTATGACCTGACAGTTTGCTGTAGCTTTCATATATTGTGGAAGGATACTGCACCAAACCAGAGTGGCTGATATCAGTATGCCCTCATGATGGCAGTGTAGAATTGCACCAGTATGTTCTGAGGAAGATGCAATTTTACTAAGTTCTCCAAGAAGGAGATATGGTTCTTTCACATGTGGTCCTGCAAAATAATGATGCCCAAGAAGCTGATTTGTTGAAACGGTGCTAACTGTAGATTTGTTGATGATGAGAGGACTACATCTTAAAGGGGTAAAGCAACACACACAAAATGCTGGTGGAACGCAGCAGGCCAGGCAGCATCTGTAGGAAGAAGTGCAGACGTTTCGGGTTGTGACCCTTCGTCAGGAGTAATGGAGAAAAGAGATAGTAAGAGATTTGAGAGGGGGAGGGGGAGACCCAAAATGATAGGAGAAGGCAAGAGGGGGAGGGATGAAGCTGAGAGCTGGGAAGTTGATTGGCAAAAGGGATACAAGGCTGGAGAAGGTAGAGTATCATAGGATGAAATGATTCTTCCTCCATGTATCATTGGAAGAAAGAAAGGGGGAGAGGAGCACCAGAGGAAGATGGAGAACAGGCAAGGAGTGATTGTGGGAGGGAAAAAGAGAGGAAAAACAGAAAAAAAATAGGGATGGAGTAAGAAGGGCAGGAGGGGCATTATTTGGAAATGAGAGGGGGTATTTTTGTACCTGTGGAATTTTAAATCCATGACCTCAATATATTAACAAACACAGTAGAGTCCTTGGCTTTTCTCATTGCCTCAAGTTCAGTCAGTGTTCTTGTTTATGAGAAAGCAGGGATTCCATACTAAACCAGAAGTACAAATGTAAATTATAGTGGATAGCAAAATTGCTGATCACGAGTCGAGTTTCAAAATTTGATACATGACATCACTGGATGGTAAAACCACAGGCTGAGCAGCAACTTAGTGTAGTGCTGTTTGTACATATTGTGAGTTATTGCAGACTGCCGTAAGTGTTCTTTTGAGAGTCATTTTAAACAGGTTTTAGTATTGTGTACTGGTGAGAATATTGAATATTCTATTGATCTTTAACTGTGCTAAGGGGTCTTGATCTGATATTTCATCGAAAAGCAGTTACATCTAATAATATGGTACACTGAATGCTATACCATAGTGTTAACAAAGGTCATTTGACATTAGACATAGGAGCAGAATTAGCTATTTGGCCCATCGAGTCTTGCTCTGCCATTCCAACGAGGCCGACATATTATCCCTCTCAACCCTATTTTAAGTTTAACCCTAGCCCTTTAACCCTAGTTCAAGTTTAATTACCATTCAACCATACATGAATAGTCATGAATGCAGCCAAACAAAACAACTTTGCAACCTGTAATTCCCTGCCCTTTCCTTGTAACCTTTGTTGCCCTTAACAATCAAGAACCTATCAACCTCCGCTTTAAATATACTCAATAATCATCTATAGCAATTAATTCCACAGATTCACCATGCTGTGGCTTAAGAAATCCCTTTTCAGCTCTGTTCTGAAGGGATGTCCCTGTATTCTGAGGCAGTGCTCTCTGGTCATACACTTCTCCACTGTTGGAAGGATTTTTTGAATGCAGCTTCTCCCCTCACTCTCCTGAAGCAAAGTGACAACTTTGTCTGCGTCCTTCCATTGCAGTGTGCTATTAAAGAAACAAAACTAATGTGAAAAATTGTAGTAATATATTATGATATAGCACTTGTTGGATATCCTGTTCTTTTCATTAATCACAGCAAAGTGGTACTGGCATCACTTTCCCCCATAAACAACAGTGCATAAGGAAAGGCATGCAGCAGTGATCTTTATAGTTCCATCTTTACCAGAGATTTCCAGAGAGCTTTCAGAGCCATGACAAATCCATTTTATTCCTTGGCACACTGATCCAATGTCACCTTATGGCCAAAGTCTTTAAATTATTACCTTTTCAATAATTTATTTTCAAACTATTGAGATGTTAGAATGGTTATAAAGTGAATGAAGCCAATTGTTTCATCAATAGTTTGTTCCAGTTTATCCAGTGGGCATAAAAAGAATCCACTACCATGTGGAAGCTGCCTCAGAGCCTGCTGAGGAATGCGAATAAACAGAATTTCTATTTGCATGTTGCAAATCAATGTTCAAAGTAATTTTATTATGAACGTACATATATGTCACCATTCACAACCGAGATTCATTTTCTTATGGGTAATCACAGTAAATCCAAAAAACTAATTAGAATAAATGAAAACCCACACCCAGTAGGACAGACAAATAACCTATGTGCAAAGGAGAACAAATTGTATAAATACATCAGAAGAAAATAGTAATAAATAAGCAGTAAATATTGAGAAGATGAGATGAAGAGCCCTTGAAAATGAGTCCATAGTTTGATCCACTCTGGTTCAAGAGTCTAATGGTTGAGGAGTAGTAACTGTTCTTGAACCTGGTGGTGTGTGTCACGAGGTTCCTGTACCTCCTTCCTGATGGCATGAGCAAGAAGGGAGCATGACCAATGTGGTGAGGTCCTTGATGATAGATGATGATCACAATGGCAATTAGAATTTCTACTTAGTTTGGGAAATGTTAAGTTTTAATGATCCTGAACAATCATGGTTCTAAAGTTAAGACGTACAAAAAAACTGGATGAACTCAGCAGGTCGGGTAGCATCCGTTGAAATGAGCAGTCAACGTTTCGGGTTGAGACCCTTCGTCAGGACAAAAGGAGGAGGGGGCAGGGGCCCTATAAAGAAGGTGGGGGGAGGGTGAAAATTCAATCAGAGGAAAGATCAAGGTGTGGGAGAGGGGAAGCAGGGAGGGGATAGGCAGGAGAGGTGAAGAAGGAATGTAAGGGGAAAGCACTATGGGTAGTAGAAGGCGGCAGAGTTATGAGAGAGGTAATAGGCAGCTGGAAGAGGAGACAGAGTGAAGGTGGGATGGGGGAAGGGAGAGGGTGAGAATTACCGGAAATTGGAGAATTCCATGTTCATATCAAGGAGCTGGAGACTACCCAGACGGTATATGAGATGTTGTTCCTCCAACTCTGGCTTCTTCTACTACCCATAGTGCTTTCCCCTTACATTCCTTCTTCACCTCTCCTGCCTATCCCCTCCCTGCTTCCCCTCCCCCACCCCTTGATCTTTCCTCTGATTGGTTTTCCACCCTCCCCCCACCTTCTTAATAGGGCCCCTGCCCCCTCCTCCTTTAATCCTGACGAAGGGTCTCGACCTGAAACGTTGACTGCTTCTTTCAATAGATGCTGCCCAACCTGCTGAATTCATCCAGCTTTTTTGTACGTCTTGATTTGACCACAGCATCTGCAGTGTACTTAGTGTTTATGGTTCTAAAGTTGCTACCAGCTTGTGATATTGAGAACAACTCATCACTTGTCTTGCTCAGCACATTAGTCCACTCAGACTTCGATGTTTAGGCTTATGGTACAACCATAAATATCGACTTTTCATCTCTGCGTTTTATCATATCAGCCTGACTGCTCACTGTATTCATTGGTATCAGGTTCATGAACAAGCTTGTTATTAGAGTAGCAAAGCAGGGAACAGGAGCAAGAACTCAAGTGATATACTTGCATGGGAGAAACAATATCTTGTGGATTATTACACTGGACACTATTCATCAGTGTTGCCATCAGCTCGAGGTGTGTAGCTGCAAAAGCAATGGAGCAACTTGCTCCATGAATGTCATCCAGGTCAGGCTGTCATGAAGTATTACCCAAAGCCAATAGAGTTCCCTCAGTGGTTGGCTACATAATGGGACGAGGAACATTGTCAAGCTGTGACTAACAGGTCAGAGCTGTTCCTTCTCAGTTGAAAATAGTCCCTCACAAGCTAATCTCAACTTAGTTCTGGGCATTATGTTGTTTAAAAACCTCATTTATTTAGAGATATAGTGCCCTTCCAACCCTTGGAGCCACAGCACAACGTAACACCCAACAATCCGATTGAAACCGACCCTAATCACGGGATGCTTTACAGTGACCCATGAACCTACCTGGTACAACTTTAGAAACTGAAGAACATGGTGAAAGCACACTTATTCCATGGGCAGGACGTACAGAGATTCCTTACAATCTCCAAACACCAACGCCCCAAGCTGTAACAGCAGCACATGAACCCCTACACTACGGTGGCACCCCGGGTAAATCTTCAAACCATATATGAACCGAATGTGTGACACCCTGGGCTTGTATTGAAATCGTACCTCTGTGAACTAGAGCACAGCACATTGCTCCAGAGTTCCCTTCTGTGATCATATGCAGTACAGATTTACAGTGAGTGACAACATTGCCATGTCAGATTACCTTACTTCCTTGCCTAACATGATCACGTTTGTGCTCTCCTGGTGAAGAATTTTGATGATTTATCAGTGGAATTCCATCACTCCGTGAGACACACCATTCACCATCACAAAGTTCCCTAAGGTTACAGGTCAAGTTATTTACAGAACACCTTGGGACGAATAGGAAAAATGAATTATTAGGCAAACTTCAATCGACTTACCTACATGGATCTACAAACATTGCAAGTATCCAGTACCCGCCACAGATCTACGATCACAGGAAGTTTCCGGTACCCAGGGACACTGATCTACGATCACGGGAAGTTTCCAGTACCCGGGGACATGGATCTATGATCACAGGAAGTTTTCAGTACCCGGGGACACTGATCTACGTTCACGGGAAGTTTCCAGTCTAGCACAGAATCTGGAATATACTGTAGAAAAGTGACTTAAATGATAACGGTGAAAGGAAAGTTGGTGTATATATTTATTTGGTGATTATGTTTTCAAGGAATGTTTTGGAGAATGAGCAAGAAAAGGAAAATTATCCAGTAACTGTAAAGAACTAGTTGAGATGCAATGGCCTGAATGGTGTATTTGGGGGCTTTGTTAAATTCAACATTAGACCTCTTGGTTCTGAATCTGTAGCACCGTTTTCTGTACTATTTAAGCCTCTTTCAAGCCTTCTTCATTAAACCATATCAATATACAGACAATCCCTGCGTTTTGGTTGTTCAGGTGATAGGATTTTTTCCCTTTGGAATTCACAAATCATTACCTGGAAATTTAAGATGCAGAATAAAATTTGCACTGTGAGTGGGGGAGAAAGATAGTTTTCTCAACTTGTATTTCTTGATTCATGCGGCTGTTCATCATAGCGATTAACATGTGGACCAATTTCTGGGTACGAACCCCTTCCATAACATGGGGATCCCTTCAATCATTCCAGTCCTTTCCCCCATTGCAAAGGATGTCCTGTGTCATTCCAGTCCTTTGTTCCTTGTGTTTATTTAGCTGCCCTTTTAATGCATCCATATAAAGGGATGACCAGCAACCACTGGCTTCATCAGGTTCTGTGTGTCAGATTAATTTATTTATCACGTGGACATGAAAACATACAGTGAAATGTGTCATTTGCGTTAACAACCAAAATACCTGAAGATGTGCTGGGACGGTCTTACGTTTCTGCCTCTAATCCTTCCTTCGGGAGAAAATTTCTGAATCTTTTTCTGACAACTGCCTTTCTACTGGCTATGTACTGTAATGCTCCAGACACCTGGTCTACTCTGGGTGCACATACCACTTCCAACCTAGACGACTAGCCTGGATTTCAAACGAGTGCGTGAGCTAGATGCTGAACTGCCAGAATTGGATGTCTGATTAGTAAGGGCACCTGAATCTAAATGTATCCCAAGCAACAACACACACAAAATGCTGGTGATGGCAGTGATGCTGTGTTCCACCAGCATTTTGTGTGTGTTGTTGTTTGAATTTCCAGCGTCTGCAGATTTCCTCGTGTTTGTATCCCAAGCAAGGTTTGTTTCCAATTTGTTGCAATCCCTCAGTCTTTTAATGCGATTCCTTTAGAAGTAACTCCATTTTGTTTGCTTTACCATTGACACAAAGTGACCCCAGTGTCAACTCACAATGCTTTCTGTAAAAGCCATCTCCAGAACAAACATTGGCTTTGCAATGTCTCTCTTCCCCCAGGAATGATGAGTCAATTCATTCAAAGATCAACGTGTTCATCATCAAAGTACATTTATGTCACCATATACAACCCTGACATTCAGTTTCTTGCAGGCATAGACAGTAAATCCAAGAAACCTAATAGAATCAATGAAAGAACACCCAACATGATGGACGAACAACCAATGTGCCAAAGACAAACTGTGCAAATACAGAAGAGGGGAAAAGCATAGTAGGTAGATAAATGAACAAACAAGCAATAAATATCAGGAAAATGAGAGGACGAGTCCTTGTAAGTGAATCGATAGGTTGTGGGAACAGTTCAATGATGGAGTGAGTGAAGTTATCCCCTCTGATTCAAGAGCCTGATGGATGATAGTTCATCCATTTGTGAAGAAATACATTCAAGAATGACATAATTTGATAGTTGTGCAATGTTTTAATAACCTCTTGTGGTTTTGGAATAATACAAGAGGTAAATTTAGAAGTAATTTCTTAAATAATATTTTAATTATGTTAAAAGTTAATTATGGTCTAAGATTTGCATGTCAGAATCAGGTTTATTATCACTGACGTGGTCATTGTCATAGAAAAGTACAACACAAACAGGCCCTGTGGCCTATCTAATCTGAGCTGCGCCAATTAAACTGCCTCCTCCCATCAGCCTGTACCATGACCATCGCCCTCCGTATCCATGTACCGACCTAAATTTGCATTACACGTTGAAATCGAGCTCACTTGTACCAGTTGCGCTTGCAGCTAATTGTGGAACTCATTGCCTCGTGACAGTAGTACAGTGTAAGAGATTTAAAAAAAACTTAGAATAAGAAATCAAAAGTGCAAAAGAAGAATAGTGAGGAAGTGAAAATGGGTTCATCAGCTGTCTGAAATCGGGAAGAAACTGATCCTGAAATGTTGTGTCTGGGTCTTTCTGCTCCCTGATGAGAAGAGGCCATGGCTTGAGTGATGGGGGTCTGTAATGATGGATGTCACTGCTTGAGTCACCACCTTTTGATGATGATGGTGGTGGGGGGAGGATTGTTCCTGTGATGGAGCTGCCTGAATCTGCAGCTTTGTATTGTTTCTCTCGATCCTTTGCATTGGAGCCTCCATACCAGGCAATGATGCAGCCAGTCAGACTGCTGTGTGTTCTACATGTCCTGTAATTATATATTTGTAGAAGTTCTGAAGGAAGTAGCTGGAGAGATTGCAGAAGCATTAACAATGATCTTTCAAGAATCAATAGATGCTGTCATTGTATTGGATGAGTGGAAAATTGCAAATGTTACTCCGCTATTTCACAAGGGGGGGAGACAGCAGAAAGGAAACTATGGACCTGTTAGCCTGACATCAGTGGTTGGGAAGTTGGAATCAATTGTTAGGAAAGAGATTACAGAGTACCTGGAGGCACATGACAAGATAGGCCAAAGCCAGCATGGGTTCCAGAAAGAAAAATCCTGCCTGACTAACCTACTGCAGTTTTTTGAGGATGTTCCAAGTAGGGTAGACAAAGGGGATGCAGTAGATGTGGTGTACTTAGATTTTCAGTAGGCCTTTGACAAGGTGCTGCACATGAGGCTGCTTAGCAAGATAAGAACCCATGAAATTACAGGGAAGTTACTAGCATGGGTGGAGCATTGGCTGATTGGCATAAAACAGTGGGAATAAAGGATTCCTGTTCTGACTGGCTGCTGGTCACCAGTGGAGTTCCACAGGGACCCGTGTTGGGACCACTGCTTTTTGCAATTTATGTCAATGATTTGCATTATAGGAGCCATGTATTTGTGGCTAAATTTGCTGGTGATACAGAGATAGGTGGAGGAGCAGGTAGTGTTGAGGAAACAGAGACTCTTGGATAACTTAGGGGAATGGGCAAAGAAGTGGCAAATAAAATACAATGTTGGAAAGTGCATGGTCATGCACTTTGGTGGAAGAAAGAAATGGGCAGATTATTATTTAGATGATAAGAGGATTCAAAATGCAGGGATGCAAAGGGACTTAGGAGTCCTTGTGCAGGATACCCTAAAGGTTAACCTCCAGGTTGAATCAGTCATGAAAAAGGTGAATGCAATATTGGCTTTCATTTCTAGCGGTATAGAATATAAGAACAGGGATATGATGTTGAGGCTGTATAAGGCACTTGTGAGACCACACTTGGAGTATTGTGTGTAGTTTTGGATTCCTTATTTTGGAAAGGATATACTGACATTGGAGAGGGTTCAGAGAAGATTCATGAGAACGATTGCAGAAATGAAATGGTTACTGTATGAGGAACGTCTGGCATCTCTTGGTCTGTATTCCCTGGAGTTCAGGAGAATGAGGGGTTAATCTTATAGAAACATTCCAAATGTTAAAATGCCTGAACAGATTAGATATAGCAAAGTTATTTCCCATGGTAGGGGAGTCTAGGACAAGAGGCATGACTTCAGGATTGAAGGGCATCCATTTAGAACAGAGATGCAGAGAAATTACTTTGGTCAGAGGGTGGTAAATCTGTGCAATTTGTTGCCATGAGTGGCTGTGAAGGCCAAGTCATTGGGTGCATTTAAGGCAGAGATAGATAGGTTCTTCATTAGCCAGAACATCAAAGGGTTTGTGGAGAAGGCAGGGAAGTGGGAATGACTGGAAGAATTGTATCAGCCCATGATTAAATGGCGGAGCAGACTCGATGGACCAAATGGCCTACTTCTGTTCCTATATCTTATGGTCTTATAGAATTACTTATTGGATATAATTGCCCATCCTATGGATGATAGTACTTCAATTCAAAAGCAAAAATATTGGAAGTAAAAGAACACTTGGGGAAGATGCTTGAGTCCATTATTAAGGACGAAATAGTGGCACATCTAGATGGCAGAAATAGGATTAGGCCGAGCCAACATGGATTTACCAAGGGCAAATCATGCTTGACTAATCTGTTGGAGTTTTTTGAGGGTGCAACAAGGATGTTAGACGAGGGTAAGCCAGTAGATGTTGTGTACCTAGATTTTCAGAAGGCATTCGATAAGGTGCCACATAGGAGATTGGTGAGTAAAATCAGAGCTCATGGCATTGGGGGCAGGGTTTCAACATGGATAGAAAACTGGTTGGCAGATAGAAAGCAAAGGGTAGCAGTGAATGGGTGTTTCTCAGACTGGCTGGAGGTGACTAGTGGGGTACCACAGGGCTCTGTATTGGGACCACAGCTCTTTACGATTTATGTCAATGATTTAGATGAGGGCATTGAAAACTATATCAGCAAGTTTGCTGACGATATTAAACTGGGTGGCAGTGTGACATGCGAAGAGGACGTTAGGAGAATACAGGGAGACTTGGATAGGCTGAGTGAGTGGGCAGATACTTGGCAGATGTCATTCAATGTGAATAAATGTGAAGTTCTCCACTTTGGAAGCCGGAACAAGAGGGCAGAGTATTGTCTGAACGGTGTCGAGTTAGGTAACGGAGTAATGCAAAGAGACCTAGGAGTCCTAGTTCACCAGCCAATGAAGGTGAATGAGCAAGTGCAACAGGCAGTGAAGAGGGCAAATGGAATGTTGGCCTTTGTTACAAGGGGAATTGAATACAAGAGCAAGGATGTTCTTTTGCATTTGTACAGGGCCCTGGTGAGACCACACCTGGAATATTGTGTACAGTTTTGGTCTCCAGGTTTAAGGAAGGACATTCTGGCAATTGAGGAAGTGCAGTGTAGATTCACTAGGTTGATTCCTGGGATGGCAGGGCTGTCTTACGCAGAGAGATTGGAGAGATTGGGCTTATACACGCTGGAATTGAGGAGATTGAGAGGGGATCTGATTGAAATGTTTAAGATAATTAAAGGATTTGATAGGATTGAGGCAGGAAATATGTTCCAGATGTTGGGAGAGTCCAGTACCAGAGGGCATGGATTGAGAATAAGAGGTCAGTTATTTAAAACAGAGTTGAGGAAGAGCTTCTTCTCCCAGAGAGTTGTGGAGGTGTGGAATGCACTGCCTCGGAAGACGGTGGAGGCCAATTCTCTGGATGCTTTCAAGAAGGAGCTGGATAGATATCTGATGGATAGGGGAATCGAGGGATATGGGGACAAGGCAGGGACTGGGTATTGATAGTGAATGATCAGCCATGATCTCAGAATGGCGGTGCAGACTCGAGGGGCCAAATGGTCTACTTCTGCACCTATTGTCTATTATCTATTATCTATTATAACACACACAAAATGCTGGTGGAACACAGCAGGCCAGGCAGCATCTATAAGGAGAAGCGCTGTAGACGTTTCGGGCCGAGACCCTTCGTCAGAAAGTAAAAGGATATGCTTTATGCTTTTTGGTTTATCTTGTCCTAATATGCCATCGAATTCGATCCCCAGTTATTTCCATACCTTGAATATCCCTGATAACAACATTACACAAATATGTAACTGGTTTAGCAGCATAAATAAATAATAATAGAAGAGAATCTGAGGTATTCTGTGTTGTGTGCCAAATCTGCTGACTTCCCTAAAGCTTTTCAACTTTGTACAAGGTGCAAGTCTTGTAAATAATAAATTATTCTCCTTTAGTTCAGTTAAGTGTAACTTCCGCAATTTTTTGAACTTGACTAGGTTTGTGAAATATTGAATGCACATAGGCTACTGTGATTTCTACAGCACAACAGTATTTACACTTCCAGTTTATTTTATTTAGAGATCCATCTTGGAATAGGCCCCTCTGACCCATTGAGCTGCAGCACTCAGCAACCCCATTTGAACTCTAACCTAATCATGAGGTAATTTACAATGACTAACTAATCTACTAACCTGTACGTATTTGGACTGTGGGTGGAAACTGAAGGAAAACCACGCCTGAGCTATGATAGTGTCATGTTAACTGCCACACTTTCGTGATGCCTGTCATTAGCTGTGAAGTATTTTAGGTGCCTTCTGAAGTCTTGTAATTAATACACATGCAAAGATTTTTGTTTGGAATTCAAATCATGTTATTAAGCTCTGATCACCACAATTAGAAACCATTAATGCTCCAATAATACTGCCAAAAACCTATCAAATATAAATATAGATTAAATTTCTGTTAGAATTTATTGCATGTTTCTTTAATAGGAGCTGCAATCTGATCCCTTTGGCAGCCAAGATAAGGCATTTTGTAATCAAATATGGCACAAGGGTGCGGCACCAGAGCTATTGGTTTATTATGTTCGCAGTCCATGACCAACACAAAGCATGTTGTTCTCCTTCTGCTATTCTTCCTCAGAAATATTCAGAGTTGGTTTCTATATATGGTGACACCATTTCCACTGGTGACCACAGATCTGTTTGTTGATGTTAGGGCATATTCTGAAGTTTGGGTATAAAACAAATACAGGTTTCAACAGCAGTCTGCCTTCAGATCTGAGTATGGATTGTCATTTGAATCTAAAATGCAACTCAGGACAGTGGTCTCTCAGAAGCTGCAATTTAGAGTAAATTGCAGACCAGGAAAGCCTTTGATCCAAGTGTATGAATATGCTATGTTGATTGCATCCCAAATTATTTCCCTACTTCATTCTCTAAACAGAAATTTAACTGGTTCAGCTTTATAAATAGTGTGGTTATAAAAAGGTATCAAATCTACTGTCTTCCCAATGGTTTTGCTGATGACAATGAATTCCATATTTGTGGGGTTAAAGTCTACATGGATACCAGTGAAACCAATTTCAAACACTTGTCTGTGAGTGTGACACATAGAGTCACAGGGCAATGTGGCACAGAGATCGGCCCTTCTAGCCTCATTTGTCAATGACGGCCAAGTTATACATTGACCCATGTTTGGCCTGTCTCCCTCTGATCTTTTCCTCTCCATTCAGAACTTGTACCTGGCTCAAAAACTTCCTCTGGCAGTATTCCATAATCATGCCATATTCTACAAGAGGAAGTTGCCCTTTAAATCATCTCCCTCACCTTAAACCTATGCCCACTAGTTTTTGATTCTCTTGCTTGGAATAGGATTTTGTCTATTTCCCCTATATATGCGCCTTGTGATTTTACGTACCTGTAAAAGTTCACCCCTTGGTCTCCACACTCTAATGAATAAAGCCCTGGTCTGCCCAGCCTCTCCCTATAATTCAAGCTCTTGAACACTGGCAACATTCTCATTCTCAACTCCCTTACTTAGTTCTAGTTCTGGGTGAGGTGTTGTTTCCTTCATGAATGTTTGAAAATCCACAGATGACATCTTTGGCTCCATCATCATCTCCATAGTAATTGCACAAACCTCAGTGACCATTGCCTCAGGGAGGAACTTTAGAGTCAGATTCAGGTATATTACTACCAGCGTGTGTTAACTGTGAAATGTAGTGAAATGTGTTAACTTAGCATCAGTAGATAATGCAATACATAATATAGAAGAAGAAAAAAATAAATAAAATAATAATAAATAAATTACTCTGTGTGTGTGTGTGTGTGTGTGTGTGTGTGTGTATACATATCGAATATATTAAAAATTGTGCAAAAACAAATAATATATAGTAAAAAAGTGAGGTAGTGTTCAAGAGTTCAATGTCCATTTAGGAATCGGATGGTAGAGGGGAAGAAGCTGTTCCTGAATCGCTGAGTGTGTGCCTTCAGGCTTCTGTATCTCCTACCTGATGGTAACAGTGAGAAAAGGCCATGCCCTGGGTGCTGAAGTTCCTTAATAATAGGCACTGCCTTTCTGAGACACCGTTCCTTGAAGATATCCTGGGTACTCTGTAGGCTAGTACCCAAGATGGAGCTGACTAGATTTACAACCTTCTGCAGCTTCTTTTGCTCCTGTGCAGTAGCCCCTCCCTCCCCCCCCCAACCATAGCAGACAGGGATGCAGCCTGTCAGAATGCTCTCCATGGTACAACTTATAGAAGTTTTTAAATATATATGTTGACATACCAAATCTCTTCAAACTCCTAATGAAGTATAGTCACTGTCTTGCCTTCTTTATAACCACATCAATATGTTGGGACCAGGTTAGGTCCTTGGAGATCTTGACACCCAGCAACTTGAAACTGCTCACTCTCTCCACTTCTGATCCCTCCATCGGTATGTGTTCCTTCGTCTTACCCTTCCAGAAGTCCACAATCAGGTCTTTCGTCTTACGACGTTGAGTGCCAGGTTGTTGCTGCGACACCACCACTAGTCGGCATATCTCACTCATGTATGCTTTGGCAGCTTCCATCCTGAACGAACTAATGGCACTGTCACAAAAGCACTGAGTTATCTGCCTCCGCATCTCGCCGCAGCTTATCTGCCGGCTAATCAAGGTTTTGTCATCTCCAGAATACTAGTGATCACCTGATAGGTGTATTCTACTCCACCATGTGTAATCTCAAAGTCACAATGGCTCCTTGCCCATATCCTGTTTTCCACAGAGTTCTGCTCATCCGTTCTTCAGTGTAAAATTCCAGCCTTGGAATCTGTTAAAAATTTGTTTAAATTTTATTTTGACCCTGCCCTCCATTATTGCTGTAACCTCTTCCAGTCAGAATCCCTCTCCCCTGAGTCGTTTCCATGCTGCTATTTACTGTGTGTTGTGTATTTAGCACTACAGTAATTGTGTGTGTGTGTCTATCTATATATTTTTTTGATTCAGCATTCTTGGTCATTTAAATAATTATGGGTTATTTATGTTAAAATGTGTTATTTGCATATGTCATCACGCTACCACATGATACGTGTGCATCTTGCTTAAAGTAAAAATGAAGTTGCATTGGTATTTTTGGACTCCTGTGCTTTCCTTTGAATTAATTTAATGTTTTGAAGTTACAAAAAATAAAACTGTGTCATCAGATGTCCATGATATATGTTCTGGAATTCATTCCCAAATTACTTTACCTCTCCTCTCTTCTCTGACAGGCCCGGTAAAGCTCCCATCTTTGACCAATGCTCAGTTGCCTCCTCCTACCTTCTGGCTGATTATTATTTTACCTTTTTCCTCCCAACATTGGAAGAAGACCATTCAGTCCATTGAGTCAGTGGTGACTCTCAAAACAGCCTCCAATTCCCTCTTTATTTCTCTGTAACTTACTCTTTCTTCCCCATCCATCAACCTCCAGCAGATTCTGCAGTAAGTAGTTAGTGTACTTTTGGGAATGTGAGAGGAAATGCTAACATCCCAGAAATAAACCCCGATGGTCACAGAGAGAACATATACATACACCCAACAAGCTACATTAGAGGTTGTCAGAACTTTCTATAACAATCTGCTTAAACCGATCTCTCTTCAATGTTTGCCCAGTTGGACTTGACTGCCAGTATGTGATGGTCAAGTGTAATAGTTCTGTGATAAATTTACTTAGCTGCAGCCTAGACTGGAGCAGCAGTGACAGAATCTACTTGGGTTTAGGTGTAGAGTTTTGCTGGAATTGGACATCAGGTCATTGTGCAACAGAGAGTTTGGTGAGCAGGTCAAAGTTGACTTTGTTGTCACATACATGCATACACGGATGCAGAGAGAAACTTACTGGCAGCAGTCTCATATGCACATTTACAAGGAACAATCATACACGAAGCATAAACTATACTCGATTTTTACAAAAAAGAACACAATTAGAATTATGCAAAAATCTTGTGCTGAATGATTATCAAAGGGGTTATGGTGAGGCAGTGTTTAAAATTCAAAGTACATTTGTTATCAAAGAATGTATGCTATATACAGCTCTGAGATTTGTCTTCCCACAGTGGAACCCATTTAAAGAAAAAAATCAACCCCCCCCCCCACCGCCACGTGCAATGAAAGACCAAATAATGCAAAACATAGAATATAACACACCAGATCATAAAGACATCAAAAGGATTGTGCAGGTTGCTTCAAGAAGCAACTGGTTGAAATGAAGCAGCTGTTCTTAAATCTGGTGGTTTAGGGTGTGAACATTGTGGCAAGGCAAGGGTTAACATAATGTCCAGGTGAGGATAGATTGCAGGCAGCTCAGGCATGAAAGGTCTTTGAAGAGTTTCCCTCTGCACTCTGAATTCCCAGAGCCATTTGGCTTATGGAGCCGAAATAAGAATATAAAAAAGCATGCAAACCACACACACAAACTGAGGGAAAATTACTTTACTAATTTCAGAAGTATTATCAGTTGTTTGCTTGTAGTTTCTATTGACTTTAAAACTTGTTATTGTGAATGTGACTGATCTTGCAAGTAAGGATTTCAAACACACCCAGTTTACCAAATGGTCGATATCCGTAATCTCTGGTGAATTTTGTATAAAAATAGAATTCCTTTGTTCATAATTCAGAGGAATACGGTGACAGGGCCATGCTGTTCTCCTTGTGACTGAATCCAGTTCATCCTGAGTGACTTGGAGTTCAGGTATCTGCTTCCTGCTCAGTGGAAGCTGTGAGAAGACGGACATAGGCACAGCGACTCGTTCTCAATTGCAATAGAGCTGCCAAGCACTTAGAAAAATGAATCATATAAGTACATCAGAAATAATTGAAATTTTAATCACATTGTTAAACAGTGATAGAATAAGCATGGCAGTGCCTCCTAAGAAGTTTGCGAAGGTTCAGCGTGCCATCTAAAACTATGGATGTGTGCTGGAGAGTATATTGACTGGTTGCACCGCAGCCTGATATGGAAATACCAATGCCCTTGAATGGAAAAGCCAAAAAACGTAGTGGGTGTGGCCCATAAGTAAAGTCCTCCCCACATGGAGCATGTTGCAGGAAAGCAGCCTCCATCATCAGGGACCCCCCCTCCATCCAGGATATGCTCTCTTCTCACTGTTGCCATCAGCAAGAAGGTGCAGGAGCTTCAGAACTCACACCTCCAGGTTCAGGAACAGTTAGTACCTCTCAACCATCAGGTTCTTGAAACAGAGGGGTAACTTCACTCACCCCATCACTGAACCGTTCCCATATCCAATGGATTTATTTTCAAGGATGCTTCGTCTCATGTTCTCAATATGTATTGCGTATTTATTTGTTATTATTATTAGTTCTTATTTTTCTTTTGTAGTTGCAGAGTTTGTCCACCCTGTTGGATCCCATCTTTTATTAATTCCGTTGTGATTATTGGATTTACTGAGTATGCCTGCAAGAAATTGAATCTCAGGGTTGTATATGGTGACATGTATGTACTTTGAGGATAAATTTAGTTTGAACTTTGAAGTTTGATATTTTTATTTTGATTGTTTTGATGCATGTGAAACTCCGTTCCTGTTTTGAGCCAACTATCAAGGAAAGGAGAAAGTTCTTATTTCCAAATACTATTGTCAGTTTGGTAATGTAGCGATTAGCATGATGCTGTTACAGTTTGGACATTCTGAAGTTCGAGTTCAATTCTAGCACCAGCCTCTGAACGCCTTCCCTGTGTGAAGCATGGGTTTTCCCTGGGTGCTGCGATTTCCTCTCACAGTCCAAAGACGTACTGGGCAGGTTAAATAATTAGGGAAATCAGTTCTCTCTCTTAACCCCATTCTCTTGCCTTCTCCCTGTAGCTTTTGATACCCTGATTAATCAAGAACGTATCAACCTGCACTTTAAATACACCCAAAGACTTGGCTGTCACATCCATCCATGGCAATAAATTCAACACATTCACCACCCTCTCTTTTAAGAAATTCCTCCTTATCTCTGTGGCCAAGGGACTTCCTCGTATTCTCAGGCAGTGCCATCTGGTCCTCGACACCAGCCCACCCCCCTCTTTGTAGGAAATTGTTACTAATTGACAGCTCTGTATTGGTTTGATTTTTGAGTTGTACAGAATGTGAACTGGGCAGGAAGTATCGTGCGCACAAAGTGCCATAATGATTAATGAAGACAAATGAGAGAGGTGTTAGGTGGACATCAGAATTCTAAAGAAAATTATTTTATATCTATTTCTGTACCTTTACATTCACAAGGTTTGTGAGGTTGTTTGGCAGTGGTGATAGCAGCACAATTGCAGAATTCGCTAATTCCAGAATGCAGTAATTCAGACTTTGTCCAGAATCTTTAATGGAGAGCAGGAAGTAGTAGGATACATATAAGTGTGGGTGGTAGGGTGAGACCATGATTGCCCACGTCAGACGACATGGTAGGTAATGATGATGGTGAAATTCAGACTGTTGATAAACCATGAAGGTGGGTAGATAAGCTGAGTCGGGTTGTCCAGGGTACTTCCTTGTATTGAAGACTATGTTAAGAACATGCAGGTTATGCTGGAGCAATGGTCAGATACAGGAAAAGAGGTAAGCACAGTTCTGGCTCATAAGCTCCAAGAAAGCTTTTGGAGGGAGATTTGACAAAGAGACCCTCCAATGGTTGGGGTCAACCAAAGGTGTTGCAAACTAGCTGTCTGTATGATATGCAAGTCAGTACATAAGCTAGAGAATTACAATATGGAGAGCAAGTTGTTGCCCATGTACCAGGCTCCCACTCTCCAAAGGAATGGGAGACAGATCCATTTTGGGACCAGCAGCATTGCATGAGTTGCCAATCAACTGACCTCAATATTGGACTGTCTTAAGGACTTCAGCTCTGATTTTTTTCCTAGGGGTTTAGGTCCAAAGCCTTCCCCATGAGTCAGTATAGCCACGAGGCAGTAGAGGTTTGAGATCAGAGTTTTCCTTCTCGCAGATGAAGGAGGATTTGAGCTGCCAACCATGGCTGATGAGCCCTATCTGCCCAAAGTGACTAGTTTTAAGGTGCCAGCAACACACCTTTGTCCCTTCTCCTGAAAATGGTGTCACTGGACTTAGTAACTAAGCCACATGTGAAGGCCAGGAGCCGGACTTGGTTGTCAGAGCCTATATGAGATGTACGTCATTGGGAGCATTTAATAGATAGTGAGATCTCATCCCCATTACTTCCCCTGGCAAGAACAACCTTAAGGAACCCTGGAGATTTGATGAGAATGCGATGAATGCAGGATTAGTGTAAATCAGGATCTGGTGGTCTTCTCAGTCCATTGGCAAAGTGGTAGGTTTCCATGTTGTATTGTCAGTCTATGAGATCCGAAGGTATTACTCTGTTTGAAAAAGTTATTATCGGTAATAAATCAGCTGGGTATGTTTGTTTTCTTTGGAAGAGAGGCTGTTGAAAGATGTTTTGATCAAGGTACACAATCATTAAAGGCTTACATTAGGAGAATTGGAAGGCCCTTTGAAATATTTATTTTTTGTTCATTCAAAATGAGCAGCTGCCTGCATCTCAGTTCCTGGAACTTGCTCTTGAGTTTTCTGAGTTGAGTTATCTGACCGTGATCTATGTAAATTCCAGGCTACTGTTTTAGAGTTGTGGTTCAAGCAAGGACAGACGTTTGAATGAGGATTGCACCACTGTTGAGGATGGGGCAAAATTTGCAAATTGGTCAAATAGTACAAGTGGATGTATTCTCCCCCACCCCCTATTATAAATTCAAGAATGTCAATTGCTTGCTCCCGCTCTTATGAAAATATAAATTACTCTGAATTTTCTACTTTGGGAACATAAAGTACACCAGAGCAGCCAGCATCCTGTCAAATTACTGGCTCATTTCAGTAGATCCTAGCAGTGTGCAGGAAATTTCAGTTTCTTCCAATTTAGAACAGGTAGGTGCTTGGCTTGGGACAGCCCCACAGTTGTGTAAATCTGGGTCTGTTATGCCTTGCATAGAGTGCTTTGTTATGTAGCTAGGTGCTTCTCGTACTTCAGGCGATATTTTGTTACCGAAGTAGGATTGTGCTCAGTCATAATTCTGAGACGCTTTCTCTCTTCAATGGAAGCAACACACACAAAATGCTTGAGGAACTCCGCAGGCCCGGCAGCCCCCATGGAAAAGAGTACAGTTGACATTTTGGGCCAAGACCCTTCGGCAGGACTGACGAAAGAAAGATGAGGAGCAGGTTTAAAAGGTGGGGAAGGGGAGAGAGAAAGACAAGGTGATAGGTGAGACTGGGAAGGGCAGGGATGACATACAGAGCTGGGAAGTTGATTGGTGAAAGAGATACAGAGCTGGAAAAGGGGGAGTCCAATAGGAGAGGACAGAAGGCCGTGGAAGGAGGAAAAGGCAGGAGGAGCACCAGAGGGAGGCAATGGGTGAACAAGGAGATACGGTGAGAGAGGGGATGGGGAATGGTGAAGGGGGGGGGGGCATTACTGCAAGTTTGAGAAATCGATGTTCATGCCATCAGGTTGGAGGTTACCCAGATGGAATATAAGGTGTTGCATGCCATCCGGTTGCAATGAGGAGCATTTTCTGGGAACCAACCATTTGAACGATCTTTTTTAATCAAAGTACATATGTTACCATAAACAACCCTGGGATTCATCTTCTTGCTGCATACTCAATAATTCACTCCCCATTCCCTTTCTGATACATTGGCCCATGGCGGCTGCTACCGCCAAAATGATGCTACACTCAGTTTGGGGGAGCAATACCTCATATTCCATTTCCAACCTGATAACATGAACATTGATTTCTCCAATTTCTAGAAATTTCTCCCCCTCCTCTTCTCCTTTTTCATTCTCTGGTCTGTCTCTCCACTTAGCCGTTCTCCCCATCACCCCCTCTGGTGCCCCTCCCCCTCCCCTTGCTCCCATGTTCCACTTTCCTCTCATTTCAGTTTCCTCCTTCTTCAGCCCTTTAGCTTCTCTTCCTATCACCTTCCAGTTGCTCACTTCATCCTTCCTCCCCCACCCCCTCACCTTCCCCCTCATCTGGCTTCACCTGTCACCTGCCAACTTGTACTTCTTCCTCTCAACCCATCTTCTTATCTCTCATCCTTCATCAGACTTCAACCACTGCACAGAGTGTGCCATCTTCAGAAGTTTTCTGATGACTCTGCCATAGTTGGGTGCATCAGCAAGGGAGATGAGGCTGAGTACAGGGCTACGGTGGGAAACTTTGTCACATGCTGCGAGCAGACTCATCTGCAGCTTAATGTGAAAACAACTAAGGAGCTGGTGGTGGACCTGAGGAGGGCTAAGGCACCAGCGACCCCTGTTTCCATCCAAGGGGTCAGTGTGGACATGGTGGAGGATTACATATACCTGGGGATACGAATTGACAATAAACTGGACTGGTCAAAGAACACTGAGGCTGTCTACAAGAAAGGTCAGAGCCATCTCTGCTTCCTGAGAAGACTGAAGGCCGGACGATGCTGAGGATGTTCTACGAGTCTGTGGTGGCCAGTGCTATCATGTTTGCTGTTGTGTGCTGGGGCAGCAGGCTGAGGGTAGCAGACACCAACAGAATCAACAAACTCATTCGCAAGGCCAGTGATGTTGTGGGGGTGGAACTGGACTCTCTGATGTGTCTGAAAAGAGGATGCTGTCCAAGTTGCATGCCATCTTGGACAATGACTCCCATCCATTCCATAATGTACTGCTTCGGCACAGGAGTACATTCAGCCAGAGACTCATTCCACCGAGATGCAACACTGAGTGTCATAGGAAGTCATTCCTGCCTGTGGCCATCAAACTTTACAACTCCTCCCTCGGAGTGTCAGACGCCCTGAGCCAATAGGCTGGTCCTGGACTTATTTCCACGTCATAATTTACTCATTACTATTATTTAATTATTTATGGTTTTATATTGCTATATCTCTATACTATTCTTGGTTGGTGCAACTGCAACGAAACCCGATTTCCCTCGGGATCAATAAAGTATGTCTGTCTGCCTTTCCAGTCCTGGTGAATAGTCTCGGCCCAAAGTATTAACTCTTTTTATTCCTCTCCATCGTTGCTGAGTTCCTCCAGCATTTTGAATGTGTGACCCTGGATTTGCATCATCTGCTGACTCTCTTATGTTCAGTTATGATGGTGGCAGAATTCTGAAAGGTTCCACTGCTTCAGAACTGTGCATTATAATTGCTTCGTACTGTTGACCGTAACCAGCATGATATTGCATCTTGCTTCATTTCTGGCAAGTGAAGAGCCTGCTCTGGTGAAGTTGTTCATTGGTTGATAGATTGTGAAATCAGAAAAAGGCAGAATTATTTATTTATCAATACAGTGTGGGGTAGTCCCTTCAAACCATACTGCCCCAGCAACCCCTGACTTATCCGTTTTAACCCTAACCTAATTTCAGGACAATTCACAGTGACCAATTAACCTACTAACTGGTACATCTTTGGACTGTGGGAGGAAAGCCACGCATTCTAGGGGGAAGGCATACAGAAACTCCTTACAGACCGGCACCAGAATTGAACACTGAACTCCAGAACACATTCGGTTATAATAGCGTCACGCTAACCGCTTTTGCTACAGAGGGAGCCTGAGCATTATCTGAGATCAGAGGTACAGAAGAAGCTCAAAAGTGAACTGGAAGAAGAATTAGCAACTTGTGACATCTGCCACAGGCAAAATTTTGTTGCTTGATTATCAACAAAATATTTTTATTCTGTATTATTTAATTTCTGGAATTTAACAGCTTCACCTCCCATGTGGCATTGAACCTTGTGCCTGTAGACTGATGATCTTACCATGAATGCATTGTCCGGTAATTAACGAGAGCCTTTGTGCGGCATCCAACACAGATGCACAGAGGTCGAGGGACTAGCAGTGAGATGATTAACTAATTAGTCAAATTTTGTTCATGCTGACAGATGGAAGGTTGCACTGGGACAGCTCCACAGTGATGTAACTGATACAGGACTTACATCCTCATCATCATTACGTGCCGTTCATAGGATTTACAAAGCAGTATTAGTGGATGCTAAATGGTTTTGTGAACTCTTGCTTAGCAGTGAAACCATTTTGAAGGCACCAATATCTCAAAGTGACTTGCATTGAAGTTCAGCCCGAAGTTTGGTACGAATGTGGACGACCCTTCACACTGGTGTTGCTCAGACAGATGATACAGTGCTCCAGTCAGTGATAGATTAGAATGAAATTTCAACTCCGCATTGTTAGCTGGTTCCTTAAGGTTGTCACAGGTGGGGGTGGTAGTGGGGACAAGCTCCCACCATCTATTAAACGCTCCCAGTGGCATGTGTCTCAAATAGCCTCTGACAACCAAGTCCAGCTCCTGGCCTTCACGTCTGCCTTAGCCCTGAGCCCAGTGGAACCATTGCTACTGACAGGATTGCGGCATAGGCAGGTGATCGCTGTCTTAAAAACTGTTGCTTTAGGCAGATGGGGTTCGTCAGCTGTGGTTGACACCTCATCAGGGAATTTCTGATCTTAAAACTCCTCTGCCTTGTGGCAGTAACCATCCTTAGGGGAAGTTGGGGAGTGAACCCTGAGGAAAAATCTGGAGCTGGATTCCTTAAGGCAGTCCTACGTTGAGTTCAACGCTATCTGGCAACTCCTGTGATGCCACTTGTGCCAAACTGTATCAGTCTCTGGACTCATCGTCTGCATGGAGAAGGAGAGCCTGATCAATATCATACTGCCCAGGCTAGTGTACTGACTTACTGCACAGGCAGTCGGGATGCAACATGCATGGATGATCCCAACCAGTGAGGGATCTCCGTTGTAAGCTGGATCAAAATGGGCCGTAACACTCACATCAGCTCCCTGGGATTTTGCCATGTTATATAAACATCACAGATTTCTAACTGTGTACTTTCTGTTCTATCTCATCATTGTTCATGGATAACGGAAGACAGTGTTGCTGTACTTAACCCACTAAATGAGTAACTCGCACAAAATGCTGGAGGAACTCAACAGATCAGGCAGCATCTATGCAGGGGAATAAACAGTCGACATTTCAGGCCGAGACTTTTCTTCAGAAGTCAGGGTGCTGATCCTTCACACTTGGGGAAAAGTTCAATTACTTTCAGTTGTTGAAAGTCAAATCATTTAGTGTTTTTGCTACCAGCTGCGATGGTTTAATCCATACCAAATGCAATTCTGAAACTTTTAGCTTTTGAGGGTTTTTTTGTTAAGACTTGTAAGCATAATATTTAAGATCAAGAATTTGTCTGATTGATGTAGTTCGCTTGGCATTGGAAGGATACAGCATTAATTTATAATGAAGGCATATTGCTTTCAGGCCAGTATCTTCATTCATAAATATTTAAAATGACATAAATGGAATTACATTGAAATTACAATGTAGGAATAGGTACTGGACTCAACCACTCTTTGTCTCACGTGACCAGTGGCCCGAATCCAATATCCCTTTATTCCACCTCCGTTCAATCATACAGTTGGTTCCTAGTTCAATATTACAAAGAAGCCCATGCATTTTACATCGGTTTATTTAACAAAATTTCCTTCCTTCTTTCTGTCCTGTGTTCATTCTCCCTTGTTACAAATGTCTGATCTATTGGAAACAGTCAGCTCTTACCGGCCCTTTCCCAGCCCTAGATGATTTAAACACCCAGTTGAAGGGAGTGGAAGCTTTTGTGGCTGCATTGCCTTTTTATGTTAACTTCAAAGTTCAAAGTAAATTTATTATCAAAGTATGTATATATCACCATGTACAATCCTGAGGTTCATTTGTTGTGGGCATACTCAATAAATCCAAATAATAATAATCATAACCGAATCAGTGGAAGACTGCACAAACTTGGGCCTTCAACCAGTGTAAGCACTAATTATCGAGAACATGAGATGAAGACTTCTTGACAGTGAATCATTTGGTTGTGGGAACATTTCAATGATGGAGCAAGTGAAGTTGAGTGAAGTTATCCTTTTTAGTTCAAGGGCCTGATGGTTGAAGAATAGTAACTGTTCCTGAACTTGGTGGTGTGAGTCCTGAGGCTCCTGTACCTTCTTCCTGGTGGTAACAGTGAGGAGAGAGCATGTCCTGGGTGGTGGTGGTGGGGGGAGGGAGGGAATAATCCCTGATGACCGATGCTGATTTCCTGCAACAACATTTCACATAGATGTGCTCAATTGTTGGGAGGGCTTTACCCGTGATGGACTGGGGAAACCAATAATTTCAATAACAATTCCAGGACTTGTGGAGCAGGAGGCAAAAAAAGTGTTTCTCTTTAAATGTTTAAATTCAGAAATAATTAAAAACATTTTCTATGTGTTTGTAGTTAATTCCATTGTGACAGTTTGTGTTTTAAAATCATTTACTTCAATTTTAAGAACTGATAGCCATTATGCATATGTGACTGCTGTCAGTTCTACTTGAGGCCTGCTCACTGTACACAATATGCTTTTACATTCCGGTTCTCAGATTACAGGTCCTTGATATCGAGAAGCTGAAGGAAAGCCTTACAGCAGGAAATCAATTGGCACAGCAGAAAAGATAGAATGTCTATTAATTCATGTACTAGTCAATAACCTGCAGATCTGTGTCTGCACCAAATGCAAATACAGCTTAAAACCAAGCTGTATAAAATGTTAATGTGGGTTAGGCTCAGCAGTCGGACGCCAGTGCTATTACGAGGCTGGCACAAGTGTTTTGTCAATTGAAATTAGCGTCACAAATTAACAAATATTTTGTTAACAACTTTCAGGTGCCCAGGGTGTGCTCCGATTCCAGAATGCTCTTTGCACACTGACACTTAAGAGGTGTAATTGATTATTTTCGAGCTATCCAAGATAAGTTAAGTAATTACACCAGCTAGATTCTCAAACATTTGTCTGAGAAGCTGTTTCGTTAATGAGTTACTCCACCCCAACAGTGAACAAACTAAAATTATCTAGCTGATGGGTGCATTTTGATTTCCTGTTCTGTATATGCACTCTACTTTTCAGTTTGTACAGCCACTACATAAAGACCATGTCTGCTTTGGCGTCACTGCTGCTAGGCCTCAATTCTCATACTTGACAGGACAGGCCCAATTCTTTGATTTTATCTTATATTTGGAATAATAAAAGCTCTAGAGTGAATAAACTTTTATTACAAAAATCAAAAAAAGATGGAGGACTGGCTTTACCAAACTTTAGATTTTATTATTGGGCAATTAATATTTGTTATATTACTTTTTGGATTTATGATATAGACGACCAAGATCACCCTTCATGGTTACAGCTGGAGGAAAATTCAGTAGTGGGGTTTTTGTTAGCTTCTTTATTAGGAGCTCCTCTTCCGTTTTCACTCTCCAGAACAGGTAGACAAGTTCTTAACCCTTTTGTTAAACATACTTTAAAAATTTGGTTTCAATTTCGTAGATTTTTTGAATTAAATGATTTTTTACTTTCTAGTAATATTTATTCTAATTTCTTTTTTAAACCATCAACTTTGGATAAGGCTTTTTTAACATGGAAAATTAAAGGAATAAAAACTTCTTTAGATTTGTTTTTACAAGACTGTTTAATGTATTTTTCACAGTTAATGGATAAATATGATATCTCTAATACACATTTTTTCAGGTATTTACAGGTTGTGAATTTCTTATGTGATTTTTTTCCAAATTACCCCTTGGCCTGCTCTTCAATTTTGGCTTATGTTATTTTTCAGTTTAAACCTTTTCAAAGACGATTAATAGCTATCATTTATAAACAGTTAATGAATGCTTGCATGTCACCTAATGATAGGGTTCAACGTACCTGGGAAGTAGAACTTCAACATTCACTTTCAGATAATCTATGGTGTAAAATTTATTATTTAGTCAATAACTCATCTATCTGTGCACGCCATATTTTAATTCAGTTTAAGATAGTACATAGGGCCCATATGTCCAAAGATAAATTGGCGCATATTTTTCCGAATATAAGCCCTATTTGTGACAGATGTAACGCAGAAGTGGCTACTCTAACATACTCTACTCTAACATGTCTGCTTCCGCCCAACATGTGATAGCTTTTTCAACTTTATTGGCTAGGAGAGCTATTTTGCTACATTGGAAAGAATCTAACCCACCTACTGTTTTCTATTGGCTCTCCTCTATTATGTCATGTCTAAGCTTGGAGAAAATTAGAAGCCGGACATTTGATACATCCTTTGATTTTGAACAAATCTGGCGACCTTTCATTCAATATTTTCACATGATTTAATTTATTTTAATTGATTTATTTTTATTTATTCTCTTTGGGGAAAATCCTTATCCATGAAGGTTCGGAGATGACTAGAAGGATGTGTTTTTCTCTCTCTCTCTTTTTCTAATTTTACCCTCAATTGGACTGCTCAATCTTTCTTTTTCTTTTCTTCTTTCCTTTTTTTTTCTCTTATTTTGTTTTTTGTTTCAGTTTAGTTGGTGGGGTTTTTTTTTCCTTATCAATAAAATTTCCTATCTCTTTATTATGATTGTTATGAGGAGTTTTTTTTACCATTGTATATCAAACAACATAACGTTTTACTTATTTGATTTTGATATTATATACTTTTTGTTTTTACTGTTGCTGTTTATATGTCTTTTATATTATCTACTTGTTAAACTCCTCTTCCGATTTGTATATTCTTTATTTGGAAATCAATAAAAAAGATTGAAAAATGAAAATGACAGGACAGGTCCAAAGAAAATGACAAATGCAAATTCTGTTGCTGGCTTTTGACCCGTGATGTCAACAATTCCCATACACAGACACACACTGTTTGTGTGTGTGTCTGTATCTCTCTCCTTCTCTCACTCACAAACATATCTCCACACACTACACCTACACACACACACACACACACACACTCACTCACTCACTCACTCACTCACACTCACTCACACACAGAAACCACTCGATCCACTCAGTTTACCCAGTAGTTTGTTTGTATCAATTGCTGTAGTCCCTCCTGTCTCCTTTGCGTCTCCAAGGAAAACATCACATGAAATCTGCTGCTTCTTCCATGTTTAGATCTGTGAAAATGTAGCTTCTCCTGGCTCTTCGCTGCCTTTAGTCATTTGGATCTGTGGTTGAGCAGGATAGAACTCTAGCTCAGTATGTTTGGAGGGCACACTTTATGATTGGGGAGAGGTTTTTACTTTTAGATGTTATTTATTTATTAATATTTGGAGACCACCGTTGAGCATTGTCACAGGAAAGCAGTATCCATCATTGAAGAGCCCCACCATCCGGCCCTGCTTGCTTCTCAAGGCAAATCAGATCTGTTTTGCTAATTGTGCTTTCAAGCATTCAGGCTTGGAGATGCCTGAAACGGCCAATTTCACTACTGCAACAAGTTAGGAGAATGAAGAATTGGAAGGTATCAGCAGTCATCCTCAATGTTGCCTTGCCCCCTTCCTGACACTCAGCTCCCTGCTCTGGCTCCAAGTAGCTGCTTGCATGTGACAGGATGGATATAGACTGCAACTGTGAGGGGTGACTTCATTGAAAAGAGTGAATGTGGAGAGAATGTTTCCTATGTTGGGGAGTCGAAGACCAGAGGACGCAGCCTCAGAATAGAGGGGTGTCCTTTTAGAACAGAGATGAGGAGGAATTTCTTTAGTTGGAGAGTGGTGAATCTTTGGAATTCATTGCCACAGGCAGCTATGGAGGCCAAGTCATTGGTATATTTAAGGCAGAGGTTGATAGGTTCTTGATTGGTCAGGGCATGAAAGGATACAGGGTGAAGGCAGGAGATTGGTCCTGAGGGGGAAGTGGATCAGCCATGATGAAATGGTGGAATAGACTTGATGGACAAAATGGCCTAATTATTCTCCTGTGTCCTATGGTCTTATGTATAATAAAATGTGCATAAATACATAAATATCGGCATGTATTTACAATGTAAATAGTAGTTTAAAGTGTTTGCAGTATAATACAGTGACAGGTCAATCAGATCAACTATATCGTTTGTCATTGTTCAGTTTAACCCAAATGAGTGAGCTTTGGTTGAATATGCAGCCACTGGTGACCTACCAGAGATATGCCCCTGTGTGTCACCATTGCTTGCAGAAGTCTCTAGGTGGTGGTCAGAGCAAAGATCAATTTCTTAAATATTTATTTTAAGATGATTCTTTTGAAGTAGAGGGATGAGAACAATCAACCCCTGTGAAAGTCATGATCACATTGGTGATTTGGGGACCTCATGAGAATTTTCTGGTATATTTTCACTGAAGCATTGCAGCACTGTAAGATGACTTCACTGTCTGTAAAATACCTTTGGGTAGTCTGGAGCCACGAAAGGCACTATATAATTAAAGGTTGTTCTTTCTGTCACCTTCGACAGTTTATTACAAAACTGTTTCCTTGCCCTGTCATTGTTGGTAAGCAGTTGAGTACATATTCTATGGTAATAATGTGAGGATATTTTTCATAAAGCCATATTCTGATATTCTGTCTACAGGTATAAAATTGTGTTTGAACTCTTTGTGACAGTCAATGAGGACCCCTAGACAAACAAGATGATTGATTCTTGCACCACAGGGAATTGCCAGCAAACATTTTATTTTAGATATTGCCTTGATACTCCTGTCTTGATTGTACATAACGTTTAGAACTAAAGTATTTTTATGTACATGGGGATGCAGGTTTAACACTCCTTACCTGAAAATCCAAAAACCTCTTTGGAGCTCTGATGTGACACCATAAATGGAGAATTCCACAAGGCACTGGGAAGGTTTCCAGGTGCGTAGGTCTCTATATTGCAGATGGTGCTGAGAAGTGACCTCACATTCCCTCTTCCAATCTTTCAATCTTTTGTTTTTATACCTACATAAAACCTTTAAAAAAGTAAGATACAAATAGAGTGTACTGCTAAAGAAAATAGCATCGTAGCTGGATACTGAAAGCAGGGCCTGTTCTGCACTGTATCTCTAGATAAAAAGTAAGTTTTGCACAGACGGTGGGGGTCCTTAATGGTGGCTGTTGGCCTCCTCAGACATCGTCTCTTGTAGATGTTCTTGATGTGGAGAGAGCTGTACCCATAGTGAAACTAGTTGTCCAGCACTCTCCTTAGCCTCTTTTGTTCCTGTGCATTGGAATTTTCATGCTGTGCTGATAATGAGGAATATTTCATTGAGACAAATATGTAAGTATCTACAACCTTCTGACTGAAGGTCCAGAACATGTTCATTACTCACCAGATGTCACAGAGTGACAGTGATGGAAGCTGCTGTTCAAATAAAAAGTGTAACCAGCTGAAGTGTGTTGTTCTTCTGCCAGAAACATCATCCAACAGCAATTTGACTTTGTGGACCTGTGGCCAGGTTTACTTCATAACAACAGGCCTACTGTGCACTCAGCGGCCATTTTATTAGGAGTGGAACCTGCTGTGGCCTTCCGCTGCTGTAGCCTATCCACATTAAGCTTCAATGTGTTCTGCATTCAGAGATGCTCTTCTGCACACTTCTGTTGGAAAATATGCTTATTTGAGTTACTGTTGTCTTCTTATCAGCTTGAACCAGTCTGGCCAATCTCCTCTGACCTCTCTCATTAACAAAATATATTTGCCCACAGGACTGCCTTTCATAGAAAGGTTGTGAGTTCAAATCCCTGGAGTTCAGCAATTTTTGAAATACTCAAACCACCCCTTCAGTCATCAACAATTATTCCGTGGTCAAAGTCACTTCGTTCCCCATTCTGATGTTTGGTCTGAACAACTGAACCTCTTGATCACTTCTGCATGCTTTATGCATTGAGGTTCTTCCACATGATTGGCTGATTAGATATTTGCAGTGATGAGCAGGTGCATCTAATAAAATGGTCACTGAGTGCATTTTCTAATTTGTTTAAATTAAAATTATTAAGTATACTTCAAAAGCCAAACATAGCCAAATCTCTTAGCTTCATGAATGTTGGTGACAATGTTCAAATGAACAGGTTCATTCTTAACCCTCGATGTGGCTCACCCAAATTTGAGGGGCCAGATGCAAAGTGCATTCTGCCACAAGGAACATGCTCCAATGACAAATCAAAGAAGGTGATGAATTGACATATAGGAGGGAGATTGAAAAATATGACTGACTGGCACCACAGCAACAGCCTCACACTCAATGTTAGCAAGACTAAGGAGGTGATTGTTGACTTAAGGAGGAAAAACTGGAGGTCCATGAACCAGTCCTCACTGGGGGAATCAGAGGTGGAAAAGAACAGCACCATTAAATTCCTTGGAGTTATAATTTCAGACGATGTGTCCTGGGTGCAGCATGTAAGTCCTCTACCTCTATCTCTCTATTTCTCTCTAACTCTATCTCTTTCTCTCTTTCTATCTCTCTCTGACTCTGTCTCTCTCTCTCTAATACATACATACATACATATATATACATACATACACCTTATCCTCGTTATATGCGGGGGATATGTTCCTTGTAGTCGACGCATAATGTGAATAATTATTTCAATGGCGACAATAGGGATGTGTTCCAGAGGGCTTCCTAAATGTATTTGTAATTTAATCAGATTTTCATACCAATATGACACAAAAGCAGTACCACAAGGCAACATTCGTATTATATTTCATCAACTTAAGGTAATATTCAATGTAATAAATAATGGAAAGTTAACATAGTAAGGTGTACAGTACTCACCAACTGTGGCAGGTGTGTTCGCTCTGGGAGATGAGTGGTTGTTGTGGTGTTGGGATCATATCAAGTACAGCAAGGGGTGAACGAAGACTCACAGAACAGCAGCAGGAGATGACACTGGTTTGAAGAAAGTGGTGAGGGTTGTTTGCTTGGCAGCATTTTGTTTTTCAGCATAAATTTGCTTGTAGGGAAGAAAGGTTGACGGTAGAGAACGACTGAAATGCTGACTCCGTTGTAAACTTGGGTCCATGTCAATTGCCATTTGTGCCAAGTGTTCAGACTTCCACCATTCCCTCACCATTGGTAAACTTCCGGGATTTTCAAAATCGTCTGTTGCTTGCAGCATCTAAGAAATAGTTCGCTGTAAAAAAAGTGCCTTGAATGTGGATCACACTTTAGTCGAGTGTTAAATCAGCGATGTTGTGTTAGGCAGCAGGAAACACACTGTTATGTTAGGATGAATGCTGTGCAAATGTTTAGGATGGGCTTGTGCATTGTCAAACAACAAAAGAACTTTAAAGGCAGGATTCAGTTCCTGGCAGTAGCGTCCCAGAGCTGTGTTACCTTTACCTGATGCCACGCTGTTTATAATTTCCAACTTTTTTTCAAATGTTAAAGCAGTTCTCTGCCGCTCGGCTGCTGGCCCAGGACATGACATCGGATGCTTAGGTGACACAGTTAAATATCTGAAGCACAAAATCACTGCACCGTAGGTAAAACCAACAGAAGTTTTAAGAGCGCAAGATCGCACATCCACACCTTATCAAAAGCAATGCGAGACTGGTGGGAGTGAGATTGTGAGGCGCGCGCATCTGACTTGGCGGGAAAGCAGTGCTCCTCGAAAAACTGAATCCGCATAGTCATATCTGTGTGTGTGTATATATATATATATCTATAACCAAGACTTTTGCACAGTACTCTATATATACTTTGATAATAAATTTACTTTGAACTTAAGGATGCTACTTCTATTTCACAGTGTAGTCAATGAAAACCTAACTGATAGCATTTTCATGTCTGGAGTTACTAAGACCAAAAATGCAGCTTGAAAAGTAGGATTTGCTTAGTATTTTGCCTTTTGCTTTCCAGGTACAAACCTTTCTTTCCACACCAAGTTGTCCCGACCGTAGTGGATGCAACAAACTGTGACCTGTACGTACAGCAGTCAAGTATCACTGAAGGACGCCTAAAAGTCACTGTCGTAGAATGTAGCAGGTATGTGGGAACAAATAGCCTCCTTATGAGCTTATTCTGTTATTCAGTTCTAGTTTATTCCAAAAGAGGAATGTTAAAAACTTAATCGAGATTTTTAATAAATTAACTTATATTGCTGACTTATTGTAGGTAAAATATGATGGTAAAAAATAGTATTAATGGTAAGACTCTTGGCAGTGTGGAGGATCAGAGGGATCTTGGGGTTCGAGTCCGTAGGACGCTCAAAGCAGCTGCGCAGGTTGACTCAGTGGTTAAGAAGGCGTACGATTTATTGGCCTTCATCAATCATGGAATTGAATTTAGAAGCTGGGAGGTAATGTTGCAGCTATTTAGGACCCTGGTCAGACCCCACTTGGAGAACCGTGCTCAGTTCTGGTTGCCTCACTACAGGAAGGATGTGGAAGCCATAGAAAGGGTGAAGAGGAGATTTACAAGGATGCTGCCTGGATTGGGGAGCATGCCTTATGAGAATAGGTTGAGTGAACTTAGCCTTTTCTCCTTGGAGCGACGGAGGATGAGAGGTGACCTGATAGAGGTGTACAAGATGATGAGAGGCATTGATCATGTAGATAGTCAGAGGCTTTTTCCCAGGGCTGAAATGGTTGCCACAAGAGGACACAGGTTTATGGTAATGGGAAGTAGGTACAGAGGAGATGTCAGGGGTAAATTTTTTTACGCAGAGAGTGGTGAGTGTGTGGAATGGGCTGCTGGCAATGGTGGTGGAGGCCGATACGATAGGGTCTTTTAAGAGACTTTTGGATAGGTACATGGAGCTTAGAGGGCTATGGGTAAACCTAGTAATTTCTAAGGTAGAGACATGTTCGGCACAGCTTTGTAGGCCAAAGGGCTTGTATTGTGCTGTAGGTTTTCTATGTTTCTGTCTCTTCTTCTGTTCCCAGTTTCCCTCTCAGTTTTATACTTGGGTCATATTAGCTTTTGGCAACCATTTGACATTCCAGTAATTTTTGCTAGCTTGTGATGCTTGTGTGTGGCAGCACGGCAGCGCAGTAACTAAAATACTCCCATGCGCGTAGCCTTTGTTGCTGCGCACCTGGATAGGACACAGTTAGAAAATGTTACGGAATACAAAAGATTTTCTTTGCTCTAATGTATTTCATTACACCCTTCAATTAAACAATAAAATTAAAAGTGTGTGAATTTTCATTCTAAGTATGCATTTAAAGTGCAGCACAGTTTTCAGGCTGTGTAAAACATTTCCTGCCTTGGTTTGTCTGTGCAGCTGTTACAAAATGTTAGAAGCTACGTCGGTGTGATATGCCTTGTAGAAATTAGAATGACATTTATTGAAGCCCTGATATAGAAATGAGCACCTCATTTAGCCTCAAGTCCTAGTGGCATTGCAGCAGTGTTGCTAAGTCCCACATGACGCTTCGGACTAATGTAAAACATTCCCTTCAATGACTAAGGAAGGGCACAGTGTTCTTTTAATCTCCTGGCTAAAATCATCCAGCATCATAGCACAGGTTAAAAGAACAGAAGGTGCAGGAGTAAGTGTGGTCTGTATGGCCATGAGCCTTTTCAACCTTCAGCAACATATCTGGGCTCAGATCAGCTTTCCTGCCCAATCACTGTAACCACAATTTCACTGTAATCCAAAAAAATTCCAATGTGCCGGATGCTGATACTGAGAGGGGATTGTCAGACACGAGGAATCCTTTTGGTATTACAGAACAGAGATATTAGGACCCACCTGCTTCCTGCCTCCCCACCCCTTTACCTTTCCCACCCACCTGGTTTCACCTATCAACTTTTAGCTAGTCCTCCTTCCCCTCCCCCCACCTTTTTATTCTGGTGTCTTTCCTCCTTCCTTTCTAGTCCTAAAGAAGGAACTTGGCCTGAAATGTCAAATGTTTGTTCATTTCCTCTGATGCTGCCTGACCTGTTGAGTTCCTCGGGCATCTTGTGTGTGCTGCTAAAGAGATAAGGTTCGTAAACTGACCCGATCATGAGATGTCCTTGTATACCAAACGTGAGACAATGGGACTGTTAACTGTCCTGAATTGCCACAATGCCACCAGATACCATGTCAGTTTATTTTGTTAATTAATGCATGATGTTGTACCATCATGTAATAATTAACCATCAACACGCTGGAAACTGTACACCCAGAGGCTGCCTTCATCAACGCCAGAGACTTTAATTGAGCGTTGCTGACGCAAATCTCTCCAAAGTTTTGTCAGCACTCGTGGAGATAACACACTTGCCCACTGCTACATTCCCTTCTGCAACACTCACAAAGCTCTCCCACGCCCAGCTTTTGAGAAATCAGATCACTCTTTGATCTGCTTCTGCCGACGTACAAGCAGAAGCTGAAACAAGAGCCGGCCAGCCATAGTCAAAACCATCCACTGGTGATCTGACCAATCGGTCTCCATGCTGCAGGACTGCTTCGATGACATCAACAGGAATGTCTTCCACGATGAGGATGTCTCCAAATTCACCGATAGAGTCCCGTACCTCATCCAGAAGTGGATCACCAATGTTGTCCCCCAGAAGTCGGACAGGGTCTTCCCGAACCAGAAACCCTGGATCAGTAGTTCTGTGCGAGCAGCAGTCCCGTCGCGACATCGAGCTAACATCGCTGGCGATCAACAAGGGCTCAAGAAAAGTAGCTGTGATCTGCGCAAAGCTATCAAGGCTGCGAAACAACAATATAGGGAGAAGACTGAGTCAAGACTTACAACGAATAGTTGTGATGATATGATGGTACAACATCATGCGTTAATTAACAAAATAAACTGACGTGGTGTCTGGTGGCTTAGTGGCAGTGTAGGACAGTTCGCAGTCCCATTGTCTCATGTTTAGCTGATGTATACAAGAACATCTCATGATCGGGGTCAGTTTATAATAGTGACTTGTGGCGAGGGCTGCATACCATCACAGACTTCAAAGCCAAACGCTGTGGTGTCGTCAACACCGCGGCCTCTCTCCCAGATGAGCTCAATGGCTTTTATGCTCAGTTCGATGTCGCTGACTCTGAGCTCCAAGGAAAGCCACCGCTACAGCCTGCAACCTGGTCCCCTCTGAGGCTGAGGTACGCAGATGTTCCCAACAAGTGGACAGTCGCAAGGCTGCGGGACCGGATGGCATCCCAAGGCGAGCACTCAGGATGTACACAGCACAACTGGCAGGTGTGTTTACCAACTTTTTAAATCTCTCCCTCTCCCAGTGTAGGACGCCCTCTGCTACAAATTATCCACCATTGACCCTGTACCAAGAAAGACCAAGCTATCCTGTCTGAACAACATCCTGTCGCACTCACCCCAATAATAAGTAAATGCTTTGAGAGGCTGAAGCTGGGCAAGGATTATATCTGCAGAGTGAAAAGCCCAAACTTGCTCAACCTATCCACATGAAACATGGTCTCTGACTTACTTGCCTTATGTCTGTACGCTCAGAGATTCAACTCTAACAACGATAGTTCACGGTGCCTGAGTTCTCTGTCCACAGAAACTGAGACCATCCCCTTGGTTTACTGTGGCCCAGCAAAGATATTTGACCATTCAGAGGTGTCTTATCAGTTACAATTACCTCCCACTGTAATCTGGTTTAATTTATTAGAGCCCACTGTCAGACACAAAATGTTGAAGTAAATGATGTCATTGTCGCTGTTGAAGTTATATTGCATTATCTGCTACAACTTTGTTCCTCAGAGATTAAACTTGGTTGAGTTCAGGGTGATTCTGAGAGAGTCTCTAAGAGAGCATCAGCCTGCTTGTGCAGTGAATAAAAAACACTCACACCTACCTGATTCTCTTGTATCTTCAGTAATGTAGTCAGTCACAGTAGCAGAACACACAATGTAGTATTCATTGCAAACTGGGATGGAGAATACCAATGATTCACAATCCTGTGAGCTATGTTCTAGTTCAAGTTTAATTATAATTCAACCATACATGCATATAGCCAAACGAAACGAGATTTGGAACAAGAAGGCAGCAGGAGAGCACCTAAGGATTTCCAGCGGGAAGACATTTTGAGTTCTTGGGGGAAGAGAGAGGCCAGACTACGCAGGCGAGTGACGTCATCCAGTTGAGCACGAACAGTTTAAAAAGAAGGCAGCCATATCCAGCGGGCAGCGTTGGGAACGGGCAGTGGAGTGAAAGGGCTTTGGCTCCACGGGCTTCGGCAGTAACGGGACGAGGTGAGGCAGTTGTTGATTGCAGTGGGAGGTAGTATGTGTGTGAGACCAGTTTTCTGTGGTCAGTGTCAGATGTGGGAGGTCCTGGAGTCTTCCAGCATCCCAGACGGACACATCTGCACCCGGTGCATTGAGATGCAACTCCTAAGGGACCGTGTTAAGGGAACTGGAGCTGCAGCTCCATGACCTTCGTCTGGTCAGGGAGAGTGAGGAGGTGATAGAGAGGAGTTACAGACAGCTGGTCACTCTGGGGCCACGGGGGGACAGAGAAATGGCTCACAGTCAGGAGAGGGAAGGGGAAGAGTCAGGTACTAGAGAGTACCCCTGTGGCTGTACCCCTTGACAATAAATACTCCTGTTTGAGTACTGTTGGGGGGGGGGGGGCGACAGCCTACCTGGGGGAAGCAACAGTGGCCGTGCCTCTGGCCGTGCCTCTGGATCATTGGGACCTCTTTTGGGGCGGGTGTGACCTGTACGAAAAGGACGGGTTACACTTGGATCCCAGGGGACCAATATCCCGGTGGGGAGGTTTGATAGAGCTGTTGGGGAGGGTTTAAGCTAGTTTGGCAGGGGGGTGGGTATCAGAATGTGAGTGCAGGGATTGAGGTAGAAGGACAAGGGCATGATGCTAAGAGTTCTGAGTTAATGAGGAAGGACAGGCAGGGGACAGAACATAATTGTAGCCAGTTAAAGGGGTTGAAATATGTCTATTTCAATGCTAGGAGTATTAGGAACAAGGAGGATGAACTTAGAGCATGGATTGGTACGTGGAACTATGATGTTGTGGCCGTTACTGAAACTTGGTTGGAGGAAGGGCAGGATTGGATGATGCAGGTCCCGGGGTTCAGGTGTTTTAAAAGGAATAGGAGGGAAGGTAGAAAAGGGGGTGGGAGTGGCATTGCTGGTCAGGGATAGTTTCACGGCTATAGAAAGGGAGGATGCTGCAGAAGGAGTGTCCACGGAGTCAGTCTGGGTGGAAGTCAGAAATAGGAAGGGATTGATCACTGTGCTGGGAATAGTCTATAGCCCAAATAGCCCTCGGAACACCGAGGAGCAGATAAGCAGGCAGATTTTAGAATGGTGCCCGAAATACAGGGTAGTAGTTATGGGTAATTTCAACTTCCCTTATACTGACTGGCACCTCCTGAATGCAAGGGGGATAGATGGGGCTGAATTTGTCAGGTGTGTTCAAGAAGGATTCCTGACACAGTATGTGGACCGGCCAACGAGAGGAGAGGCTATGCTGGATCTAGTTCTGGGTAATGAACCTGGTCAGGTGATAGACCTCTTGGTGGGGGAGCATTTTGGTGAGAGTGACCACAACTCCCTTAGCTTCAGCATAGCTACGGAAAGGGATAAAATCAGACAAAATGGTAAAGTGCTTAACTGGGGAATGGCTAACTTTGAAGGATTGAGGCAGGAACTAGCAAGAGTAAATTGGAAACAGATGTTCAAAGGGGAAAGCACAGAAATAACGTGGGAGAAGTTTAGGGACCACTTGAGCTGGGTTCAGGATAGGTTTGTCCCACTGAGGCAAGGACAAAATGGTAGAAAAAGGGAACCGTGGCTGACGAAACATGTGAGGCAACTCATCAAGAGGAAAAAGGAAGGACATGTTAGCTATAAGAAGCAGGAAGTAGGAGGGGCTTATGAGAAATATAGGGTAGCCAGGAAGGAGCTAAAGAAAGGACTTAGGAGAGCTCAAGGGGTCATGAAAAGGCCTTGACATGTAGGATTAAGGAGAACCCCAAGGTGTTCAATGTGTATGTGAAGAATAGGAGGATGATGAGAACGAAGGTGGGACCGCTAAAGGATAAAGAGAGCAACATGTGCCTGGACGCAGAGGAGGTTCGGGAGGTCCTAAATGAATACTTTGCTTCAGTATTCACAAGTGAAAAGGATCTTGATCAGGATGAGGTTGAAGTTGAGCGGGCCTGTGTGCTGGACAATGTGGAGATTAAGGAAGAAGAAGTGCTGGATCTTCTTAAAACATTAAGATTGATAAATCCCCAGGGCCGGATATGATACACCCCAGGTTGTTGTGGGAATTGAAAGAAGAGATTGCAGGAGCATTAGCCATGATCTTTGAATCCTCTTTGGTTGCAGGGGAAGTGCCGGAGGACTGGAGAATGGCAAATGTAGTTCCTTTTTTTTTAAAAAGGGAAATAGGGAGAAACCTGGGTACTATAGACCGGTGAGTCTTACATCAGTGGTATGCAAACTACTGGAAAGGATTCTTAAGGATAGGATCTATGAGCATTTGGAGAAGTACAGTCTACTCATGGATAGTCAACATGACTTTGTGAAGGGAAGATCGTGCCTCACAAGCCTGATTGAGTTTTTGGAAGAGGTAACAAAATGGATGTGGTCTACATGGACTTCAGCAAAGCATTTGACAAGGTCCCTCATGAGAGACTCATCCAGAAAGTCATGAGGCATGGGATAAGTGGAACCTTGGCTGTTTGGATAAAAAATTGGCTTAATGGAAGGAAGCAGAGGGTAGTTGTGGAAGGAAAGTATCCTGCCTGGAGGTCGGTGACTAGTGGAGTGCCACAAGGATCTACCCTGCTATTTGTGATTTTTATAAATGACCTGGATGTAGAGGCTGAAGGATGGTTGAGTGTGCGGATGACACGAAGATTGGAGGAGTTGTGGATGGAGCTGTAGGTTGTCGAAGGTTACATGAGGATATAGACAGGCAGCAGCGTTAGGCAGAAAAATGGCAGATGGAGTTCAATCCAGGTAAGTGTGAGGTGATGCATTTTGGAAGGACAAACCAGAAGACTGAGTACAGGATTAATGGTCAGTACTTAAGAGTGTGGGTGAATAAAGGGACCTTGGGGTTCAAATCCATCCATCCCTCAAGGTCGCTACACAAGTTGATAGGATAGTTAAGAAGCCCTATGGGATGCTAGGATTAATTAACAGGGAGTTTGAATTCAAGAGTAGAGTAGTCATGTTGCAATTCTACAAATCTCTGGTGAGACTGCACTTAGAGTATTGTGTTCAATTCTGGTCACCTCATTATAGGAAGGATGTGGAAGCTATGGAGAGGGTGCAGAGGAGATTTACCAGGATGTTGCCTGGATTGGAGAACAAGTCATATGAAGCAAGTTTAGCAGAGCTGGGACTTTTCTCTTTGGAGCATAGAAGAATGAGAGGGGACTTGATAGAGGTCTACAAGATTATGAGAGGCATAGATAGGGTGGATAGTCAGTACCTGTTTCCCAGGGCACCAATAGCAAACACCAGAGGGCATATGTACAAAATTAAGGGAGGGAAGTTTAGGGGAGACAGCAGTGATAAGTTTTATTACACAGAGGGTTGTGAGTGCCTGGAATGACTTGCCAGGGATGGTGGTGGAGGCTAAAGCATTAGGGGTATTTAAGAGCCTCTTGGACAGGCACATGGATGAAAGAAAAATGGAGGGTTATGGGGTAGTGTGGGTTTAGTAGTTTTAATGATTATATGGGTCAGCACAACATAGAGGGCTGAAGGGCCTGTACTGTGCTGGAAACAGCATTTCTCTGGTGTCAAGGTGCAAAGCACATTACCAACAGCACACTATATATAGCATATATAGTTACGATTTCAAAAAAAGGTGCAGTCACAAAGAAAAGAAGAAAAAATATACTATAGCCCAAGCCTCTGGCATGACTGTAGGTAGTCCTGGTTCAGCTTGTTCTTCCACTGGGTGAACACCAGAGGGCACCACCAGACGAACACCAGAGGGCTGCACCGGGCGAACACCAGAGGGCAACACCTACATTGGGGGAACACAGGAGGGCATCTCCAACAGTCTTCAATCACTGACCTCTTAATCTGGGATTATGCTGTACATCTGTGTTCTAGATTCCCGCTGCAGGAAAACATCCTCGTGGGGTCTTGCCAAGCTCCTTAAGAATCACACCCTCCAAATTCTGATGCATAACTTCTTTTTTCCAGTGGATTGTGATGGAACAATCGAATCCCCTTCTTCACTCCCCCTCCCACCTCACTCCCAACTTCTGCCTTCTAAGTCTAGAGTGTAGTGTGATTTATGTTACATTCTGGGTTGAATGATACAGTTATAGGAAGTTGGCTGGGCACTTCAGATAAGAATTAATCCTTGAGAACTTTGATTTCATGTACCGAATGTCTCGCATGATGTAAGAACCAGGAAAGGACTTGAAATGTGATCTCCGCCCTGACCTTGAAAATTGGCCACAGTGTGACTATTTTAGCATGATGCCATAAATTAATGCTATTATTCTGTTGCCTTAAGCCCAAGTACTGGCTGGTGGTTGAAAAAATTCACTTTAGATATAACTCTTACCATTACAAGAAACTTGTCTTGTGCACCATCAGTCTGAGCTATATTTGAAATGAAGTCCCAAGTTACTGTCTAACTCACTACATCACCCATTGCTTTTTTCCCCTCATAATTTAATTCTCCTTTAGTTCCTTTGCCAAAAATTGAAATCCCTGCATGCTAGTGATGCACATCTGGAATATTCCCTATTATTTATTGACACTAATAAAATCCCTGAACCTCAGATATTTCTACAGGAATGGCAGTTGGCAATATCACAGTCACATCACAGTCTAAATATATGAGGTGGCTCTTAAATTATTCCAGGAACGTAATTCCAAAAAATGGAAAGAGGAGAGATTGTTCAAGGCACTTGTTTCCAGCTAACATTCTTTTTAGGCAGGTCCTTAAACCTTGCCTGTGCAATCTTCAAGCTTAAGTTTAACTGTCATTCAACCAACATGAATTTCCATAAATACAGGCAAATGGAACAGCATTCCTCTGGGGCCAAGGTGAAAAACACAGGACCAACAGTCACACACAGCACCAGACATAAAAAGCACATATAAGATAGCAGTAAAATACAGTCACACACAAAAAAAAATCCGAGTCCCTGAGTCCATGAACATTGTAGCAGTCTGCAGTCGAATACAATACAGCTTGTCTTCTGTTGAATGAACACTGGGGGACAGCACCGATTCCTCTGGCTCTCCTCGATGGTTGCAAACAGGCAGCACCACAGCGTGAGGCCTAGTCCTTGCTACAAGTTTAATGTACATACACTGTACACACAATAACACAAAAAATAGCAGTAGGAGTAGGACACCATTAAGTGAAGTCATGACTAATCTGTGCAGTGATTGACTGTACCTGTTCCACATAATCTTGCTCTTTCAAATATTTTATCTTTCTCTACCTTTAATTTATCAATGATCTGGCCTTCATCAGCCCTGGGACAGAGAATTCCAGAGAATAAATTTCTACACACTTAGTTTTGGATGGTTTCCCCTTTTCTGTGTGGCCATGGTTTCTTGTTCATGACTTTCACCAAAAAAAATACCTCAGCATTAAACCTGTAAACTTCGCCATGGATGGCCGCAAGGCCGGCTATGAAAGCAGGACAGTTGGGCATGGGGCCAGCAACCCCATCCTGTAAAATCCCAGTTCTACAGAAACACCAATAGAAGTTCCAAAGATTTCATCCCTGAGCGATGAAGGATCTTCGCCTAGAAGACGTATGCAGTCAGGGGGTGAAAGCAAACCACAGGGTTGATCAGCCTATCAGCCCAGGACAGGGGGTTCTTGTGGACTACGCCCCAGCAGAGCTGATGGGCTTAAGAAGAAGAATCAACCCTGTCAAACTCCCTGAGCAACTTGTACATTTGAGTAGATTCACCCCTGATTCCTAGGAATACAGACCACACTGTCTTGCCTTCCTTGATAGATCAGCCTGCTCATCCCAGGGGTTAGTCTGGTGAAACAAACAATCTGCTGGAAGAACTTTTAACAGGTCGAGCAGCATCTGTGTGAGGAAAGGAATTGACAAAGTTTCAGCCCAGGTCTGCATTAGGGTCTCGCTGGTTTCTTCCGACAGATAGTTTGTTGCCCCAGATTGCCGCGTCTGCTGACTCTTGTGCCTCCACTAGTCTGCGGAATCTCCTTCAGATTGTTTCTAAAGCTATGTGTCTGTTTCAGGAAAGGGGACAAAAACTGTGCACAATATTTCAGGTGTGTTCAACTGTAACTTCTTGTACTTGGTTTTGTGAAAACAAAGGTACCCTTAACTACCTGTTGGACCTGCTTGATAACTTTCTTGTGATTCGTAAACTAGAGCACCTGTAGCCATTTGAATTCTGTGTATATTCTCTATTCATTTAGATAACTAGCCATTTAAAAACAAATATTTAGAGATACAGCTTGGTAACAGGCCCTTCCGGCCAAACGAGCCCCCGCTGCCTAATTACACCCATGTGACTAATTAACCTACTGCCCCCTATGATTTTGAAATGTGGGAGGAAACCGGAGCCCCAGAGAGAACACACAGGGTCATATGGAGAATGTACAGTCTCCTTACGGACTGTGGCGGAATTGAACCTGGATTGCTGGTTCTGTCATAGTTTTACTGTCATATTACGCTCCATCTGTCAGCTTTTCGGCCAGTCATTCCATCCGGTGAGAGAATCACAATGCCCACGTTACAACATGCCCTTCCACCTCTGTTCCTGCTTTGGCAAACCTCGCGTTTTGTTCCCTCTGTCTGCTCATTAATGTAAGTGTAGATGTCCAATGTTTGATTTGTGCTTCTTAGCGAGTGTTACTCTTTGCAAGTCTGCACAAAATGATTCCCGGATTGAAAGGATTAATGCCTAAGGAGCGTATGATGGCTCTGAATCTGTACTCAGTGGAGTTTAGAAGAATGAGGGAGGGATCTCATTGAAACCTATCAAATGTTGAAAGGCCTAGATAGAGTGGATGTGGAGAGGGTGTTTCCTATGGTGAGGGAGTCTAGGATCAGAGGACACAGCCTCAGAATGGAGGGACATCCATTTAGAATGGAGATGAGGAATTTCTTTACCACAGAGTGGTGAATGTGTGGAATTTGTTGCCATAAGCAGCTGTGAAGGCCAAGTCATTTGATGTATTTAAAGTGGAGCTTGATAGATTCTTGATTGGTCAGGGCAAGTGTGTGTACATAAATATGGAGCGAGAGGGAAGGAGAGAATATGAACGTGGATGTAAGTGGCACGAAAATATGGAGGCAGTTTTCATGGGTTCATTGTCTATTCTGAAATCTGAAGGAGGATGCTGGGAAGAAGCTGTTCCTGAAACATTGACAAAATGGCTTCTGAACCTCCTCCCGAGTGGCAGCAATGAATACCAGGCATGCCCTGGCTGCTGGGGTCCTTCATGATGGAAGCTGCCTTTTTGAGGCAGCTCCTTTTGAAGATGCCCTTGAATGTGGGGAGACTGGTGCCCGTGATGGAGCTGACTGAGTTTAGAACTTTCTGTGTCTTTCCAGTCCTGTTCAGTGGCTCTCCGTATCAGACAGTGATGCAACCAGTTACAATTCTCCCCAACGTACATCTGTAGGAATTTGCTGGAGTCTTTGGTGACACAGCAAATCTCCTTAAACTCCTAATAAAATATAGCCACTGACGTGCCTTCTTTGTAATTGCTTCAATATGTTGGGCCCAGGATAGATCTTCAGAGATGTCGACTATCTTGTGAAACCTATGGAAACTGCAAAGCAACTTAGAGCTAATTTAAACTTTTTTACATTTAGGTACTGCCTACAAAGAGCTTCATAGAGGCAATCTCCGAACCAAGTCATAGTCACCTTATTTTAACATTCTTTTATAAAATGTCCATTTTATAATACATAATTTCTTATTTTGATATATAAAATCTCTTAACTAATCCAAAGTATGTTTGCTTCTGTCGCATATGCATCAAATTTAAAGTGGGCTTAAATATGTGGATCTCTCATATTGCTCAGTAACAATTGTTCCTCGGTAGGTATTCTGCTAGTCCATGTCTTGTAGGTGCCTGCAGTTTCTGCAGAGTGTCCTTTACTCAACTCCACCTTGCTCATTAACTCCTGATGCTGCCCTTACACTGAACCATTATGTATTGAGACTGAAGCTGGATCTTGTTTCTCAAGGGCTGTCATGCTATAGGTAAGTGCTTATAGAGAGCCTAGAATGTGATTGTTTTGTTAAAATAGGTTAGCCAGGAGTTGGGGAACAACGGTGAACCAGAATCAAGGAGAAAGAGACATTTGGAAAGTTGTCTCTCTGCCCTTCATTGCCTTCTCATCCATCAGTGCATGTCTGCATTAGTTTTTAACATCAGTTTAAATGCACCCTTGCTGTCCGATGCATTGATTTTTTTCTTCATATTTTATAATTAAAATGAAGTTAAATAAACTTTTAATCAGATTACGTGTAATATTACCTCTTTATAAAACTAAATATTACATGCTTCAGTTGCTAAGGAGCAAAGAACACAAAATATATTTTTAGTTGTTGAAGAGGAGAAGTGTGAGTTCTAGGCAGATCATCAGTAAGAAGATAATTAAAAAAATAATGAGGATTACTGGCCCCATCATTGAACTGCTCCCACAACCATATAACCATATAACAATTACAGCACGGAAACAGGCCATCTCGGCCCTTCAAGTCCATGCTGAATGCTTACTCTCACCTAATCCCACTGACCCGCACTCAGCCCATAACCCTCCATTCCTTTCCTGTCCATATACCTATCCAATTTTACTTTAAATGACGACACCGAACCTGCCTCTACCACTTCTACTGGAAGATCATTCCACATAGCTACCACTCTCTGAGTAAAGAAATTCCTCCTTGTGTTAGCCCTAAACTTTTGCCCCCTAACTCTCAACTCATCTCCTCCTGTTTGAATCTCCCCTACTCTCAATGGAAAAAGCCTATCCACGTCAACTCTATCTATCCCCCTCATAATTTTAAATACCTCTATCAAGTCCCCCCTCAAGCTTCTGTGCTCCAAAGAATAAAGACCTAACTTGTTCAACCTTTCCCTGTAACTTAAGTACTGAAACCCAGGTAACACTCTAGTAAATCTTCTCTGTACTCTCTCTATTTTATTGACATCTTTCCTATAATTCAGTGACCAGAACTGTACACAATACTCCAAATTTGGCCTTACCAATGCCTTGTACAATTTTAACATTACATCCCAACTCCTATACTCAATGCTCTGATTTATAAAGGCCAGCATACCAAAAGCCTTCTTCACCACCCTATCCACATGAGATTCCACCTTCAGGGAACTATGCACCATTATTCTTAGATCACCTATGGATTCATTTTTAAGGATTCTTCATCTCACCTTCTTGATATTTATTGCATATCTTTTTTTTTGTATTTGCTCAGTTTTTGTCTCTTGTATTTGCAGATTGGTTGCTGTCAGTCCTGTTGAGTGCAATCTTTCATTGATTCTAATGTGTATCTTCTATTTACTCTCAACGTCCGCAAGAAAGTGAATCTCACGGTTGTGTATGGTGGCATATATGCTCTTTGATAATAAATTTACTTTGAACATTAAATGGAAGGGACATCAATCAAATATTATCTTCAGGCAGCCTCTAAATCTAATCTAGGTGATGAAAGCTTGAATTAGAGAAACATTGCTTAAGGCAGGCATGGGTAAACTACGGCCCGGGGGCCATATGCGGCCCGTTAAGCTTTTTAATCCAGCCCGCAGAACTTGATGAAATTATATTAATAATCCTTGTTAAAGTTTTTTCCCCGCAATTCTGGCGTTTTCCCAATAGATGACGCACTCTATATACATTGACCTTTGTTGAGGTGCAGCGTATTACTCCACATTTGCGCTTTACTCTTTGTTCGGCTCAACCTATTTGTGTGAACAGGCGTTCAGCGTCATGAACATCAACAAAGCCAGCCACAGATCCAAGTTAACTGACCAACACCTCAGATCCATCCTGAGAATCACCACAACAAAACTAAATCCAGACTTTGATGCGCTGGCTAAAAAGGGAGACCAACAACACTGTTCCCACTGAAATTAAAAATAAGTTTCTTCGTTGTGTTATGTAAAAAATGCATTTGAAAATATTTTTTTCAATAAGCCTTACATGTTACATGTCATTTCTGTTAAGTGATGGACATGAGTAGTGCGCAGGTGCACGTACGTTCTCAAAATAAAAAATGCGCTCCAGATCAAATAACGCGCTCCGCATACTGGCGCGCTGTCACTGTTCTGTCTTTGTGCTGGTCGTTGTTGAGTTTTGGCACAGGGGACAATTGAATAAGAAGGAGCAGGACAAGTAGACCTGCATCTCCTACCGTTTTTGAAATAAAGACAGTCAGGAGGAGAGTGATGATGATAATATCTTGAAGGATAACAGAATTTTCAGTGCTTTAAAATAATAACTGTTGCTATTAAAAAAAGCTGTATTTTATTCATTTAATTTTCGGTGTTTTAAAAGTCATTTCAATAAATAGCTAAATACCATGGGACTTCAAAGACATATATTTTGTTATGCATTTGTTCATTTTCATTTGAAATTAAAGCACATGTTTTCTACATATCCCATGATATTTTATTTTCTCTTATGAGGTGTATTACCAAAACACTCTGTCCATCTGCTCCTGGTCCAGCCCCCCTGTCAAATTTTAGAACCCTTTGTGGTCCACAAGTCAAAAAGTTTGCCCACCCCTGGCTTAAGGTAATTTATTGCAAATTTTTAAAGGATTGAGACAATCTGCTGCACAGCAGTGTGCAGTGAAAAGTGTTTTAGATCTTGTACCTAAGAAAGTGGGAGAATGAAGGTGAGGAACAGGATCTGATGTCCTTTGTGTGTTTTAATAAGATTTTTACAAGATTCTTGATTGGACACGGCATCAAAGGTTACATAGAGAAGGCCAGGAACTGGGGTTGAAGAGAAGACAGTAAAAAGGATCGGCCATGATTGAATGGCGGAGCAGACTCGATGGGCCAGATGCCCTAATTCTGCTCCTATGTCTTATGGTCTTATTCAAATACTACAAGAAGCTTTCCCTAAACAATGCCAATAATAATTTTGACCCATCACAAGCAAGAGAAAATCTGGAGATGCTGTAAATCCAAGCAACACACACAAAATCCTGACAAAGGGTCTCAGTCCTAAATATCGACTGTTTATTCTTTTCCATAGATGCTGCCTGGCCTGCTGAGTTTCTCCAGCATTTGTGTGTGTTTCAAGGATTTTTCCCTGTCAATTCCATTTAATTTTTTCTATTGGTAGTCTCGAGCACCTAGAAAATGATCCTCTGATCACACAATTAAGATTCACAATGAAGCCAAGTAACAGTAAAACCTTGAATATCAGCATTCTCATTGTATGCAAATCTAATGGTTTGGAATAAAACATAGGAGCAAGATTGTGATTGTGGACTTCAGGAAGGGTAAGACGATGAAGCACATACCAATCCTCATAGAGGGATCAGAAGTGGAGAGAGTGAGCAGCTTCAAGTTCCTGGGTGTCAAGATCTCTGAGGATCTAACCTGGTCCCAACATATCAATGTAGTTATAAAGAAGACAAGACAGCAGCTATACTTTATTAGGAGTTTGAAGAGATTTGGTATGTCAACAAATACACTCAAAAACTTCTATTATTGTACCATGGAGAGCATTCTGACAGGCTGCATCACTGTCTGGTATGGAGGGGCTACTGCACAGGACTGAAAGAAGCTGCAGAAGGTTGTAAATTTAGTCAGCTCCATCTTGGGCATGAGCCTACAAAGTACCCAGGACATCCTTAGGGAGTGGTGTCTCAGAAAGGCAGTGTCCATTATTAAAGACCTCCAGCACCCAGGGCATGCCCTTTTCTCACTGTTACCATCAGGTAGGAGGTACAGAAGGCTGAAGGCACACAGTCAGCGATTCAGGAACAGCTTCTTCCCCTCTGCCATCCAATTCCTAAATGGACATTGAATCCTTGGATACTACCTCACTTTTTAATATCTAGTATTTCTGTTATTTGCACAATTTTTTAATCTATTTAATATATGCATACTGTAATTGATTGATTTATTTATTATTGTTTTATTTTGTTATTTTTCTTCTAGATTATGTATTGCATTGAACTGCTGCTTCTAAGTTAACGAATTTCACGACACATGCCGGTGATAATAAACCTGATTCAGATTTGATCATTGAGACAGCTCTGCCATTCCATCATGGCTAATTTAATTTCCCTCTCAACCCCATTCTCCTTCCTTCTCCCCTTAACCTTTGGAAACTTGTTAATTTAGAACCTGTCAACCTCTCCTTTAAGTTTACTTAGTGACTTGGTGTCTACAGCCACTTGTGTCAATGAATTCCACAGATTCACCACCCATTGACTCTAGAAATTCCTCCTGAACACTGCGCTAAAGGAACATCCTTGACTTCTCTGCTGGCACATCAGACGCACCACGCTCTATCACTGTACTTTCCCACACCAGGGCTCTGTGTCCATACACTTTTCAACTCACCAGGGCCTCCTCCACCCCCCCCCCCCCCATACTCCCTTTCAATCTCAGCTGTCGTTTCCCATTGATCCATATAAACTCACCAAGTCTCCATTTTGCCACACTCTCCTTATGCTCACTTCAACAAAGTGAATTGAAGTCTGTTGGGCCATGAAACAGATTACATTCAACTGGCCAGATATTTTGCCATTCCAGCATCAGGTTGTCAGATTATTGGAATTATTCTGCATTAAAGCAGGTTTACTATTATTATGTTCTCCATTACATTTGGGTACTGGAAATCACATTAAACAATTTTGAAGTGATCTTTCTTGAATAACATTGATCCACTAGAGGGCATTTGAGGCCCTGTGTTGGTAGGACTCGACCATGACTGTAACATTCCAGCTGTCTATAGACGACAGTATTCATTGGCTATCCTCGGAATGGCCAGGAGGGGGCAGCAGAAACTCACTGCAATGCTTTCAGCATACCTTTATTTAAATGTCTGTCTGCTTCTCCTCTGTACCTAATACCCATTACCAGTTCTGAGATGATGTCTATCCTTTATCATTTTAATGATTGAATTAAATTTATTTCCTTCCTGGCTACTCCTTTTAAAATTTGTTTTGCATTTATGTAATCAATATAACTGACTTCCTTCCTTTTTATTTATATTAAGTATGTGGAATAACAGAATGCAGCAGTACAATGAAATTTCTGTAAGTGACCAGTCTGTAAAACCTACAGTATAATCTCCATATCTGACTAGTCTGTAAAATTTACAGTAAAGTCTCCTTATCTGACTAGTTCGTAAAATCTACAGTAAATCCCCTTATGTGACTAGTCTGTAAAATCTCCTTATCTGACTAGTCTGTAAAATCTACAGTAAAATCTCCTTATCAGACTAGTCTGTAAAAGCTACAGTAAAATCTCTTTATCTGACTAGTCTGTATAACCTACAGTCAATCTCCTTATCTGACTAGTCTGTAAAATCTACAGTAAATCTCCTTATCAGACTAGTCTGTAAAAGCTACAGTAAAATCTCTTTATCTGACTAGTCTGTATAATCTACAGTAAATCTACTTATCTGACTAGTCTGTAAAATCTACAGTAAAATCTCCTTATCAGACTAGTCTGTAAAAGCTACAGTAAAATCTCTTTATCTGACTAGTCTGTATAACCTACAGTCAATCTCCTTATCTGACTAGTCTGTAAAATCTACAGTAAATCTCCTTATCAGACTAGTCTGTAAAAGCTACAGTAAAATCTCTTTATCTGACTAGTCTGTATAATCTACAGTAAATCTACTTATCTGACTAGTCTGTAAAATCTACAGTAAATCTCCTTATCTGACAAGTCTGTAAACTCTACAGTCAAATCTCCTTATCTGACTAGTTTGTAAAATCTACAGTAAATCTCCTTATGTGATTAGTCTGTAAAGTCTACAGTAAATCTTATCTGACTAGTCTGTATGATCTACAGTAAATCTCCTTATCTAACTGGTCTGTATGATCTACAGTAAATCTCCTTATCTAACTAGTTTATAAAATCTACAGTAAATCTCCTTATGTGACTAGTCTGTAAAATCTACAGTAAATCTTATGACTATTCTGTAAAATCTACAGTAAAATCTCCTTATCTGATTAGTCTGTATAATCTACACTAAAATCTCCTTATTTGACTAGTCTGTAAACTCTACAGTAAAATCTCCTTATCTGAATTGACTGTATAATCTACAGTCAAACTCCTTATCTGACTAGTCTGTAAAATCTACAGTAAATCTCCTTATCTGACTAGATTGTAAAACCTACAGTAAAATCTTCTCTCAATAGTCTGTAAAATCTACAGTAAAATCTCCTCATCTGCCTAGTCTGTAAAATCTACAGTAAAATCTTATCTGACTAGTCTGTAAAATCTACAGTAAAATATCCTCATCTGACTAGTCTGTAAAATCTACAGTAAAATCTTATCTGACTAGTCTGTAAAATCTCCTTATCTGACTAGTCTGTATAATATACAGTAAAATCTCCTTATCTGACTAGTCCGGGGGTCGGCAACCTGCGGCTCCCGAGCCATTTGTGGCTCTTTCACCTCTGTGCTGCGGCTCCCTGTGGCTTTGGGAAATAATTGGTCAGTATTTAATTAAAATGTATTTTATGTTAGTTTGTTAGCTTTTGAAATGTAATTCTAAATTTGAAGATTATGGTGATCTTGTACAATGTAAGTGTGGCGACACATCCGAAACGGCTCTCAATTAGCCAGCATTCCGGCTAAGGGAGATTGCCTACGGGGGTTTGTGAGTACGTGTCTTTTGCAGCATCTGCGTCCATGGGGGCTGGGTTGAGGGAGGCTTAGAAGCAAGGCTGTTTAGTTCGAATAAAGTTATTCGACTGCAGTTTACTGACTGCCTGAACACACCGCTGCAACGTGTTTTTATCGCTATTAATATACGTCACCACTGCCAATACCTGACACCCGCCAGTGCGCGATTTCTTTAATTTTTCGATCCAAGGTAAGCCAACTATGGAGAATTCTAAAAAAAGAAAAGTGACTGAAGAAAACAGAACGTTTAATGATACGTGGACAGATTCATTTGCTTTCACTGTTGACGAGACTGGTTTACCGGTATGCTTAATATGCAATGAGAAACTAGCAAACAACAAAAAGTCAAATGTCGCAAGGCATTTCCAGAGTAAACACGCAGCCTTTGCTCAAAAATATCCGGATGGAGATGAGAGAAAAAAAGCCGTTTCGGAACTGATGCGGAAGGTTGATCTGAGCAAAAATCATTTCCAGAAATGGATGAAGTCAGGAAAATCAACGACATACGCCAGTTATATTGCCGCTCAGGAAATAGTCAGGCACGGGAAGCAGTTTACAGATGGTGAATATATAAAAGAATCTTTCATTAAGATTTCAGAACATCTATTCACGGACTTTAAAAACAAGAGTGAAATTGTGCAGAAAATCAGGGATATGCCCCTCTCTGCAAAGACTGTCAAAGACAGAACCATAAAAATGGCAGAAGACATCACAAGACAGCAAATTAAAGACATCAATTCAGCTGTGGCCTACTCGATTGCCTGTGACGAGTCTAAAGACAAAGGCGATATTGAACAAATAGCGTTGTTCTGCCGGTATGTAAACTCTGCCGGGCCACAGGAAGAACTGATTGAGTTGATACCTCTAAAAGACCAAACACGGGGGGAGGACATCTGTGAGGCTGTCTTGAATTGTTTAAGAGCCAAAGGAATAAAGACCACCCATCTGGTGTCAGTAGCTACTGATGGGGCTCCGAATATGACGGGAACGCACAAGGGATTTGTGGCTTTACTGCAGAAGTCGCTGGACAGAAAGCTGCTGACTTTTCACTGCATCTTGCACCAAGAGGCACTGTGCGCTCAAACATTTCCTCCGGAATGCACAGAAGTAATGGATGTTGTCATTCAGATTGTCAATAAAATAATGGCAAAAAGTTTAAATCACCGTCAATTCCGTTTGTTACTGGACGAGATGGAAAGCGCATATTCTGATCTCCTGCTGCACAACAAAGTCCGGTGGCTGTCCAAAGGGAAGGTGCTGAAACGCTTTGTCGCGTGTCTGGAAGAAGTGAAAACTTTCCTGGGCAGCAAAGGGCTCAACTTTCCTGAGCTGGAACAGCCAGAGTGGCTGGAAAAGCTACACTTCATGGTAGACATGACAGCGCACCTGAACACGCTGAACACAGCTCTTCAGGGGAAAGGACGCACAGCCCTGCACATGTTGGAGGATGTCTTGGCATTCGAGCGCAAGTTGACAGTGCTTGCCAGAGATTTACAGAAAGGCACTTTGTCTCACTTCCCCAATTTGAGAGAGTTCAAACAAGGTCACGACATGATAATTTCGGAGTATTTACATTCTGCAATCATCGCAATGCAAACATCGTTTGGGAAACGCTTCTGTGAGTTCAGAGAGGAAAAAAACACATTATCCTTCCCGGTCACTCCCTTAAGCATCGATCCTTCCCTACTGAATACGACTGCATTGGCAGGTGTGAGTCAACCTGATCTTGAGATGGAACTGGCCGACATAGCCGACAAAGACATATGGGTGTCCAAGTTTAGACGCTTGACAGCAGACCTTGAAGATGTTGCCCGTCAGAAGGCCGTTCTTGCTCAGAATCACAAATGGAGTGATATTGAAAACCTTCCAAATCCGGACCAACTTGTGTTTGAAACATGGAATGCTGTGCCCGACATTTATGTAAACATGAAAAAGTATGCGCTTGGAGTCCTGTCGATCTTTGGATCCACATATGTATGTGAGCAGGTGTTCTCCAACATGAACTTTATTAAAAACAAACATCGCGCATGCTTCACAGATGACAGCTTGCGATCCTGTGTAAAGATGAAGGTGACGTCATACAGCCCTGATGTGCAGACGCTGTGCGCTGAGGTCCAGGAGCAGAAATCCCATTAACCAAGTATGATAAATATTTTAATTGCCTATTATTTTATGTATATTCATATTTTTTCATTGTTCAGTGAAATAGTCCTTTTATTTTTCAGGCTGACAGCTGGCTGATGATATTTTTGGTTTGCTGCTGGCGGAAAATTTAAGTTCGGCGTTTTTCATAAATACAAGAAGGACTCAAATAGACATTGAGTATTTTACTTAAAAGTAACTTTCAACCCAACGTCTTTTTTTCGGAGTTCAAAATGTTTTTGTTGCATGCAGAAATGTAATTTCGTTTTCTCTGCAGGAGTTCATCAATTTCATAAATGCAACACATTATAGTTTGTTTATACATAGCATAAAGGCAAAAAAAACGTTGTATGCAGTGTTATTTCATTTTAAATGTCAAACGGGTTTTGCGGCTCCCAGTGTTTTCTTTTCTGTGGGAAACGGGTCCAAGTGGCTCTTTCAGTGGTAAAGGTTGCTGACCCCTGGACTAGTCTGTTTAAATCTACAGTAAAATCTCCTTATCTGACTAGTCTGTTTAAATCTACAGTAAAATCTTATCTGACTAGACTGTAAAATCTACGGTAAAATCTCCTCATCTCACTAGTCTGTAAAATCTGCTTATCTGACTAGTCTGTAAAATCTACAGTAAAATCTTATCTGACTAGTCTGTAAAATCTACAGTAAAATCTCCATATCTGACTAGTCTGTAAAATCTACAGTAAAATCTCCTCATCTGACTAGTCTGTAAAATCTCTTTATTTGACTAGTCTGTAAAATCTACAGTAAAATCTCCTTATCTGAGTAGTCTGTAAAAGCTACAGTAAAATCTTCTCTCACTAGTCTGTAAAATCTACAGTAAAATCTCCTCATCTGACTAGTCTGTAAAATCTACAGTAGAATCTTATCTGACTAGACTGTAAAATCTACGGTAAAATCTCCACATCTCACTAGTCTGTAAAATCTGCTTATCTGACTAGTCTGTATAATATCTGCAGTAAAATCACCTCATCTGACTAGTTTGTAAAAATCTCCTTATCTGACTAGTCTGTAAAATCAACAGAAAAATCTCCTTATCTGACTAGTCTCTAAAATCTACAGTAAAATCTTATCTGACTAGTCTGTAAAATCTACAGTAAAATCTCCTTATCTGACTAGTCTGTATAATATACAGTAAAATCTCCTTATCTGATTAGTCTGTAAAATCTCCTTATCTGACTAGCCTGTAATATCTGGAGTAAAATCACCTCATCTAACTAGTCTGTAAAATCTACAGTAAAATCTCCTCATCTGACTCGTCTGTAAAATCTACAGTAAATCTCCATATCTGACATCTGTATAATCTACAGTAAATCTCCTTATCTCACTAGCCTGTAATATAAAATCACCTCATCTAACTAGTCTGTAAAATCTACAGTAAAATCTCCTTATCTGGCTAGTCTGTAAAATCTACAGTAAAATCTCCATATTTGACTAGTCTGTAAAATCTACAGTAAATCTCCTTATCTGACTAGACTGTAAATCTGCTTACCTGACTAGTCTGTAAAATCTGCTTATCTGACTAGTCTGTATAATGTACAGTAAAATCTCCTTATCTGACTAGTCTGTAAAATCTACAGAAAAATCTTATCTGACTAGTCTGTATAATATACAGTAAAATCTCCTTATCTGACTAGTCTGTAAAATATACAGTAAAATCTCCATATCTGACTAGTCTGTAAAATCTACAGTAAATCTCCTTATCTGACTAGTCTGTAAAATCTACAATAAAATCTTATCTGACTAGTCTGTAAAATCTACGGTAAAATCTCCTCATCTGACTAGTCTGTAAAATCTACAGAAAAGTGGGGTGTGGGTCATTATGGACTGGACGAGGAGGTGAAGTGGGCTGTGTGTCTGTATGGACTGAAGGAGGTTAAGTGTGCTCTGGGTCAGTATGGACTGGAGGAGGTGGAGTGGGCTGTGGGTCAGTATGGACCTGAGGAGGAGGTGAAGTGGGCTGTGGGTCAGTATGGACTGGAGGAGGTGGAGTGGGCTGTGGGTCAGTATGGACTGGAGGAGGAGGTGAAGTGGTCTGTGGGTCAGTATGGACTGCAGGAGGTGAAGTGGGCTGTGGGTCAGTATGGACTGGAGGAGGTGAAGTGGGCTGTGGGTCACTATGGACTGGAGGAGGTGAAGTGGGCTGTGGGTCAGTATGGACTGCAGGAGGTGAAGTGGGCTGTGGGTCAGTATGGACTGGAGGAGGTGAAGTGGGCTGTGGGTCAGTATGGACTGGAGGAGGTGGAGTGGGCTGTGGGTCAGTATGGACTGGAGGAGGTGAAGTGGACTGTGGGTCAGTTGGACTGGAGGAGGTGAAGTGGGCTGTGGGTCAGTATGGACTGGAGGAGATGAAGTGGGCTGTGGTTCAGTATGGACTGGAGGAGGTGAAGTGGTCTGTGGGTCATTATGGACTGGAGGAGGTGTAGTGGACTGTGGGTCAGTATGGACTGGAAGAGATGAAGTGGTCTGTGGGTCATTATGGACTGGAGGAGGAGGTGAAGTGGTCTGTGGGTCAGTATGGACTGGAGGAGGTGAAGTGGGCTGTGGTTCAGTATGGACTGGAGGAGGTGGAGTGTGCTGTGGGTCAGTATGGACTGGAGGAGTTGAAGTAGACTGTGGGTTAGTATGGACTGGAGGAGGAGAAGTGGGTTGTGGGTCAGTATGGACTGGAGGAGGAGAAGTGGGCTGTGGGTCAGTATGGACTGGAGGAGGAGGTGAAGTGGGCTGTGGGTCAGTATGGACTGGAAGCGGTGAAGTGGGCTGTGGGTCCGTATGGACTGGTGGAGGTGTAGTGGACTGTGGGTCAGTATGGACTGGAGGAGGTGAAGTGGACTGTGGGTCAGTATGGACTGGAGGAGGTGAAGTGGGCTGTGGGTCAGTATGGACTGGTGGAGGTGTAGTGGACTGTGGGTCAGTATGGACTGGAGGAGGAGGTGAAGTGGGCTGTCGGTCAATATGGACTGGAGGAGGTGAAGTGGGCTGTGGGTCAGTATGGACTGGAGGAGGAGGTGAAGTGGGCTGTTGGTCAGTATGGACTGGAGGAGTTGAAGTGTGCTCTGGGTCAGTATGGACTTGAGGAAGAGAAGTGGGCTGTGGGTCAGCATGGACAGGAGGAGGAGGTGAATTGGGCTGTGGGTCCATATGGACTGGTGGAGGTGTAGTGGACTGTGGATCTGTATGGACTGGAAGAGGTGAAGTGGGCTGTGGGTCAGTATAGACTGGAGGAGGTGAAGTGGGCTGTGGGTCAGTATGGACTGGTGGAGGTGTAGTGGACTGTGGGTCAGTATGGACTGGAGGAGGTGAAGTGGGCTGTGGGTCAATATGGACTGGAAGAGGAGGTGTAGGGGACTGTGGGTCAGTATGGACTGGATCAGGAGGAGAAGTGGGCTGTGGGTCAGTCTGGACTGGAAGAGGTGAAGTCTGCTGTGGGTCACTATGGACTGGAGGAGGTGAAGTGGGCTGTGGGTCAGTATGGACCTGAGGAGGTGAAGTGGTCTGTGGGTCAGTATGGACTGGAAGAGGTGAAGGGGGCTGTGGGTCAGTATGGACTGGAGGAAGTGAAGTGGGCTGTGGGTCAGTATGGACTGGAGGAGGAGGTGAAGTGGGCTGTGGGTCAGTATGGACTGGAGGAGGTGAAGTGGACTGTGGGTCAGTATGGACTGCAGGAGGTGAAGTGGGCTGTGGGTCAGTATGGACTGAAGGAGGTGAAGTGGGCTGTGGGTCAGTATGGACTGCAGGAGGTGAAGTGGGCTGTGGGTCAGTATGGACTGGAAGTGGTGAAGTGGGCTGTGGGTCAGTATGGACTGGAGGAGGTGAAGTGGGCTGTGGGTCAGTATGGACTGAAGGAGGTGAAGTGGGCTGTGGGTCACTATGGACTGGAGGAGGTGAAGTGGACTGTGGGTCAGTATGGACTGCAGGAGGTGAAGTGGGCTGTGGGTCAGTATGGACTGAAGGAGGTGAAGTGGGCTGTGGGTCAGTATGGACTGCAGGAGGTGAAGTGGGCTGTGGGTCAGTATGGACTGAAGGAGGTGAAGTGGGCTGTGGGTCACTATGGACTGGAGGAGGTGAAGTGGACTGTGGGTCAGTATGGACTGGAAGAGGTGAAGTGGGCTGTGGGTCAGTATGGACTGGAGGAGGTGAAGTGGGCTGTGGGTCAGTATGGACTGGAAGAGGTGAAGTGGGCTGTGGGTCAGTATGGACTGAAGGAGGTGAAGTGGGCTGTGGGTCAGTATGGACTGGAGGAGGTGAAGTGGGCTGTGGGTCAGTATGGACTGGAAGAGGTGAAGTGGGCTGTGGGTCAGTATGGACTGAAGGAGGTGAAGTGGGCTGTGGGTCACTATGGACTGGAGGAGGTGAAGTGGACTGTGGGTCAGTATGGACTGCAGGAGGTGAAGTGGGCTGTGGGTCAGTATGGACTGAAGGAGGTGAAGTGGGCTGTGGGTCAGTATGGACTGGAGGAGGTGAAGTGGGCTGTGGGTCAGTATGGACTGCAGGAGGTGAAGTGGGCTGTGGGTCAGTATGGACTGGAAGTGGTGAAGTGGGCTGTGGGTCAGTATGGACTGGAGGAGGTGAAGTGGTCTGTGGGTCAGTATGGACTGGAGGAGGTGAAGTGGGCTGTGGGTCAGTTTGGACTGGAGGAGGTGAAGTGGACTGTGGGTCAGTATGGACTGTAGGAGGTGAAGTGGGTTGTGGGTCAGTATGGACTGGAGGAGGTGAAGTGGGCTGTGGGTCAGTTTGGACTGGAGGAGGTGAAGTGGGCTGTGGTTCAGTATGGACTGGAAGTGGTGAAGTGGGCTGTGGGTCAGTATGGACTGGAGGAGGTGAAGTGGTCTTTGGGTCAGTTTGGACTGGAGGAGGTGTAGTGGACTGTGGGTCAGTATGGACTGGAAGAGGTGAAGTGGGCTGTGGGTCAGTATGTACTGGAGGAGGTGTAGGGGACTGTGGGTCAGTATGGACTGGAGGAGGTGAAGTGGGCTGTGGGTCAGTATGGACTGGAGGAGGAGGTGAAGTGGGCTGTGGGTCAGTATGGACTGGAAGAGGTGAAGTGGACTGTGGGTCAGTATGGACTGGAGGAGGAGGTGAAGTGGTCTGAGGGTCAGTATGGACTGGAAGAGGTGAAGTGGGCTGTGGGTCAGTATGGACTGGAGGAGGTAAAGTGGGCTGTGGGTCAGTATGGACTGGAGGAGGTGAAGTGGGCTGTGGGTCAGTATGGACTGGAGGAGGTGGAGTGGGCTGTGGGTCAGTATGGACCTGAGGAGGAGGAGAAGTTGGCTGTGGGTCAGTTGGACTGGAGGAGGTGAAGTGGTCTGTGGGTCAGTATGGACTGGAAGAGGTGAAGTGGGCTGTGGGTCAGTATGGACTGGATCAGGGGGAGAAGTGGGCTGTGGGTCAGTCTGGACTGGAAGAGGTGAAGTGGGCTGTGGGTCAGTATGGACTGCAGGAGGTGAAGTGGGCTGTGGGTCAGTATGGACTGGAGGAGGTGAAGTGGGCTGTGGGTCAGTCTGGACTGGAAGAGGTGAAGTGGGCTGTGGGTCAGTATGGGCTGGAGGAGGTGAAGTGGGCTGTGGGTCAGTATGGACTGCAGGAGGTGAAGTGGGCTGTGGGTCAGTATGGACTGGAAGAGGTGAAGTGGGCTGTGGGTCAGTATGGACTGCAGGAGGTGAAGTGGGCTGTGGGTCAGTATGGACTGCAGGAGGTGAAGTGGGCTGTGGGTCAGTATGTACTGGATCAGGAGGAGAAGTGGGCTGTGGGTCAGTCTGGACTGGAAGAGGTGAAGTGGGCTGTGGGTCAGTATGGACTGGAGGAGGTGAAGTGGGCTGTGGGTCAGTATGGACTGGATCAGGAGGAGAAGTGGGCTGTGGGTCAGTCTGGACTGGAAGAGGTGAAGTGGGCTGTGGGTCAGTATGGACTGGAGGAGGTGAAGTGGGCTGTGGGTCAGTATGGACTGGATCAGAGGAGAAGTGGGCTGTGGGTCAGTATGTACTGGAGGAGGTGTAGGGGACTGTGGGTCAGTATGGACTGCAGGAGGTGAAGTGGGCTGTGGGTCAGTATGGACCTGAGGAGGAGGAGAAGTGGGCTGTGGGTCAGTATGGACTGGAGGAGGTGAAGTGGGCTGTGGGTCAGTATGGATTGGAGGAGGTGTAGGGGACTGTGGGTCAGTATGGACTGGAGGAGGTGAAGTGGGCTGTGGGTCAGTATGGATTGGAGGAGGTGTAGGGGACTGTGGGTCAGTATGGACTGCAGGAGGTGAAGTGGGCTGTGGGTCAGTATGGTCTGGAGGAGGTGAAGTGGGCTGTGGGTCAGTATGGACTGGAAGTGGGCTGTGGGTCAGTATGGACTGGAGGAGGTGAAGTGGGCTGTGGGTCAGTATGGACTGGAGGAGGTGAAGTGGGCTGTGGGTCAGTATGGACTGGAGGAGGTGAAGTGGGCTGTGGGTCAGTATGGACCTGAGGAGGAGGTGAAGTGGTCTGTGGGTCAGTATGGACTGCAGGAGGTGAAGTGGGCTGTGGGTCAGTATGGACTGGAGGAGGTGAAGTGGGCTGTGGGTCAGTATGGACTGGAAGAGATGAAGTGGGCTGTGGGTCAGTATGGACTGGAGGAGGTGTAGTGGACTGTGGGTCATTATGGACTGGAGGAGGTGAAGTGGGCTGTGGGTCAGTATGGACTGGAGGAGGAGGTGAAGTGGGCTGTGGGTCAGTATGGACTGGAGGAGGTGAAGTGGGCTGTGGGTCAGTATGGACTGGAGGAGGTGTAGGGGACTGTGGGTCAGTATGGACTGGAAGAGGTGAAGTGGGCTGTGGGTCATTATGGACTGGAGGAGGTGAAGTGGGCTGTGGGTCAGTATGGACTGGAAGAGGTGAAGTGGGCTGTGGGTCAGTATGGACTGGAGGAGGTGAAGTGGGCTGTGGGTCAGTATGGTCTGGAGGAGGTGAAGTGGGCTGTGGGTCAGTATGGACTGGAGGAGGTGAAGTGGGCTGTGGGTCTGTATGGACTGGAGGAGGAGGTGAAGTGGGCTGTCGGTCAGTATGGACTGGAGGAGGTGAAGTGGTCTGTGGGTCAGTATGGACTGGAGGAGGTGTAGGGGACTGTGGGTCAGTATGGACTGCAGGAGGTGAAGTGGGCTGTGGGTCAGTATGGACTGGAGGAGGTGGAGTGGGCTGTGGGTCTGTATGGACTGGAGGAGGAGGTGACGTGGGCTGTGGGTCAGTATGGACGGGAGGAGGTGAAGTCGGCTGTGGGTTAGTATGGACTGGAGGAGGTGGAGTGGGCTGTGGGTCAGTATGGACCTGAGGAGGAGGAGAAGTTGGTTGTGGGTCAGTTGGACTGGAGGAGGTGAAGTGGTCTGTGGGTCAGTATGGACTGGAAGAGGTGTAGTGGACTGTGGGTCAGTATGGACTGGAGGAGGTGAAGTGGGCTGTGGGTCAATATGGACTGGAAGAGGAGGTGTAGGGGACTGTGGGTCAGTATGGACTGGATCAGGAGGAGAAGTGGGCTGTGGGTCAGTCTGGACTGGAAGAGGTGAAGTCTGCTGTGGGTCACTATGGACTGGAGGAGGTGAAGTGGGCTGTGGGTCAGTATGGACCTGAGGAGGTGAAGTGGTCTGTGGGTCAGTATGGACTGGAGGAGGTGGAGTGGGCTGTGGGTCAGTATGGACCTGAGGAGGAGGAGAAGTTGGCTGTGGGTCAGTTGGACTGGAGGAGGTGAAGTGGTCTGTGGGTCAGTATGGACTGGAAGAGGTGAAGTGGGCTGTGGGTCAGTATGGACTGCAGGAGGTGAAGTGGGCTGTGGGTCAGTATGGACTGAAGGAGGTGTAGTGGACTGTGGGTCAGTATGGACGAGGAGGAGGTGAAGTGGGCTGTGGGTCAGTATGGACTGGAAGAGGTGAAGTGGGCTGAGGGTCAGTATGGACTGGAGGAGGTGAAGTGGACTGTGGGTCAGTATGGACTGGAGGAGGTGAAGTGGGCTGTGGGTCAGTATGGACTGGAGGAGGAGAAGTGGGCTGTGGGTCAGTATGGACTGGAGGAGGTGAAGTGGGCTGTGGGTCAGTATGGACAGGAGGAGGTGGAGTGGGCTGTGGGTCTGTATGGACTGGAGGAGGAGGTGAAGTGGGCTGTGGGTCAGTTGGACTGGAGGAGGTGAAGTGGGCTGTGGGTCAGTATGGACTGGAGGAGGTGAAGTGGGCTGTGGGTCAGTATGGACTGAAGGAGGTGGAGTGGGCTGTGGTTCAGTATGGACTGGAGGAGGTGGAGTGGGCTGTTGGTCTGTATGGACTGGAGGAGGAGGTGAAGTGGGCTGTGGGTCAGTTGGACTGGAGGAGGTGAAGTGGTCTGTGGGTCAGTATGGACTGGAAGAGGTGAAGTGGGCTGTGGGTCAGTATGGACTGGAGGAGGTGAAGTGGGCTGTGGGTCAGTATGGACTGGAGGAGGTGAAGGGCTGTGGGTCAGTATGGACTGGAGGAGGTGAAGTGGGCTGTGGGTCAGTATGGTCTGGAGGAGGTGTAGGCTACTGTGGGTCAGTATGGACTGCAGGAGGTGAAGTGGGCTGTGGGTCAGTATGGACTGGAGTAGGTGAAGTGGGCTGTGGGTCAGTATGGACTGAAGGAGGTGGAGTGGGCTGTGGTTCAGTATGGACTGGTGGAGGTGGAGTGGGCTGTGGGTCTGTATGGACTGGAGGAGGAGGTGAAGTGGGCTGTGGGTCCTTTGGACTGGAGGAGTTGAAGTGAGCAGTGGGTCTGAATGGACTGGAGGAGGAGAAGTGGGCTGTGGGACAGTATGGACTGGAGGAGGTGAAGTGTACTGTGGGTCAGTATGGACTGGAGGAGGAGGTGTAGTGGGCTGTGGGTCAGTATGGACTGGAGGAGGTGAAGTGGGCTGTGTGTCAGTATGGACTGGAGGAGGAGAAGTGGGCTGTGGGTCAGTATGGACTGGAGGAGGTGAAGTGGGCTGTGGGTCAGTATGGACTGGAGGAGTTGAAGTGGGTTGTGGGTCAGTATGGACTGGAGGATGTGAAGTAGGCTGTGCGTCAATATGGACTGGAGGTGGTGAAGTGTGCTCTGGGTCAGTATGGACTGGTGGAGGTGTAGTGGACTGTGTGTATGGACTGGAAGCGGTGAAGTGGGCTGTGTGTCAGTATGGACTGGAGGAGGTGAAGTGGGCTGTGTGTCAGTATGGACTGGAGGAGGTGAAGTGGGCTGTGTGTCAGTATGGACTGGAAGAGGTGAAGTTGGCTGTGTGTCAGTATGGACTGGAGGAGGTGAAGTGAGCTGTGGGTCAGTATTGGCTGGAGGAGGTTAAGTGGGCTGTGGTTCTGTATGGACTGGAGGAGGTGAAGTGGGCTGTGGGTCTGTATGGACTGGAGGAGGAGGTGAAGTGGACTGTGGGTCAGTATGGACTGGAGGAGGTTAAGTGGGCTGTGGGTCAGTATGGACTGGAGGAGGTGAAGTGGGCTGTGGGTCAGTATGGACTGGAAGAGGAGGTGAGGGGACTGTGGGTCACTATGGACTGGAGGAGGTGAAGTGGGCTGTGGGTCAGTATGGACTGGAAGAGGTGAAGTGGGCTGTGGGTCAGTATGGACTGGAGGAGGTGGAGTTGGCTGTGGTTCTGTATGGACTGGAGGAGGTGAAGTCGGCTGTAGGTCAGTTTGGACTGGAGGAGGTGAAGTGGGCTGTGGTTCAGTATGGACTGGAGGAGGTGTAGTGGACTGTGGGTCAGTATGGACTGGAAGAGGTGAAGTGGGCTGTGGGTCAGTATGGACTGGAGGAGGTGAAGTGGGCTGTGGGTCATTATGTCTGGAGGAGTTGAACTGGGCTGTGGGTCAGTATGGACTGGAGGAGGTGAAGTGGGCTATGGGTCAGTATGGACTGGAGGAGTTGAACTGGGCTGTGGGTCAGTATGGACTGGAGGAGGTGAAGTGGGCTGTGGGTCAGTATGGACTGGAGGAGGTGAAGTGGGCTGTGGGTCAGTATGGACTGAAGGAGGTGGAGTGGGCTGTGGGTCAGTATGGAGCTGAGTAGGAGGAGAAGTGGGTTGTGAGTCAGTATGGACTGGAGGACGTGAAGTGGGCTGTGGGTCAGTATGGACTGGAGGAGATGAAGTGGGCTGTGGGTCAGTATTGGCTGGAGGAGGTGAAGTGGGCTGTGGGTCAGTATGGACTGGAGGAGGAGTTGAACTGGGCTGTGGGTCAGTATGGACTGGAGGAGGAGTTGAACTGGGCTGTGGGTCAGTATGGACTGGAGGAGGTGAAGTGGGTTGTGGGTCAGTATGGACTGGAGGAGTTGAACTGGGCTGTGGGTCAGTGTGGACTGGAGGAGGTGAAGTGGGCTGTGGGTCAGTATGGACTGGAGGAGGTGAAGTGGGCTGTGGGTCAGTATTGGCTGGAGGAGTTGAACTGGGCTGTGGGTCAGTATGGACAGGAGGAGGTGAAGTGGGCTGTGGGTCAGTATGGACTGGAGGAGGTGAAGTGAGCTGTGGGTCAGTATGGACTGAAGGAGGTGAAGTGTGCTGTGGGTCAGTATGGACTGGAGGAGGTGAAGTGAGCTGTGGGTCAGTATGGACTGAAGGAGATGAAGTGTGCTGTGGGTCAGTATTGGCTGGAGGAGATGAAGTGGGCTGTGGGTCAGTATGGACTGGAGGAGATGAAGTGGGCTGTGGGTCAGTATGGACTGGAGGAGATGAAGTGGGTTGTGGGTCAGTATTGGCTGGAGGAGGTGAAGTGGGCTGTGGGTCAGTATGGACTGGAGGAGATGAAGTGGGCTGTGGGTCAGTATGGACTGGAGGAGATGAAGTGGGCTGTGGGTCAGTATTGGCTGGAGGAGGTGATGTCGGCTGTGGGTCAGTATGGACTGGAAGAGGTGAAGTGGGCTATGGGTCAGTATGGACTGGAGGAGTTGAACTGGGCTGTGGGTCAGTATGGACTGGAGGAGGTGAAGTGGGCTGTGGGTCAGTATTGGCTGGAGGAGGTGAAGTGGGCTGTGGGTCAGTATCGACTGGAGGAGATGAAATGGGCTGTGGGTCAGTATTGGCTGGAGGAGGTGAAGTGGGCTGTGGGTCAGTATGGACTGGAGGAGATGAAGTGGGCTGTGGGTCAGTATGGACTGGAGGAGATGAAGTGGGCTGTGGGTCAGTATTGGCTGGAGGAGGTGATGTCGGCTGTGGGTCAGTATGGACTGGAAGAGGTGAAGTGGGCTATGGGTCAGTATGGACTGGAGGAGTTGAACTGGGCTGTGGGTCAGTATGGACTGGAGGAGGTGAAGTGGGCTGTGGGTCAGTATTGGCTGGAGGAGGTGAAGTGGGCTGTGGGTCAGTATGGACTGGAGGAGGTGAAGTGGGCTGTGGGTCAGTATGGACTGGAGGAGATGAAGTGGGCTGTGGGTCAGTATTGGCTGGAGGAGGTGAAGTGGGCTGTGGGTCAGTATGGACTGGAGGAGATGAAGTGGGCTGTGGGTCAGTATGGACTGGAGGAGATGAAGTGGGCTATGGGTCAGTATGGACTGCAGGAGATGAAGTGGGCTGTGGGTCAGTATTGGCTGGAGGAGATGAACTGGGCTGTGGGTCAGTATGGACTGCAGGAGATGAAGTGGGCTGTGGGTCAGTATTGGCTGGAGGCAGTGATGTCGGCTGTGGGTCAGTATGGACTGGAGGAGATGAAGTGGGCTGTGGGTCAGTATGGACTGGAGGAGGTGAAGTGGGCTGTGGGTCAGTATGGACTGGAGGAGGTGAAGTGGGCTGTGGGTCAGTATGGACTGGAGGAGGTGAAGTGGGCTGTGGGTCAGTATTGGCTGGAGGAGGTGAAGTGGGCTGTGGGTCAGTATGGACTGGAGGAGATGAAGTGGGCTGTGGGTCTTCTGTTCCTCCATGTTGTCCTTAATGACAGCGAGTTGTATTAGCTAATTTGGTCATTGGTGAAACTTCATGAGCCGGGCAGTTGGAGGGTGGATTTGGAAGTGTGAGGTGGTTGGAGTTATGAAAGGAATCCCTGATAAAAGATAGGGAGCTTCCCTATGTGAAGATGATGGTGTTAGGGTGTGGGGGAAATGTGGTTGATCATTGTGGCATTGGGCATCTGGAGTTGGTGTGTTGGCAGTATGTCTTGTGATGTGGTGGGTGGAAATGGCACTAATGCTGGTGATCAGTGGTGTGCCTCAGGGATCTATTCTGTGACTCCTACTCTTTGTGATTTTTTTAAATGACCTAGATGAGAAAATGGAGAGATGGGTTTGTAAATTTGCTGATGACACAAAGTTTGGGTCTGCTGAGGATACTGTGAAGGGCTGTCCGAGGTTACAGCAGGACATTGATAGAATGCAAAACTGGGCTGAGAAGTGGCAGGTGGAGTTCACTGCAGATAAGTGTGAAGTGGTTCATTTTGGTAGATCAGATTTGGCAGAATATGGTATTAATGGTAAAATACTTGGCAGTGTGGTGGATCAGAGGGATCTTGAGGTCTGAGTCCATAGGAAGCTCAAAGCAGCTGCGCAGGTTGACTCTGTAGCTAGGAAGGCATACAGTGCATTGGCCTTCATCAATCGTGGGATTTAGTTTAAAAGCTGAGAGGTAATGTTGCAGCTATATAGAACCCTGGTCAGACCCCACTTGGAGTACTGTGCTCAATTCTGGTCGCCTCACTACAGGAAGGACATGGAAGCCATAGAAAGGAGGCAGAGGAGATTTACAAGGGTGTTGCCTGGATTGGGGATCATGCCTTGTGAGAATAGGCTAACTGAACTTGGCCTTTTTTCCATGGAGCAACAGAGGATGAGGGGTGACTTGATAGAGGTTTACAAGATAATGAGAGGCATTGATCGTGTGGATAGTCAGAGGCTTTTTCCCAGGGCTGAATTGGTTATCACGAGAGGGCATAGTTTTAAGGTGTTTGGAAGTAGTTACAGAGGAGATGTCAGGGTAAGGTTTTTACACAGAGAGTGGTGAGTGCGTGGAATGGGCTGTCGGCGGCGGTGGTGGAGGCAGATACGATAGAGTCTTTGAAGAGACTCCTGGATGGTTACTTGGAACTTAGAAAAATTAGAGGGCTGTGTGTAAAACCTAGATAGTTCTAAGGTAGGGGCATGTTCAGCACAGCTTTGTGGGCCGAAGGGCCTGTATTGTGCTGTAGGTTTTCTGTGTTTCTCGGGTTAGATACAAATGCTACAGATAGAAAGGTGGTTCCCTTAAACCATCACAGTGTGCAAGATGTTCCAGAGCTCCTGGATTTTATATTAATGTCCTTTATTTTTAAATTTATCACGTGGACCATACTGACCCTGCAATGCATGGCACTACAGCGAGTGCCTACTCAATGGTCCAACGACACAAGTTCAGTGCTGACTCCAGCTGCTGCCTGCACAGGTCCTTAGGGTGACCAGGCTCGTTTTCTGTGTGTGCTCCAGTTTCTTCTCTTGTCCTGAAGACATGTCGATTGGCCACTTTAAAAAAAAAATACCCTTTAATGAAATTGGGTGGCATGAACATTTGGGGAGTTGTTGGATATGTGAGTGAAAATCAATTACTAAGGAATGGAGTTGAATTGAGATGACTTTACTACTTACATCTTTCATATACATGAGAGTAAAGATCTTTGCATTATGTCTCCTTCTAAATATGCAATTAATTGTAATTTATAATAAATAGTACACTCGATCCTCGTTATATGTGGGAGATACATTACGTTCCTCACAGTCAACGCACAATGTGAATAATTACTTAAATGGAGGAATTAGGGGTGCGTTCCAGAGGGCTTCCTGAATAAGTTTTACCTGTAATTGATTCACATTTTCATACCAATACGACACAAAAGTAGTACCACAAGGCAACATTCGTATTATATTTCATCAATTTAAGGTAATATTCAATGTAATAAATCATGGAAAGTTAACATACCAGGGTGTACAGTACTCACCAGCAGTGGCAGGTGTGTTCGCTCTGGGAGATGAGTGGTTGTTGTGGTGTCGGGCAGCTTTACATGGAGAAGGTGGACATCGAGCACAGCAAGGGGTGAAGGAAGACTCACAGAACAGCAGTAGGAAATGACACCAGTTTGAAGAAAGTAGTGAGGGTTGTTTGCTTGGCAGCATTTTGTTTTTCAGCATAAATTTGCTTGTAGGGAAGAAGGGTTGATGGCAGAGAATGACTGAAATACTGACTCTGTTGTAAACTTGGGTTCATGTCCATTGTCATTTGTGCCAAATGTTCCGACTTCCACCATTCCTTCACCGTCGGTAAACTCCTGGGAATTTCAAAATTGTAAGTTGCCTTACAGGTAATAGGGTAGTTAAGAAAACTTATGGGGTGTTAGCTTTCATAAGTTGAAGGATAGAGTTTAAGATGTAATGATGCAGCTCTATAAAACTCTAGTTAGGCCACACTTGGAGTACTGTGTCCAGTTCTGGTCGCCTCACTATAGGAAGGATGTGGAAGCATTGGAAAGGGTACAGAGGAGATTTACCAGGAGGCTGCCTGGTTTAGAGAGTATGGATTATGATGAGAGATTAAGGGAGCTAGGACTTTACTCTTTGGAGAGGAGGAGGATGAGAGGAGACATGATAGAGGTGTACAAGATATTAAGAGGAATAGACAGAGTGGACAGCCAGTGCCTCTTCCCCAGGGCACCACTGCTCAGTACAAGAGGACATGGCTTTAAGGTAAGGGGAGGGAAGTTCAAGGGGGATATTAGAGGAAGGTTTTCCATTCAGAGAGTGGTTGGTGCGTGGAATGCACTGCCTGAGTCAGTGGTGGAGGCAGATACACTAGTGAAGTTTAAGAGACTACTAGACAAGTAAATGGCCACCAGTCTGATGGCCTAGTGCAGGGGTCAGCAACCTTTACCACTGAAAGAGCCATTTGGACCAGTTTCCCACAGAAAAGAAAACACTGGGAGCCGCAAAACCCGTTTGACATTTAAAATGAAATAACACTGCATACAACGTTTTGTTTTGCCTTTATGCTATGTATAAACAAACTATAATGTGTTGCATTTATGAAATTGATGAACTCCTGCAGAGAAACAAAATTACATTTCTGCATGCAACAAAAACATTTTGAACTCCGAAAAAAAGACGTTGGGTTGAAGGTTACTTTTAAGTAAAATACTCAACGTCTATTTGAGTCCTTCTTGTATTTATGAAAAACGCCAAACTTAAATTTGCCGCCAGCAGCAAACCAAAAATAACGTCAGCCAGCTGTCAACCTGAAAAATAAAAGGACTATTTCACTGAACAATGAAAACATATGAATATAAGTAAAATAATAGGCAATTAAAATATTTATCATACTTGTTCAGGTTGACTCACACCTGACAATGCAGTCGTATTCAGTAGGGATGGATCGATGCTTAGGGGAGTGACCGGGAAGGATAATGTGTTTTTTTCCTCTCTGAACTCACAGAAGCGTTTCCCAAATGATGTTTGCATTGCGATGATTGCAGAATGTAAATACTCCGAATTTATCATGTCGTGACCTTGTCAAATTGGGGAAGTGAGACAATGTGCCTTTCTGTAAATCTCTGGCAAGCAACGTCAACTTGCGCTCGAATGCCAAAACATCCTCCAACATGTGCAGGGCTGTACGTCCTTACCCCTGAAGAGCTGTGTTCAGCGTGTTCAGGTGCGCTGTCATGTCTACCATGAAGTGTAGCTTTTCCAGCCACTCTGGCTGTTCCAGCTCAGGAAAGTTGAGCCCTTTGCTGCCCAGGAAAGTTTTCACTTCTTCCAGACACGCGACAAAGCGTTTCAGCACCTCCCCTCTGGACAGCCAGCGATAAAAACACGTTGTAGCGGTGTGCTACACGCAGTCAGTAAACTGCAGTCAAAGATAGCTTTATTCGAACTAAACAGCCTTGCTTTTAAGCCTCCCTCAACCCGCCCCCCCATGGGCGCGGATGCTGCAAAAGACACGTACTCACAAACCCCCGTAGGCTATCTCCCTTAGCCTGAACGCTGGCTAATTGTGAGCCGGTTCGGATGTGTCAGGAAATGGGTCGCCACAACGTCTTATTTAGATTGTACAAGATCACCATAATCTTCAAATTTAGGTTTACATTTCAAAAACTAACAAACTAACATAAAATACATTTTAATTAAATACTGACCATGTAGCGGTGTGCTACACGCAGCGCTAAAATTACGACACGGAGTCGGTAACTGCAGTCGAAGGAAAAAACTTTATTCGAAATCTTCAGCCTCACTTTTAAGCCTCCCTCAACCTGCCCCCCATGGCGCAGAGGCTCCAAAGCTCTGTGCTCGCAAACCCCCGTAGGCTATCTAATTGTGAGTCGGTTCGGATGTGCCAGGAAAAGGGTCGCCACAACCAATTATTTCCCAAAGCAACAGGGAGCCGCAGCACAGACTTAAAAGAGCCACATGTGGCTCCGGAGCCGCGGGTTGCCGACCCCCGGCCTAGTGGAAGGAGCTGTCCCGGAGCCTGTTGATCCTGACTTTTATGCTGTGGTACCGTTTCCCGGATGGTGACAGCTGAAACAGTTTGTTGTTGGGGTGACTCGGGTCTCCAATGATCCTTCAGACCTTTTTTACACACCTGTCTTTGTAAATGTCCTAAATAGTGGGAAGTTCACATCTACAGATGCGCTGGGCTGTCTGTACCACTCTCTGCAGGGTCCTGTGATTGAGGGAAGTACAGTTCCCATGCCAGGCAGTGATGTAGCCAGTCAGAATGCTCTTGATTGTGCTCCTGTAGAAAATTCTTAGGATTTGGGGTCCCACACCAGACTTCTTCAACCGTCTGAAGTGAAAGAAATGCTATTGTACCTTTTTCACCACACAGCCGGCAGGTATAGACCATGTCAGGTCTTCAGGGATGTGGATGTCGAGGAACTGAAAGCTGTTCATCCTCCATTGATGTTAATAGGGGTTAGCCCATCTCCATTCCTCCTGTAATCCACAACCAGCTCCTTTGTTTTGCGATATTGAGGGAGAGGTTGTTTTCTTGACACCACTGTGTCAGGGAGTTAACTTTCCTGTAGGCTGCCTCATTATTATTTGAGATTAGGCCAATTAATATAGAATAATCAGCAAACGTAATTATCGGATTAGAGCAAATAGGAATGCACTGAAAACTAGCATGGGCTCGATGGGCTGAATGCCGTATTCTGTGCTGTCAGAAACTATAAAAGAGGCAGTGAGTGAGATGGGTACTGCTTTCTTAGCCTTCTACCCCAGGTGAAGTCAGTTGCCTCGGCACAGGTAATGCAGCCTGGTCCTCGTTAGTTACGTTGCCCTGGCTTTGCAGCAGTTCTGGTTTGGTGCTTATGGTTGTACAGTTACCAGTGGCTATGCAAAATATAAAATCTGTGCAATAAATAGAAACACAAGAGACTCTGCACACACAGAGTTCTGGAGGAACTCAGCAGGCCATGGAAATGAATAAACAGTCAACATTACTGGCTGAGACCCTTCACCAGGACGGGAAAGGAAGGGGGGGGAGAAGCCAGAATAAGGAGGAGTACAAGTTGGAACAAAGCACAATAATTACGTCGTATAAACTAGAAAAAGCTGGAAAAACACAACAGGTCAGAGAATCAGTTTACAGTTTGGGTCTGTGACTCTATCAGAATTGAAAAATAGATACAGGTTAATATTCAACAGGGGAGAAGGTGGGATCTGTAAAAAATGCAGAGAACAAAAATATTTGTGATAAGTGGAAATGCAAAATGGTGTTACAGCAGTTCTGTGTATATTGTAGACGATGCTTATTTATGTTGGGATATATTACACGTAAAGGGTGGTCAGTGTCATGCATATATTGTGATGGCTTGGGAGTAATAATTATATTTCTTCTTCAGGTTATTTATTCTCGGATCGTATGACCGAAATGAGTGCATTCACTGTACACTGGAGCTGAGCACGGAGCTGTGGAAAGAGAAGACTCGAAGCTCCATCAAAACGGTATCTTTGCTTTTAAATATTGAAGTTTATAATGATAAAGAAACTTCTATTTATTGTCATCTCTCTGTTTAAGTGTGTTTGGGACTGCTTTTGCTGTTGGGCTTTCGCAGCCTGAATCTGGGTATATTTCCTTCCTACTGTATTAATAATTCATATTTGCAGGAGCTATGAAAACACAGACATTTTAACAGCAGCCACAGCAAAACAGTGTTTTTTTTAGAAACTACAAAGTTTAAATTCATTAACTCTTTTCTCATTTCTTAATGAGGACATGTTTTACATTGATTATTGAGAAGGACATTTACATCTTAAGGTCCTTTGGAGGGTGTCAGGTCAGAGAGACAGTAGTGAAGCTGCTGTGTCTGCGCCATGCCGTGGCTGTCGAAGAATGGGATGCTCCAGCTATGGTAGACCACCCACTATGAAAGTGCAATCCCTGACTGCACCTTCATACAAGTGTGATTCGAGTATAACATGCTACATTCTGTACATATTGCAGCCATTAAGAAAGTTTATATACTGTGAATTGTAGTGTAACTACTGAGAACACTGAACGAGTTGTCTTTAGCTATTTCCTGTCATGTGAACATATGCTTTGTCCGTAGGAAATTTCGTCAACAGAGGGACAACTTATCTGAGCTGAGACAGTTCTGAACTTACTGCTTTATATCCAGTGTATTTTGCTTCTCTTTGTGCTGTTGTCTTTACGCTTACCATCAGTTAACTACTCTGCTTTCAACAATAGCACTCAAATTTGTACTCCTGGAATTTGTACGAGGGGTGATTGATAAGTTTGTGGCCTAAGGTAGAAGGAGTCAATTTTAGAAAACTTAGCACATTTATTTTTCCTACATTTACACATTTAGTCCAGCGGTCGTGGAGCATACGGATCCCTTCTTTGTAGATGAGTTATACAGCTCTCATTACATGCACGTGCAGTTCAACTCTTTGAGTGATTATGCAGAAAGTTTGAAGTTAATAACTCATCTTCTATCTTAGGCCGCAATCTTATCAATCACCCCTGCTGCGGGCGCTTTTTGGAGGTCTAAGATCCGTATGCTCCACAACTGCTGGACTAAGTGTGTCAATGTAGGAGGGGACTATGTTGAAAAATAAATGTGCTAGGTTTTCTAAAATTGACTCCTACCTCAGGCCATGAAATTACCAATCACCCCTCGTAGCTTCATCGTAGAAGCATTTGCAAAATTGTCAACATGAACCTTGCAAATGCAAAATCTAGAATGCAAATTTCAAACAACAGCATGTAATATTTTTGTCCTAATTCCTGTTAATTGTCTGTTCATCGCAGTAGAATAATGTGAGAGTTCATACTGTATTCCCACATTTCCTCAATATCTTTTGTCAGAGAGGTGTAACAGCTACTTTACTTTATTGTCACCAAACAATTGATACTAGAGCGTACAATCATCACAGCGATATTTGATTATGCGCTTTGTCCTCCCTGAGGTACAAATTGAAGTAAACATAATAAAAATTTAAATTATAAATCATAATTAGAAAATAGAAAAGGGAAAGTAAGGTAGTGCAAGTCAGGTCCGGATATTTAGAAGGTACGGCCCAGATCCGGGTCAGGATCCGTTCAGCAGTCTTATCACAGTTGGAAAGAAGCTGTTCCCAAATCTGGCCGAACGAATCTTCAAGCTCCTGAACCTTCTCCCGGAGGGAAGTGGGACAAAAAGTGTGTTGGCTGGGTGGGTCGTATCCTTGATTATCCTGGCAGCACTGCTCCGACAGCGTGCGGTGTAAAGTGAGTCCAAGGATGGAAGATTGGTTTGTGTGATATGCTGGGCTATGTTCACGATCTTCTGCAGCTTCTTCCAGTCTTGGACAGGACAACTTCCACACCAGATTGTGATGCACCCTAGAAGAATGCTTTCTACGGTGCATCTATAAAAATTAGTGAGGGTTTTAGGGGACAGGCCAAATTCCTTCAGCTTTCTCAGGAAGTAAAGGCGCTGGTGGGCCTTCTTGGCAGTGGACTCTGCTTGGTTAGACCAAGTCAGGTCATTTGTGATATTCACCCCGAGGAACGTAAAGCTTTTGACCTGTTCCACCTGCGCACCACCAATGTAGATGGGGTCGTGTGGTCCGCTACTCTTTCTGAAGTCAACAACCAATTCCTTTGTCTTGCTGATGTTGACGGATAGGTTATTGTCTTCGCGAGCATGCCTGAATGACTATCGACCTGTGGCTGTGACATCAACTAGCATTTATATATGTATAGATATGTATAGCCTTTATGCAGCGTGCGTGTGTTATATATGTATAGACACACACACACACACACACACCTTTGTTGTGTCAATCAACATGGGAAAGTTACCAAACAAGACTGAAAGCATATCAGGGCAAGAGAAAAAATGTCAAGCTGAAGACACAGGTTTTAAGCTTTATTAAAGCAGGTGATCCTGTACGTTTCAGTCATTTGGATTAAGGAAATTTGCTCTCAAAATTCAGAAATCATTGTTCAAAACTTTCAGATAGAGAATAAAAATTGCTTGCATGGAATTTAAATAGTAAAGAATAAGTAAGTAGACCAACTCAAGTTTATTTTGTTTTAAACTCTAGTTTCTTGACACATGAGCAGATAAAGTGTTGTGCATTATGGAAACTACAATACAGACCCTGTTGTAGATGTGCAGCCTTCCCCGGTAATTCAGGGACTGCCACTGCACAAGTTTGAAGCCCAGTGAGTGTGGGGCCTTGGCCGCTGGAGCACAGCTTACCATGCAGCAATTAAACTCGGGAGGCACACAGAGGCTGCAGAATTTCCCCTTGATTCATTCCCAAGTTGCTCTTTCACTGGCCAGTAATCAGTTACTTATTGCCTGTAACTGATTGCTTTTGAGGAGTTGATTAGTGGTTTCAAGCCTTCTTGAAGCTATACAGAAGAATCTCTGAACGTACTTATACAGTGCTGTTACCTGGTACTGCACCCAATCCTCTTAGCCATCTAGCAATGTCACGTGGACCAAAATGAAATGGCTAAAAATCCAGCCCACGCCTGTCATCGGGAAACATCTGAGGAGGATGTTGAGATGGGTCATCCGCACTACACTTCAGGCTGAATATAGTTGTGAAGATTTTAGTCTTGTTTAAGTTTGGAAGTGTTGTCATTGATCATTTCCATGAACTTGCTGATCATTGAGAGTGTGAAATGGCAAGATTAGTTTGTCAACTAAACTTGAACAATCTTCCAGTGGGACAGTTGTACTGGGAAGATTTAACCAAACATGCAAAACAAACTTCCAGTGCTGTAGTCGTGATGTTCAGTGGCTCCATAGACTTCACAGTCACTTGTTCCTGTGTGGAGTTGCAAATCTGGTAAACAGGAAGAAGGTTTCAATTGTTCCTAAGTCTTGTGTGAGCAGCGATGGTAATCCTTGAGTATTATACCAAATTAATTGACCAATATCTCATTATTCCCACATTTAAATCATCTTTTACTTGAGGATATTTTGGGTGGGTTTGAAACACTGCTCATCAGGGTCTGAAGGAGCGAGATTCTGAGTTAATGAAGTTTCATGCAGATACAGCATTTCACTGCGGAATTTACTGGAATTGTGATATAAAACTTTGTCTGACGTCCACACCCCTACGTCTGACGTGTGCTACAACATTATAATACTGTGTTCAAGCCTTAAGCACACGTGAAAAAATTCTGTTAAGCAAAGATTCTTTCAAAAATAACAAAATGAAAATTTTTTAAATATCAGAAAATTTACTTAAAAGCCAATAAACAGTAAAACACTAAATCAAATCAATATTTGGCTTGACCATCCTTTGCCTTTAAAGAACTGACGTTTTGGAGGTTAAACTATCACATGTGCCACACCCTCACCTTTCAGTTTGACAGTCCTTCTCCCAGTTTCATTCCTTCTACACCCATTTCTGTTTTAGTGAATCAATTTTGTTCATTCAATTCATTGTCATTTATCATTAGCACCTGTTTGTGATCTTTGTTTAATCATGCGCTGAGCTATATATCTAAAAAGTCATCAAGTTTTTATTTGAAAAGCGTTCTATTACTCAAGATGTTACTTTCTTTAATGAAGTACAAAAATTTCTCTGTAATGTAATAATTCTTTTTGGAAAATAAATGTTTGAAAACCTAAAATTTACTTGTGTCTACTGACACACTAATGCAGAAGACAAAAAATAAACATCTAAACTAAACTTTATATAGAAAGTCTAGGGTGCCCAAGATTTTTGATAAACTTACTTTGAACCTTGAACTTTGGAATATAGAAGGTAAGATAAAAAAAACAAAATTACGTTTAGCATTTCAATTCTGTCATGGCAATCTTTCTGTACATGTATGTAGTGTGCTTGGTTGGTAGCATTATTGTTATTGGTTCGGTCTATTTTTCATCAAGTCTCAGTTGATAATCCAGTGGAGTGCTACATAAATGCTATTCCATTACTGGAATTTCCACCTTTTCCATCAAGTGTAAACTGGGGATAAAAACAAAATCTGCTGGAAATATCCAGTGGGTCAGGTGGCATCAAAACCGAAAGAAACCAAGTCACCATTTCAACTCAATAACCTGCTTGAGTTCACCAGGACAGAAGCGAAGTCTCCCAGTGGACCACAGTACAGCATATTCCCCCAGAGTCCTGGATACTGTACCATCCCTCAGTCATTGTCACTCAAACAGATCATCTGTTTGATAATACTCTTGTGTGAGCAGGATCTTGTTCAGAGCAAAATGCAACTTTTATTGGGGTTGAGAGTGATAATAAATCAGCCATGATGAAATGTGGAGCAGACTTGATGGACCGAATGGCATTATTTCCCTAAATCTATAGGTGTGAAGTTCTTTGCAAAATCATAAATCAAGAAATGGACACACATCTGAACTGTCTGTCAAATAACAGCAAATCCTCAGGTGAAAGGCTTTGTTTTGAGGACTAATTTATGATTTTTAAATTGAGAAGGAAAACATCAAACACTTGGAACTAAAGTGGAAAAAATGGCTAATTTCACTTATAAAATGTTAACCTTTCAAGAAGCATACAGTAGATTTGAAACCATATTTGGTGCATCCATATTTATATTATTTTTCCAGTGTTGAAGTCAGTACCTTTTGTAAACAGCAAGGGGCAGTGTAGTACAGCAGAAAACTTGAAGAAGCAGATTATCTCTGACTGCAATAACGCTATAACTCAAGTCTCGAGATGACAAAACTGACCCACACAGGTTGCCATGTTTCGTCCCTTTTGACTTTTAACTAAATGTAGTTTTATTCACAAATTAACAAGCACTAATTGTACCCTTTCTGTTTCTTCATGTGTAATACTGTAATTATCTTAATACATTGGTAATGAGCAATCTTTTCTTTTAAATGTCATGTGCTATCCACTATCCAGCCATTTAATTTTACATGATATTTCTGTAAATTACCTAGTAATCTTCTGCTTTCTCTAATCAGTTTTCTTTTGGGGAACTTGATTTGTGTCTCCTTGCTTCCTATCCCTATGTTGATTTTATTCTGTGTGGAATATTAAGGGAAAATGGTGACTGAATCAGACTCAGAATCGGGTTTAATATCACTGGCATATATCATGGTTTGTTTTATGACATTGTAATACATAGTAATAAAAACTATAAATTGCAACAAGAAGTATATGTAACAAAATAAGTACTGGAAATAGAGAGGGAACATACAGAGGTAATTTTCATGGGTTCATTGTCCATTCAGAAATCTGACAGCGGAGGGGAAGAAGCTGTTCCTGAATTGCTGAGTGTGTGTCTTCAGCTGTCTGTACCACCTCCATGATGGTAGTAATGAGAGGAGGGTATGACATGGACGGTCCTTTTGAGGCATCACCTTTTGGCAGTGTCCTCGATGGTAGGGAGGTGAGCGCCCATGATGGAGCTGGCTGAGTTTACAACTTCCTGCAGCTTTTTCCCATCCTGTGCATTACTCCCCGTCCCCTCCAGACCAGACCATGATGGGACCAGTCAAAATGCCCTCCATGGTATATCTGTAGAAATTTTTGAATGTCTTGGTGCCACAGGTGGGGACCAAAAGTTACATTGAAGATGATTGTTGATACCTTCAAATTCTTCATAGTTCCTAACTTGTTGAAGTAGTGAAATCGTTTCATCTTCACTCCCAGCTGTTTCTGGCATTTCCAAGCTGCAGTGAGCAAAACAGTTTTGAATTGTCCACTGCTTATCTCTCACCGACTATCAGTGACAAAAATCACTGCTTTTTGAACACAAACACACACAACTGATGCACTCAAAGCATAGTGTTGCATCTCACAGCCACAAAAGTGCATCAGGTGGAAACTATTCAGCCACAGTCTCCTGTCCCAATGAAGGGAATCCCGGCTATTTCCTCAATTAGTTTTTGTTCTTTATGAGTTGTCTCAAAAAGCTGCCCTGATTAACAATGGCCCAATTAACCAGAATCACTGCATTAAGGAGGTGGTGTACCTGCTAAAGTGTATAGTCCCAGTGTGGGGTACTACACACTCTGAGTTTGCACAGAAGCAGGTCACAGCTGCCTGACCATTAGAGAGTGAATTGTAGTCAAGGGGACATTTGCAAAACCAAATTAAGTTTCTAAGTGATAATATCATATTTTTAATTCCTGATCAACATACGCCAGTGTAGATAATGTCTCTGGGCTTCTGACAACTGCCCTCTTCTTTTAATCTCATCTTCTGAAAAAATATTTAATGCTTCCTGAATCAGTTGCTGGGACCTTGAAATAAGTGTGTTTTGTTATTGCCAGTTCGACCATTTAGCAGTGAGCATTTGACCCTCAAACACTAATGGTCAATTTGAGGAGAAATGCAAGCTACTTTTGTACCTCCAATTTGCTAAGAGAGTTTCTGAAGTATCTGTCAGCCATTGAAATCCATTGTTAACATACCAGTAAATTTGACAAGATGATTTGTTTGCAACCTTTCGGTGTAAGAGGATGCAGTGACCATGGTTATGGCTGAAATATGGACTTCACTATGTACCAAAGTCAGAAAGCATAAACCAAGACAGATGTGTTTAAAATAAATGGCTTTAGCTTCAAGATAGCCTTGCTACCCCAGCATGGATTTGGATAAATAAGGATCTTGCAGAGACACTTTTCAGTTGCATCACAGTTCAGGCACAATCAAGGATGAATGTGATTACCAAATTGTCCAAGCATAAATTATTAGGGCTCTAACTTCCTGTCCATTCATCCACCCAGTGCAGTGACAAATATCTGTTTTGTGTTGTTTGCATGACAAGTTCTCTGCAAACTAATGTCAGAACTTTGAACTTATGTTTACTTGAGCTAATTTCTTTATTAGTCTTAACAGGAAAATCTGAACTAGTAGATATTAGTTCTATTTTGCTTGGCATCTAAATGTAACAATTAGTCAGCCTTATTCAATCATTCTCTAACTTCATTGGCTGAGATTGTTTGAGTTCAGCTTTCCTCTGCAAATTTAACGGGATCAATGGATGATCTTTGTGTAATGGGGTGCATATTTTCATTAGCCTAAGTGGTGAAATAGTTAAATCAATCAGTATATGCAGCGGACTTATTTTGAGAGTAATCTGAATAAATTCTGTGGCACTTTCTCACATGGTAGAGTTATGGCATATGAAAAGATTGGGTTTGTTCAGGCTAAGTTTGAGGAATATTCAGAAGAAATCCATTTGCTGTCAAAGGCTCAATGTACATTTATCAAAATATGTATGCAGTATAAACCCCTGTGATTCATCGTCCCCACAGACAGCCACGAAACAAAACAAACCATAGAACCCATTCAAAGAAAAACATCAATGCTGCTGCCCCCACATGTAAAAAAACAAATTGTGCAAACAGGAACAAAAAAGACCCAATGCAAGGAGCAGTATGAAGCACAAACATATCCAGTTCAGCTCAGTGTTCAATATCCACAGGCCACCCCAATTCAAAGTTGCCCAGAACAGAAGAAGCAACCAAAAACCAGAAAGCCCATCATAAAGTGAACCTCCGTCGAATACAAACTGCAGATCCATAATTTCTGCACCATCCTTCGATGGCATTCGGGGAGCGAGAGATCATTCAAACACGGAGAGAGGGAAAGAGATTCTCTGCACCAGCAAGCGAGAGGCTGATAGGCGACAGTGAGCACTCACATCAATGTTTTAAAATTGAGTTGATCGTGGGATCATGCCCTGTCCTCAAGCTGCTTGGCCTTGAGGCTTGTCTCCCCAAAACCTCTCAGAGACAGCAAAGAACCAGATCACTCCATGGCTCAAAAACACAGCATCAAGCAGTAGATCACAGGCTCCAACAGCACCAGAACTACACTTGAGAGAAAAAAGAAGATGTAAAAGAAGTGAAAGCAGTAGTTTCTTGAACCATCTGGAGGATTTTACCTGTGGTAATGTTGTTCGCTGGTGGCATCTTGTGATTGAATTCAATCACAAGCCATTAAAATAGACAAGAAAGAACCTGCAGTTGCAATACACGCAAAATGCTGAAGGAAGTCAGCGGCCACACAACATCTATGGAGAAAGTACAGTCAATGTTTCGGGCGAGACATGCCGAAGGGTCTCAGCCAAAATGTCGACTGTACTTTTCTCCATGGATACTGCCAGGCCTGCTGAGATCCTCCAGCATTTTGTGTGTATTGCTTGAGCCATTGATAAGGAACTGTTTTCCATGAACAGTTTCACTTGAGCAAGAAGGCCAGGTCAGAAAGTACTCTGGAGCCATTGCATGTGAATGCTAACCAAGCGAGATAGAAATTAGGTTATTTAGTGTAGGAAAGCTTCTCCATCTCCCCATTTAATAGAAGTAGTCTTTCCCAGTCAGAACTTAATATAGCTGAAATGGTGAAGTTTGGATTTTTTTAGTAGTTGCCCAGTTTTAGCCTTACAATATTTTGATAAAGAACTGATGGGGGTTTTAGTGCTTCATGTTTGGGTATTGTTACACTGAGTATGACATTTAATCAGTGGTTGGAAGTTGTATTTGTGTACAGGGATGAAATTCCTAAATAGAAATGGGAAGCACAGCCCATTCTTCTAGTAAGACTGTAAGGTTAAAGACATTCCATGACTTGCCTTCCACAGCCATTTGTGGCAATGAATTCAACAGATTCACCTCCCTTTGGCTAAAGAAATTTCTCCTCATTTCTGTTCTAAAGGGATGTCCCTCTATTCTGAGGTTGTGTCCTCTGGTCCTAAACTCTTCCGCCATAGGAAACACCCCCTTCATATCCACTCAATTTAGGCCTTTCAATATTTGATAAGTTTCATATAAAAATATGAAAAGATAAGTTTCTATAACTTGTTGTTTTTAAATTTGTAAATCACTCAGTCGCTTGCCTCTAAGTCAGAAAATTGAGAAATTCAAGTTGTGTATATACATCTGTCCTGTACTGAGGGACTGCTGGTTGTAACATCTTTCAGATAAGACATTACACAGAAGCCTAGTCGCCTTTAGTTAAAATTATGGAACTTTTACGTAGATGATCGTGTAAATTTTTCCTAATGTGCTGGCCAATATTTATCCCCTAATCAGCTTCACTAAAAATAGATTATCTGGTCATTGTCACATTACTGCTTTTGAGGGAGTTTGTTGACTCCATGTAATAATTAAAATTGTCCCTGTGTTGTTTTACAGTCTACTTTACTGTATAAGGTGGACGGAAATGCAAATCTTTACCTTTGGTGTAAATGTAGAATTAAGGCCAAGGAGTGTACAGTACAAATTCAAGACAAGGCATTAGTGATCAGCAGGAACAGGCCACTTGGACCATTGTTATCTATGCTGACAATCAAATTAACCTAATTTACGAGTACTGTATCCATAGCCTTCTTGCTTTGGAGGGGCAAGTACTTCTCTAGATTTTTCATAAGTTCTCACTACAATCTCAGATACAGAAAATTACCTCCTTGGATTGTCCATAATCATCATGTCCCTTACCCTAAAACTATTCCCTTTGACATATTATTTGAAACATTCATCACTCATAGGTTTAATCTGTTAAATAAGTACTTGAGATAAAATGTCACCTTTATTCATGTTGGGTTCCGAGTCAATGGAGTGTTGAGCTTGGGTAGGCTGAATGACCATTTCTCTGTTCTGCTGCTGAGCTCGAAGTTCAAAAGCTCAAATTAAATTTATTATCAAAGTATGTACGTCACCATTGACTACCCCAAGTTTCATTTTCTTGCAGCAATTCACAGTAAAACAAAGAACTACGATATGGTGTCAATGACTGAAACAACATACAAAGACTGATTAACATCCAATGTTCAAATCTGTGCAATAAAAGCAAATAAATAATACTGAGCACGTGAGTTGTAGAGTCCTTGACTGTGAGTCCATAGGTTGGAAAGTGTTGAGGTGAGTGAAGTTATTCACACCAGCTCAGGAGCCTGATGGTTGAAGGGTAATAAAAGTTCCTGAACCTTTTGCTTTCGCTGTTCCTAAACCAAAGCGGATACTTTATTCACTGTGATTAGTTGTGTGATATCAGGTTCAACGTATTCTCCCTGTCGAAGTGATCAATTTCTACCCTGGTTGAATGCCAGTTGGAAAGTTGCACTGATTTGTAATTGTTAGCATACTCAAAAGGAATGAGGTTATTGAAGACCAGATCAACTCTTGGGGTTAAAGAAAGTGGGGTCAGCAGCATAAACATGTCCTCCCCTACTACCAAGTGTCCTGTTTTGAAGAGCAGCAGGATGGATTTTCTGGCTGATTTGAGACTGCAGGCATCTTCTGCCGGCTGGGAACTTGGTTTCCCATCACATTACAGCTTGCACACTGTTCAGGTTTACGTATAGTTCACAGGAATGGAACCTCCTGTAACATTTGAGCCTGATGTTCAGCAAGCGCCAAAGGGAAAAAGAATCAACGTTGCATCACTCTGCAGGCCTTCAGTTGTTGGTCTGTGGAAATTGAAGTAGTCTCAGAATATCTGAGGCTTAACCTCCTTCCTGCTGCCGAGGGAAAGCAGCCAACGTAATCCTCCCTCCCTCATTGGGAAATGGTACAAATTCCAGAGGGCACGAACCACCAGGCTCAAGAGCTGCTTCTATCCCACTGGTGCGAGAGTTCTGAACGGGCCTCTCGTACACTGAAGGATGAATTGCTCAACACCCGATCTCCCAATCTATCCCATGATTTTGCTCTTTGCCTGCCTGCAACACTTGGTTTATGGTTCTGTTTCCTTATTATTTGGATAAGTATCATCTGTCTGGATGGCCTGCTTTTTGCTGTATTTCAGTGAATGTAACAGCACTAAACTAATACCAACATTAAAAATTTTAAAAGCTCTTAATTTGGAGTGAATCAGCTGGCGGATCTTGTGAAACGCACCTCAGCTCTGTGCCATGGATAAAACTATTTATTTGATTGACAGATACGATTTACCAAGTATCCCTCTGGTCGTGTGCTTTTGTTTTTTATCAGTCCTTTCCTGCCTCCAAGTCACTGCTGTCTTCAAACAACTGTGAGCTCAACAAAACAGACTTACATCACTGAGCACACATGCTACACGTTGATAAACAGGAGCTGCTCAGAGAGGAAATAAAACTTGCCAATGCTGACCTTTATTCCAGAGATCTCAAAACTCTCAGAGGATATGAGGATACATTTATTCATCTGACCAGATTTTCTTTATCCCCAGGCATTGACCTAGTCTTAACTAACTTCATTTTCTTTTCTTTTTGTGACTGTATGTTTTTCTGAAATTGAAATCATTTGCGTTAGGTGCTGTTTGCTGTTAGTACTGTACTTTGCACTTTGGCCCCCGGAAAAAATGCTGTTTCATTTGGCTGTGTTCATGTATGGTTGAATGGTAATTCAATTTGAAACCTGAATCATATGGGTATTTTAATAGTCACAAATCTCCAATTTGTATTCAGCTGGGATGACTTAGATAATTTAAATTGACAATTAAATAAAGAATGGAGGAGATGCTATCTTATACTCTCCTTTTCAGGTTTACGTTGAAGGAACGTTCTTTTTTATGATCATAGTATAAACAAAATTGATGTTACTGCAGTAAGTTTGAATGACTGTGTTGCAATAAATTGCATCTTTGAAGAGTGTGTGGATCATCACGTTTCTCATAGTGGAAACCAGCCCTATGACCCAACTTGTCTGTGCCAAGCGAGTTGCCCATCTGAGCTTATCGTATTTACCTGTATTCAGCCCATCTCAACCTTTCCTATCCAGGTACCTGTACTCAACACACCACCTACACTAGTGGTCGCCGACTGGTCGATCTTTGAGACTTTCCCAGTAGATCCCGGGAAAAAAAAGAAAAAGAAATACACAAATACTGTTGAGAGATTGTTTCCGGGTTGTGGGGTTTTCGTTCCGTTCTTTCTGCCCAGTGCGCATGTGTGTAGCTCCCCCACACTACACAGTGTAATTCAGTGGGTCCCTAACCACCGGGCCGCAAGGAAACAATATGAGTCAGCTGCACCTTTCCTCATTCCCTGTCAGCCCACTGTTCAACTTGAAGTAATGCAAGGTCATCAGTCGCCTAAATGCGCGGCCCGCAGGAAGAGCCGATGCTACTGACCTGGAGTGTGACCGGTGGGAAGACCCGATGCTACTGGCCTGAAGTGTGACCGGTGGGAAGACCCAATGCTACTGGCCTGGAGTGTGACCGGTGGGAAGACCCGATGCTACTGGCCTGGAGCGCGGCCGGTGGGAAGAGCCGATGCTACTGGCCCGGAGCGCGGCCGGTGGGAAGACCCGATGCTACTGGCCTGGAGCGCGGCCGGTGGGAAGACCCGATGCTACTGGCCTGGAGCACGGCCGGTGGGAAGACCCGATGCTACTGGCCTGGAGCGCGGCCGGTGGGAAGACCCGATGCTACTGGCCTGGAGCGCGGCCGGTGGGGAGACCCGATGCTACTGGCCTGGAGCACGGCCGGTGGGAAGACCCGATGCTACTGGCCTGGAGCACGGCCGGTGGGAAGACCCGATGCTACTGGCCTGGAGCGCGGCCGGTGGGAAGACCCGATGCTGCTGGCCTGGAGCGCGGCCGGTGGGAAGACCCGATGCTACAGGCCTGGAGCACGGCCGGTGGGAAGACCCGATGCTACTGGCCTGGAGCGCGGCCGGTGGGAAGAGCCGATGCTACTGGCCTGGAGCGCGGCCGGTGGGAAGACCTGATGCTACTGGCCTGGAGCGCGGCCGGTGGGAAGACCCGATGCTACTGGCCTGGAGCGCGGCCGGTGGGAAGACCCGATGCTACTGGCCTGGAGCGCGGCCGGTGGGAAGACCCGATGCTACTGGCCTGGAGCGCGGCCGGTGGGAAGACCCGATGCTACTGGCCTGGAGCGCGGCCGGTGGGAAGACCCGATGCTACTGGCCTGGAGCGCGGCCGGTGGGAAGACCCGATGCTACTGGCCTGGAGCGCGGCCGGTGGGAAGAGCCGATGGTACTGGCCTGGAGCGCGGCCGGTGGGAAGACCCGATGCTACTGGCCTGGAGCGCGGCCGGTGGGAAGAGCCGATGCTACTGGCCTGGAGCGCGGCCGGTGGGAAGAGCCGATGCTACTGGCCTGGAGCGCGGCCGGTGGGAAGAGCCGATGCTACTGGCCTGGAGCGCGGCCGGTGGGAAGAGCCGATGCTACTGGCCTGGAGCGCGGCCGGTGGGAAGAGCCGATGCTACTGGCCTGGAGCGCGGCCGGTGGGAAGAGCCGATGCTACTGGCCTGGAGCGCGGCCGGTGGGAAGAGCCGATGCTACTGGCCTGGAGCGCGGCCGGTGGGAAGAGCCGATGCTACTGGCCTGGAGCGCGGCCGGTGGGAAGAGCCGATGCTACTGGCCTGGAGCGCGGCCGGTGGGAAGAGCCGATGCTACTGGCCTGGAGCGCGGCCGGTGGGAAGAGCCGATGCTACTGGCCTGGAGCGCGGCCGGTGGGAAGAGCCGATGCTACTGGCCTGAAGTGTGACCGGTGGGAAGACCCGATGCTACTGGCCTGGAGTGTGACCGGTGGGGAGACCCTATGCTACTGGCCTGGAGCACGGCTGGTGGGAAGACCCGATGCTACTGGCCTGGAGCGCGGCCGGTGGGAAGACCCGATGCTACTGGCCTGGAGCGCGGCCGGTGGGAAGAGCCGATGGTACTGGCCTGGAGCGCGGCCGGTGGGAAGAGCCGATGCTACTGGCCTGGAGCGCGGCCAGTGGGAAGACCCGATGCTACTGGCCCGGAGTGCGGCCGGTGGGAAGACCCGATGCTACTGGCCCGGAGCGCGGCCGGTGGGAAGACCCGATGCTACTGGCCTGGAGCGCGGCCAGTGGGAAGACCCGATGCTACTGGCCTGGAGTGCGGCCGGTGGGAAGAGCCGATGCTACTGGCCCGGAGCACGGACAGATGTGTGCTGCCTCTGAACCTGTTTAGCACACCAAATGTTCGTGGGGAACCCGGTGCTAAAATATTGCGGGGTTTTACTTCCGGTCTTTTCTGCCCCGGTGCATATGCATATGACTAATCAATTTGGGGTCTATCTTGCGTTTCACTAAGGCGGAGGTAGTGGATCTTGGGCTTAAAAAGGTTGGTGACCACTGACCTACACCAACACTCTGTCAGCTGGTGAAATGACTGTAAGCATCAGGACATTCCAAGTATACAAATGTTACTTAGCAAAATACCAGCCATTAAAGCACTCAGTCCATCAGGACTATTAAAGACTCTTAATGTTACCGTACTCTGGGTTGAGGTTGGCTGGAGTAGGCTACAATTCCAAAACCCAGGAGGCCAGATAATTTCCCCCAACTCATCAAAGGGATCGATATCCATGACATCCCTCTTGTAATGTAGTAAGAAGTCTTCATACAAATTCAGCAATCCGACCTGAGTGCAAACTCAAATGCCATCCACAGAATCTCCAGCCAAAATTAGCATCCATTCTGTAATGCAGAGAGATACAAAATGCACTGGCTCTTAATTTGTCACTGGATATTTAAAAAACATAAAAAGAACAGAATATCTAGAATTGCTCCCCAAATGCTCAAATCCCTCTGAAATATGGGTACCTGATATCAGAATAAGGTTGCCCAAATTTCAACTCAAGTTTCATATGGGCACTATGAAAAATGAATCACCCCTAAAACCAATTACAAAAGCCACGAAGAAACAAATAACGAAGTAACATATTAAGACGCAATAAACATGAAACAGATTTAGAAAACAAAAAGAAAATTAACTGACTAAACAAAAGTAAGAAACAAAGTAATAGATTAAACATAAAACACACAGCACAAAGCCCAGGCTGTGCTCCTCTTCTTAGCGACTGCAAAAAACTTATAACAAACTGTTAATTAGTCACAGAGAGACAGCACTTTCTCAAAGAACAACTGATAAGGGGAAAGCAAGGACCCAACACCTTCACTCACACACAAACACACACACACACACACACTCTCTCACACACACACACACACACACACACACACACACACACACACACACACACACACACACACACACACACACACACACACGTACGTGTGTGGCCACACCTCACATTTCTCTGCATTCAAATCATTCACACTCTATTTACAGGGACGAGGGGTGCAGATCAAAGAACCCCCTCCCTCCCTACAACAATGAGGCATGAATGAGCTAACCACGCCTCGATTCCCACTGCTGGCATTTGTTAGCTGATATCAGAGGACAAAGGGAGCAAACACGAGGAAATCTGCAGATGCTGGAAATTCAAACAACACACACAAAATGCTGGTGGAACACATCAGGCCAGGCAGCATCAGAAGCACTGTCGACGTTTCGGGCCAAGACCCTTCGTCAGGACTCAAAAAGGACAAAAGGAACCCATATCCACAGAGGACCTGAGGAACTACTCTTCCTCCGGAACTGTCTCCCTTTTTTGCTCCTCCTGAAGGCTGATATATACTCCTGCGAATGGGCTACACCGTAGCCTATGCCATAGGCCCGATTTTCATTTCTGCATAGGCTCTATGCCTTAGTGAGCATGCGTTGATGTGCGCCAAAGCGCTAGTTGGCGGTGGGGTTTCTATGCCACTGTGTTGAGTTTCTTCGTGAGAGACCTGGACGAGGAAATGTATTTCAAACATTTTTGCATGCCAGACGGTAGATTTGATGATTTGTTTCATCTATTTTGCATCGGTGTACAGACGTGGCGGAGAAGAAGCAACTGGAAATGCGATGCTACCAAGTGGACCAATCACAGTTGTTGGGTCTGCATCACCGCGACGCATGTTACTTTTTTGGTGAGGTGCACGTCATCCTGTGATGTAGAGTATGTGGTACCTACGGCATAGATTGCGACGCAGAAATTTAAATCAGGTTTGACTATTTCCACATTGTGTAAAGGATGGGGGAACCCCTTTCACCTGCTCCTCCGGAAGCCCAGCTTAAAACATTTCGGGAATTGCAGGATCCCCCACACCCCGTCTGCTTATCTAACTTTTGTACTTGGCTATGGGCATCCACTTCGGCACACTCTAAACCTTGTAATAATTGAATCGCTGTATTATAGAATGACCAGCAGCTGGTGCTATTAAAGACAGCACAATCAGTTTTATTGGAAAACTGCCTCCGTAACCAGAAGTTGATTCAATATCCTCTGGTGGGATACCACTATTGTGGTATATTTCTGTGATAAGAGCCCACTGGTGTAGAACTTTAGTACCTTCCTCTACTGTGCTCCACTCTGCTTGGGGTTTTAAATTCCATTCAGTAAGAGTGGGACACCCAAGTTAACTGCTGCCATTACCTGAATCCATAGTAATGCATTATGCTCAGGGGAAGCAGACAGTGTTCTCAGGGTGCTATTGATTGTGTGTTGGGACAATAGGCTCCCTTAGGTACCCACCTCTGTGTTAGATAGGGTCACTCCGGTGCCCCCCCCCCCCTTGCCATATCCTCAATAACCACATGTCCTAAGGATCCCCAGCCTTTTATCTGTACCTATCCCCTAAATTTTCTGAGCTCTATTGAGCCAAAGGTGCCTGTGACATTCATGAACCATCTCCTTTCCCCCTCCTGAGAGGAAGAAGCTGTGGATTGATGACCCCCATGGCTGCTGGGGAAATGTGTGATCACTGGCCTGGCCTGTACTGTTTCAGACACACAAGGTGATCATCTCGAGGATTAAACCGTCTCTCCCCCATTTTCAACATCCAGCCAGATATCCCCATCTCCCAGCTCCACAGTAGGATCATCACCCCATCTCAACATGGCTCAGACTTTAACAGTATCAGTTTCCCAATAGGCCCTTTGAGCCTCCACTAAGTTCATTTCTTTCATTAGCAGACAGGCTATCTGTATATTTGTACTTTCTAACTTCATTGCCCTCCGAATAATACAGCGCTGACTGACATCTTCCAGTTCATTCTTAAGACTCGCATTATTTTATACTGACTGTTGTTATAAAGAGTCAGGAAGTATCCTGCCTTTCATCCTAGGAAAACCCAATGTGATGTCCCATTTCACCCTGGCGAAATCTACCTGGTCTGAACAATCTACCAGCATTCCACAACCCATCAGTAAGTTAGCGAGACTATTATCTGTCCACCCTGGTCTCTGCATCTGTCAAACTCAGGGTCATCTCTTTAAAATAACCTCTTAAAGAAATACATCTCTGCTTAAAAATCAGAATCAGGTTTATTATCACCGGAATGTGTCGTCAAATTTGTTAACTTAGCAGCAGCAGTTCAATGCAGTACATAATAGAGAAGAAAGAAAAAAAATAGGAGCAATAAATAAATTAATCAATTACAGTATATGTATATTGAATAGATTAAAAATCGTGCAAAAACAGAAATAATATATATATAAAAAGTGAGGTAGTGTTCAAGAGTTCAATGTCCATTTAGGAATTGAATGGCAGAGGAGAAGAAGCTGTTCCTGAATCGCTGAGTGTGTGCCTTCAGGCTTCTGTACCTCCTACCTGATGGTAACAGAGAGAAAAGTGCTTGCCCTGGGAGCTGGGGGTCCTTAATAATGGACGCTGCCTTTCTGAGACACTGCTCCTTGAAGATGTCCTGGGTACTTTGTAGGCTAGTACCCAAGATGGAGCTGACTAAATTTACAACCCTCTGCAAATTCTTCCTGTGCAGTAGTCCATCCCCCTTCCAGACAGTGATGCAGCCTGTCAGAATGCTCTCCACAGTACATCTATAGAAGTTTTTGAGTGTATTTGTTGGAATACCAAATCTCTTCAAACTCCTAATGAATTGTAGTTGCTGCCTTGTCTTCTTTATAACTGCATCGATATGTTGGGACCAGGTTAGATCCTCAGAGTTATTGACACCTGGGAACCTGAAACTGCTCACTCTCTCCATTTCTGATCCCTCTGTGAGGATTGGTATGTGTTCCTTCATCTTATCCTTCCTGAATTCCACAATCAGCTCTTTCGTCTTACTGATGCTGAGTACCAGGTTGTTGCTGTGGCACCACTCCACTAGTTGGCATATCTCACTCCTGTATGCCTTCTTGTCACCACCTGAGATTCTACCAACAATGGTTGTGTCGTCAGCAAATTTATAGATGGTATTTGAGCTATGCCTAGCCACACAGTCATGGGTATGCAGCCAAGAAGTTCTATTTTAACTTCATCAGTCCACAGGACTTGTTTCCAAAATGCATCAGGCTTGTTTAGATGTTCCTTTGCAATCTTCTGATGCTGAATTTCATGGTGAGGACGCAGGAAATGTTTTCTTCTGATGACTCTTCCATGAAGGTCATATTTGTGCAGGTGTCACTGCACAGTAGAACAGTGCACCACCACTCCAGAGTCTGCTAAATCTTCCTGAAGGTCTTTTGCAGTCAAATGGGGGTTTTGATTTGCCTTTCTAGCAATCCTATGAGCAGTTCTCTCAGAAAGTTTTCTTGGTCTTCCAGACCTCAGCTTGACCTCCGCTGTTCCTGTTAACTGCCATTTCTTAATTACATTACAAACTGAGGAAACGGCTACCTGAAAATACTTTGTTATCTTCTTATAGCCTTCTCCTGCTTTGTGGGCATCAAATATTTTGATTTTCAGAGTGCTAGGCAGCTGCTTAGAGGAGCCCATGGCTGCTGATTGTTGGGACAAGGTTTGAGGAGTCAGGGTATTTATAAAGCTTTGAAATTTGCATCACCTGGCCTTTCCTAACAATGATTGTGAACAAGCCATAGCCCTAACAAGCTAATTAAGGTCTGAGGCCTTTGTAAAAGTTATGAGAGCTCAAATCTCTTGGGGTACCCAAACTTTTGCATGGTGCTCCTTTCCTTTTTTTCACTCTAAAATTGTACAAAGCAAAAATAATACATTAATCTTGCTTAAAATGTTGAAAAGAATGTTTCATCTTTAACTTTATGACCTTTGGAGATCGGTTCATCTTCTATTCATTTAACTATTCACAGTAACAGAAATTTTGACCAGGGGTGCCCAAACGTTTGCATGCCACTGTATTTACTGTGGCCACTTTTCAAATTTGCTGCTTTATTATTATTAATAAAGCTCAATTGATTGGATTTTTTGGTTGAGCTATAATGAAATGCATCATTACAATTTATGGAACCAAGGAGCAGAAAGAGGTAGCCCAGTAATAAACATTTACAGTGTAATATAATGAAATAGTTTCCTTATGCTGAGCCAGTAATTGTATTACAATTTCTACTTAATCTTGATGAAAGTCTTGAAACCCTACCAAATGAGGCAGATTGGGATTAAAATGGATTCTTTAGAAATGTTGCGTTTTCTTTTCATGACTTGTTGCTCAGAACACAAATTTGGATTAATGCCAAGCTCAATCTCGTTTTGAAAGATTTAGTCAATAAACTGGTTTTGTCAAAAGGAAGTATGCTATAATGAAAGGGGTTTTCAGTAAATGGTATCAAGCATAAAGCAATCAGATCAGGATTTCTGTTTTATTTATTTGCTGTTGTATTCGGAGCTGATGCTTTATTTACTGAAATCTTGCTTTAAGTCTTGCACAGCATTAAATGCAGTCTGAATACAAGATTTATCTGAGAAAACTAATCTTTCGCATTATTAGCACCCCCAAATAAGGGCTGTAATACTTCTCTACATTTGTTGCCTGTCATTCTGAGCCTTTTATACCGTATGTTATGCTGCATTCAAACAGTGTGACCCATGTACACATGTGCACACATGTCAATGTGTATCTGTATTCTGCACCGTTATAATAATTTGTGTAATTGTGTTCTTCACCAAAGGTAGTGGAAAGATGTGAACGGGTCACACAATGTAGCATATGATCATATTCACTTTCCAGTGCCCCAGGAGGCTTATTGCCAACCTCAGCTTTCTAGCACCGTTGCATGACCTTTCTAAAGGGTCAGAGTTGTTGCTGATAAAGTTAAACTTTTTCACAAATATTCTTTGCTCAGATTTTTCTTTAGTCATCAACCAGTCTCCAGTTGTTAATGTAAATTGCAAGCAGCTTTGAAGTTGGAGGTACAGCCTTACAAAGTAAAGTGACTAGGAAGCTTGTCTCTATCAGCCAAACGCAAAACAACAGGGTTTTGTCACTTAGCACATGCCCTCACAGGGTCAAACCTCACATCAGTAACTCTGGATGTTTGGGATCTCTGTCGCCAGAAGTTTTTAAGACTGAGTTGTGTGAGTTAGTTTGTCCCAGCAAAAGTATCTAGAAAACATCATCTGTCGATTGTGTCATCTAATAGAAATTTGTATAAATATCAGGAAGACGGTGGGGGAGGAGGTCATTAGAAATGACAAGTAGAGCAATGGAAATATGGGATTACAAAAAGAAGAACTAACATTCATTCCTCAACCTTTAGTTTCTGTGCCGGATGACTGGTTTGTCTGCAACTTGTTGGTATGTTGTTCTGGTTTGTAAGGTTGTACTTGTATTTAGAAATTCTTTGTAGCTTGTAAATATTTTGTAATTCAGTAATCTTTCATACATTTCAAAATCCTCTGAGTGTTAAATGCGTGTTCAGAATTTTTTGTGTGAATTTAATGAGTTAATAAACTACGTTGTTAACTGGGAAAATCTCCTCCATGGTCGGGAGGGTGGAGCTAGCACTGAAGCCACAGATATCGGCAGACAAACCTCACTGGAGAGGCTCACCAGGGAAGTAAGCTAGTCCTGAAGAGTAGCTGATACAACATAACCTCACAATTTTGACAGGGGTTTGGGAACTGGAGTGAAGGGTCTAAGGATAGGACGGATGGTAAAAAAGCAAAGATAGCATACAGTCTTACTGTCAGGCAGATAATAGGACAAGATGACAGCCAGCAGTGTGGGTATCAGTGCATTAGGGATGCAGAATCAAAAAGGGTGATATCCAAGTGTGATATCTCAATGCATGGAGTATAAGAAATAAGGTGGATGATTGTGTTGCAGCATTACAGATTGTCAGGTATAATGTTTGTGCCATCACTGAATCGTGGCTGAAGGATGGTTGTAGTTGGGTGCTGAATGTCCAGGGTTACACATTGTATCAGAAGGATAGGAAGGTTGGCAGAGGGGGTGGCGTGGCTCTGCTAGCAAAGAATAGCATCAGTCAGTAAAAAGATGTGTCATAGGATCGGAAGATGTTGAATCCTTGTGGGTTGAGTTAAGAAACCTCAAGAGTTAAAAGGCCCTGTTGTATACAGGCCTGCCCAACAGTAGCTGGGATGTGGATCACAGATTACAATGGGAAATAGAAAAGGCTTGTCAAAACAGCAATGTTATGGGAGTCATGGGGGATTTCAATATGCAGGTCAGTTGGGAAAATCAGGTTGGTAATGGATCTCAAGAGAGTGAATTTGTTGAATCCCTACAAGATAGATTTTTGGATCAGTTTGTTGTTGAGCTTACTAGGGGATCAGCTATACTGGTTTGGGTGTTAGGTAATGAACCAGAGGTGATGAGGGAGCTGAAGGTAAAAGAACCCTTGGGAGGCAGTAATCATAATGTGATTGAGTTCAACTTGAAATCTGATAGGGAGTCTGATGTAGCACTATCTCAGTGGGATAAAGGAAATTACAGTGGTTTGAGAGAGGAGTTGGCCAAAGTAAATTGGAAGGAGATACTGGCAGGGACGACAGCAGAGCAGCAATGGCTTGAGTTTCTGGGAAAAATGAGGAAGGTCAAAGGGCAGATGTATTTCAAAGCAAAGAAATACTCAAATAGCAAAATAGTACAACTGTGGCTGACAAGGGAAGTCAAAGCTAATGTAGAAGCAAAAGAGAGGGCATACAACAAAGCAAAAATTAGGGGGAAGACAGAGGACTGGAAAGCTTTTAAAATTCTACAGAGAACAACTAAAAGAATCGTGAGGAGGGAAAAGATGATATATGAAAGCAAGCTAGCAAATAATATCAAAATGCATCATAAAAGCTTTTTCAAGTATGCAAAAAATGAAAAAAGAGATCAAGGTGGATATAGGGCTGCTAGAAAATCAAGCTGGAGAAATAATAATGGGGCCAAGGAGATGGGAAATGAACTAATTGAGTATTTTGCATCAGTCTTCACTGTGGAAAACACTAGCAGTGTGCCAGATGTTGAAGGGTGTGAGGGAAGAGAAGTTGGCACAGTTACTATGACAAGAGAGAAGGTGCTCAAAAAGCTGTAAGACCTGAAGGTACATAAGCCACCTGGACCAGATGAACAACACCCTAGGGTTCTGAATGAGGTAGTGGGTCGAGATTATGGAAGCATTAGTAATGATATTTCAAGAATCATGGTTCCAGAGGACTGGAAAATCGCAAACGTTACTCCATTCTTTAAGAAAGTAGTAAGGCAGCAGAAAGGAAATTATACACCAGATAGCCTGAACTCAGTGGTAGGGAAGCTGTTGGACTCAATTGTTAAGGATGAGGTTATGGAGTACTTGGTGACACAGGACACAGTCAGCATGGTTTCCTTAAGGGAAAATCTTGCCTGACGAACCAGTTGGAATTCTTTGAGGAGATTGCAAGTAGGATAGAAAGAGGAGATTCAGTGGATTTTGTATATTTGGACTTTTAGAAGGCCTTTGACAAGATGGCACACATGAAGCTGCTTATCAATTTAAGAGCACATGAGATTACAAGAAGGTTATTGATATGGCTAGAGCATTGGCTGATTGGTAGGAGGCAGCGAGTGGGAATAAAAGGATCCTTTTCTGGTTAGCTGCCAGTGAGTAGTGGTGTTCCACAGGGGTCGGTGTTGGGACCGCTTCTTTTTATGCTGTGTATCAATAATTTAGATGATTATATAGAAGGCTTTGTTGCCAAGTTTGCAGATGATACGAAGAATGGCGGAAGGGTAGGTAGTGTTGAGGAAACAGGCTAAACTGCAGAAGTACAAAGAGATTAGGAGAATGGGCAAGAAAGTGGCAAATGAAATACAATATTGGAAAATGCATGGTAATGCATTTTGGTAGAATAAATAAATGTGCAGACTATTTTCTAAATGGGGAGAAAATTCAAAAATCCTAGATGCAAAGGGACTTGGGGATCCTCGTGCAGAACACCCTAAAAGTTACCTTGCAGGTCGAGTCAGTGGTGAGGAAGGCAAATACAATCTTAGCATTCATTTCGAGAGGTCTAGAATGTAAGAGCAGGGATGTGATGCTGAGGCTTTATAAGGCACTGGTGAGGCCTCAAATTGAGTATCGTGAACCTCAAGGTTTTGCACCCCTCATCTTAGAAAAGATGTGCTGGCAGTGGAGAGGGTTCAGAGGAGCTTCACAAGGATGATTCCAGGAATGAAAGGATTATCATACGAAGAAGTTTTGATGGCTTTGGGTCTGTACTTGCTAGAATTTAGAAGGATGAGATCTTATTGAAATCTTTTGAATGTTGAAAGGCATAGAACAGAATAGCTGTGGAGAGGATGTTTCTCATAGCAGGGAAGTCTAGGACAAGAGGGTACAGCCTCAGGATAGAGGGACATCCATTTAAAATGGAGGTGGAGAAATTTCTTTAGCCAAAGGGTGGTGAATTTGGGGAATTTGTTGCCACAGGCAGCTGTGAAGGCCAGGTCGTTGGGTGTATTTAAGGCAGAGCTTGATAGGTTCTTGACTGGACACAGCATCAAAGGTTACAGGGAGAAGGCTGGGGAGTAGGCTTGAGAAGGGAAAGAATCAGCCATGATTGAATGGGGGAGTAGACTCGTGTCCACTCTTATGTCTTATGGTCTTATAGGCCGTGCTTTACACCCTGATTCAGACAAATGCCTCATCTTTATATGCATTATATTACTTGACTATAGTGAGAATACCATAGATACATATCTAAATTAGATAGGGCCTAAAATATTGTTTTGAGCTTCAGACTT